>NW_028227270.1:61545638-62145638 GCF_978045245.1 Mus caroli | reverse complement strand
AAGGTCATGGTGGTCAATATGGTCACCCTGACAGGATAACAACAGACTAGGAGACAAACCTCTGCACAACTCTGAAGGTCTTTTTAGACTGGTTAATTAAGGTGGAAAGACCTAGACCAAAGATTTGGTGGCACCATGGTGTATATACCTTCACACATATATACACTCACACAATTTAATTTAAAAAAACTGTTAAAAGCCAGGTGTGGTGGTGCACGTGGAGGCAGAGGCAGGCGGATTTCTGAGTTCGAGGCCAGCCTGGTCTACAGAGTGAGTTCCAGGACAGCCAGGGCTACACAGAGAAATCCTGTCTCGAAAAACAAAACAAAACAAACAAACAAACAAAAAAAAACAACAACAATAACTGTTAAAAAAAAAAGTTTTTCTTTTACCTTAACAAATTTAAAGTTAAGTTCAGCTTTATTGCTTGCCCAGAAAATTATGTTTTTATGCTGTTTTTTTTTAAAATTATTTTATTTATATGAGTACACTGTCACTGTCTTCCAACACACCAGAAGAGGACATCAGATCCCATTACAGATGGTTGTGAGCCAGCATGTGGTTGCTAGGAATTGAACTCAGGACCTCTGAAAGAGCAGTCAGTGCTCTTAACCTCTGAGCCATCTCTCCAGCCCCAATGATTCAATGATGCTTTTTTTTTTTTTTAAAAAAAGAACTTTTATTTTTATTGTATGTGCATGGTGCCCATAGAGGCCAGAAAAGGGTGTTGGACTCAAAAAGTCCTTTGAGACTAGTTCTGGAAGGCTGAGAGCCACCATGTGGGTGCTAGTGATCTAATCCAGGCCCTCTGCAAGAGCAACCCACAGCCCTCTTAATGGCTTAATCTGCTTTTCAGCCCCCTCACACCATTCTACCAGGAAACATAGTAAAAGACTTCCAGTGAGCATTGTAACAAGCTGCAGAAGCTTGCAGTTTCAGTAAAGGGCGACATAAAGTCTACCTTGTTTCTAGAGGCCAGTCTAGTTGGCTCTAAAAGGCAGACAGGAATTGCATAGCCATAGTTGCCCTCTGTCTAAGAAACCCACCTTAAGCAATAGCTTGTTAATTTTTAGTAATTTTTGAAGCAGTTTAATACTGGTTGCTTGAATCTACCACTGTGAGACTACTTACTACACACAAACAAGTAAACACTACACATCAGCGCTGTTTTTCCCGAAGAACTGGTTGGCAATCCCTGACAAGTTTAACATGGACTCTGCAAAAAACTGATTTCTCTACACATCCGAAAATTTGTCAGGGGTCAGTGAGATGATTCAGCAAGTGCTTGCAGCTAGGCCTGAAGACCTGAGTTTGCTCAACTGGCCTGACGTGGTAGAAGGAGGGGAGAACAATTCCCACAAGATGTTCTCTGACTTCCACACCTATGCCCTGGCATGCATGTGTACACATAACAGAGACAAATTAATAAAATAACTGCTATCAGTTACAAGCCATCTTTGATACAAAATGGCTAGTACTAAGTCATTTTCCGAGTCAGAGGAACTCTCTAGCTTAAAAACTAAGGACATTGAGAGGGATGGTGAAAAACCACTTGCTACCTAAGCCTGACAACCCTGGTTCCTCAGCCGAAAAACCAACTCCCTGATGACACACACACACACACACACACACACACACACACACACACACAGAGACAGACATCTTTAAAAGAGTGAAGCTGTGCTGGGTATGCTGGTGCATATTTTTAATCCCAGACCTTGGGAAGCAGAGACACAAGGATTTGAGTTTGAGGCCAGCCTGGTCTACATAGAAAGTTACAGGACAGCCAGGGCTACATAAAGACCCTGTCTCAAAGAAAGAGTTCTGAGTTAGGAGATTTCAGGGAGAGAAGGTTGAGATGAGGTTTCCCGAGGACTGTATCCATTTGTATATGCTTCACTCAGTAAGGCTCCACAATGGATATTTAATATTAAATACATATCATTGCACAAAATGTTCCAAATTCATTCACAGACACACTGTTTAGGGAGTCTATACCATGCACCAAGTTCTAGAAACAATACAATGACATCATAGTCCCTTCCTAGCACAGAAGCATTAAATAATCCTAACTATGTCATTTTTGAACTAGAATAAATGGCACACACATACATGTACTAGTGGCATTGTGAGAAAATGCCACAACTGACCCCAGTAATGCCTGGGCAGTCAGGCACACTTCTTTGAGAAACCGACCTCTGTTCTACAATGTAAACGATTGGTAGAAGCCAACAAAGAGTAGGAGGCAGGCCAGAACAAGCTGTACAAAAGTCCTAAGGCAGAGGGTTAAATGTAGTAACAGGTCAAGGATACACAGTGTGGCTAACTAAAAAGATCAAGGAGAGGGATGCCATCAACAACAATGAAGAAGCAGGAAACCATCATCAGGCCCTGCCACTAACTCAGATTTTGAGATAAATGGACCTTTAGTGTCCACCATCTGATTAACAATTTTCAAGTACTACACTGGGAATAAATGGGAGGGGAGAAATACAGAAGTCGGAGACTACCAGCAAGCTAGAATGTAATTTTCAGTCAAGAAGCAATAGCAACTTGGTGATGCCAGTCCTCAAACGTTTTCAGCAACTACCTTTCTCTTAATTACATCACTACAGCAATCTGTGTCTCAAGACACCATTTCAGCCAGGCGTGGTGGTGCACGCCTTTAATCCCAGCACTCAGGAGGCAGAGGCAGGCGTATTTCTGAGTTCGAGGTCAGCCTGGTCTACAAAGTGAGTTCCAAGACAGCCAGGGCTACACAGAGAAACCCTGTCTCGAAAAAACAAAAACAAAAACAAAACAACAACAACAACAAAAAAAAACAAAAACAAAAAAAGGAAAGGAAAGGAAAAAAAAACGATTCTGGTGTCAGGACTGGCTTTACCCACTGAGCCATCCATCCATCCATCTAGCTAGCCCAATTTGCAAAATCACCTGAATCTAATGGAGGACAGCTGAGTTTTCCTGTGTGTTGCAAATATCTCATAATCTCAAAATCTCTGCCAAAAATAATTTGTGACATTTTAAACAAAAACACATTATTATCTCAGAATGACTGTGACATGTCTGTGGACATGTCACAAGGCTATTGGAGATACTGAACAGCATCTTAGTGATGATACTCAACAGTCACTAGGACAAGTATAATCACACTGTCAACAGCAAGTGTCAATGAGAAAGGACTGGAACAGCCAGTTTAGAAAATACTTTGGCAATTCCCCCCAGAATTAAACACGCCGTTACTATGCGACCCAGAAATGCTACTTCTAGGTCTACACCCAAGAAAAATGAAACCATATGTCCACAGAAAAACACATGAATCATGAGTGCTCATGGAGACATTATTCATAACAAAAATACACTCACATGTCCAGCAGGTAGGGAAGAAATAAAAGGTGGTATACATCCATATAGTGGCATATCACTAGGCACAACACAGGAAATACTTGGGGCAAGGGAGATGGCTCAGTGGGTAAAGGTGTTTGATGTCACACAGGGCACCGTGAGTTCAATCCTGAGGACCCAAAATTATCTTCTGACAGCAACACACACAAATACACACATATGAGCAATAAATAAATGTTTTGTTTTGTTCTAAGGAAAGTCCTTCTAGACTACAATTTGGATGATCTATAAAAACACCGTAAGGTGGACACAAGACAAAACCATAATCCTACTCTGGGGAGGCAGGGGCGGAGACAGCCAACTCAAGGCCAGCCTGGGCTCTGCAGGGAGAGAGAACTGGTTTCTTAAACCCAGACAGTGAAGAACAGAGTTTCTTTTGGAGGTGATAGTTATACAAGCCTAGGAATGCTCTTCTTAAAATGACACAATTTATGGCTTAAAAAAGTCAACTGTATGGTCTCTTAAGTTTTAAAGGAAAATTAAGCAATATCTTTAATTAGAATCACTAAATCAGTTCTTTGGCAAATTTGTTAGAGGCTGCAAAACACTAACCTCGGGGACATGTTTGTTCCTTAGCATAGCCTGCATCACTGCTTCAAACCAGCCTCTGGGTAAGATGCTATCCAGAAAAACACAACAGAAGCCACAGAAACTATTCCAACAGTCAAGTAGACATACTGGAAAAGGAGCTCCAGACCAGTCTGCTCTACAGAGTGACACCCTTTCCCAAAATTAAATAAATAGAAATTACCAACTTAATTTACAAATTACCAAGGAGGCTTAAGATAATTTCACCTAGTTAATAACACACTCACATAAATAACATTGATAAATAGCCTACACTACGCAGACACATTGAGATTTTAAATCGAAAATGGAGGATTCAACCTGTAGAGATGGCTCAATGGGTAAAGCACTTGCCAAACAAATGTAAGGAGGACGGAATTCAAAGTCCCAGACCGAGTAATGCCCAGCCTGTTATCAAAGTGCTCAGCCGGGCGGTGGTGGCGCACGCCTTTAATCCCAGCACTTGGGAGGCAGAGGCAGGTGGATTTCTGAGTTCGAGGCCAGCCTGGTCTACAGAGTGAGTTCCAGGACAGCCAGGGCTACACAGAGAAACCCTGTCTCGAAAAAAACAAAGTGCTCACAAGGGGGCTACCAACAAAAAATCCTAGGAGAGGGAGTACAGCTGCCTATGACTACTGAAGAAGCAAGGAGATCTGATCACAGAACAGGGTGGAAGGCAGGGGTTGGCACCTGAGATGTCCACACTCCTTCCTGAGGCTCTGGGGTCTGCTCACTCACTCGCTCACTCACTCTGTCTTTGTCTCTCTCTAACACACACAGACTCTTAAAAAGAGAGAATTTCTTGCCATGATGAACTCATTCCTTTGTGTGCTAACTTAAATAACATTTTAAAATGTGATTTACCTAACAGCTTAAGCCTTCAATATTATCTTTTTCCTCCTTTCCCCCTCCCAGATTAAGAATTTTCAGAATCAAACATTTGACAACATCGGCCTACCATTACATTAGAGAGAATGTGGGGTACACTGAGGATTCAACCCAGGGTCTCCTGAACCACATGCTCCATTGCTGACTTCAGTCCCAATCACAATTGCTATTAACCATTTGCAAGGATATCTTACAGCCTTCAAATATTACTCAGGGACAAACTTTATAGCAAATACCAAACCTAGTAAGTTCTATAAGGAAAGTCTAACTTACAGAATGGCAGACCTTTTCTTGTGCTAAGAAAAGAACTTTACGAATGAGCACCTGAGGTCTGCTTTATCGAACTCTGGCACGTGTTTCTAAGTGCACTCCCCAGACTCAGCCAGCATTTGATGTCCTTTCAGTTGGTGGTGCAGGCTATGCTTTCAACTTTTATCACATTTTCTGCGCCCACAGAAAACAACAGATAAAATTTTAAACATTAACCAACATTAGAATAAGTTACCTTAGGAAAGCCTTACTTTTATCCATTAACGTCATTTTTAGTTACAGCATAGTAAAACATAAGCTTCCACAGAATTTATAATTCTAGTGTCACTATTACAAAAACAAAGAACCCACAAACCTATAGATGCTCACCTAAATAAATTTTCTACTTATAAAGCATTATTTCTAATGTCCAAAAATAAAATGTGGAAGCTGCCAGGAAGATGGAAAACTAAACTGGGACTCTCAGGAAGACTCAAGAGCTTCATAATTTAATTATGTCCACACACTCACTAAATAGTTACAATTAAAAAAACAAAAACGGGGCTGGAGAGATGGCTCAGTGGGTAAGAGTACCCGACTGCTCTTCCGAAGGTCCAGAGTTCAAATCCCAGCAACCACATGGTGGCTCACAACCATCTGTAACAAGATCTGGCGCCCTCTTCTGGAGTGTCTGAAGACAGCTACAGTGTACTTACATATAATAAATAAATAAATCTTAAAAAAAAAAAACAAAAAAAAAAAAAAACAAAAAACAAAAACGGCAGGACAGTGGTGGTGCATGACTTTAATCTCAGCAGAGGCAGGCGGATTTTTAAGTTCGAGGCCAGCCTAGTCTACAAAGTGAGTTCTAGGACAGCCAGGGCTTCACAGAGAAACGAAAACAACAGCAAGAACAAGAAACCCTGCTCATACCAAATATTACCAAGGAGACAGAGGGACAGGAGCACACACCCATATGATGTTGACTGAACTGCAAAATAGTACACTTTTCAGGTTTCTTATAAAACTAAACAGAACTGGCAGGCCATGGTGGTGAATGCCTTCAATACCAGCACTTGGGAGGCAGATGAGTTTGAAGCCAGCCTGGTCTACACACAGAATTCCAGGACAGCTGGAGTTACGGGGTGGAAACCTGTCTTTTAAACAAAACCAAAAACAAACAAACAAACAAAAAACTCAAAGATCTAAAGTGTAACCAGAGCTCTTCTAATACAGAAAAAAAGCATATGGTCTCTAAAGGATTTATATGAGGCTGCTGCTGTTCTCAAGAACTACAACCAGCTGAAAAAACCCTGGCAGATTATGGCACATTCATGGAAAGGCACTGAGCAGTTAAGTACTGAGCTCAGGATTTGCTTCAGTGGTAGACTGGAGGCTGTGCCTAGTATGCAAATCTCTGTGGTGGGAGGGGTACAGACCTCCTCAAGGATGAATCTCAAAAAAGTATGCTGAGTGAGACAAAGAATAAAAAAAGCGTTATCCAAAAGACCACATTACAGAGGACTCTGCTTATTCGAACTCAAACTCTGTTGGGAAAATAAAAATCTTCACAGAGGTGACAAAAGCTGGACTGAAGAGAAAACGGAAGACGAAAAGTGTGTAGTCAACTGTAACAGATTTCAGCTGTCACGTGCTTGGCTGATACAGGTGTAGACAGATCTGCGAAAACCAGCAAAGGCAACCATGTCCCATCATCGAGCCTCAAACATAAGTGGAATACCATTTTTCAAAAAAAGTTGTTCTCAAGCCACTAACATGCATGCTGCCTGCGGACCTTATAAGGGTAATACTGATTATTTACAACTTTAAAGTGTATTTTTAGACATGAGAGATGCATGATGCAGAAAAGGCTGGAAAATGTCAATTGTGGGTGACATACAGACCTGCTGGAAATATAAAGAAGGTAAAGTTTTTTATAGCAGCGTTAACAAACAATGGTAACGATTCAAGCAACACGAGTTTCTCTCAACGGTGCTACACACCCTCCTGCTTCAGAAAGACCCGACCTCACCTTTGGAACTAGATAAACCTTGAGAGAACTTAAACGTACATGCCAGTGGTTGATACTTTGCTTCCTCGCATAAGACTGTTTACAATGTTTGATACTGTCAACAATTCAAGTGCCCTAGACTGTGTTGAAACATACATGACTGGTTCTCCCAAGGCTCTTAATTAACTGCAAGGCTTGTTTGCCTGAATAGACTTTAAAGCAATCACTTGATAAGAATTCCCCTTATCACCGACTGTGCTTTCTTGCAGGTTTGTTGCAAACGCTAAGACCCAGCTAGGTGTCTGTCTCGTCTCCCTAAAGATCAAACAATAACCTATCGGATGACTGGCAGCTAAGCGATGACGGAAGTATTGTAACAGAAACAGCATGTCGCCAATGAATCAAAGTCATTTACTTTTCTCCTTTCAGGCGTGAGCTATCACAATGTGACTGAAAACAAGTTCCACGTCATAATTTTTATATAGGAGGATCGAAGATGGGAAGGAGTTCAGCATTCAAAACCGAGAACCAACCCTTCACGTGCTTCTCACTCCTAAATCTCCCCAATTAGCAGGCAGGTGAAACAATGACCCCCACCCAGCCTGGCCAAAGGACGAGCGCCGCCCGCGCCCAGCCGCCCCGCAGCGCCCGGCCCTTTGTGAGAAGTGGGGTCCTGGGGCCCGGAGCTCGGCGGCCGCGACGCAGCCCAGCCCAGGCCGCGCGGCTCGCCCGGCCCGGCCCCGCACAGCTCACGCAGCAGAACCCAGCGGGGCCCGACCGGAGCTGCCCGGGGCCGCCGCCCGGCCAGGCCGCCCTTCCCGCCCCGTCAGCGACGCGGCGGCCGCCCGGCCCGCGCCCTCACCTGCTGGACCGAGCTGTTCTCGGGCACGGCGAACTCCTCCTTCTCTTTAGGCGTCTTCACCGTGACCTTCATGATCTTGGGCTCTGCGGGGCCGCCGTCGGCCGCACTGTCCTGCGCGCCCGGTGGGCCGCCGCTCTCTGCGCTCTCGGCCATGGCGGTGACTCAGGCGAGCGCGACACTGCGGGCTGCGGCCGGGTCCGCGAGGCGTGACAGGCTGCGGGGCCGCCGAGGGTGCGTGGACGCGGGCTGCCGGTGCAGGCCCCGGGTGGGCGATCGGCTGCCGTGTGGACGCGGGGACTCTCCGCGTCGCCGCCGCTTCCTCCTCCCGCACCTCCCCCACGCTCGTCGCCGGCGCCGCGCAGGGCACTCTGGGTAACGCGCTGGTAGCCGCGCCGACTCCTGGCGGCCGGCCGCGCGAGGCACGCCGGGTAGCGCGTTGGCCAAGGAGCCGACTCATGCATGGCAGCGCTCGATCCTTTCCTAGCCGGCGGACGAAGCGCGGGCTCCTCCAGGTCGATAGAGCGCTGGGCATGGCGGGAGAACTTAACCCACTTCGCATCTCCCGTTCTTCGTTGAAAGAAATGCAAACGGGGTTTCTGCCAGGCACCGTGATGGTGCGCTAAGATGACGTCACGGCCAGCGAAATTGCTAGAAACGTCTGGCCCATTGCTCACGGTCCCGGTATCCTCCCCACCTGGTCCCCGTGGGCGTCGGCTTATGAAATAGCGGCGAGCTACTTTATTTTAATAAGCGTAGTGTTGGCGCCCGGGTGGAAGGAGTTGCGATTGCCTTGTCTTGTGCTCAGGGCTTGAAAGCTAAACCCATGGAGAAAGGTCTTTAAAGGACCGCGAAACAGACGCCAGTGAGCAACCAATGCATCCGCAGGTGCTCACTGTTTCAGTGAGGCCGGAGCTTCTCTCCCTGGAGTCAAACCGGTTTGGTCAGAAGATAGGGCAACCCATATTGTCTATCTTCCAAGCTGCGTGGGGGCAGAAACAGAATGCCTAGGACTGTCCACCCAGCGGGTAGGAGTTAGCCTAGATGATGTGAGCCTTTTGTATTCTGTCCAATTAAGTTACTGTACACCTCGGGCTTGAGGTGGCATCAGGGATAATGGTTGAAAAAGTATTTTCGGCATAATGTAGGCACACATAAGTTATTTCACGTATGGATCCCACGTCATTTATTCGTAAAGATAACGTGTAATACAGTCCAGCTCTTTATATTAACCAGCATTGCACAAATGTGAACTCTTGACAGTGTACCGTGACCCAAATATGCAAAGACATTCCATAGTTCTGCTCTTGGGCCATCGAACCCTGTACTATGATTAACTACGATTGCATAAACACTTCTTAGCAGAGCTCTTTGAAATCTGGGTCAGAGTTTCAAAGTATAAAATGGCGATACAAGCGTCAATTGATATCACTTAAATTTCTGCCAGCATTGTTCAATCACAGGAAGAAGTTATAAGCGTTATGTCTAAGTGTGAGAAAATTGTTACTTCTTGGGGTAGAAAGTTCCTCCATTGGGCAAGCAAGGATTTTGGAATTTTCTCTTGTATATTTATATATATACATTTATCTTTCCTTCCAACTTTATTAGTTCCCCTGTTGTATGGTTTCCCTCCATGCTGTATTCTCCCTGAGCACTAACCCAGACTGCCTTCCATGATGAACCACACACATGCACACACACACACACACACACACACACACCTTCCCTGTCTAACTTTCTGTTTTCACATCACATTTCCCTGAAAGTCTTCACTCCGTTTTCCTTTAGAATCCCGATCTGTTCTGCTCTGATAAATAAATTAGTTGTAGATAACATCCACTGGTGTGTTTATAGAATACCCTTGAAATTGTCTATATTTTATTTCTGAAAATCTCTAATGTTTACGGCATGCTGTGAATAAGAATTCTTCCAGCCACTCAAGCAACTGCCATCTTGGGTAGTTCAGCTGCACTTTCTTGGAAAAGGCTCCTTCCAGCTGGCCTTACAGACTACCACACCCCTTGCTGGAGGTAGGGAAGGTCACAAGACCCTCACGGAAGTATCCAGCCTTTCTCAACCACCTGTTGTTTACAATGCTTTCTTAATTGCAAGTAGCCACAAAGAAGGTCTAGAGTAAATAGGTCAAAGTAGACTGGGGTTTGGAGAGAGAGAGAGGGAGAGGGAGAGAGAGAGAGGAGAGAGAAAAGGGGAGGGGAGGGGAGGGGAGGGGAGGGGAGGGGAGAAGAGAAGAGAAGAGAAGAGAAGAGAAGAGAAGAGAAGAGAAGAGAAGAGAAGAGAAGAGGAGATTGATTCCGTCTATGTGGCTGAGGCCCTCATCCCTGCTGCATAAAGACTTTCCTGGAGCACCCACGTCCCTGTAAGGAACCCTTCGCCATGCTCTGTAAGGAAGTCCAATAAACTTGGGCTCTTCTAGTGAACTTTGGTGGAATCATGCTTTGGTTTGTTGTTGAGACTTTAGGAGAAGGGGTAGCCATTGCTTATATTGTCCCCTGGGAAGGAATTATAGCAACAAGGCATGGTTTATGAAGTTACTTTCCTCATTCATTGCTCTAATCAGTTTTCTGGCAAGAAGCAACTTAAGGGAGGAAGGGTCATTTGGGCTCAGGATTTGAGGAAATAAAATAGTGTGGAAAACTTGGCATGGGAGCAGCCTGCTGCTGTGTTCACAGGACTGTGAACCAAGATTCGGAAAGAGGAAATGCCTACACTCAAGTTCCTCCTCTTTGCCTTTTTATTCAACCCAGGACCCCAGACCACTAGGATAGTGCTGCCTACACTCATGCTGGGTATCCCTCCCATCATTTCTCTCTAGAGAAACCTCTCAGGGAGGTATGGCCAACAATGAGCCTTCGGTGTATTTAGTCAGGTTGGCAATCACAATCAACCATCACAGTTAGGAAGATAAGGTGTCATTAATTAACCTCCATGATATTAACCTCCATGACTGTCAGAATCAAATTATAAAGGACCCTTGGCAATGTGGATGGGAATTTTCTGGATAAAGGATCTCTAACTTTCTCCAAAGATAGGGGTCCAGTGGGCCCTGTGGGCCCTGTCCAAAATATTCAGCAGGAATTGATTTGCTGATCTTTGGTCTAGATGTCTATTTGAATCTTTGGCAGCAGGGATGGGGGTGTTATTAAATGGTTGTTCTGGAAGCAATTATACGGACATATTTCAATTGTTCTACATTTAGTTGAACCCAATTCCAAAATACTGAATCAAAGATTGATGGATGGCATTTGCCAATTTCCTTGCAAATGTCCATTTTAAACTACCAACTGGAGGTCACCTGGGTCATAAAACACCTGAAATTAGACCATTCAGCTCTCAAAAGCTAGTCTGAGCCAGCTCCTAGATAGTGGCTCCCAACTTCAGTCTGTGCACTTGGGAGGTAGAGATAGGCAGATCTGTGATTTCAAGGGCAGTCTGGTGTACAAAACAAGTTTGAGTTCTAAGACAGCTGGGGGGGGGGGTTATTCAGAGAAACCTGTGTGGATGGAGTGGAGTGGGAGGGTGCAGGTAGCATTCCTTAACAGAATGAGTTAATCTAGAATTTATTGAGCACCATTTAGCAAGTTTATTCTAAGCCCATGTATAAGAATTAATATCCAGCACTTGGGAGGCAGAGGCAGGCGGATTTCTGAGTTTGAGGCTAGCCTGGTCTACAGAGTGAGTTCCAGGACCGCCAGGACTACACCGAGAAACCCCGTCTTGGAAAAAAAAAAAAAAACAAATACAATGTCATATGCATGTCAAATAGATGATAAAAGTAACATGGACATGTTGCTCCCTGTCCTGGATAGTTTTATGTCAATTTAACTGACTAGAGTTACCAGAGAAGAGGGAGGCTCTATTGAGAAAATGCCTCTGTAAGATTGGGCTGTGGGCATTTTCTTAATTAGTAATTGATGAGGGAGGGCCCAGCCCATTGTGGGTGGTGCCATCCTTAGGCTGGTGTTCCCAGATTCTATAAGAAAGCAGGTTGAGCAAACCATGAAGAGAAAGCCAGGAAACAGCACCCTTCCATAGCCTTTGCATCAGTTCCTGTTTCCAGGGTCCTGCCCTGTTTGAATCCCTGTCCTGACATCCTTAGATGATGAACAATGATGTATAAGTATAAGCAAAATAAACCATATGCTTCCCCAAGTTGCTTATGGTCGTGGTGTTTCATCACAGCAATAGAACCCTAACTGGGGCACCTCCCTACTCTACAATCTGTATAAAATAAAGCCCAAGAGCTTCAGTAGAGGCAGGAGGATTAGAAGTTCCAGGCCATCCTCATCTACAGAGTTTGAGGTCTACCTCAAAACAAACAAAAACAAAGCAAGACAAACAAAACAAAAAACCCCACATTTTATTGAAAGTTTAGTTCCAAGTCTGTGTAATACTCCAGATAAACCTTAGTGTGTTTTCCTAGTCTGTAGTGTTGCCAAGATTCCATTATAAACTTACATTTAATTTTAGTAGTATTTCACACTCTTGCTTTTTAGCTAACTGGGATTTACTTGGGATTTGGGAACAGGCCTGAAAATATCCCCAGTGTATCTTTCTGTGACATTTTCTCCAAGCACAGTGCTGCTGATCATGGGAACACAACCTCCCATCTCACTGAAGTCGCAAGACTGGTTCTCCTGGAAGCGAGGAACACAATGTAACTGCCCTGGGAGGTAGGCTCTGGCTCTGGTCCAATTGGTTTTCAAAATTGCAAGCCTAATACCTTTTTTTTTCCCCAGATGATAGATTTATTCCAAGCAATTGGATTTAAAATGTTTCCTGAGCTTCTCTATGTAAGGACTCTCCTGCTGTATATTATGGAAACCATAAGCCGATGAGCTGTGTGGAAATGGTAGATGCTCTGCAGTAATACAATTTCAAACTGTTTTATGAGGCAGATCTAGGATAATAAAGCTGCGGAGGTCTTCAGGACTGAAAGCAGGTCTGTAAGGAAAAGCTTTCACCTCTGGCACACTTGGGGGAGAATCCATTCTCTGTCTTTTCTGGTTTCTAGAGGATACTCACATTCTGTGACTGTGGTTTCATCTTTTTTTTTTTTTTTTTTTTTTTTTTTTTTTTTGGTTTTTCGAGACAGGGTTTCTCTGTATAGCCCTGGCTGTCCTGGAACTCACTTTGTAGACCAGGTTGGCCTCGAACTCAGAAATCCGCCTGCCTCTGCCTCCCGATGGTTTCATCTTTTAACCTCTAGTTCGCTGTCACCTTTGGCTCCCTATTTGCCTTCTTTCGTTTTATTTTTTTATTTTTTATTTATTTATTTATTTATTTATTTAGGTTTTTCGAGACAGGGTTTCTCTGTATAGCCCTGGCTGTCCTGGCACTCACTTTGTAGACCAGGCTGGCCTCGAACTCAGAAATCCGCCTGCCTCTGCCTCCCGAGTGCTGGGATTAAAGGCGTGCGCCACCACGCCCTTCTTTCGTTTTAAGGAGGTCTGGCCCACCAAGATCAGCAGGTGGCCTTTGCATACAATAATGTAGTCAAGGACTTTGTAGACTAGACACCCACAGGTGCCGTGAAACAGTTTCTTCTGAGATTGAAATATTCTATCCTGCAGTAAACGCTTTAATTAGGAAGGTAAACAATTCTCAGAATTTCTAGATATCCCTGAAACTTTCCAAATTCCTTAGGTCCCCCACTCTGCCAGAATAATCAATAGGAACAAAGTTGCAAAGAACATTCTCAGACAAGTTTCAAAGAAGACTGATACCAGGACAGCTGCCTGAAAGACCTTTAGACCAACTGAAGTTCCGGGGAAGGACACTTTTTTTTTTTTTTTTCCTGAGCTGAGGACAGAACCCAGGGCCTTGTGCTTGCTAGACACGTGTTCTACCACTGAGCTAAATCCCCAACCCTGAAAGGACACTCTTTAACCTGCTGACTTGTCTGCATTCTGTAAGGTGTGCTCCAGGTTCCCAGCTTTGTGAGATGTCACCCCACTAGGGTGAGCTTTGGTGATACAGCTGTCTTAGAGTCATTTCTGCTCCTGTAAGTAACCCCAATAAAACTCATTGGTTCACCAAAATGTACTTTGGTGGAATCCCTATTTGCTCTGCCATGGGATCACTATCTGGGATGGGTAGGTAGGGTGTGTGTGTGTTTGTACGCGTGTGCATGTGGTATCTCCCCAGGAAAAGGTTTTTTGTTTGGTTGGTTTGTCTTGGTGTTTTTTTGTTTTGTTTTGTTTTGTTTTGTTTTGTTTTGTTTTGTTTTGTTTTGAGGCAGGGTTTCTCTGTATAGCCCTGGCTGTCCTGTAACTCACTCTGTAGTCCAGGCTGGCCTCAAACTCAGAAATCTGCCTGTCTCTGCCTTCCAAGTGCTGGGATTAAAGGCGTGTGCCACCACCGCCCAGCTAGGAAAAGTTTTGAACACACAGTAACATGCAAGCAGGAGGAGCCCCTTAAAAATTGTATTTAAAACATCCACCACACACTGGCTGCTGTCTTGACTGATGGTACACTTTCCCATGAGTGTGACAGTCTTCTGGTACCTGATCAATCTGAACTCCAGACTGTGGAACAAATCCACTGTTTCACTCTGCATTAATACGGCTACAACTGTCCTGTCCACAGGCTCTTAGCAGGGTAAGAGCCGTTTGCAGAGTTAACCACCGTATTCCCTGGTGCTCCAGGCCCGGCTCTCTGAACAAATACCATGAACCATCAGAAACTACTTCCTAGTTATTGTGTCTGTATTGATTTTCCGCAAAGCATTAGTCCAGATACTGGATGTACCAGAGTTTTCACTTCCTTTGTCATGACCGGGTCACAACTGTGGTTAACTTAAATGCTCTCCAAGGCTAATGTGGCATCATCATTCATCACTCCAGTTAAATGAAGCTCAAATTTTGTCCCATCTCTTCCAATTGGTTAGTTCATATGGTAGGAATAACATATTCAAGATTCACATAAATACCTGTTGTAGATGGGCCTGGTGTTGTTCTTGTGAACCAATCAGCTAATGATTAAAGGAGCCAATCCCTGGGCGAGTAGGCATTCTGGGTTGGAGGGAGGAAGAGAGGTAGCAGGAGAGAGTTCCCTTTAGAACAGGACAGCAGGTGGGTAAGCGGTTCTTGGTACCATGGCAGATCCACAAGGATTCGCCACCAGAGGAATCCGATATTAATAAGGTTTACAAGATTAGATTTTGTTGTTATGCCCAGAGATTGAATTGCCATTGTTTCTGAACTCAGTTTGTGTTACGTTTTCCTTCACATGGCAGCTCCTCTGGGTTCAAGAGAGAAAGGTATCGGGGCCAAGCATGGGTTTGCCTGAGGTGCTCCACAAAGGCTGTGGGGGATTTGGAGCACAGGGTTGGCGTGGTAGCAACTTGTCAGTGGAAACCTATGAACTGGGTGGAAAGATTGTAGAGTTCACAGTCAGAATCTCCACGAGATAAAGTAAATTGGCCAGAGCATGGCCAGCTAGGCTGCCGGGGCAGAGGCACAAGCACGGAGACACAAGTGTAGGACCATGCTACCTCTATTTTTTTTTTTTTTTTTTTTTTTTACGATTTCCCGCAACAACTACCAACCAGTCCGAGAGACTCCTTGAAGTGACCCAAGCAGCCTCATCTTTAGGTAGTTTTCTACTTACAAGAGGTCTGTAACCTCTTGAGGCTTGTGTAACGAGCTTAAGTCCCTGTGTCTTCCGAGTGAGATGTTACTGCTGACTTTTGTGTAACATGGTACTGGTGATGTACATGATGTGCCTGGGAAGAAAATGATTCTAATCAGAGGCCAAAATTTTAACCCACATCAGTTGGGAAGTACAGGTAGGCAGGACCTCCAAGATGGTTGATAACAGCCGGGCGTGGTGGCGCACGCCTTTAATCCCAGCACTTGGGAGGCAGAGGCAGGCAGATTTCTGAGTTCGAGGCCAGCCTGGTCTACAGAGTGAGTTCCAGGACAGCCAGGACTACACAGAGAAACCCTGTCTCGAAAAACCAAAAAAAAAAAAAAAAAAAGATGGTTGATAACTACCCCTCAGTTTGGATATTCAGTCTACTTCTTGTTTATGGGAAGACTGCCTAACAGCAATCGGTTCAAAGCATTGTGACTATGCCACACAATAAATAGCATTCATCTATCCTACAGAATGCTGGCAAAGGGTGGCCAGGGACACTAGTGGAGAAGATGCTCAGGGACAGTTAGCCCATTCCCTGCTATCTTATACTTAGAGGGCAGGACTCAAGGCCCATCACTTATCTCTGGGTGGTAGTCACTGTCATGAAACTTGCGACAGTTTGGTCTCACTCTTAAGAACAATCTGAGAGGACTGACTGTCATCAGCTGTCTGATGGCATAAGGCAGACTGAACCAGTTCCAGAGCAGAAAGCCTCACCAAAATTAAAATAGCTCTAAAAATCAGAGGCTCCCTTTCTTGAGAGTTCCAAGGCCCAAAATGTGGCATTCCTGTAGCACGGGAAATGCTTTCCCTACATATTCCTAATACTTAAGGAGACCCATAAGACCAAAATGAGGATTTTGGTCTTCACTGACCGCTATTGGAACATTTAGGAGGCAGTTCTCAACCAAGCGTTCATTAGCTTATGATCTGAGACCCTGTCAATCAAGAGCCAGAATAAAATTCAGAATAAAATTCAGATTCCTTGCGCCTTCTTTGAGTGAGTTGCCTGTGGTTGCCATTAGAAAAAAGAAACATGTGTTTCCAGGATTTCCCGAGCAATCCTGGACTTTCAGAGTATACACTTCTTCTGCTACCTCTTTTGTCATTATCATCACCTAGAGAGTGGCTAAGAAGAGGTTATTGTTTTTCTGGGGACAGCCACATTTGGTGACTAAAATAACTAATACCAAAGAGAGTGGAGTAACAATGAAGGGCACAGAATCAAGGTTGTCCTGCAGTGACCCTGACACATATATCCCAACACCGAACAATACCACATGCCTGACAGGGGGTACAGAGGATCACTAAGTTCCCTGACTGTTGACACACTGGGGAGTGACCTTTGCAATGAAAGGTACTCCAACTGCCAGACTGTAAAAATCTCACAAAGTTTAACAACAACAACAAAAAAGACACATTGACTTTACGAACAACCAACTGGGCGTGATGGCACACGCCTTTAATCCCAGCACTTGGGAGGCAGAGGCAGAGGCAGGTGAATTTCTGAGTTCGAGGCCAGTCTGGTCTAGAGTGAGTTCCAGGACAGCCAGGGCTATACAGAGAAACCCTGTCTCTAAAAACCAAATCAAACCAAAACAAAACAAAAGCAACCCAAGAGTGGGGACAAATACAGAAGGCTTCATAAAGGGGCTGGAGGATGGCTCAGAGATTAAGAGCACTGACTGCTCTTCCGAAGTTCTGAAGTTCAAATTCCAGCAACCACATGGTGGCTCACAGCCATCTGTAATGAGATCTGAAGCCCTCTTCTGGTGAGTCTGAAGACAGCTACAGTGTACTTAGAGATAATAATAAATAAATCTTTAAAAACAATTTTTTAAAAAGGCTTCATAAACCTTTAGTTAGGGTTTCAATTGCTGTAATAAAACAGTGACCAAAAGCAAGTCGTACAAGAAATATATGGCACGAACTTAAGAATAGCAGGAACGTGGAGGCAGGAACTGAAGCAGAGGCCGTGGAGGAGCGCTGCTCACTGGCTTGCCCTTCATGGCTTGCTCATAGTCTGCTTTCTTATAGCAGCCTGGACCACCAGCCCGGGGGTGGCACCGCCCACAGTGAGCTGGCTCCTCCCACATCTCTCATCAATGAAAAAGAAATGCACCACAGGCCAAACTGGTGGAGATGTTTTCTCAATTGAGGTTCCCTTTTCTAAAAATGACTGACTCTAGCTGTATCAAACTGACAGAAAGCTGGCCAGCACGATTGGCTAGAGGTAAGAGGCTAAGCCCTCAATCCTGCTCTGAGCGCAACAATGGATGGTTTTGTTCTGTCAGCATTGAGACCAAAGTGCCTCGGCTGCTTGGTGTTTCCATAAGGCTTCGACCAAGCTGAACCCTCCAAGTGAGGCCGAAGGACACAGACAAACTGTCAACAGCTTTGCCTCAGGGAGAAAAGCCAAAAGGACAGGAAAGAGAAAGAGATTTTATTAATGACACCACTTATAAAATCAATTTACTCTGTGACAATTTGGTAAATGCATACAATATAACCCAACCGTACTCCTCCCCCCTCCCTGTCAGCCCCCTTTCAGCTGCACTTCCTGCTTCAAATCCCCATTCCACTTTCCTGTCTTAGCGTTTGCTTTGAGACTCAGGGGTTTAACAGGTGTCACTACCATGGGCATGGTTTAAGGTTAGCCACCAGAACATGGATAACTCACCAAAGCTCACTTCACCAAAGACAATGAACTTCCTTCCCCTCTCCCCCCAACAACCCATGATTGCCATTGGGTTCCCTGGATGGACCCCAGGAGTTCCTTCCCCTCTAGGATTGAATGCTTAGGGGCTGAGTCTTATATAAGCCCTATTCAGACAATTGCAGCTCTTTTGAGTTCATGTGTGCCACAGACATGTCATTTCATAGCCCTGACCCTCACCATCCGGCTCTTACATTCCTTCTGACCTTGCTCTCTCACTGGTTTCTAAGCCCTGCTGTGGGATGTGTGAGGTGGGTATCTCTCTCTCAAGGCTGAGCACACAGCAGTCACTTGCTCTTGGTATCTTCACCGACCATGAGTCTTCATTAACTGCTATGTGCTACTGAAAGCATCTTTGATCAAGACCGAGAACTGCACCACGTCATTCAGAAAATAAAAGTGATTATGAGCGCCCTAGCCATGGGTCTTCCACAAGGTCCACAGTACTAGGTGTAGCTGTCTTTGGTTACTTTGTGGGTTCTTCTTATTTCCACCCTTCTCCACCCTTTCACCCCCCCCCCCCACAACACCAGATAGGAGTGGGGGGAAAAATGGATAGAGAGGGAAGAGAAGAGATCCCTGAATAAAGCCAGGTGTCAGAAAGCAGAGAGATTATCACTAGATTACTTCCTGCTGCTTAGGGGCATTGAGTCCCTTGGGGTAAGTTGGATCTTTGGGGTTAGGATATCTAATTTCCTCTTCTTGTTTTTCTTTGCACTTAATTACTTAATAAACTATGACAACCAACAACCCACCCACCTCTGAGTCCTAGCATTTATAAATCCTCTGAAAAGTTCCCAGAATTCCAAACATCAGACAACCACAAAAACTAGTTGCAGCTGGCAAAACCACACCTCTGCTAGAGCATGAGGCAAATCACAGTCAGCTGCTGAGGACAGTCTAAAGGAGTCCCACATCCCCGAACTTGGGATTAAAACAAAAACAAATTCCTGTATTCTCTGTGTTTTCTCAAAGAAAACAAAACTCCAAAATTGTCACTACAAGTAGGCATGAATTCCCTCCAGTGGAATGGACCTCAGAGCCAATCAGAAACCAATTGGTAACCCCTATAACAGCTGTGCCAATGTTATTTCAGTAAGCACTGTAGAGAGCTTTTTGGGGCAGCTTGGCAGGAATCTGAATTTGGGTCAGAACAAGGGAGCTCACGCAGAAATCTAATTTTAGGCTAGAACAGGGAAGTAAGTTCAGACAAGAATCTAATTTTATGACTAGCCAGGTGTGGTGGCGTACACCTTTAATCCCAGCACTTGGGAGGCAGAGGCAGGCAGATTTCTGAGTTTGAGACCAGCCAGATCTACAGAGTGAGTTCCAGGACAGCCAGGGCTACACAGAGAAACCCTGTCTCGGAAAAAAAAAACAAAAAAAAACAAAAAAAAAACCCAAAAAAACACAAAACAAAACAACAACAACAAAAGAATCTCATTTTAGACTAGAACAAAGAAGTAGACTTCAGGCATGAATATGACTTTGGGCTAGAACAGGGAAGTAGGCTCAGAGATATCTTGGTCATTCTGATAAGCCCTTAGAATCAGAGGTCACTCGAGTGACAGGACTTTGTTTATTGTCTTGCTTGTTCCTCAACCTAGAACAGACCTTATTACTTACATGTAATTAAAATGGTATAAAAGCAGGTTGGGAAAAAAAAAACAAAACAAAACCAACCACAGCCTCAGAACTTGATGGGATCATGCTACAATGTTGTCTAATTGTCTGTTTTTCTTTTTAATCCTCACTCCTGTGCTGGAGAACCTGTTGTCTGACTGAGCTGTTTTGCTTGCCAACTTGATATTGTAGTTTGCAAGGTACAAAGCTGGGAAATACCATTTCTGACTTCCCCTACCCCCTGAATTGCCTACATAGCAACTTCTGGCACTATAAAGGCCTGCCAGCATCAAGGAAGCCTCCTGTTTGCTTCTAACATGGCTTCTTGATGCTCTGCAACCAAGATGTGTGATTGTCATTCACAAAAGGGAGGCCTTACCATCCAGTTCTGGTGGGCAAGCAGGTGCGGTGCGATGGCTAACAACTCCTGGAGACATAGCTCAACCAGAACTGGGAGTTTTGTTTAGTAACTTGGGGCTTCTGGAATGGGAAGCAGAACTTTTAAAAAAAAAATTATTTGACAATTTCCTATGTGTATATAAAGTATTCTTCTCCCTCCATTTTTTTTTTTTTACTCCTCCCATCACTATCCGTCCTTCCCAACATTCTTGGCTTTCGCTTTGCTCATGACCCATGTAGTTTACCCAGGGCATTTGTGTGACGACTGGATTGAAACTCCATTGGAGCCTGTGTGGTCATCCATGTGTATGCGAAAGGCAAGAAGTCTATCAGTAACAAATACTTCATCTGTGGAGGGTGGGGCCCTGGGCTCATCCTCCCTCCATAGATGACTCTGTTAGCTGTTTCCTATGCAGAGCCAGTGGAGGTATCTGCAGCTGCTTTGAGTTTGTGATGGCAATGGCTGTGCCTTGTCCAGAAGATAACAGTTTGCAGCCTTTCTGCCGATCTTTTCTCCGTCTTTCTACCCACTCTTCTCTGATGTTCCCTGA
The DNA here is from genome assembly GCF_978045245.1 of Mus caroli. NCBI lineage: Eukaryota > Metazoa > Chordata > Mammalia > Rodentia > Muridae > Mus > Mus caroli. The sequence continues at coordinate 62,124,711 of NW_028227270.1, read as the reverse complement.
GCCCCACAGAGGATTATCTGTGTCTTGTTCAGGACTGGACTGCATCTACCACTTGCTCTTAACCCTATGAGTCTGCACTCATCACCAGTCCCTGGGAAGCTTTTCTTTTTATTTATTTAATTTTAATTTTTCTGTGTATGGTGGTTGTGTCTGTGTGAGGATGCCAGATACCACCCAGAACTGGAATATGAGAAGTTTCGAGCTGCCATGTGGGTGCTGGGAATTGAACTTGGGTCCCCTAGAAGAGCTGCCAGTGTTCTTAACCATGAAGCCATCTCTCCAACCCCAGAAAAAGCGTTTTAATTAAGGCTGAGAGTAGCATTTGCCCACGGGCATAAACATACATCTTTATAAGACAGCTTGCCCAGCTCTGTGACGCAGTTCCCTCCCAGGGCCTAGAATTCCTTCCACCGTGGCTTTTGGGGTAGGTTTAGAATGCTAAGGCACAGACTCTCTCCTGGTCTACAAATCTAATCAGGGAGCTGCTAGATTCCCTCCTAACTGTAGTGCACTATTCCACTTTAACACCATTGTGGGGGTGTGGGATGCACCCCAGCGCACACGAGAACAGAGGGCAATAACATCATCTTGCTGTTCTTCTCCTTTTCATTGTATACATTAACTGTGCATGGCGTTACATAAGAACATTTTCATACAGTTATATAAGGAACTTGGAGCACTCCCCACGGTAGCTCTCTATCTCCCCCTTTCCATTCCTCATTCTCCACTCAGGCCACAGGTACATGGTTTTATACATCTATCTAAATTCCAGGAACAACACACAAGGGGGGACATACCGTATCTGCCCTTCCGAGGCTGGCTTAATCAGTACGATTGTATCTGGTTGCATCCATTTTGCCTAAGACCATGTAGCTTCATCCGTTGTGGCTGAGCACACACACATATCTCACATCCTCCGCTGTTGGGCACCTAGGCTGGCTCCATAGTTGGACTCTGTGACTGGTGCTATAATAAGCATTGATTCTCAGAGACCTCTGTGAGACACCGACTTGGGGTGCAGTGAGGCTGTCAGCTGGGTCAGATGTAGATGACTCTCTTCAGGTTTCTGAGCCCCCACCCCCACCCCCCATCATCACTTCTGTGGTGTCTGCACTGGTTCACCTCCCCAGCTGCTGCGCGTAAGGTTTCCTTTATCCACATCCTCACCAGCATTTTTTTAAATAGTGTTTTTCCTGTTTGAGAATCTCACACCACATTAGCATCATTTACACCCCTCTCCCTCTTGGTTTTGTTTTCTTAATGACTTGGTTCTCCCCTCTTGGTTTTGTTTTCTTAATGACTGCGGTAATGGCTGGGGTGAAATGAAAATGCTATTTTTTTTTTTTTTTACATTTAAAAATTAGTTTTAATTATGTGTGTTCTAGGCTCTGCCCAACAGTTACCTGGCTGGCTTGCTATGAAAGCGACTGGCCTTTCCTTGCTCTCTTTGCCCCTTGTCTCTGACTCTCTTCTCTCTCTGATCCCTTTTCTCCCTCTCTCCCCTTCCCCTCCTCCCTCCCAACCTCCCCCCCCCCATCTCTACTCTCTTCTCAACTCCCCTTCCCATGCCCTAAATAAACTCTTCTGTACTATGCCCATCGATTTTTAACTTCTGTGAATATTCTGTACGTGTCCATGATTTACCAAAGACTGATACCCCAACTCATTGAACTTCCATCATAGTATGCAAAAGTAAAGAGTGTTTTATTCTGCACAAGTCCAGCATGCTGGGGTCTACCATCTTCTAAGATGGAGACACCCGAGGGAGTCCGCAGGCCTGATTTAAAGCACACTAGGGAAATTCCAGGGTACCTGACCTTTATCTTAATCTGGTGGCTCTATCTCTAAGGACATTCCAGAACCAGTACTGGAGCACAGGGGAGGAAGCTGTAAACTGTAGCTGAACCATGGCCCTTGCCTCAGGCCAGGTGTCGGGCTACTTCTGATGGCAGGGCAGTTTCTGATTAGCTTCCTGAAGCCTGGATTTTTGTCTTTGTTGTTGTTGTTATTTTGTTTATTTGCTTGTTTGTTTTCAGTAATTGAGTTGCCTGGGCTAGCCTGGACTTGCCCAGTTCTTGGAAACAGAGATTTAGGTCGAATCTCCTGAACTGCCAATTTGAAACTTGTCATAGAGTCGGCCTACCTTGTTTCAATTCTAGATAGTAATCCTCTAAGACAAACAAATACATTCACTTGGCAGTCTCCTCTAAAAGCTTTTTCCTTTTCTGTGAAGGTCCTAGTGCAGGAGGTCGATAGCAGTGGTTGATCTTATTCCCCAAACTGAAATACCTTTCAGAAAGTCCTTGCCTATGATTCTGTCTTGAAATACTCGTTTTTTTTTTCCCCTAAAACGATTTCAGCTTCAGCACTCAAGTTCTTTCTGAGGCATTTGGAGTTGACTTATTTTAGTCAGGGTAAGAGGGAGGGGTCTAGTTTTGTTCCACTGAGGCCATCCAGTTTTCTCAGCAATGTCTGGGGAAGAGGCTGTCCTTTCTTTAATGTGTATTTCAGCATTGTTCTAAAAAATCAGGTGCTGTCGCTTGTGGGCTGATGGCTAGGTCCTCTATTTTACTCCACTCATAGGGGCGTTTTGCTCTTTTGCCACTGTAGGTCTGTCTATACTACAAGAAATCAGGTAAGATACTGGCCTGCTTTCGCTACTCCGGGGTCTTTTGTGCTTCCTTATGAATTTTAAAATGGTTGTTACCAGCATATAGGAGGGCTACTGATTTTTATATGTTAGTTTTCTGTCCTTTTTCTCCTGTGTGTGTCCTGGGGATTGAACTCAAGCCAGCAGCTTTGACAGGAAGCACCTGTACCTGCTGAGCCACCTCACTGGCCAGCAACCTGCTTTCTCCCACTCTGCTTCTAAGTACGTTATTAACGGCACTCGGGTTTGAAATCTTGTTTTTATTTGTGAAACTTTAACTCTCTCACTATCCGCCCACCACCGAGATGCAGACCAGGCTGGCCTTAAACTGAGATCCACCTGACTCTGACTCTCGCCTGCTGAGATTAAAGTTGTGCATCACCACACCTGGCCTAAACTGAATTTCCTTTAAGGAGCCTGATTACAGCAGGACTCTCAGGTAAGCTTTTCATGGTTTTCCTTCACTTATCAAATTATGTTGACTTCGTAATTTGAAGCTCCAGATGGACTGTCAACTATCTCTGCACACTGCCTTTCTCATCGCTATCCTGTGTGAACAGCCATGCCTTAGTCAAAATGAAGGTCCAGTGGGCTGCACGTGTGACTCAGCAGTGTGCTTCCTGTTCACTGCTGCGCGCATGTGTGTGTGTGGCCATGGTTAGTGTGTGTGGCCACGGTTAGAGGCCTGGCATAAAATACCTTGTGTGTGTGTGTGTGTGTGTGTGTGGCCATGGTTAGAGTGTGTGTGTGGCCACGGTTAGAGGCCTGGCATAAAATACCTTCCGAGGCTTCTACTCTTTTGCCATACTTTATCATTTGTATTTTCCTTTCCCTGAATGCCCTCTTTATTAACTAAACACTGCTGCAGTGCCTGCTCTATGCTATGCTGTACGACAGACCAGGGGATGATGAATCCAAGCTCTTTGCAAGGCTCATGGAACCTCATGGGAGGAGGCAGAGAGAGGTAAGCAATTATGACAGTGGTTCAGCACATTTCTATCACTGTTTTATTTCTCAAAGACTGTCAAGAAACGGAGTGAGTGAGAAGTTTCAGGGGATAAGGGTCCTCAAGGCCATTGAGCCTGAGAACCCAGCACCCAAAGGGTGGAAGGGGAGAAGGGTGGCTCAGGGTGCTCTCTGACCTCTGCACCCATGCTGTGACCTGCACCATCTCAGTAAATTAAAACACCAAAAAGGAAAGCCTGTCAAGAAATGGGATCTTGGGGCTGCAGAGATGGCCCAGTAGGCAAGAGCACTTGTTCTTGCAGAGGACCTGTCTCAACTGTGTTCCCAGAAGCCACGGGGTGGCTCACCACCATTCCTAACTCGTTTCAGGGGATCTGATGCCCTCTTCTGGCCTCCATGGGCACTAGGCACACACACACACACACACACACACACACACACACACACATGGTCAGTGCTCACATGCTCACTTCTGCTACCACACAGTGCCCTGCCACTCAGTGATCTTCTCAAAGGTCAAAGATAGAACTTTACTAAATTACAGTTGTGTCCTACTGAGTAGACTAAAGCAGCTAACTATGCTACAATCCACAGCAATCAAGGGTCATTTGTTGCTCTCCCCTCTCACAGCCTCCTCACTGTTGCTGTGCCAGCCTGCTGATTAAGCAAATCTTCTAGTCCAGATTGTATTCCTTCTGTTGGGAATGCTTTTCAACAAATATTCAGGAAAACCTCTCTGTAAACATCACCTCCTATAACCTTCCTTACTGTGCGGAGGAACACGTGAGCCCTGTGAGTACTCTTGGAGGCACGTATAACCAGTGCTTGTTCTTACTCTGCCCACCGGACATGAGGACAGCAGCCACATTCTCTGTCCTCATGCTGCTGCCCTTTGGGGGTAGGGGTTAGCACACAAAGGTGCCACACTGCTCAGGAGACAGTAAAGATCACACAGATTCGTGGAAGAGTAAATTAATTTTATTGACTGATGAAAAACTAAAGTCATAAGAAGTTTAGACAGAAAACAATAATCAAGTTCTGCTGGTATTCTGTATTTTCTTTTAACTTTAAGCCAAAAGAACATAAAACTGTAGACTATGAGTGAACTAGTTGCTTTTAGTTCCTTCAACAAAAACCTGCAGTTTAGCAGTCGCACAGCATTAAATATACACATTTCTGCAAAAGTGTGAAAGAATTCTGTGCTGGCCTCCGAGGCTACGATCACCTGCAATGGTCAGGCTCGAAGTTCCTTTTCCCCTTTCTGCCTCCCTGTTAAGGAGAAACTGCACGTTAGTTACTGAAGATGCACGTCTCTGGGCAGTCAGTTTATGAGCACACAAAATCAAAGCATAGCTATTTCCTTACTCCCAGCTCTCACAGTTATTTAACAAACAAGACAGAAAGCAATAGTACTTCTATACAGAGCTGTTTAGGCTGAATCAATAAGGTCACAAATATCTCATTTCTTCAGAGCCCATTTTATCCTAAATACCTTAAAAAGTACAAAACAGCTGGGCAGTGGTGGCTCACGCCTTTAATCCCAGCACTCGGGAGGCAGAGGCAGGCGGATTTCTGCGTTCTAGGCCAGCCTGGTCTACAAAGTGAGTTCCAGGACAGCCAGAGCTATACAGAGAAACCCTGTCTTGAAAAACCACACACACACACACACACACACACACACACACACACACACACGTACAAAACAAACAAAGTAGTTCTTTTCATATAGTCAACAAATTTAGTAATTCAGTTGTTTTTTGATAATTTATAATTCGAGTTCTGTATTGTTTTGTTCTTCTAAAGATTTATTTATTTTTATTTATATGAGTACACTGTAGCAGTCTTCAGACACACCAGAAGGCATCAGATCCCATTACAAATGGTTGTGAGCCACCATGTGGTTGTTGGGAATTGAACTCAGGACCTCTGAAAGAGAGCAGTCAGTGCTTTTAACGGCTGAGCCATCTCTCCAACCCCTAGTTTTATTCTTAATTAAACAGTATTAGAATTTTGAAAATATTAAATTTTCTACATATAGGTGTTTTGCCTGCATGTATGCCTGTGTACTATTTTCATGCCTGGCTTCCAGGGATACCAGAGGAGTTTGTCAGATCTCCTGGAGCTAAAGTTATAGAAAGTTGTGAGCTGCCATGTGGGTGCCAGGAATTGAACCCAGGTCCTCTGGAAGAATAATCAGTGCTCTTAACTGCTAAGCCACCTCTTGAGCCCTAGCAACAGAACTTTGATGTTCAGGCTGGGAGTAAAGGCAAAACACTCACACACATGAAATGAAAGCGAACACTAAACATGTTTCTAAGCCCTGTTAGGGGAGTGGTGGGCCCAGGCTCCTCTGAGACCACAGCAGCTACCTTCCATTCTTTCTCCCTTTCCACACTACAGCTTTCCTTTTGGAGTCAAATACACCAGGCTTCTGAGTTAAAGAAAAACCAAAACCTCTTCAAATATATGAATGCTGTTATTTACTCCTGACCATGCAGAGGGCCAAAAAGATTTATTCATTTAGGGAAAAATTTGTTCTGATTTGTAGATAATTAAATGTGTAAATAACATTTTAAAAAGGAATTTATTTCTTGTTAGTAGGAAAACAAAGTTTAGAAAACATTCCTTTGCTACCTTGTGCTGAGGACGACCAGTGTGTATCTTACAGTTCTTACCATGCTTCTCAGTGGTGAGAATCACCACTAACACACTGGGATAACATCACTGACGACGATACTGCCAGTGTGAAAAACCCAATGAGATTAAAAGACAAAACAAGCTGGGCCGCCTTTATTTCCAGCATTGTTAGGCAGGCAGATCTCCTGTGAGTTCAAGGCTGGCCTAGACTACAGAGTGAGTTCGAAGATGGCTAGAGTTGTTACACAGACAAACCCTGTCTCAAAAAATCAAAACCACTCCAATTCAAACCAAACCAAACCCTTACAACCAATTCAACTAAGAGACATACAGATCTGCTTTCAGCATCTCCTTATGATCAGGCTGTCCTTGAACTCACAGAAAATTCTGCCTCCCAAGTGCTGGGATTATCGGTGTGTGCCACCATGCTAGGCTGGGTTAAATACTTTTTATGTTCTTTATGCTACCAGTGGCAGATGGTCCAAGATTCCACATTGATGTTTTACATATATGTGTAAATATGTAAAGACACATCTGACACATTTATTAATGGGAAACAGTGACATTGCTTTCAGTTGTTTCATACAGGAAGAGAAGAGCTGAAATATCTTCCTAAGCCTAGTAGAATCTAAAATATCAAAATAACAGTGAGTGCGTATAGTACCTATGGGTGAAAGGTCACCCACTCTCAAGGCTCCACTCCATATCACGTGTCAGTTAAAAGGGTGGACATCTACAGTGGGATAACCAGCACCCAAATGCTATGTGTCACCTGTGCCTTCCTGTTATATGATTAGCGACACACACTGTCCACATAGCTCTAACGCATTTCCTGAATCACTTTGGTTATTGTTATATATACCAATATCTGGAATTACTTTTGTATTTTTGAAAATATACATTATCTGGCCAATAACAAAAGCAATGACGAGCCGGGCATGGTGGCGCACGCCTTTAATCCCAGCACTCGGGAGGCAGAGGCAGGCGGATTTCTGAGTTCGAGGCCAGCCTGGTCTACAAAGTGAGTGCCAGGACAGCCAGGGCTACACAGAGAAACCCTGTCTCAAAAACCAAAAAAAAAAAAAAAAACAAAAAAAAACCAAAAAAAAACCAAAAGCAATGACAAGGAGCTAGAGAGATGGTTCAGTGATCAGCAAGACTTGTTGATCCTCAGGAGGCCCTGAGTTCAGTTCCCAGCCCAGGCTGTGAAGCTCACAAGTGTTTCCAACCCCAGATTTAGGGGATTCAGCATCCTCTCTGACTCCACAGGCACAGCAACCACCCCCCACCCCAATACACACACACACACAGAGCTAACTTTTTCTTTTTCCCCCTTTTTTACAAAAATCATCAATATTATCTAGTGAATAATTTATGGCCTAAAAATAAAATAGCACATTCATTCTTTTACTGCATCTACTCTGAATGTATAAAGAAAACGTCAAAATTATAAAAACATACCTGGTATTTGGCTAATTCTGCCTGTAATACTTTCACTTTAGATCTTTCTTGTTCCAGTGCGGCATGAAGTGAAGACACCTACAACCAAATAATCAGTAAGAACAAACTTGTTGTCTTTTTTGGAAAGTACATTAATTCTGAACATCTCCACTGTGATAAAACCCGACAACTGCCAGCATCAGATGCTCTCCCCATGACTCCCACGAGACTCTGCAGGAGTGCACTAGACCAGGAGGACACGCTCGCTTGCTTGCTCGCTGTGAAGGAGAACAGGGAAGCTCGCCTGCTGCTTACCTTCATGTTCACTAGCCTTACCTTTCACACTCCTTAGGACACACCTACCATGGTTAATAAAACAAGCACACCCTTTGCTAGAACATAATAACAGTGAATCCTTCCTTGCCTGCTTTAAGAGCAGTACTCCTGTTTAGTTGGACATAACAATCAAGACCTCAGAAGAGCCTAAGGAAGCAGCCAGCAGACGCCAGCCCTCACCTGGACCGTCAGCTCGTTCTTGATGCTCTGAGACTCATCCACTTGCAGAAGTATCTCGGCCTTATCTTTCACTGTGGGAAAGGAGAACGGCAGCATTACTGCCTCAGCACTGCAGGGCTGAGGAGACACAGACCAGCACAGAGCATCAGAACAATGGCTTCTTCCTCTTTGCCTAATGCTTGTTCTCCTGAAGCCTGACTGCTCTTATCTCTCACCATCAAATTCTGGTCAGTATTACAGTTAAAGTTTTTAAAAAGTAATTTAAAATTTTCTGTGGTGTTGAACTGTTAATTGCATAGATATGATTAATATTTCAATTTACCATAACTAGGGGCAGATATATAAGAAAAATTTAAAAATTACATAGAAAAATATGAAATATCTTGGGTATCTATTTATTAGGTCATGTTACTAATTATTTATTGTATGTGTGCACATGTCACATGCCACAGTCCACATGTGTCAGGATAGCTTGTGGCAGTCAGTATCATGTAAGTTCCAGGGATCAAACTCAAATTTCCTGTGTTTGATAGAACAGTTCAGCTTCACCTGCTCAGCTGCCATTCTATTCTGTAGCCCAGGTTGGCCCCTGGACATCTGATCCTCTTTTCCTCAGTCTCCAAAGTGCTAGGATTGCAGAAACAAACCATTACACTTGGCTTCTTGGCTAATCTTTTTTTTTTTTTAATATTTTTATTACATAATTTCCTCAATTACATTTCCAATACTATCCCAAAAGTCCCCCATAGCGCCCCCCACTTCCCTACCCACCCATTCCCATTCTTTTGGCCCTGGCATTCCCCTATATTGGGGCATATAAAGTTTGCAAGTCCAATGGGCCTCTCTTTCCATTGATGGCCGACTAGGCCATCTTTCGATACATATGCAGCTAGAGACAAGAGCTCCAGGGTTCCGGTTAGTACATCATGTTGTTCCAACAATAGGGTTGCAGATCCCTTTAGCTCCTTGGGTACTTTCTCTAGCTTCTCCATTGGGAGCCCTGTGATACATCCAATAGCTGACTGTGAACATCCACTCCTGTGTTTGCTAGGCCCCGGCATCGTCTCATTGGCTAATCTTAAAAGCAAGATTTTTTTTCCTTTTTTTTTTTTAGACAGTGGTTTCATTATGCAGCCTTGGCTGGCCAAAAACTAAGAGATCCACTCACCTCTGCCTCCAGAGTGCTGGATTAAAGTTGTGTATCTTCATGGCCCAGCTGGGCACAGTAATGTGTAAGAACGTGAACCTCAACCTTCTACACGAATAGTGGCAAATGTGCTTTTAGAGGCCTTATAGAGATAATATTACAACAAACTATCCAACTCATATCACACTGGGGAACTTTTTATTATGTTGTGTTGATAAAACATGGAACTTGACGATTTGTCTTTGGATATTAGTATTAGCTTTAATTCTAAAAACATACACAAAGGCTGAGCATGGCAGTGCGTGCCTCTAACCACGCCCTGGAGAGGCAGAGGAGCCCATCCCCTGTCTGGTCTACACCACAGGTTTCAGGACAGCCAGAGCTACATAGTGAGACCCCATCTCAAAGAAATACAGCGAGGGAGCTGGAGAGGTGACTCGGCAGATAAGAGCACTGGCTGCCCTTACTAAGAACCTGGGCTCACTTTCCAGCCCTACAGTAGCTGACAACTGCTGTAATTCCAGTTCAGGGAGGTCTACCCTCCTCTCCTGCTATCTTTGGCAGCAGGCATATTCAAAGTACACATTCGTGTGTATATATATACATACACACACACATATGCATATTTATATATGTATGTACACATATGCACTGTATATGTATACACATATTCATATGTATTACATATGCATAAACACATATACACATGAATTACACACACACAAGCACACGTTTTTTTGTTTGTTTTTTGAGACAGGGTTTCTCTGTATAGCTCTGGCTATCCTGGAACTCACTTTGTAGACCAGGCTGGCCTTGAACTCAGAAATATGCCTGCCTCTGCCTCCCGAGGGCTGGGATTAAAGGCCTGCACCACCACGCCCGGTTACAAGCACACATTATATATATATATTTATTTATATATATATGGTGTATATATATATATGTATATATATATATTTATTTATATATATATATATGGTATATATATATATGTGTGTGTGTGTGTGTGTGTGTGTGTCACAAGTGTCACTTACTCTCTCCCTCCTGAAGCATTTTCAGTAATTGTCCATTTCTTGCTTTTACTTCTTTATATTTTGCCTAATAGTCAAAGGAAAGAAATTTTAATTTTTAAAGTAAATGATAAATCATGGTCTATTTTAAATTTATTGGGCTGTGCATTCTATGCTTCCTTAAAAACAAATCATTTATGAAATAATCATAGTATAGGATGTAAACAGACTACTTAATTAAGCCTCTGAAAGCAAGATGACTTAGAACGTAGAGCCTGAGGATGTCTTTGATCCCTGGAACACAACAGTACAAGGACAAATTTAAATGTAAAAGATTTCAGAATAGAAAGGCTAAAAGTCAGGAAAATATTAAGATTTCCTGAAGGATCCTTTTTTCTTTCTTCCCTAAATAAAAACTTCAAATAATTCCAACTAATTCCAATAAAAGTAAAAAGAAAATGGCCCCAGCTTTTGGTAGTGCTGGCCTGCAGTCTGATCAGAACCCCTGTGTTGCTCTATAGCCACCACTGTCAAGTCTTTATTTATTTATTTATTTTCCGAGACAGGGTTTCTCTGTGTAGCCCTGGCTGTCCTAGAACTCACTCTGTAGACCAGGCTGGCCTGGAACTCAGAAATCCCCATTCCTCTGCCTCCCAAGTGCTGGGATTAAAGATGTGCACCACCACTGCCCAGCCACTATCAAGTCTTGACAGAGCTCGTTGCTGCTGGACTCCTCAGCTCCTCTCTCCACATGGCTGGCTTCTTCTAATCCTCATAAATGATATATCATACGCTCATAACAAAAGGAAATGCGCTCTCACACGCATCATCTGAATGTTTGGTAGTTATCTCCCCAGTCTTCACTGAACTTTCCTATAGTAGTCTGAAACACTTTCAAATACTAATAAGCAATAATTAGTGAAAACAATATCTTAAATTATAAAAAGATAAAAACCTAAGAATATCAATGTAAAAACTTGTTCTTTTACTCTCCCCCATCTACTAGGTATGTGCAAAATTTCCTAGTTTCATCTTTATTTCCACAGTGCTGGGGTCCAACTTAGGGTCTCACTAAATACAAAAAGGTAAGCAGATACCACTGAATGATGCCCGGACCCAGTAGATTCAAATATATTAAATATACTATTTATTATTATTATTATTATTATTATTATTATTATATTTTGAGACATGGTTGCTCTGTAGACCAGGCCAGCCTTGAACTCAGATCTCCTTGTCTCTGCCTCCAAAGTGTTGGGATCAAAGGCATGCACCACCACCACCTGGTTTTAAATATATCTTAAATTCTATAAAGGTGACTTTTACTAAACAGTACTCTATCCAATTAAATTGCTGATAATTATTTATTGTGTAGTACTTAAGAAACAGATGAAGTAGAGCTGCGGCACATACACACACACACACACACATACGTATGTGCACGCACGCACCAGCCCCAGCCCCAGAAGCCTGACACAGCACAGTGAGGAATCAGTGTGCTAACATTAGGTAGGAGACAAATGATGCTTGGGGAGTAGCAAGAGAATGCTTCATAAGTTTGTGGTTAGAGACAACTGTAAGGGCTGGAGAGCTAGCTCACATCAAGAACACTTGCTGCTCTTTCAGAGGACCCTATTTTGGATCCAGCACCCCCATCAGGCAGTTCACAAAAACTTGTAACTTCATCTCCAGAGGATCTGGCAACCCCTTCTGAATTCCATGGCAACTGAACACATGGCATACATACAAGCACACATATGCACAAATAAGAATTTTAAATCAATCTTTAAAAGAACACAATTGTATATAAAGGATTAGTAAGGATATGGAGAAATTAGAATCCTTATGCATTTCTGGTAAAATAACATTTGCTTTAGAAAAGCTTGGAAGTCACAGAAAAAGCCAAAACAATTATATAATCAGCAAATCCACTCTTAAGTTATTCAAAATACTCAAAGACCTAAAAGCATGACCGCAGATATCTGTATACCCATACACAAAATGTAGTCTCTCTCTGCATGTAAGAGAATGTAGGACAATGGATCAAATTCTGTAAATCCTGTAACAGGGAAGAACCTTGAAAACATTATGTTAAAAGAAATAAACCAGGCTGAAGAGATGGCTCAGCGGTTAGGAGCACTGACTGCTCTTCCAGAGGTCCTGAGTTCAATTCACAGCAAACACATGGTGGCTCACAACCATCTGTAACAGGCTCTGATGCCCTCTTCTAGTGTGTGTCTGAAGATAGCTGCAGTGTATTCATAAATAAAGAATAAATAAATCTTAAAAAGAAAACAAAGAAACCAGACAGAAAAAGACAAAAACTATATGACTCACTAAATGAGAGATCAAGAACAGGCAATTCACAGAGGTGAATTGTTGTTAGGGGAATGGGCTAGGAATTGTGAGCAGTTTAATTACTACAGTTTCTGCATGGAAACAGCAGTAATGGTCACACAGTAATGGGAAAGTACATCACTGAACCTTTAATCCCAGCATTGGGAGGCAGAAGCAGGTTGATCTCTGTGATTTTGAGGTCAGCCTGGTTTACATCGTGAGATCCTGACTCAAAACAAAGAAAAATTAACTAAATACTGCTAGTGAACCACATGCTTAAAATGGTTTATATATCTAAATACATATAATAAATTATGTATTCTACATAATATATTTTATAACAAAATTAATGCCATCATTCAGACTCTAAGTGAGTAATCTGTTAGGAAACCTGATAGAAGACTGTTTCTAATAACTGAATAATAAATATATAAATACCCAGAAAATATAAATTCATATTCTTTTCTTTTCTTTTGGTTTTTTCTTTTTTTTTTTTTTTTTTTTTTTTTTTTTTTGGTTTTTCGAGACAGGGTTTCTCTGTATAGCCTTGGCTGTCCTGGAACTCACTTTGTAGACCAGGCTGGCCTCGAACTCAGAAATCCGCCTGCCTCTGCCTCCCGAGTGCTGGGATTAAAGGCGTGCGCCACCACTGTCCAGCCATAATTCTTTTCTTTTACAAAATAAGTGGATACACACCTCCCACTGAGTGATCACAGCTTTGAGCTTCTGAATTTCTGCGTCTTTCCTTTCAAGTTCTAACTTTAGTCTTTCAATTCTTCCATCTTTTAGACCTACTTCCTGAAAAAAGAAAAACACTGCTTTTGACCAAGATTGCTCCATCCAGCATAGTTTATAACAGCCCTTTGCAAAAAGATTAAGAGGAAAAATAAAGACTTAATTTTAAATTACTACATCTCTACTTTCACTCAATTATATGATCCTAGTTACATACAGAGAAAGCAAGTGAGTTTTTTGGTTTTTTTTTTTTTTTTTTTTGGTTTTTGAGACCGGGTTTCCCTGTGTAGCCTTGGCTGTCTGAGAACTCACTGTTCTGGGGCTCACTCTATATACCAGGCTGACCTTGAATTTAAGAGACCCTCCTGTGTCTGGCTCCCAAATGCTGGGATGGAAGGTGTGTGCCATCAGGCCTGGCTCTGTTTTCCTAAAGGGGAATGCACACAGATGCTCAATGAGTAGTCTCTAGGTGCAGGGGAAGGGACTGAAACACTTTTGTCATATGAAACATGTCTAGTGCAATACTTCGCATCAACAAGCTCATATAAGCCAAGGTTTAAACATTAGACAAACTGCTGGGCAGTGCCTACAAGGCTAAAACCAGAGGACTATTTGAGCCTACAAGTTAAACCCAAGCAGGACAGAGGTCACCTCCTTTCTCTGAAAACGTTTGAAATAACTGTCTGGGCCTGCACCCATCTCACTGTTTATAAGCTCCGTAGCTGGGGTTAGAAGGGTCTTGTGTTTTTGGGCTATGATTTTCTCATCTATTGGTTTGAGCATCTTCCTGTCTGGAGGTGACCTGCCTTCTCTTGAAGGCCTGAACCTGGTACACTTAGCAACGGAAAAGCAAACTGCCTTTGGAAGTGGCCTCTGCTTCCCTCCTTCCAGACAGGGCTAGTGCAGAAGCTCTGCTGGCTCCCTGTGCTTGCCACCCGCCCCCTGCCCGCACTTCAGCTCTTCCCAGGTTTCTTTCATTTCTTTTGTGGGTTTCCAAAGCTGTTCCCTCTATGGAAGACAGTCTACTTTTTTTTCTTATTCTGACTTTCTTTAAAGGTTCACTGGCTTGCATGGAGCTATTCTCTAGTCTGCCATCTTGTCTGATATGTATGTACACTATCTATCTATCTATCCATCCATCCACCCACCCTTCCTGTATGCTCGCCAGTCCCTATGCATGCAGGCACACATGGAGGTCAGAAGATACTTCTCAGCCTTCTAATCACTAGGATTATAGTCCTGAGACACCACATCTGGGTTATTTGAATACATATAGTAATCTAATTGAACTATTATTTAGTGACTTTTTTGAATTCTCCATGTTATTTTCTATAGGTACAGTTAATTTGTTTTGACTGACTTCACTATATGAACAACTGACGTTTGTTCACAAATCCATGTGTAGAGCTGAGGTGGGAGGCTGGCACACACCTTTAATCCCAGAACTCAGGAAGCAGAAGCAGGCAGAACGGCTAAAGCTATACAGAAGAAAAGTGTCTTGAAAAACCAAAAGCAAACAAACAATGCCCCCACACACATATAAATCAACAAAACCCACCACAACAACCATGTGTAGAATTACTACAGTGTAAGCCATATCTATCTCTCTGGTTTTTCAAGACAGCATTTCCTCTGTGTATTTTAAGATAGCATTTCCTAGCTATCCTGGAACTCTCTCATTTAGACCAGGCTGGCCTTGAACTCACAGAACTCCATGTGCCTCTGCTTCCCAAGTGCTGGGATTAAAGGTGTGTGCCAGCAGTCTGGCTCTACACTGTTCTCAGATGGTTATAGCACTCTGCACTCTGTACAGTACACTATGCTGTCCTGTCTGCTTACAACTGATCATTATCTAGCCCTATGCATACTCAAAATCTTTTAAGTTTTCCTAGACTCAGCAATAAAATTATTACTAAATACAGGTTTACTATGCTCAAAAATTTCCAAAATTTCTTTCCTGTCTATAGACTAAAACATAAGTTAGGCTTTAAGTATTGTACAGCCTTCCTGATCTACCTCACTGTCCGCACACAGCATTCTTTGAATTAAATTGCTCTTTATTTCACTGTGTCTGTAGTTTAATGAAGACATCCTCATTTCTCCTCCCTCATGTTCAGATCCTGGCCTGCTAACCCTCAGTTCAAGCCTTAGTTTCTCTGCAGAAATCCATCTTGCTGTTCCATCCTATTACACTAATGTGCCGATTTTTATACTCACAACTCTCTCTATAAAACAGTGATTAAATGTATACCGTGTACAATACACCGTTAAGCATTTTAAATTATAGTTTCTAACTCTCCTAAAAATCATGTAAAAAAGGAAACAATTATATTCCTAGTGCAAGACCATAGATGAGTTACAACACTAATATTTTTATTATATTGATTTGATTTCAACATCCATTCTCTTTCTATTATACCTCGCTGCCGTCCGGCCTTATAGCAATCATCTGGTTACACTTACAGACTCAACTCAGTTCTACCCAGAGAGCGGGCACCTGAGTACTTACTGCTCTGTGCCTGAGCAGGAGCTTCCTTCTCTCCAGCACCAGGTCTTCACTATACAGACAGTACACGTGTGCTCCATATTTGTTGGTGAATTAACTGCATATTCACATTATTCTTTACAGAATAAAGACTAACATAATATCCTAAAACTGTTACTTTAGACAATCAGAGTTACTGTGACTTTAAGAGAATGTTATTGTCCATGCCTGGTTGTGCTCTGGAGCGGGAGAGTTATCTGTTCCGTTGTGCTCTGTGAGTTGTTCTCTCCTTTTTTCTCTAATCAGAATCTTATGAACATCATCTTCCAGTCTATTGAAGAATCCCCCATCGTGTGATAAAGTCTGAGCAGAATTCGATTCCTGTCAAAATAAATCCTGAATTACTATCATTCAACACAAATATATACACATTCACTAAGCCTCACGAGTCACTAGGAGGAGAAAGAAAAGAGAGGTTGCTAGGAGACAACGCATCACTCTACCCTGCCTCCAGAAGACAAGCAGGAGGGGCATGTTTGACAAGTGTCTCTTTCTTATTTCTTCCTATTTTGGCGTTTCCTATGACTGACATCTTTTAGAGGCAGGGTGGTCTGGAACTTGTGATTTTCGTGCCAAACTTCTCACACACTGAAACTAAGGCTCTGGCACAACATGCCCAGGCACTGTTGGCTTTTCAACTTTGTTATACACGCACCACACAGTTCACTCCGTTATCACTGAAAAGTTCCAGTTTGCCGTATCAGATGTCACCACCAACAGCTTTACACTCTCCTCGCCTGCACTCATCCACAGTCACTCTTTCTCAAACGTTCTTCTCCGCCCTAGGCAGCACTAATTTTGTCTTTATAAACGTATCTACTCTGTACATTTCATATAAACAGAATATTGTGTTTTCTGCTCAAAACTTCTTTATCTATCAATATGTTTGCAAGCCTTGACCATGTGACAGCATGGATTAGTACTTCATTTTCTCCCCCGCAGTACCCCATTTTACACTGTCATTCTCTTGTCACTGGCAGATGGACAGCTCTCTTTGGTCTGCTGTGAATAGTGCTGCTATGAACACTTATATACAAGATGATTATGGGTATGTTTCCAGTTCTGTGAGACATATACCTAGGAGCAAGGTTACTGGGTGGTCTCAAAGTCTACATTTAACCTTCTGAGATATTCCAGCTAGTGCTCCAAGCAGCTCATTATTTTACAAACCTGTCAGCAACATGGGACAGCTCTAACTATATTCTATTTATGTCTATATTCTCAGCACTATGTTGTCATGTTTCTATTGCAGACACCCTCATGGATGTGAACACTTACTTCATCAGGGCTTTGCACTGAGTTTCCCTATGGCTGATGGAGTAGGCCATTAGTTTTATGATTTACTGGATACTGTAGACTCCTTTTTGAGAAATGTTTACTTACAATCTTTGCTCAGTTTTTAACTGAGTTACTTGCCTACTTACTTTTAGCTAGAGAGATGGCCCCATGGTTAAGGTGTGTGCTGCTCTTGCAGAGGCCCCGAGTTCAGTTCCCAGCATCCATTTGGGTGGCTCAGAACAGCCTGTAACTCTAGCTCCAGGGCATCTGACAGCATCTCCTGGCCTTATGTACTACCTGTCCCCCAGGCATATATGTATATTTTCAAGAAACATAGATGTAGGGCTGGAGAGATGGCTTAAGAGCACCGACTATTCTTCCGAGGGTCCTGAGTTCAAATCCCAGCAACCACATGGTGGCTCACAACCATCAGTAATGAGATCTGATGCTCTCTTCTGGGGTGTCTCAAGACACCAACAGTATACTCACATATAATAAATAAATAAATATTTTTTAAAAAAGAAAAGAAATATAGATGTAAAGGGAAATAATTTATGTATTGTAAAAAGCTGAGCAGAGTGACAACCGGCTATCATCCCAGTTAGGGCAGAGAGGCCAGACAAATATGTGCTGCAAAGACATCAGAGTCCATGGATCTCTTCCATGCCTTCCACTTTCAAGTAAGTCTGTGAATAAAGTGGTTTACCATCACATCCCCCCCAATATAGTAAGAAGATGAGGAGCAATTAAGGAAGACACTGGACATTGACCCTTTGGCCCCCACAAACACACACACACACACACACACACACACACACACAAACGAACATGTATACATACAAAATGTGTGTGTTTTAATTTAAATATACATCTCATTAAACATTATAAATATTTTCTCTTATTAAATATTTAAATATACATCTCATTAAACATTATAAATATTTTCTCTTATTATAAGAGTTGTCTTAGTGCAGAAGATGGCCTAGTCGGCCATCATTGGGAAGAGAGGCCCCTGGTCTAGCAAACTTTATATGCCCCAGTATAGGGGATCGCCAGGGCCAAGAACTGGGAGTGAGTAGGTAGGGGAGCAGGGCAGGGGAAGGGTATAGGGGACTTTTGGGATAGCATTTGAAATGTAAATGAAGAAAATATCTAATAAAAAATTTAAAAAAAGAGTTGTCTTAGCAAAGTTTTCATGATGTCCTCTAGACAACACAAAAGCTTTAGTTTTCTTTAAACTAGGGATTGATTTGGGATGGCACGTGTGCTGGGTGAGCACTTCACCACTCACCTCTCTCTCCTAAGATGCAGAGCTTTAGCTCCTACAGCTAGCAAACCTGCGACTTAGAGCTGCCTTTGTGGTGTTGGGGCTCAAACCTATGCATGACCTCAATGGTATCTGTGGCTGGGTGCTGGCTTGGTTTTAGGGTCACATACACTCCTGTGACCCATGCTGTTAGTTTTTCTGTAGATGCAGAAGGCATCTGAATGCATTCCTCTGCAAAGAGATATTTATTCAAGGAGAAGACTATTTCCTCATACTGAATTGTCTTGGCTCTCAAAGTCATAAATCAAGCAAATATAAATATCAAATTTTACTTCTGGACTCTATGTCTACTCTCAATACTGTCAATTCTCAGTTTCAAATGGACTCCACTACTACAGCTTTATATTTGCATTGTTTTATGCTGCATTTAAAAGCCATTTTGACATAAACTGTGTATATAAATAAAGGCAGTATTAAAGAGATGTGATTTTACACATTCTCTAGTGAAGTAGGATTTCCCCTCTTCTTGTTATCAAGCAGAGACCAAAGGAAATGCTTTTCCTGTCCCCATTGGTCTTCTGGCTACAGGACTGAGCTTTATCAAGTCTACTGTCTCTATAAACAGTCACACACAATTCAATTCATGGCTGCTTAGTGTTTACCTGCACATCACCCAAGAAAGGGAAATGTCTGAATGAAAATTTGTGTATCAGTAGAAAAGCATTAGTTTCCTGTAGAGAACTTCATGTTCTATAGAGCATGTGGACGATGTTTTACTTGAGTCTCATAGACACCAGCACAGAGCACATGTCCCACTGATAATCAAGGTCTGTGATGACCAGGAGCCACTGCCAAGTGGCACAAACCTAATTCCAAGTATTGCTTCGTAAGACTACCATATTCTGTCAACTTTAAAGCATTAAACAGTGCTCGGTGTCCATGACAGGAGCAGTTGCTGCTGACACTAACAGCATCTGGGTTTACACTGTTCAGTGGCCTTGTTTGCATGACTGAGGCTTTGAGATCTTACTCTTCGCCGGGCAGTGGTGGCGCACGCCTTTAATCCCAGTACTTGGGAGGCAGAGGCAGGTGGATTTCTGAGTTCGAGGCCAGCCTGGTCTACAGAGTGAGTTTCAGGACAGCCAGAGCTACACAGAGAAACCCTGTCTCGAAAAACCAAAAAAAAAAAAAAAAAAAAAAAGAGCGATCTTACTCTTCACCCTTCACTTTGGCTGGCCTTGTGCTCACAGAGACCTACACCTCTATGCTGGGAGCAAGGGCATGCATGCCCACTGTCTTACATCTTTGAGTCTCCCAGGCAATTTCAATGTTACAGCTTCTTGTTTCAGTGTCTGGGATTCCACCTGATATTTTGGGCTCCTCCTAAGGGCTGGCATCACTTCTCCAGCTCTGCCCTCTGTAGCACTCTAAGCTCAGGTTGATACATTCTACTATGGCTTTTGTTCTTAGTGATCATCTCATGGTACTGACATCTCCAATACACTGGGGTGTTCCACTCCAACTAGGCTTCACCAATAGCCTCTCATAGGCTTTCTTCATGGTGCCAACCCTCAAATCCTTTGTATGACCCCTTCAGTCCTAAGCCATCAATTACAACTGAGGCTGCACCTTCACCAATGGCCTTCCATGGCCTCTCACAGTGCCAAGCCTCAGCTGTTCTTCATGACCCCTTCACGCTTTCAAAGCCAGTACCACCTAGGTGACTCTTACATATTACTAAGTCCAGCTGCAGCACGAGGTACAACCTTGGCTATCTCTGAAACACAACTTCTTTGTGCTCCCAGAAAATAATTCCCAGAAGATTTCACCTCAGTGATGCTGGTCTCTTCTTAATCATTGTTAATTTCTTAGCTCCAGCTAACCAGCATCAATTGTCCCAAAAGTTCCTTCCATTCTTAACTCTAGAGCCAGAGCCACATGGCTGAAGCTGCCAAGTTCTGCTGCTTGCAGGAATTAGAACATGACCCTCTTGTACTATTACATTGTCACTGGCTTTCTGTTTTCCAACTCCTTCACTGCCTAAGCTTGGCTGTCCTGGATCTTGCTCTGTAGATCGACCTTGAACGAAGAGATCAGCAGGCCTGTCTCCTGAGATTAAAGTTGTGTACCACCATACCTAGATCCAGATTTAGCTGAGTAAGATCTTACCCAAAGGTCCCACACCCTTAATCTCTTATCCTAGAACACAGGATTTTGCTCCATTTCACTTCCTGGTACCCCTTTAATACTCGAACCATATATTTTATATTTTTCCTTTCTAAGCTTGCTATGCTTGTTCAAATTTCTCTTCATAAGACTTGACCAGAAAACAAAAGTCTTTGCTGGACTTCTTGGAAACTTCCTTTATCAATGCAATTAATCTGAGTCTCTTCACCTTAGCCTCAGGCAGACTTTTCAGGCAAGGGCAAAAAGTAGCCACATTCTTCACCAAAATATCACAAAAACAGTCTTTATGCCACATTCTGAAATTCTTCTGTGAAATCTCTTGGGCCAGGTCAACACTGTTAAATTACTCCCAGCAACAAAGTTTTCCATATTACTAGTAGGATGACGCATTAAGCCACATTTAAAGCTTTCCACTGTGTTCCAAATCCAAAGTCCCCAAATCCACATTCTTTCAAATAAAAGCATGGTCAGGCCTATCACAGCAATACCCCACTCCTGGTACCAATTTCTGTCTTAGTTAGGGTTTTACAGCTGTGAACAGACACCATGATTTTTTTGTATAAAAACAATATTTAATTGGGGCTGGCTTACAGGTTCAGACGTTCAGTCCATTATCATCAAGGTGGGAGCATGGCAGCATCCAGGCAGACATGGTGCAGGAGGAGCTGAGAGTTCTATGTCTTCATCCAAAGGCTGCTAGTGGAAGACTGACTTCCAGGCAACTAGGGTGAGGATCTTATGCCCACACCCACAGTGACACACCTACTCTAACCAGGTCACACCTATTCCAACAAGGCCACACCTCCAAATGGTGCTCTCCCTGGTCCAAGAATATACAAACCATCACACCCACCCTGCCAGCCATCTTTTGACTGCTACTCCTCTCTTCAGTGTTTCTATCCCCCCAAAATATTAGCCCCCCAGTATTTCTGAATGACAGACCATAAAACATACTTCAATTTGGCAAAAGATTTGAGAAGACTGTTCAAAGATTATTGACAAGCCCATGAAAACATACTTATCAGTTATCAGGAAAATCTGTTTAAAATTCAGTGAGACCCACTACATTTCCACTCGGTGTTGGCAAGGGTGTGTAGAAACTACAACTTCTTACACACCACTGGCAAGACTAGTAAATATCACATCTACTCTCTAAAACAATCTGACAGGCTCTTAAACAGTTAGACATTTCAACCAGGTCTCCTGTTGTAGGCCTATAATCCCAGCTAGTTGGAAGGCTGAGGCAGGAGTATCACCAGTTCAAGGCTTGCCTAGATACAGAGTTCAAAGCCAGTCTAGATAACTTAGTGAGATCATGTTTGAAAAAGGTAAAATGTCTTCAGATATAATTCAGTAGTAAATGCTTAAGGCCCTGGGTTTGATCTCTAGGACATGACAAATAGGTAAACAATTTCAACCCTACCTCTGAAAAAAGAAAGTAAAGATCACTATACAATCTACAAACTTTAATCCAAGATAGCCACTTGAGAGAAAATAAAAACACAGAACCACACAAACACCAAACTACCTGAATAAAAGTATTATCACAATGGAATAAATTCAGCAATAAAGCTAAATGAACTATTACTTGCTTGTTTGAGACAGGGTCTCACTCTGTAGTGCAGGCTGGTCCAGAACTATGTAGACCAGGATGGCCTTGCCTCCTCTGTGTTGGGATACAGTGTGCAACTACGTCTAACTGAAGAAGCTACTGACACATAATACAACTTGGATCAAGCTAACGACACTATGCCAAGTGAAAATAATCAATCATAAAAGACCACACTGGGGTATTCAGAGGTTACCAGAAAGTGCAAATCTATAGAGATCAAAACCAGAATAGTCACTGCCAGGGACTCAAGAGGGGAGGACAGGGGACTTCTGGGATTATAGACAATTCTACATCTAGACTATGCTCACGCCCATCCACCTCCTTCAGGTTATAAATGGGGCTGGGAGTCTAGCTCAGTGGCAGAGCAATTGTTTAATATATCTAAGACATTAGATTTGATTCTTTGTCTTCATGCCTTAGTTACATACATGCAATGGTAAATTTATTACAAATTATATAACTCAATAAAAAACTGCTATTTTAAATTGTATTTTGTTTACTGAAGGGAATGGAGGCCAGAGAAGAATTTGTTTTCTGCAAGGGCTAGCACTCTTCTGTCATGTATGTCCCAGGGAATTAAACTTGGGTCACCAGGCTTGGCTGCAGGTGTTTTCCTACTGAGCCACATTTCTAGCTAGTAAAACTGCTTGCAAAGAAGCCACCCACAAGCTCATTCCTCCTGAAGACTTGAGCATGGCCTATCTGTGCCTGCACTCTGCATTCTCCCATACTCATCGTGCCTCCACAAAGTACTCCAGACCCTGAGTTTACTGTTTATCACCTCCAGTTTTATTATGCAAGCAGCACTAAAGCCTAACTTCACTCTGTGTGTCTCATGTCACCCAGATGCTTGCTTGTCTTAGGGATTCTTCTAGTCTAGAAAACACCCCTCTCCACAACCCACTTTTCCTCCTCACACGTTCTTGTTAGAGGGACCAGGTGGGCTGTCAGACAGAACCTCTATTCCCTAGATTTTTCTGGCAATCAGCCCCAGGCCTACTCACAGAAGGCAAATGCTCTACTATCAGCAACATCCAGCTGCCCAACCACTTCTTCTCAGCATCCTTTCACTTACAGGGCTGATCCCTGAACCTCGTGTAGCACAGATACCCTCTTGAGGGTTGACTTATGTCTAGGTTAAGCACTGGTTTTGAGCACACTTTGTAAGTTTTGCTATCCTTGAGTATTTTCACTACTTTACAAACCATTACTAAAGATAAGCATCTGGATTGGTCCCAAGTCTTTTCTTGGGTAAGATGTAAAGGTAGGCCTGGCCATCACACACACAAATATCAACACGTATGTACATGTTCCTAGGTATATGTAAGTTTCTCTAGAGCAGTGTATCAGTGGCAGCTTGCCACCTGATCTTGTATGTGTCTGTGTATAGTTGAGTGCTTCTGCACATGTGTGCAGAGGCCAGAACTGGACATCAGATAGTCTTTTTCTGAACCTTGAGCTTGTACCAGCTCAGCTGGGCTGTAAGCTAACTGTCTAGCAGTTCTCCTGTTTCTGCCGTTTCAGAGCTGGTACATGCAGGACGCTCTTTTACAGCTGAGTCTGGCCTTCATGCCTGCACTGCAGCACTCGGCTCCGCTGAGCCACCTCTCCTGCCTAACACTTTCTCACTGCTACCCCATTTCTAAGGGTGCCATATAACCTCTTATGAGACAGACATCCAGCTTTACAATGTAAAGATCTCTCAATACATCACACTGCACAATCTTCACAATCGTCCATCTACACATGCTTTCCCCTTACCCCAAATTCAAGTCTTTGTAACAGGTGATATTAGTCAGCTCTATCCTGCCACCAGCTAGGTCTCAAGGACCCAATTCAGGCTGTCAGGGTTGGCGCCTTTATGTACGGAGCCATCTTGTCAGCCTTTTGGGGGTTTGTTTTTGTTTTTTATTCTGGTTTTTTTATTTTAGTTCTTTGTTACAGGGACTTGCTATGTAGCTCAGGCTAGCCTTAAACTATAGACTCCCAGGTGTGAAATCTGTAACTATGTGTCACCACATCTAGAAGGATAAGCCACAGGCAGGGTGGCATGTGTCCCATGACACACGTAGAGGTCAGAGGACAACTTGTAAGAGTCCGTTCTCTTCTTGTTCTGTGTGGGCCCACAAAGGTGAGGAACACCTCAGCAACGACATCTCTACTCGCTCCCTGGCCTCCACCCAGCCATTTACAAACACACATACACTTGTGAACACACATGCTTTCCTCAATATAAAAGAATAAACACACATATAAATGCAAAAATTGAAATACAGATTTGGAGATTAAGTCACTTTTTTGAATTTTAAGATTATATATTCATACAGATTAGGATAGTAATGTCAAATGAAACTGTAGTTTATGTAAATAATCACTTTTTTTCTAATGTATTTATATCCTTATAATAGCAGAAATATAGTGAGTTTAGTGAAGACAAACCTTTTAAGTGGCCATGTCTCTATAAAAAGACTTACTGCTATTCATTAAAATACTATTCTTCAGTGTTTTCTAGACTACAGGACAATCATAGTAAAACTTACCTCTGCCTTTTTACTAATATGATCTGTAAATAAAAAAAAGAAAAGTAAAGTTTTACAGGAAAGAATTAACAAATACAAATATTTCAACAAGAAAAAAAGTTGCTGAATTATAAAGTGTTACACACAGAGTTTTCTAAGATTCATATCTGACTTACTATTAGGCTTAGGATGTTAAAACCTAGCACAGACTTGCTAGTTGTGTTCAGTTTCAGGACTACATTTTATATCCTAGTGATGCCACTGCACCAAGGGATGGAATTAAATTTTAAGCATGTGAGTTTTATATATAGCTCAGTTACCTGGTTATATGTATTTTTCAGAGGACAGAAAATAGAGGAGATAAATCTATGTCTAAAATCAGATGGCTATTAACTGAAAATGTTCAGATTACTGTCTTTGTTGAATGAAATAAAAACTATGATAGTAATTTATGGCCTTAAAAGCTATTAGCTATATTATTTTTAAGATGAACAAAGTGATCTGATTGTACTGTAATAAAATTCCTAACATATTTACAGATGTGTGTTTATAGAATTCAACAACAGAACACTAACAGTTACAGATGAAGCAAACCATAGGCACAGAAACTCTACAAAGCTCTTCCAGGCAGGAACAGCAGAGCAGGAGGAGGGAGAGAATGGCTCAGCCTAAAGCACTAGGCAAGGCCACAGCCTGTAATTTAAGGGTGATCAGGATAATAGGTACTTGCTTTAAGTTAGGTGATCAGGATATCTACTTAACAATGTTCTTGCCTACAAGCAATTATCACCTCTCAAAGAAGAATCTGACAGAATACCTTTCTTATGACCAACAATTAGAAAGACTGCCTCATTTTCTACATCATTTGTCCATCAGTACAGTACAAAATGCAGTCAACCTCAAAATCATTAATTGACATCAAACTAATTTTTCTGGTATGTTCTACTTAGCAATAGGATGCCATAATCCAAGGGAAGGTCACAACTGTGACCAACACAAATTGTAAAAAGCTATGTAGCTTCTCTTTGCTATACTCTCAATGTAGCTAAGAAGTTTGCTCACAACTTAAGGAATCACATGGAAATAAATTAGGAGTTTTAAAAAGTATTTTTGGTATGTGTTTTGTCTCATGTGTCCCAGGCTGACTTTTGAGGATGAAGCTGAGCTTCTGATGCCCCTGCCTCCATCTCTTCAGTGCTGGCTCACAGGCACAACATGAAGCCAGGTACATGTGGTGCGAGGACTCAGACTCAGAGCATCCTGCAATGGCAGGCAGGTAAGCCCACCACAAAGAGTGCTGTACTCCAGCCCTAATACGTATTCTTTTCATACCTCTGCCTAAATGTTAAAGAAGTTTCTTTCTTTTTAAAAAAGTTAAGGCTGAAGAGATGGCTTAGTGACTAAGAACACTGGTTGTGCTTGCAGAGGACCTGGGTTTGAGTCTGCTTTTACCTCTTGTTCTAGGAGGTATCCGATGCCCTGTTCTGACCACCACAGGGACCAGGCACACATGTGGTGACAGATACATACTCAGACAAAACATTCATACAATAAAAATAATAAAATTTAAAAATGTACAGAGCTAAAAACCTACCCACTTACTTTATGTGTGTACTTTTGGCCAGCATGTTTGCCAAGTAGTGCTTACGGAGGTCAGAATATGGAGGTCAGAGGAGGGCACTGCTCCCCCTGGAACTCTATTTCAGACAGTTGTGGTGCAGGAGATTGAAAAAGGGTCTCCTGGGACAGAAGCCTTCACTCCTCGTAACTGCCAAGCCATCCCCACAGACCCCAAAAGTATCGTGTAAAACTAATTACTCTCGGTAAACTTATATGTTTTACTTTAGCACGTCTTTTATCCCTAAACCAAAGTAAGTTATTTAGCCTATAGGAAAACTTTCCTTTTTTTTTTTTTAAAGGATTTAGTGTGTGTGTGTGTGTGAGTGTGTGTATGTGTGTGTGAGTGTGTGTATGTGAGTATGTGTGTGTATGTGTGTGTGCAGATGCAACTAGAGACCAAAGCTCCTGGAAGTGGAGTTAGAGGTAGTTGTGAGCTGTCTGGCATGGATTCTGGGACTGGAACACAGCTCCTCTGTAAAAGACACAAGCATTTAACTTCTGAGCCATCTCTCCAACCCCAGGAAGAACTTTCTTGATCCTCAAATGAAAGCAAAACCTCCAAGTTTACTCTTAGTTTCACAGAAAAGCTAGTTTCTGAAAACTGTATTTAGATTTTTCATACTTAGTTTCTGAAATTATTGCTGGGACAGCATTTATCCTTTTTTGCATTTTATTTATTTATTTATTTATTTATTATTTGCTTTATCCTTTTAAGCAGTTTTTTTTTTTAAGGTTTATTTATTATGTATACAGCATTCTGCCTGCATGTATCCCTGCAGGCCAGAAGAGGGCACCAGATCTCATTATAGTTATGATGAGCTATCATGTTGTTGCTAGGAATTGAACTCCGGACCTCTGGAAATCCAGAACTACAACAAGGTAAATTATTACTGAGCTTTACAGAGTCCTACTGACTGATTTAAAGTTTAAGCCCTCAAATAGTTATTTCCAAGCAGATGTTTTAAATTTTGTCCCTGTAAAATTCATGTTCAAATATAACTATCATTGGAAAAAATACTAAGCAAGAGACCCTTGATCCCAGCCTCTGTTCCTTGGGAAACAAACAACCCACCATGAACAGTCCAAGTTTTGGAAACACTGCATTTGTGTTCTAAGAAACGCTCACCACACAAATCAGGAAGATGGTGAGTGAGTGTCTGAGAGCAGGGGTCTGGGCGCAAACAGCTATGATAAAAAAAAAAAAGTGCCGAGAGAAATAAAGGAGCTATAGGAAATAGAAATGAGGCAAGTATGATATCTTCTCCCAAAAGAAAGCCTGCTGGGACAACCCAACGTCCCACGTGGAGATAGCTCCTGCCGGAAGGCACTGGGAAGGACGCCTGCTCTAATAAGCCTCAAAAGGAATGCATGCACTGCAGGCACCCAAAGGAGGCTGAACCCAACTGCCAAGGAAGAATGACAGCACAGGAGACCTCACACAAGTGCTAGCCTGGGGACAGGGATCTGAGACAGAGGATTGGACAGAGTATACAATTCCCCTTCCCTTGCTACTGCCCAGAGTAGCAAGAGCCAGAGACTATGGGCACTGGAACTCAGCCTGCCTTAGTCCACCAGCAAAGGGGTGCAGCTCTGCACCACACATGCACAGAGGAAGCACAAGGGAGGAGGTCAGGAGAGCCACACCGTTCCCTCCCCACCCCCCATCATAAAGCCAAGAGAAGATTCACATGAAATACATGTAAAACAACAGACAGGGTCATATACACTCCAGAAGGGGCACAAACACAACAAAGACACTCAAAACCATGACAGAAGATTCCTCTTGGAAACCGCCACATGCTGACAGTGTCTCAGTACAGAGACCAAGGATGCCCAGATTCCTGAACTGCCAAAAATACCTCAGAGCCACACTTTAAAAATCAACCACCACCAAAAATCCAAACAAATGGATTTAAGACCTATACAAGAAAATTATTAAATAGCTGGGCAGTGGTGGCACACACCTTTAATCCCAGCACTTGGGAGGCAGAGGCAGGCAGATTTCTGAGTTTGAGGCCAGCCTGGTCTACAGAGTGAGTTCCAGAGAGTTACAGAGAAACCCTGTCTCGAAAAACCAAAAAAAAAAAAAAAAAAGAAAAGAAAAGAAAAGAAAAGAAAAGAAAATTATAAAATGAATTCAAGAGCTAGACAGGAAAGTTATGAGAATGAAATGATAAGTAACCTAGAGATAGAACTCCCTAGAGGGAAGAGGAGACACCTACAGTTCTGCAAGCCCCACACGGCCTATACCTGAGGTTACATGACCAGCAGAGATCCCTTACACAGAGCTGCCTGAGCTTGTGCGGAGGTCCAGGGTGCTGTGTTTGAGCCTAGCTGTTACCCAAGCTGAGGTAATTAGGCTGTCCTACAGGTGACCTCTCACCCATGCTTCTGTAGGAAAAGCCTGGAAACTCACGGGCTCAGCAAGCTAAACTTGGAGGCTTGGAGGCAACTGTTTTTCTGGTTTGTTCTTGGTGCCTTCTCCTGAGTGAATAAATATTTGTTCTCATCTCCCAAGAAGTCACACAGGACCTTTTGTCTCTCTCTCACTCCTTTGAGCAGCAAGCATCCCTCTGACAGATTCTGGCATCTTGACACTGCACTTCCTTGCCTCCAGAACTATGAGCCAGTGTGCTTCTGTTTGTTGGAAACTCTCTGCCATTAGTTAGCCTACCGCAGCTGTACCGGATGAACTAAAGCACAGGGTTACATCTTTATACTCTAAATGGTACACAAACAAAAACAAAATTAGAAGAATACTCGAAACATATACAGCTATAAAAAGACTCAAAATGGGGTGGGGGCTACTTCAGGTTGGAGACTGGGCCAGCATCAGCAAGCGTCTGGGTCTGACCTAGCACCACATAAACTAGACATGGGATACCTGTGACTTCAAGGCAGAGGCAGGAGGGCCCTCGCTACACACTGAGTTTGAAGTCAGCCTGAGTAACAAGAGTCCAGATTTAGGAAAAAGACAAAGCCATCAGGCGAAAGTGGCTGTGGCACGGCAGGACGCACATACGTTACCTTCACACTGGAAGTCTTTGAGTGACACTGTGACAGGTTTGTCCTTGCCCTGGTGGTTCTTCCTTTTATCTTTTTTATTTATACCTTTTGTCTGAGTTGAAGCAGTCTCAGCATTTTCATAATCCTAGAAAGAATTACCAACAACGATTAAGTTTGGTTTGTAAAGCACAACATCAACTCTTCAATGTTTCTGACAGAGCACAGGCAAATAAAAAACAAAAAGCTTAGGCCTTTTGAAATTGATTTTCATGCAATTTCAGCTAAATTGTATGGAAGTTCCTGCTAAGTTACTGTCCATCCTCTCAACTGAAAGCATTAAAGTAAAAGCATAGACTGGTTTATAAATCCCACCTCTGCCAACTTATTCTTTCCTTCAGGAGCACATTTAAGAGAATAATCTCTAATTTCTAATCTCATACCCCTGAAATGGAGATTCCGTTGTTTTCTACCACTAAAATTTAGATCAGTTTTCTTTTAAAACTATATTCTTTTAAAAATAAACTCTAGTTTTTAAAAAGATGTTTTTATTTTCTGTGGATAGGTGTTTTGCCTGAATGTATGTCTGAGCCCAAATGGGGCATAAGATGACACTGGGTTCTGGGCACTAGAGTTACAAGTGGTTGTGAGCCGCCTGTGAGTGCTGGGAACCAACACTGGCCACTGAAGAGCAGCCCCCGACTCCATGACACTCGTATATGGCTTTCTTCACCCATCTCTAATACACTTACGTCTCCACTGTGGCTTCTTTTCCCAGCCCTCTCCCCCTGGTCTTCTATGCTCTTTGGTGTCAAAGTCTGCACTTCACACCCCTGATCTCTCTCTATGTTCAGATATCAGCTGCAGGGCTCAGCACACTCTGCCATGTTGTGTTTCTTCCCCACCTTCTCACAGGCCCCTTTATGTGCTCGGCTATGCCACCCTCCAACACCTGTCAATTATGAGTCTCATTTTTTTTTCTTGTCTACTCTCACGTCACATCATATATGCTAATGAACCATTCTGTTAGTTACTAGGTCTCTTCTCTTGCTTGGACACTGACAATCTCTAATTTAGTCCCTCAATTCACTTTCTATACTTATAGCATGGGTTTCTAAAATAAAAACCTGAACTCAATCTAAAAGTTAAAAATATCCAGTATCTTCTAAGAGAAGGCAAGCCCACCACGTGTGTTTGACACTGTCTTTTAGCCCACTGAAGCTTTCCCAGGTCACTCAGTTAGTTTTTCCTATGCAGTATTTCGCACATTAGCTACTGTCATGTTGATACACCTTCCCTTCGAGTGCCTACTTCCTTCTGGTCTGCTTTATGAACAGCTAACAAGTCCAGAAAGATTTTAAGACAATTGTTTTTGAAAAGTCCCATCCCTACCAAAGGCACTAAGAAACTGTTTTATTGTGAGTCTTCCAAGGGCACCATTTGCCTGTCTCCTTCGCTGAGCTCAAGGGCTGAGATAGTCTTTATCGTCACATCCTATGCCAGCACCTGGCCAGTGAGGAACAAAAGAGGCAGAAAACAACATCCCTGATTTTTTTTTTCTTTTCTTTTCTGTTTTTGAGACAGGAGTTCACTCTGTGGCCCAAACTGGCCTAGGACACACTGTATAGCCCACACTGCTGGCCTAAAGCTGTAGCCATCCTCCTGCCTTTGCCTCAGCAGTGCTGGGATTATAGGCATGCGTCAGTGGATGGCCCAGACTTACATTATTTGTTACATAAAATCAATTCTTAGTCTCATATAAAAATAAACACTTGAGTAGTGCTGAGCACCTGTGACCCCAGAGTTGGGGAGGTAGAAAGGAGGAACTCGTGGCTTGCTGGCCAGACAGTCTAGTTGAGTCTGTGAGCCCCAGCTTTATCTGAGATCCTGTCTCCAAAAGAAGATGGAGAGAGACTGATGCTGATTTCTGGCCTTCCTACACACTTGTATATGAGTGCACACACACACTAATATAAACTATTATAGTTATTTGATTGAAATACTGACTTGCAAACTCCATGAACACATTAACATAATTACATAAGTAGCCTTCACATACAAAAGCAGCACTTCCATTCTCTCAGAGTCATTACTGTCTGACAAAAAGCAATGGTTTGGAGTACTAGGCCTATGAATTTAGCAAGAAAACGGTCTGGGAGCATGACATTTTACCAACACCATTTGCTCCACTCCTAAAACACCTAATTGTTGCAGGTCCAGAACAAAGACATTCATCCTACAATAGCTCATCATTAAAATGAAAATCATATGCACGAATTCAGAAATAAAGGAGCCCCTTGCCAAGCCTAACCTCCAAGTTCACTGAAATCAGAGTAAAGCAGTGCACTCACTTTATGGTAGTCTCATTTTCATCTCGGTAGACGCTGACCATTTAGGCTATCAAGACTCTTCTCCCACCCCTTCTTTGAAAAGGAAATTACTTATTTTTCTGCATATGGCTGTTCTGGCTGCATGTGTATGTAGGTTGTTCTAAGTGGCCATACTGCTGCTAAGAACTGAACGCAGGTCATCTGGAAGAGTAGTCGGTGCTCTTAAGCACTGAGCCATCTCTCCAGTCTTGATTTTGGTAATAATCACTTCAGTTACTTAGCATACAGTGAAGAAGAACATGAAAAACAAAGCACATGGGACATAGTAGACCACCTGACTGGACAGGATACAGCAGACCACCTGACTGGACAGGATACAGCAGACCACCTGACTGGCAAGGGTTTTTTTGTAGTAAAATCATTTGCAGTGTGCTTTAATTTCTCTTTCTTTGTCCGGGGATAGGGATACTAGTGGACTGTAGCACAGCCAGAAAGGCCTCAATCATGGGGGGTGGGGGGGGGGGCGGGCGGGCGGGCGGGGTAGTTATTCTTGATCAACTTGAATGAATCTAAGAAAACAACAAAATCCTAGCAAATGTTAAGAAGTATAATGTCATGTAAGTCAAATTTCACACAATTTAGATACAGGAACTGGACACCAATACTACATCTCACTTTATATCCCTCTAGTCAGAGCAGCAAGATCCCGGAAATCAGTGCTCACAACATTCGCTGAGCTTAAAGCACAGTCTAGGAGGTGAGCTCTATGTTCTGAACTGCTGTTCCTCCCTGGTAGGGAGCCTTTTAATGGATTCCTGTATACTGCAGCACCTAGATTGATTTAAATTTTATATATATATATCACACACCTGACCCCCGACCTTCACTCAAAGCTCCTAAATGTACTTACTGTCTATGTTCATTTAGGATGAAGCTAAGTCATGTGGCCTTCTTATTCTTTTGTTTGCTTCATCTGGGTTAGAGAAAGTCACCTTTCTAAGTCATCAGACAAAGCATGGCTCTCTTGTTTCTGTCCCCTCAAATCTGAGGAGGGAGGGACCCTGCTATAGACCTCATCACAGACCCTGTCATGGACCCTGCTGTGGATTCTCTCATGGATTTTGGGGGCAAACATTATTTTTTTGTAGTTTTAGAGGATAAATCCAGGGCCTAACACCAAATTACAGCCCAGCCCTAAAGAAGCAACTTTCTGTGAGTTCAGGCAGGCCGGCCTGAGCTCTGTCGATGCAGACATGGTGAATCCTTTGGCTGGTAACTGTGTCAGTAGCAACCGTCACGTCAGTACCTGTTTGTGCTCTTCATACTCCAGCTTACTCAGCAGCAACGCCTTCTCAAGGTCAGCTTCAAACATTTCAGAGGTCAGCTAAAAAAAAAATGTTTTACAATAACCATACATTTATAGCATACTCTTAAAATAACCATGATATATGACAATACAGACAGCAAAAGAAAATGAATGTACTTTAAATGAACACTTATCAGTTTTCCTAAGTTATTTAACCATGCTACCCTAGGGACCTTGTACTGTATAAAGGCATAAACTCCTTTTTGAAATTTATGATTCCTCATTCATTGTTAGTTTGAGCACACATCCGTGTCTACATATGCTATAGACATCTCATATTTTTCTCTCCAAAATCCCTTATTACTGTGAATAAAATATTCTGATATCTGTGATTCAACAGGACAGTTAAGCATCCCAACCATTCTAACACGATGCCATACAAACAGCTAGGCTGAGTGACCAGCAGTGACAGGCAGGGAACGTGGTGAGCCAGGTCTTTTCCAGTCTTCTAGGCACTGTCTTCAGATAGGAAGGTACCCACCTGACAGTCACCCCACACGTGGTGTCTGCTAGCCTCGCCTTGGAGTGTCCCAGAACTTGCTAGTTTCCATCTTTCCTACGGCCTAAGTCTTCAGGTTTTAATTACTCCTCAATACATTTTTGCCCAAGTTATTAAGAATTGTTATGCTGTTTAATGTTTAAAAATATTCAGACTAAGATAGAAACCAATGTGAAAGGGAATGGGTAAAGGCTATCTTAAAAACTAGAAAACTGTTAACATCAAACTCTACAAATTAAACTTTCTAAGTGGAGTGACCCCTTAAAAAGCATCTCATTTAATCCTTTGCCACGACTAGAAACAGTAGAACAAGTTAGCTTTACACAGAAAAACACTAACTGAAATTCAATGAGAATTAAACTGGTGAAGAAAACTGCGTGCAACAACAATCTAAGGAAGTCCACAATAAACTACAATCCATACAATAAGCCCAGGAGGCTGAGAAGTATTAACTATTAGCAGGAAACGCACTTTACAATTGAATCCTAGGAGCCTGGGAGGTGGCTCAGTGGTTATGAGCACTGGCTGCTCTTGCAGAGAACCCATTACCAGCACACACATGATGGCTCATTCCAGTTCCAGAGGATCTAATACTCTCTTCTGGCTTCAGTAAGCACTAAGTACACATGTGATATACTTATGTACATACAGGCTAAATCCCCATAAATACTTTAACCCTCCCCAAGTCATTATATGGATAATAAAAAATAATAAACTAAAATTAAAATTTATGTATATTTGCCACATTAAAAAAAAAGTATAAATCAATTTCTCCCAACACTTGGGAGGCGGAAGCAAGCGGATTTCTGAGTTCGAGGCCAGCCTGGTCTACAGAGTGAGTTCCAGGACAGTCAGAGCTACACAGAGAAACCCTGTCTCGAAAAACCAAACCAAACAAAAAAAAAATCAATGTCTATATCTAAACTAAGTACAAAATATTTGTTCATAAGTTAAAATAAGGTGATGGTCTTTTAAAAAGTAACAAATCTAAATTTATTCTGAACAAAGCTGGTTATTTGCTACTGTAATCCTATTTTTAACATTTAATTGTGGGAAGAAACTTTGATTATTTCCTATGTAGCATACATACATTTGGCTGAAGTTTTAATGAGTCAGAGAGCAGGTCAGATTAGGAAGTCTTACAATATACTATGATCTTCCAGTAACTCACAGAATTAAAATTGTTAAGGCAGATCATTCTGATAAAACAATAAAAAATAAAGTATGTGTGTGTGTGTTTTGTTTTATTTTCTTTTTTTAAGAGAGAAGGTCTCACTATATATCCTTAGCTGTCCTGGAACTCAGTACATAGACTACGTGGGTCAAAAATTCATAGATCCACTAGGCCTAGAAATGAAATTTGAAGTAGAAAAAAACAAAAACCAACCAACCAAACACCAGTGGCTTTCCCTAGAATCTGTGTCTAACTTTAACAGTTTAAAGTCCGGCCACCTTACCTGCCTGCCTGCCTGCACTGTGTGCTGACAATTGGCCTAAATCATAATAAGCAAGCAAAGATAAAGTATATGATAGCATCAAGCAAAACTCCAACCTATCCCTTAAGTTTGCTTTTTTATTAACAAACTAGTATACAAGTAAACAAAAATGAGTGAAACTTAAAATTTCAAACCAAAAAGGAACCTTAATTAGGATATACTGAGTATTCTCTGAAACTAAATTTTATGTTGCTACTTAAAGGACAGAAATAGGGCTGGAGAGACGGCTCAGAGGCTGAGAGTACTGACTGTTCTCCTAGAGGTCCTGAGTTCAATTCCTAGCAACCACATGGTGGTTCACAACCATCTGTAGTAGGATCTGATACCCTCTTCTGGTGTGTCTGAGGACAGCTACAG
Source organism: Mus caroli (assembly GCF_978045245.1). Classification (NCBI taxonomy): domain Eukaryota; kingdom Metazoa; phylum Chordata; class Mammalia; order Rodentia; family Muridae; genus Mus; species Mus caroli. The sequence goes on along the minus strand of NW_028227270.1, from coordinate 62,089,194 downwards.
TGTATTCATATACAAATAAATAAATCTTTATAAAAATTTTTAAAAGGACAAATAATTTTGATAGGTAGAAAATGGAATAGAATTCTGGAACAGCAATGCTGGCATACAATGCTTACAACAGCTCACAAAGTGCTCCATCTCATGGGACACTAAAGCCCATCCTGGTACACTGCACAAGACTAGACTGTTTCCTTCTAAGCACAAGTTCTAAGGCTCTGGGTCTGTCTACAGGACTCAACAACACACACAGTACAGTACAAACTCCTCCAGGCCCTGAACTATGTGATCTGTCTTCTTTTCAGAACCACCTGATCACGGTGACAGCAAATATGGAGAAGGAAAGGTGCTGGAGGCTGTGTTCAAGGTCACACACTGCTTTTGGTGTAAATCTGAGTCATTTTCCTACATCAGTTTCTCTTTAGCTATTGAGAGAAATTCTCTCTGATGACGACAATGGTGACTCCTGTTACTGTCTACCAGCGTGTCACTATGGGGAAACGTCAGCAGTGTTACTGTATGGCTCCTCTGTAATGACTGGTACTCACAATACTGAGTCTCAGACAGTGTGCGAGCCTAAAGAGAACATACTGAACACAGTTTATATGAGGAGCGTGTTCACTCTTCTCACTTGCTGTCTGCCTCTGGGAGTTTTCATTGCTTTAGAGACAGGCTCTTGCCCGGTTTCCCAGGCTGGGCTGGAACTCAGGAGCCTCTTGCCTCAGTTCTCTAAGTGGTTAGATGTTTGGATTACATATGTGCACCATCACACCCAGCTCTGTCTAGTTCTTTTAAAATGCTAACACAAGAACAATAGGAAAATCCACTAAAGGACAAAATATCTGTCTGAAAATAATGCCCATTTTTCTATGGATCAAATTATAGTTTACTAAATATGCAAATAAACAATGTTCTTTTCCTATGAATGTACATGCACACACACATGCATTCTCACATTCTCACACACATTCTGTGCCTTCCTTCCCTCATGTGTACTCTCTTAATGACCACTTAAGAGATATAGAATAAGATGCATGTAATAGGTCAACAGAAGCAACATACCATCAGCAGGTTCACACAGTTACAAAGGAAGTTTCACCCCAAAGTCTCTGTGTAATCACCACTCTTACTAGATATTTTTAACAGGAGATTTGTAACCCTATAAATCTGAGTTTTAAAAAATGTGAACAAGTGTTTTATAACCACTCTCTCCAGCCCTTCGAAAGTTGAAATAAGTTATTTCTCTACGTTCCTAGCATGCTTTCCTTTACAAACAGTAGATGAACTGAAAACAAACAAACCAACCCGGGCCAGGGCCGTAGGTCAAGAGCAGAGCATGTGCCTAGGGCCTTGCCTAGCGCCAAAGGCCCCAGGTCTGACTCGCAGAACCCACAGAGAAAACCTGCAACTGCTTTGCTCTGAGCAATCTAACATCCTTAATACACACACAGGCCACAGGTTTCATCAAAGCTGCACATAGGAACCACCCAGCACTGTCGCGCAAGCACTCAGGTGTGCTGCCATCTCAACCCTCCATCAGGTTGAGAACCAGCACGGGAGCCTTGTGTCCTCAGCACTACCTGTTCATCTCTCTGTCTCCACTCTTGCCAGTTTTCTTCCCGTGACTCCTTCTGTGCTGGGTTTGGCGATGAAAGCTCATGTTGAACATTGCAAATGGAATGGGAGGATTTCTGGGGAATTTTCTTGAAAGCAAGATTCCTGAGCTAAGAAATAAGCACAAAATATATTAAATTCAGTGTATCAGTACTAGTGATTTTAATTTTAAAATATTTTTAGTCTAAATACTCATATTAACGTACACAACTGAAAGTTACTTGTGGATTTTATCTTTACTTTTAAATTTATTAATTTTTTTTTAATCACACAAAGTCTCACTATCCTATCCAGGGTTGTTCAAGCAACCCTGTCATCTTAGTCTCCTGAGAAGCTGGGGCCACAGGCATGGGCTCTCCTCTTTAAGACGTCTCTTTCTTAATTTTATAGCATGAACACACAAGCTGCTCCAGTCAGGAAAAACATCTGTGAGTGTTGGCTGCATGTGAGTTCAGGTAGGTGTACATTCACCAGGAAGCTGTGTCCTGTGACAGGCACAGTAGAGGTGATGCATGTTCTCTCAGCCCCGGGGATACAGAACGACAGAACGAACGGCATGGCTACCTCTGTCATGTGCTCTCAGCCCCGGGACACAGAATGGCATGGCTACCTCTGTCATGTGCTCTCAGCCCCGGGACACAGAATGGCATGGCTACCTCGTTTGCTTCACTCTGTTGCTGTTCCTTCTTTTTTCTTCTCTTCTCCCGTTTCTTCTCATTTGAGGTTGCTTTGTTTCCCAGAGTTTGAGACTTCCCATTACTCCGGCCTTTGCCTTTCCCAGGCTCGGAATCAGAGCCACTGCCGCTGTCCACTTGTAGCAGGGCAAAGCGAGAGGCAGTTGTGAGCACAGAGCTGAGGACTGCAGAGGCCATGGCTCAGAACTGGGGGCTTAAACGCTTACTCAATAGTAACTCCTAAGGGGTGGGGGGTTGGAGGACAGAGGAGGAGGAAGAAGAGGGAGAGGAAGAGGAGGAGAAAACACATTGAAGAAAATTATTCTAGTTTCTCCAACAGCCAAACATATAAAATACATTTCCCCTGACATCAGATTTGGTAGTACTTGGATTTGTACCCACAATCCCACTGGCATTAACATTTTAAAACTAAACTAAACAAAATAAAGTTATTCAAAAGAATATGTAGGTTTTATTTATTTCACAGCTAACAATTCAGGACTATAATGAATACACAATGCTCATTTCCACATCTGGTTTTAAAAGTCCTTAACTTTTCTTGAAACACTTCTGTGGTGTATACACACTCATGGGACAGATGCTACATCACCAGCCCTGAGAGGAGGGCCAGCATCCGTAATCATACACGAAGGCCGTTCCTGCAGCTGCACGCTCACCCCCAACTTCAAGAAAACAAGACAAGAATAGAAAAGAACACTCTAACATCAAAATGCTGAATTTGATTATAAAGACTGATGCTTACAACTTTAAAAAAAAAGAAAAGAAAAGAAAAGAAAAGAGAAAGGACTTAAATTTCCTCAACCAGGAAATTCATGCCTGTTACTGTCAAAGCTGTCAAAAGCCTATGGCTGACGCGGTCACTGGCCCCAGCAGGTATAGACTACTGTTTTATTGAAAAGGCAAGCCAACCACTAGATCAGTGTTGCTCTTAGCCTTGGTGAGACTCTTAGTAATCAGTATGTGTAAACTGTATACGGTAGCAGCATAAGCTCTTAAATGTCGGGAGTTACTGGTTATTATTTGACTGCAATGCCTTGTGTGAGTTAAATGTTCATAAATATTGTAAAATACCTCTTGAAGAGGACTTAGGATGTGGCACAATTATTTAAAATGTGACTAAGCACAATGACTCCACTGTAAAATATGTTCTGAAATTCACACCAACATTTGCCCCATCTAGAAATGAAAGAAAAAAGCTTGCAGGCAGGCAGGCAGGCAGGAGGAACAGAGGCAGCAAAATCCATCAGGGGCCTAAGGAGCCCAGAGGCCTGGGCTCCCCAAGACCCACAACTGCAGCAGGGACTGACTGACACACTGGACACACAGAAGTTTCCCACAATGAGTGAAACTACAAAAGGCAAACCACAAGGAAACAGAATAAATCTTTCAACCGAGAAAAGAACTCAATACTCATTCATAAGACAAAGAACACTGGCTACGAAGGTTACAGCCCTCAGCAGCTCAAAATGCTAAAATATTAAAAGTGTTTCAAAGGGAGAACAAAGGAGTACAAGGAGTACAAGGGAGTGTTCATAAACAATGATGACTCCTTTTTCTCAGGGTTTACACATGTGTGTGTGTGTGTGTGTGTGTGTGTGTGTGCGCACGTGCGTGCACGTGCATGTAGGCAAAAAAAAAAAAAGGTCAGGATAGTACAATATAATAAATTACTGTCAGCATGTTAAATATTTAACATAGTAAATATATCAAAGACATTATTCTACTCATTCTTCCAAAGCTAAAATAACAGGGGTTCATGGGTCCGTGTTCCTTTTTAAGACCAGGATTCATGCCAGGTGGTGGTGGTGGTGGTGGTGAACATCTTTAATCTTCGTCCTTGGAGGCAAAGGCAGTTGAATCTCTGTGAGTTTGAGGCCTGCGTGGCCTGCAGAGTGAGTTCCAGGACAGCCAAAGCTACACAGAGAAACCCTGTCTCTGCTCAGGTCTTGTTTCAATACAGACACAGCATTGTAATGCTTATACCAAGAATTGAAAGAGATGCAGATCAACCCAAGGAGGATGGAGGATTCAAAGCCATAAGGAAGGGGTCTGGAAAGAGATCATGGAAACATACCTGAAGCCCAAAAAGCCACATCAGTAATAATATGCACGTATCATGGGATGGGGTTGGGAGGGAGCCAGATTGGCATAATCATTTGACTGCTCGGCTACTGAAAACTAGTTTTAAATAAGTATTGTTACTCTGTGTGGTTACTGGGGACTGGCATAAAGCAAAGAAATACAGCTGCTGGATTAATTTATGGCTATATTATTATTAAAAAAGTAATTCATTTACATTCTACAGTGATTTCTCCCGCTTTCCCTGTTCTGTGAGAAAACAGATTGCTCAGTGTTCACTTGTTCCTGGAGTCTGGAACGTCTGTGTCCTTCACTTAAAACTTCTCCGTTCTTCAAATTTAGCCCTATTGCAAGTCAATTCTGATCTGCCTTCTCGTTAACTACTGGCTCCCGTTAATGTTCCTGCACTTACACTTACTTCTGTTCTTCAATGGACTCCTTTCAATCGCTCTCACTGTATCTAGCTCCCTACTGTCCTGATTTTAAAGATGCTGAACAACACAGGTCTCTTCTTTGTCTTCCAAATATATATATCAAGGACTTGGCACAGATAAATTTATCAGCCAGTTGTAATGGGCACATCTGCAGTACTGGAAGGGATAAGGCAGGAAGGTCATAGGTTCAAGGCTAAACTGGGCTACACAGTAAAAAAACGGTCTCAGCAAAAAAAAAAAAAAAAAAAGAAGAAACATTAATTAACATTATTAACATTAAATAAGTTAATCATGACCTCAAGCTTACTGAGGCCTAATTATATTCTCCAAGCACACAGTGCCATACCTAAGTGTGCACTGGAATCTGTGCTCTGAACTAGAACACTGAGGGTGGAGAGCACACACCATCTAACAGCGCCGTCACAACAAAGTGTTTCCACAACTCATTTTCCCCCCCTAGGAATCTTGTTTTTGTAGGAAGCTTTGGATTTTGTGTCAAACTGCTGATTTTTAAAAATTGAGTGTGTGAGATAAACTGTTGCTACTAAGGAACAGGCCAAGCTACATCTAGCAAGATTTATAAATGAATGGCCTGTTTTCTTGAGGCCTTGGTCTCTATGAAGGGCCACTGCCATGATGAGTGCCTTCTTCTATGACATCAGTGTCGGGAAAGAATTGAGCCTGGGGGAACTCAAGTACATAATTTCAGTCCTTTAAAAAATGAACAGTAGTGACTGTGTCGATCAACACGATCAACCACCTAGCTTGATCCAAAACGGAACTATGCGATGTCAATGTCATCAGTTAATATGGCCATATGCTTTGAGAGGGCAGCTCTCTCACCGTGTTGCCTGCACTGGGACCAAACTCTCAATCCTCCTGTCCCAGGCTCCTGAGTCTTGGGAACACAGGTGTACACCAGTTGGTGTAGCTAGAGAGGCCTTGGTGGACTCTAACAGATCAAACACAAACAGGACTTGCAACTCCATGAGGCCCTGGGTTTGATGCCAAGCACTGTCCCCACGAATTACAAAATGAGAGGAAAAGGAATGGACTGGTCTCACTCATCTCCTTGGCTACTTGACTGTCATTTGGACTTCTTAGAACTTAAGGTTACAGGGATGGAGGACCAACGGTCCTGAAACGTTTGCATCCAACACACTTATCGCAAATGACATAAACTTAAAGGCATACCCCGAGTTCCACCCCCCACCCCCACCCCCACCCCACGCTGCAACACACACACTGGCTAGGTGCAGCCTTCCTTTTCTAATCCACAGCTCTCAACTTCTGTGGGTTGTGAATTCTTAAAAACAAAAACAAAAAGCAAACTGCAGACATGTACTAAGGAATTCAGTCATGAAGTGCAAAGGTGATTTTCACTTGCACACAACGTCCCTCTGATCCACGTGTAGGTTCTCGCTCTAGAGTGGTTGCTAGAAGCCCCTAGGGTTAATACAGGTGTATTTCAATCTTTAGTGAAAAATCACATTAAAGAGGCTTAGACTAACCGATTTTAGTGACATAAGCTAGTGTAGGGAAACCCTAGGCTTTCTAGGAAGATTCTCAATACAGCATTACGATCTTTCGGCAGTTTCTCCAGTATTTCTGGAGCTACAGCTTAACTTCATTCCCGTGACAGGCGGGCGCAAGCGCCTTCAAATAAACAGACGAGGCTGAAGAACAATGCTTGTGTTTTTCCAGTGCCTCTGCCTCTCGCTAGAACTCTCGACCGACATCCCCTGAGAAATGTCGCCAGTGAGCGGGGCAGACAATGGGATAAACTTTTGCCCCGACTGCTCCGCGTTTACAGACACCCCAAGGCTGGCACCCCACCGCTGCCTCCGCCGCCGCCGCGCGTAGCTGCTCGAAGTCCCGACAGCAGAGGCTTGTGCGAGAGCCTGCGCGTCTACCTCGGGCTGCCAGGAGGGAAGGAGGGAGGGCGAGCGGCGCCTCTCTCCTCCTTTGGGAAACCGAAGCCAAATCTCACGCACGAGCGGTTCCGGGTGCTCCAAAACTTGTTCGCGAAGTACCCGGAGAAAGAGCGCGGCGGGCTGGGCGAGCCCCAGCCGCTGCCGAGACGCGGCGTCCAAGCCCGCAAGCGACACCGGCGTCGGGTGGGCGCCCCGGGGAGCCCCAAGCGGGCGGCCGCACCTGCTGTCACTCCCGCGGCCGGCCGCGGCGGACCAGGCCTGCGGCCCGCACTCCCCCGCAGCCTCCGCGGCCCTCCCGCCGCCCGGCCCCGCTCAGCTCAGCCCCGCTCAGCTCCGCTCTGCTCGGCTCCCCGCCTCAGGCCGCACTCGGCCGCGTCCCCTCAGCCGCGAGCTGCGGGGCTCCGCGGACTCACCGGGCCTTCCTCGCCGCGGCGCGGCCGCTCCCGTCTCCCCGCCGCTCCCGCGCTACCCCCAGGCGTTGGGCGCGGGCCGCGGGGCGTCCGCAGTAACGGGCCCGCGGAGGGCGGCGGCGCGCGGAGGGCGGGGCGGGGCGGGGCGGGGCGGACCCGCAGGCCTGGCGCCCGCCGTGGCCGGCTGGCGCGCGGGACTTCTTTGCCGAGGGTCGCAGCGCGGCGGACGCGGACGCCGAGGAGAGGTCCGCGGGGGACGGACCGCGGAGGACCAGAACCACCTGCTGGAGGAGCCGCGCTACGGGGGCCGCGCAGGGTCCAAACGGCTCGCGTAGGCGGCGGCTCCGCGGTCCTCGGGGTCGCGGAGCCGGGAAGGTGGGAGGCCTTCCGGGAGGAGGCTTAGGCCGCCGCGGGCGGCGCGCGGCGGGATCGCCAGGCTGTGGGGAGGCCCGGGGGCGGAGGCGGACCTCCAGTTGGCGAGGGAGGGCGGTGCTGCACGAGAGGCAAACAGCCGGACGGCCTTGGGTTCCCGCGGGAGCACCTCCCGGGCCGCTTTAGTTTTGCAAAGTTAAGCGGCTTACCGGCAAGCCCGTCCGCTACCGCCCAGCCGTGCGGGCTGCCCGTCGCTGTCCCGCGCGAGTCACCGCCGCGGGTGTAGACGTGGGGGACACAGTGGGGAGCGAAGCAAAGAATCGCAGAAGACGCCAGATCACCCTAGGGTCCGGTGGAAAAATAGAATGTTACTCGGGATCCGAGGACTGCGAGCATCTTTGGGGCAGCGCGAGGGAGGAGGCTTTTGGACTTGGCCTGGGAAGAGGTGGGGTTTTGCGGGGAGACCTCGGGGCCTTGGATGGAGGCCATTGGACGCTGCGTTCCACAATGAGATTGGAGGTGTTGACAAGTGGCAGAGACGACTGAAAAATGGGGGAGAGGGGCGGCGGTGGTGAGGGATGGCCGAGTTCCAAGAGTAAGGATTGATGTTTAAGGCAATATTTGATGTTTTAGGGTTTAGAAGTTTGAAGGAAGAAACGAAGGCTTTTTTTGCTTTGTAACTCCTGCAGATGTTAGAGATGGAAAACTGGCAGCCCTGTGTAGACCAGGCAGACGGTAATAACAGATGAGCTATCGGGGGTGAGGACACATGGCTATGAGCCCCCAACACTTGGCAAGCTGATCAGAAAGTGAGTCCAAGGCCAGTGGTTACACAGAAAGATTGATCCGGGGGTCGGGGCCAAGAGGATGGGGCAAGACTTGAGATAAAGGAAGGCAGGAAGAATTTTAAATGATTGAGAAGTGATGTGGAGGTGCATTCTACAGGATTTGAACATCTGATTGGGAAGAGAGAAATGAGGTCTTGAGACCCGGTTGCTTGTAAGAGGGAGCATGAACACTTGGAAGAGGAGGATGCAGCTACTTATCGGTTTACATAGAACCGGGGTTGAAGGCAGCTAAATAGGTGGCCATAAGCAGTTGAAGCAGTTCTAAAACAGCTGAAAGAACTGCACCTGGACAGTACACTAGGTGTGGGGAATAGTTCAGTCGATAGCTTGAGTTCTAGCCCCAGAATAAATGTAAAAGCTCCCAGTGGTATCAAGCTCTGGTCCCAAAGATTAACAGGCAGAAACAGGTGGATCCCTCTGTCTTGTTAGCTACCCTCCCACTCTCCACAAAAAGATAGCACCTGAGGAATGATAACCACAGCCCCTCCCAGCATGTGCATGAACAACACACAAGGATTGGAAACTCCTCAGCTTAGTAGCATATTGCCATAAGAGAAGGGGGCCGACTCAGTCTGGAAATACATCATCATTAGAGTCTTGCTACCCCAAGGTTGACCACATGTGTGCCACCAGCAAGTTTGTTAGAAACGTGTGGATCTCTGGCCTAACACAGACCTGCCCATTAGAATCTGCAACCTCAAAGAACTTCCAAGAGGTGACCCCATCGGATTTTGGGAAGCTCAGCTCTAGATGAGGAAAGTCAACAGAGGAGTGGGGGGTGGGCAGGGAGGAAGAGAAGGGACACTTGGGTAAGGCACCAAAGCAGGGGACTTCAGTCTCGTCAAAGCTGGGCCAGGGAGTGTGGGTCAGAACCACACACCGTGGAGGGTGCGGGAAAACCACGTGTGTGGGTTGTGACTGGCTGCCACGATCACAACAGCCGTGTTTTCACTGAGGAGGGCTTTAGAGACTCTTACTTTCGGGCTCGGGGTTGCCTAGAGACAGTCCTAGCCCTGCTCACACACTCAGGGCACGTTGGAGTAAGTGGGTGGGTTGATAGATCAAGAACAGAGTGTCCCCAGAGCAAGGTCAGCTAATCGTTTATCACAGCTCATGCCCCTGAACACAGACTCCTTTTCTCAGCCTCCTCGGGTTAATGCTCCTGTGTACTATTTCCCATAGAAGATGAGCAGGAGCTGTGCCTGCCACTGCCAGGCAGGACCCTTTACCTTAATTGGCAGAACCCCAGCAACGTGCCTGGAGGAAGAGCTTCCCCTTCTGAAGTGAACGACGCGGATTTGCATTGACTCAGGCGTGGTAGGCTGGAAGGCCGAGAGAGGAAGGAGCATCTAGAAATACCATAAAGTTGAAGCGATGGCTCAGTGGTTGAGGGTACTTGCCACTCTTCAGAGGACCTGTGTGGGTCTGATTCTCAGCACCCCCATGATGGCTCACAAACACCTGTAGCTCCAGATCTTGTGGCCACGAGTGTGGTGCACAGATATAACTGCAGGCAAGCATCTGCAAACATAAAATTGAAAATATAGTAAGGTTTCTAAACTGGTGCATTTGACCAGGTTACTTTTTTTTTTTTTTTTTTTTAAGAACCTGGGTCCTATAGGGAATGTCCTAAACACAGCACAGTTGAGTAGGGTGCACGAGAAAACGAATCTGTAGCTGTTAGTAATGCCAGGGTGCCGGAAGTGGGCGTGGGAAGGACTGAGTGCTGCACCTCAGATCCTGAGGGCTCCCCAGAGGTAAGTCCAGTAAAGGCTTGGTGCACAGTACCTCCAGGGTAGCTTCAAAAGATGAGTGGACTCTGGACCCTACTTCAGTCTTTGTTGTTGTTGTTGTTCCTTTCTGGCTGTGGAGTGAGCAACTTAGGGCTTAGCTCCCTGCCACGGTGCTCCCCACAGGCCTCAAAGCAAAGGCAAACACCAGAGCACTCGAAACTGTGAGCCAGAACTAATCTCTCTTCAAAAGGTGACCACCACCGCCGGGCAGTAGTGGCGCATGCCTTTAATCCCAGCACTCGGGAGGCAGAGGCAGGCGGATTTCTGAGTTCGAGGCCAGCCTGGTCTACAGAGTGAGTTCCAGGACAGCCAGGGCTATACAGAGAAACCCTGTCTCGAAAAACCAAAATAAATAAATAAATAAATAAAAGCTGACCACCTCAACTTCTGTGATGATAATAGCTGAGTAACGGTGAAGGACCACAGGGTCCAAGGGCCTTTGAAGAGAGGAAAGGGTCAAAGAACTGAGAAGCAGAAAGGCTTTTGAAAGGAATAGCCACGTTATATTGTTTGTATGTAGCCACGCACTGTCTTGGCTCACACCACACCACACCCAACAGTGGTCCATCTCCTAAGATGGAGTTGCCAGGGGCAGATCCCATACTTAGAGGAGGTGGAGGCAGGAGGATCGTGAGTTTGCTGCCAGTCTAAGCTACAAAGAGAATTTGAGGCAATCGAGACTCTGTCTCAGAGAAGTAAAAACCCAAGCAAACAACATCAGCCAGCTAAGGAAACGTTGTCTAATGACATTCGGCTGCCTTAGTCTGTGTTAGTGGCCTCTGTGCTGTACGGTGACTAAGTCAGCCCACCGTGTGGCTTTCAGAACATATCCTTGTCACTATGAAATATCAGACTCTCCCATGCGTGTGTCTATATAAAAGTTTCTCTTTGCTCCTAAAACCCCCATGTATAAAGGCTTTGTTAAGGCAGTGCTGTTGGCAGGTGGCTTAAAGAGGTAGGGCCTGGTGGAAGGCCCTTAGGCCAATGGCAGCAGCTCCTGGAGGCAGTGGAATCCCACACCTCTCCTTATTTAGTCCTGTCCTGAGCAATGAAGTGAGTTTTACTTGGTAAGTGCTCCTGTCCAAATGCAACGGGGCCAGCCAGTCAATCAGCCAGTCAGGGACCTCCAAAACTGAGCCAAAATTAATATGTACTCTTTGTAAGTTGTCTGAGTTAGGCACTTTTCACTGTAACACAAAGCTGATTAGCATGGAGTGGGAACCAGCTAACCCAAAGGAAGAGATCTCTAAATATGAAGTTTGCTTCACTGTGGTGAGGAGTGTGAGTCTTCTTTTAATCTCTTACAGTGAAGCTTTCCACACAACCAGAGATTTCGTTAGAGTTCTGTCACCGACTCTCTAGTATAGGTAAACTCTTGAGGGTATGAACATCATCGGAAGAAGCCCCTTGCATGCAAGACCAGCCTACTCGGACAAACAGGTGAAATGAAAAGGATAAGATAGCGTATAGAACTAGTGCCTAGGCATAACAAGATGTATGTCAGGTTTTTATTTTTTATTTTTACTTCAAATGCATGGGCATTCTGCCTACATGTGTCAGGGCACCCGATCCCCTGGAACTGGAGTCACAGACAGTTGTAAACTGCCACGTGGTTGCTGGGAATTAAATCTGGGTCCTCCGGTAGAGCAGCCAGTGCTCTTCACCACTGAATCATCTCTCCAGCACCAAGATGTCAGGGTTTTTTTTAAACTAAAATTAATTTTTATTTTATCATTTTATGTGGATGGGTGTTTGGATACATCCACATATGCAGTACCCTCAGAGTCCAGAAGTGTATTGATCTGTGGAACTGGAGTTAGAGGTGGTTGTAAGCCTCCATGTGGGTACTAGGACTTGAACCCTGGTCTTCTGGAAGAGCGGTGTCTTAGTTAGGGTTGCTGTGATGAAACACCATGACCGAAAGCAACTTGGAGAGGGAAGGGTTTGTTTGGCTTATATTTCCATGTCACTGTTCATCATTGAAGGAATTCAGAACAGGAACTCAACCAGGGCAGGAACCTGGAGGCAGGAGCTGATGCAGAGGTCATGGAGGGATGTTACTTACTGGCTTGCTTCCCCTGGCTTGCTCAGCCTGCTTTCTTATAGAACCCAGGACCACCAGCATAAGGATGGCACCACCCACAATGGGCTGGGCCCTCTCCCATCAATCACTAATAAGAATGCCCTACAGGCTTGCCTATAGCCTGATCTTACTGGAAGCTTGACTATAGTTTGTGTCAGACTGCCGTAAACTAACCAGTTCAAGCAAGTGCTGTTAACAGCTGAGCCATTTTTCCAGCCAAAATCTTAAATATTCAGACTCCCGTCTGCTTTATCCAGGAAATTATCAGAGAGAAGTACTCCATGCAAATAAGGACACAAATTAAGAAATATAAAAACATGAGGGTCAAGTTAATAGAAGCTAAAGAGAAGGAAATGAAGCTCCTTTGCCTGGATGGTGGGGCCTCCAGGAAGAAGACCGTGCCAGGACTAAAGACCAGCTGGTCCATCCTGATGCTGGCAGGTAGCATCTCCAGCATATGGTGGCAATGATGTGTTTGAGCCTTTCGAATGAAACTTTCCAACTCTGGTGGGTCACGGGAAGGCTACCAGTTTCATCTGTTAGCCAGTGAAGCGGAGGTGGAAGGGACTGTGGAGTGCAGAAAGCAGAACTGTAGCTGCCCTACTGTGGAGCGTGAGGTATAACTGAAGGAATCTTTTACTGTGGAGAGCTAATCTATTATACAGGAGAGTTGGGGGGCTCTGTGGTCGTCAGGGTGATGCAGTTGACTTCTGATATGTGAAGCACTGTAGGCGATGTTTGTGTGATCTTTACATAATGGAAAAAAGACAGTCTTGTGAGGATATATACTACACATTACATGGTAATTTTAGCTACATGACATTCGGGGGCAGGAGATGAACAACTACTATGGAAACAGTTGTAAAACAGGTGACTGATGGGAGTTAGCACAGAATGAGGGTAGACTAGGCAGAGCACAGGATTTTTATTTAGAGTACTGAACCTGTTATCCACGACACGACACTGATTTACAGTTGTGTAGACTCTTAGAGTATACAACACAGATAGTGAATGCTCATATAACTGAATGTTGGGTAATAAAGAGCTCTATGAGTGAGCATGGTGGCTCACGTCTGTAACCTCAGCAGTCAGGCTGATGACTGCAAATTCAAGGCTAGCCTGGGCTACATAATGAGAGCTTGGCAGCCGGTAGGTTTGACACTTTAGAGATATCTGCATGTGTGCAGTTTGGTAGGTATGTGAAACCTCTACTGTCTGCTCTTTTGTTAAGAAAAACATTCATGTTTTTCTTAAAACTTAATCCACTTAAAAGGAAAAGCAGAAACCTCAACAAAGCCAGCTGCCCCCTTTCAGAACACTCCAGTATGGGAGGTAGCAGTTTGAGAAGCTCCAGAGTTAGGCGAGCTGCTGAGGTGGTCTCTCAACCTGAGTGGCAGGCATGTTCTGTATTTTGTGACAGTTCGCCCAAGTGTCCACTTGGATGTGTATACTGGGGGGAAGATGGTATTAGGTAACATGCTTAAAAGAAACTTAAAATGAAACAAAAAGAACTTAGGCAGAGGCTGGGCATGGGGGACCACACCTTTAACCCCAGCACTCAGGAGGCAGAGGCAGGTCAGTCTCTGGGAGTTCAAAGTCAGCCTGGTCTACATAGTGAGTTCCAGTACAGCCAGGGCTACATAGAGACACTGTGTCTTTCAAACTAATTATCAAACCCAAAACTTAAGCAGGTCACTGTCTCTGGTCCTGAGGCGTCTAGGTTTGGCATAACTTGGCCAACCAAAATCAGTCAGCTCTTTACCATCTAACTTGCTGCTCACGGAGGACACTACGTTTTCTACTGGAAGGTACTGGGGATTAAACTTAGGCAATCACTCTGACACGGAGCTCTTCTCACAGCCCTCCCTCCCTCAGGAAGTATACAGAAGTCTTCCTCCTTCCTTATTGGTTCACAATCCCACAGAACTCTTCAGACTGTAGATTCTACTACCCCCAGGTCGCCTCCTGAGGGTCTGCCTGCTCAGGTCACGGGTACTCTGGTAGAGAAGTGGAGTATTAACATCACAGATACACACACACTAATGGGAAGGAGCTCCCTCTGAAAACCGACAGCGGACAGCTACCATGGTAACATCAAATTGGCTCTGATTTCTTCTGTATCTGAGTGTAGATGAGGGCACGCCAAATGAAGGCCACGTGCTGGCAGCCTGCTTACCTAGCTGCGAAATGAGCCTCTTCAGCTTCAGGGAATGTCATTACTCCAGCTGCGGTTCAGTCCTTCTGAAGTCACCGTTGCTAAAGGAAGAAATAACAAGTGGCCCACAAGACTGGTTCAAATCCCAGTAAAAATGTGGCTTTTCACTCAAAAATCAAGGAGAGTAACCAAGTATGACTTATGACTGTTGAGGAGGACTTAGCATATTTTAAATATTTTCCTGACAGAAGTCCCATGAAAATGCAGGGAATATGGTAATCTCTCTTGTTAAGATATATGAACTGGAGAGCAATTCATTTAGAAAATGCTGTATCACGTGAGTGCTGGAAGTTATTCCACTTAAATAGGCAACTTTGGGAACGTGAAGCTCACCCTAAGCACCAGGGCACTACTTTTGAATGTGTGTTTGTCTGTTTCTCTAGGAAGCAACAGACTGCCATATATAATTTAAAATGCCCGTTTCCTTCTCATGAAAGTGATTACAATGTTGCATTTGAAATATTTCATTTTTTTTTAAAGAATAAACAAATGATAATTTTTTTTTTATTTTGAAAAATGGCTTACTGGTAGTTTGGAAAAACTGGAGTTGTTTTAACTGCATGCCCAGTGAGAGGACATGCTCTTAGGCCAAGGCCTAGAACTAGTTCAGATGCTACCAGCCTTGAGATGCTGGAACTCACCTCAGGGAGTGGCCCGGGCGTGACAGTGATCTCATTTCCTATTCTTCCTGACCAGAGAGCACAGGCAATGCTAAAAAGTAACCAGTCTGCTAAATCCTCAGCAGGACAAGCTCCGCCTCTCTAGGCAGACAAATGGCTACTGGTTTGTAATCACAAATGAACATCTTTAATGAGGGGGAAAGTAAGCAAAATAATTGAGATTGTACGGTTTAGTAGAAATGAATCATCAATTTGTTTACAATCACCTAACCCTTTGACATTGCTGCTTCTAGTGCTGCGGGCTTCTAGTTTCGCTCACTTCTGTCATGGGCTTTTCTATAATCCTGAGTGAGTGGTGACCACAGTTAAAGAAACCAGTATAAAAACTGGGCATTGTTTTCTTCTTTTTTCTTTTGTACTTTTTCGAGACAGGGTTTCTCTGGTTGACCTCTAACTGGCTCTGTAGACCAGGCTGGCCTCAAATTCTGAGATTGGCCTCCCTCTGCCTTCTGAGTGTGGGGATTAAAGGGCTGTGTATTTTCAAAGAGCTAGTCCAGTGAGTCTTCTGTAGGAGGGGTTTCTGTGGGTGTCTTCCATAGGAGTCTAAAGGAGATATCTAGATGTTGATGTTAAGGTTTAGTCCTTTTGTCAGAGAAATAAAATAAATCCTCTCCAAATATGTTTAAAAAGTGGAGGGGGGGCTGGTTTATGAAATATTTTGAAGTAAACCTTTCTGTGCTATCCCTCCATTCCTGCCCCTAGTTACGCATCTTCTCAGCTGTCACCTGGGTCCCAGTGGGGAATGAAGGGTAAAGCACCATGTGCCTCTAATTTGCTGCTGGGAATTGGGGAGATGGGGTCAGGTGACACACAAGGCCTTGGGTTTGATTCCCCAACACTTTAAAAAAGTAGACAGCTTAAATAAAATCAAGTGAACAATATTTACCTATCTGGATTTCAAAAATCATACTTTATTTTGTATCTACTATAATAAGCTCAAAACTATAAGACATGAATGATTTTAAAGTAATTTTCATTTGTTTTACTTTAATGACAAGCATTTTAAAAAAGGCTTTGGCTGGGTGTGGCAGCCCATGCCTTTAATCCCAGCACTTGGGAGGCAGAGGCAGGCAGATCTCTGAGTTCGAGGACAGCCTGGTCTACAGAGTGAGTTCCAGGACAGCCAGGGCTACACAGAGAAACCCTGTCTCGGGGGAAAAAAAAAAAAAAAGGTTTTAAACTTTTTCCTTTCCTGAGTGGCTTGACTCCTTGAGCGTAACGGATCTGACACAGTGAAATGAAGACTATAAAACGATGTCTCTCAAAGCAATGGATCCAGAATCCAGTAGAAGTCTCTGTTATGTTATCTACCAGAGACTGCTCAGACATGGGTTTAAGCCAAGAGAAAGTCTTTAGTAAGCCAGCTAGTGACTACACTGGTGTTTGGAATCCCAGGGTATGTCTGAGTCTTTCTCAGAGTGAGCCTTTGAACACAAAACCCATGTCCTAGGTTGACATACTTCAGCTAACAGAAAGAGTCAGCTAGAAGCAGAACTACAACCTTCCAAGAACTATGGGCGTTGATGGGTTAGGCCTTTGTTTTTGTTTTTTGGTGCGTGGTGCTGTCTACATGCTGCGTTCTTACAGCTTGATCAGTATTTCGGTATGGTGTGAGTCACACTGAGGTCTTGGGGCCCTGTCACACAGACCTTCCTATAAAAAAATATTAAAAATATATTAAGAGACAAATACAGCTTGCCTGCCTTGGGGTGGGGTGGGAGGTGCAAATGAAAACTCCCGGAAACATTTAAAACAGATGCTATAACTGTCATCAGAGTTTTCTGAGGTTCCTTTATATAACTTCTCTTGTTCTGATTTCTCCCCTGCCCGGTTCAAGTCAAAGGACACCAAAGCCATCAATCACCATTTCCAGTGTTGGGTGCCTGTGGGCAGCTCATCTTGAGAGACAGAAATGAGCAGCGACCCTGTGCAGGTGAGGTGTGCATCTCTTACAGTCCTGTGAGAAGTCAGTCAGTCAGTCAGCAGCAGCAGCAGCAGCAGCTGCAGTGATAAAGCTGTCAGGGTGGAGGGTACCCATCATCATCCCTGATAAAGCACCACCCCATAGCCTAGGCTCCAACCAGAGCATGCTCTGTGTGCTGGAGACAGTTACTGCAGCAGGCCTCAGTCTCTCTCACATATTGTAAGTGTTGAAAGTGTTATGAAAATGGAGATAGTCTACAGCTCGTCATAGTTTTAAATGTAAAATATATGTAATAAATATTTTTAAAACTCCAAAGAAGCTGAGCATATTGTGGACACGAGCGGCCCTCCCTCCCCTTCAGTGTCAGGCTGTGATACTCTGCCTATTGCTCACATCTAGTATGTGAGAGCCCGTGTGGAGCACAGAACTGCCCTCAATACTGACTTGATTCCATTGTAATCAGTCATGAAAGGCACCTGCTCTTAAATAAGCATAAGTTTATTGCTGGAGGTTAGTATAAACAAGGCAGTAGTGAACGAAAATAAAGTCCATGTCATTACAATCATAATTATTTTTGATGACTCTGCACTCTGAGTTCATAGGGATACAAAAGATTGACGCACTCAAAACATGACACCAGAGGAGAAATCAAACTCAAGGAGCATAAAGTGCCCACAGCTCAGAGAGCATGTAGGAGCTGCAGAGTCCCCACAGCTCAGAGGCAGAGCATGTAGGAGCTGCGGAGTGTCCCACAGCTCAGAGGCAGAGCATGTAGGAGCTGTGGAGTCCCCACAGCTGAGAGGCAGAGCATGTAGGAGCTGCAGAGTGTCCCACAGCTCAGAGGCAGAGCATGTAGGAGCTGCGGAGTGTCCCCACAGCTCAGAGGCAGAGCATGTAGGAGCTGCGGAGTGTCCCACAGCTCAGAGGCAGAGCATGTAGGAGCTGTGGAGTCCCCACAGCTCAGAGGCAGAGCATGTAGGAGCTGCGGAGTGTCCCCACAGCTCAGAGGCAGAGCATGTAGGAGCTGTGGAGTCCCCACAGCTGAGAGGCAGAGCATGTAGGAGCTGCAGAGTGTCCCACAGCTCAGAGGCAGAGCATGTAGGAGCTGCAGAGTCCCCACAGCTCAGAGGCAGAGCATGTAGGAGCTGTGGAGTGTCCCACAGCTCAGAGGCAGAGCATGTAGGAGCTGCAGAGTCCCCACAGCTCAGAGGCAGAGCATGTAGGAGCTGCGGAGTGTCCCACAGCTCAGAGGCAGAGCATGTAGGAGCTGCGGAGTGTCCACAGCTCAGAGGCAGAGCATGTAGGAGCTGCAGAGTACCCACAGCCCTGAGCTCACCCCAGCACCAGGGGTCAGGGTGCAAAAGCACCTGATAGAGTCACCATTACCCATGGCTCCCAAGTAACACTCCAGAGTCAGGGGAGGAAAGAACACTTTACAGGGGCAGAGCATTTTCCCTTCGAATACTCTGTTGCATGTGGAAAGCATAGTGAACAACAGAAGACCCATTTTATACAAGCCATGAAGTGGTGGCACACGCCTTTAATCCCAGCACTTGGGAGGCAGAGGCGGGCGGATTTCTGAGTTCGATGCCAGCCTGGTCCACAGAGTGAGTTCCAGGACAGCCAGGGCTACACAGAGAAACCCTGTCTCTAAAAAACAAAATAAAAAACCCAATGCATTTTATATATAGAGAAAGTCAGGCTGGAGAGATGGCTCAGTGGGTAAAGTTCTTGCTGCTTAAGCCTGAGGATCTGAGTTCAGACATCCTTGGCACCCACAAAAAGCCAGGTGTGGTGGTGTTTGCCTATAACCTCAGCCTGGGGCCTGGGGCAAGGAGACAGGTGCATCTTGGACTTGCTAGCTGGCCAGCCTAGTCTAAATAGTGACTAGGTTCAATGGGAAACCCTGTCTAAGAAATCATGTGGGAAGTAGTAAGGGACGGCACCTAGTTCTACTCTCTGACTTCCACAGGCACACACACACACACACACACACACACACACACACACATGCACACAATACATAAATATACATACATAGACACATGCATAATATGCATGAGCAAGCACATACATGCACATACCAGCAGCACCCCCTGGGAAACTCAAGTGACAAAATCTAACTGTCCTTACAGCGGGGAGAAGGTATCTTATAGTTCGAGGCTAGGCAAACTGACCTAACTAGAATGAACTGTTTACACCTACATTATATTGTTTGCGACATTATTTATATATTTTTGAGTATGGGAATGAAATTTATCAAAGCATGTGCAAGATCCAAATGAAATGTTTAATAGGAAATGGGGAAGGTATGCCCTTGTTACTTGGTGGCCAGTTTACATTTGTATCATCTGATGAAATCACTGTAGTCTTATGTAACTATTGCTTTGTTAGTGAAAAAGTTTTTATAAACTGCTTATTAAGACACAGCATGTTATTTAATCTTAAATTTATATTAGGACCTTCATTAATAAAAAGATATTTACTAATATATGATAGTTTTGTTTTGTTTTGTTTTGTTTTTTTGCGACAGGGTCTCTCTCTATAGTCCTGGTTGTCCTTGCTATGTAGACCAGGAGAACAGAGACCCACCTGCCTCTGCCTCCAGACTTCTGTGATTAAAGACATGTGGCACCACACTCACCTAGTATATAACTGTTAGGTTTTGTTGAAGGCACTTACATTTTGTCATCACACACACACACACACACACCACTATGTGTATGTGTGTATATGTATAGACACAGGCACACTTTAAACAATGGATTCAGTGAGGAAGTAGGTGTTGAGACTTCAGTGGGAGCTGCACAGGCTTCCATAACGGTGGTTTTGCCACTGGCTCTGATTAGTCTAAGAACCAGCTTTGGTGTAATGTGAAAGTATGGAAAAGAAACAAAACAATACTTCAGGGCATTATAATGAGATGTTGCCTGTCATAGATAAATGCAGTAGGAAAGAACTGATTGCTCATTTAATTGATCCAGAAAAACTTAGAGATATTTATATTTTAGCAAGATTTCATGTACATATTTATACCCCGATGCCCTTGAGCCTACAAGGCTGGAAACCATCAGACCTGTGTGTGTGTGTGTGTGTGTATGAATGAGTATATGTGTGTGTATATGTGAATGTATGTGTATATATGTGTGTGTGTATGTATATGTGTGTGTATGTGTGAATGTATGTGTATATATGTGTGTATGTATGTGTGTGTATGAGTATATGTGTGTGTATGTGAATGTATGTGTATATATATGTGTGTGTATGTGTGTATGGTGTGTGTGTATGAGTATATGTGTGTGTATGTGAATGTATGTGTATATATATGTGTGTGTATGGTGTGTGTGTATATGTGTGTGTATGTGAATGTATGTGTATATATATGTGTATGTGTGTATATATGTGTGTATGTGTGTATATGTATGTATATACATATATATGTGTGTGTGTGTAATCAGAGGATGCGGCACTCACATACCCCACATGGCCACACGCTCACACACACACAGCTTCTTTCCTTGGGATGATTAATAACGCGTGTTGCTCCGTGATCAGTTTCCCTGTCCAGGAAGCTGCAGACATTTCTCTTAGTTCTGGCATTGTCTGAGAGGTAATGTAGAATGCATAAGACAGGATAAAGGTGAAAATTTGCATTCTATAAAAAATAACTATAAAAATGAAAAGCTACCATGTTAGAGTTAAGGCTGACCCACTAAGTTCCAACAATTGCAATGCACCTCAGCCCACAGGCTTAATTCTGGCAAACATTTTCATTAGGTAGGTAACTCTGGCACAGTCAGGGCTTATCTGCAGCTTAAAAATAGCAACACACTTGCATTTTAACATTCAAATACTATGGGTTATAATGTACTTCTATAATATGTCTTTATATTATAGAATAATATACATCCGAAGGGTGTTTTAGTCTAATTTTGTTCTTAAAATGTACATAAAAAATAAAGCAAGTATGTCAGGAAAGGAACTTATACACACAAGTAGAAATCGTTCAGTGTACAAGCACTCAAAAATGCATTTATGAAATAACAAAGCCCCCACATACACTGTCGTACACAGGAGTGGTGCCAACCCCATTCCTGTGTCCCAGGAAAGAGCTCGCTACCCTGAGGTTTAGTTCTGTAAGTCAGAAAAGGCATCGTTCCACACATTTACTAAATCAGAAGTTTTATTGTTCAGGGCCTGTGCTTTGAAATCACTAGCTTTCCTCGGGGTCTTCAAGGGAATCAGCAGTCATTGACCGGCCCCCAGCTCCAAGACTGCATCGCCGCAAAGACAGCTCCACGGCAGAAATCTGACGTAATTCTCTGCGACACAGTTTGACAGGCTTGACCCCCTGAAGCGGTCCTATACTTCTCACAGGCTGGAACTGGTGTGGTGGTGGACTCTGAGAGTGTGTAAATGGACGGGCCTCTGTTTTATCGGCAATGCTCTGAAGTTGGCCACTAGAGGGCGCTAACGAGCTATGGACTGGAAGTGAGTCTGGGCCATCTTCTGGAATCTGCTGGGTCAGTGGTTGGGTTTTTAAGCTGCTTGAAGAATTGTCTACTTCTCTTTCGCTTCCATTCAACTTTGTATTTTCAGTTCTAGATGCCCATTTTAGTTCTTCAGAAAGCACAGTCGTCTCTTCTGGATTCAGAACTCCATCTCCAGCATCATGATCTACAGAGAACCGGACACAAGACAAAACAAGCGAACACCATCTTCTGAAAATCAGGTATTTTTGCCACAGCACCCTACAAACTACATCATTCTCACTAAAGATGTGGTACTTGCAAACTCCTGCTTAATGATTTCCTCAGACAGACAGACGTGTGCCTCAAGGGCAGTCTTGATTCTCTTATAAACATCTTTAACCCATTAAAGTTGAAAACTCATCTATAATTTTGGTACTCTCTATAAACCTATGAGCACTGTGTGTCTCTGAAATCTTTTTAAAGAAATAATTATTACTTTCTAAGTCTAATGTAATTCACTATTTGCTTTATACATGGGTGTGTGCCTGCATGTCTGTCTGTGCACCTAATGTGTATGCAAGATGCCCGGAGAGCAAAGGTGTCTTATCCCTTTGGGACGAGAGTTACGGACGACTCAGAGCTGCCATGTGGGTGCTGGGCACCAAGCCTAGGCTCTGCCTTTAACTGCTAAGCCAGCTCTCTATCCTGAAGAGTTATTTATTTTTATGTATATTACCTGCATTTATGAAGGGTATAATCCATGTGTGAGGAGTGCCTGAGGGGCAAGGAGAGGGTGTCACATCCCCTCCAAGTGCTCAGTACTCTTTCAGCCCTGTGAAGACAGAATCTAAGCTGGAGCTTGGCTTTAAAATGACCTACAACCACTGAAGGAGAGAACTGACCGCTGCATGTTGTGTCCTCTGACCCCCATCCCTACATAAACGCACACACAATAAATACCAATGGACAGAGTCTAGTGGGCTTCCCCAAGCCTTGGCTGAGAGTCTGTCTCTGTCTGACATGTGGCTGCCTTCCCCAGGCACCAATGGCAGCCCAGAGGCTAAGCTAAGCTTCCCAGTGACTAGCATAGATGGCAAATGTTAGCAGTCACTGCCTATGGGCAACTTTGTATCTGTTCTAATTCCAGGTGAAGATCTGTATCTACGGCTAGCTCATGTTTTCTGGTGTGGAGGGGTTTCAATAAATTCATCTTTGTGTCCCCAGTACCAGGGGTTAAACTCAGTTGCTTTAAGCCCTGGATTATAAATTAGAATATGCTTGTCTATATGTTAATTTTCTCTAGGTATAAAAAATTTTAAAAGATTTATGATCTGCCTGTACGTATGCCTGTAGGCCAAAGAGGGCACCAGCTCTCATTACAGATGGTTGTAATCCACCATGTGGTTACTGGGAATTGAACTCAGGACTTTCAGAAGAGCAGTCAGTGCTCTTAACATCTGAGCCATCTCTCCAGCCCCAGAAATTATTTTTAAAAACAGCTAGAAATAAGTATTTCTTTTATATAACTTTCTAACTTTCAAATTTTGGGTCAAGTTATTTTAGAAATATTGATTGTTGATAACAATATATTATTACCTTCCAGGAATTTCTGAGTTTTGCAGAGTACTTTGTCATGGTAATCATTCTATTTATTAAGGGGTTAATTTTACATATGCACATTTAATTATTATTGAATTTGATCAAGTGTTTTAAATTCTGGAAGTCATGCCAGATTTTAGAAATACATACTTTTACTTTCATTTGTATTATTATTCTTTGTACAGTTTTTAAAAATCTTGTTGAATAAAGGTTTATTTATGTATTGTGTGTATGTGTGTGCGTCTGTGTGAGGCCACAACGTGTAAGACCCTCTGGAGTGAGTTACAGGGGGCTGGGAGCGCCATGTGGGCCCCATTGCTCCTAACCTCGCGGCATCTCCTGCATAAAATTGCTCTTGGTAATAAGAAGGCTTAATTCCTATGATATAGAAAAATATCAGACAGGACCTTAAAGGTTAAGAGTCAAAGGCAGCAAAAGCCACTGGCACATAGTAGATCATTTTCTACAGTTTTATGATTATTTTAATGTAGCTTATATATTGACATTTTACATATCTTTGCTATTTGAGAGTCAAGTATACTCCTTAGCTGTTGGTAAGACAAGGTTACCAAGTCTGCAGCAAGAGCCGTGTTAAGCTTGAGGTGAGCGAGCCCTGCACAGCTATGGTTTACATTGAGAACTCAGGGCAGAGTCAAAGTCTGAGCTGAGGAAACAACAGCACAGTGCTGCCGGCACAGGTGAGGTGCAGTGCCCAACTCCTAGGAAAGGGGAAGAGGTTCAAGGCCCGGCATGTATACTACCCCAAGATAGTATTTGAAACAACCTTTATTTGGTTTTAGTATATCCTTTGAAACAATACTTTAGCCATATTGTACCTTCATTTTCAAATTTGATCTTAATATTTTCCATAGTAAGTAAAGCTTTTCCCAGGGAAAACAAAATGATCACGTGGAGGTGCACACCTTTAGTCCCAGCACTCGGGAGACAGGCAGGCTCTGAGTTCAAGGCCAGCCTGGTCTGCAGAACAGGTTCTAGGACAGCCAGGGCTACACAGAGGAAACCCTGTCTCAGAAAACCAAAAAGAAAAGAGAAACAGAAACCCACAAGCATTCCCTTCCCACCCCAGTGGTCACTTTCCCAGCAGTCTGTGGGCTCTGTCTGTCTCACATGAAAACTGCCTGTTCACCTCACCCTCACTTTCCCAGCAGTCTGTGGGCTCTGTCTCACATGAACACTGTCTGTTCACCTCACCCTCACAACCTTGTACTTGGGTAGTGCTCCACTACAATCAGGGAGGGTCTCAGCTGATGGTAGGGACACCAGAAGCCTTACGCTCGGTCAGTGTGCGCTGCCACTGCACTGCTCCTTGGGCGGGGTCTTTCAGTCTCTTCTTGAGATCTCTGCTGGTTTTCTTATAGAAGTAGAGATCCTTTTCCAGCTGTTGGATTTTATCTTCATAGTTTTTTAGTGTTTCTATAATGCTGTCTCCATCTTGGTCTACAAAGCAACATTTATTTATATTTAACTTTGACTTTAAATGAATTTTCAAAATTTCACTTTAGCATAGCTCCAGACTCACCGGAGGGTCACAAGTATGTTACATATCTCTGTTACCTGAAGGGATCTTTTTCAGCCACAGTATGAAATCTTTTGCCTATAAGCTTTTTTTTTTTTTTTTTTTTTTTTTTTAAACAGGACTGCCCCCTCACTTCCTTCTCTGCCCACTCTGACAGACACCTCCTCTTCCCAGCTCAGGGGTTTGCCATTGCTGCTGACGAGGCTTACTTACCAAGAATGGGCATTTCCTCTTAAACAGCAAACCTGTGTGAGGCTCAGCCAGTCGTCCACGTTCAAAGATTACATTAAGTTTGTATTAGGACTATGAATGTATAGAAAGTCTTACATCTGAGTTTAGAGACCCAAGAAATATACAATCAAAACCCCACAAACTGAAAAGGTATTAATAATGAGTCTAGAAAGATTAAATCACAAGGAAAAATACTACAGAGTGGGTTGGGGAGCTCTGATCGTTGCTCCAGGTAATGTCAGACTTGTAGTTAGTATCTGTGAGTGTGCACCTTTGTTCAGTAATGATCTGGTATCAGGCACTCTTAGGCCTCCTTCGTATGACCACACACACAGAATGGCTCTATTGTTTTCACTCATTTGCTATTCTTATTTCTTACTTAGCCATCAGATTGCTTTAAAGTGAAGCCCAGTGCATCTGAGTGGTTCACTGAGTGCATGACTATCGTGTGCCAGGCCCCAGGGTTTCATCTTCAGCACCAAAACCAAAAAGGCCAACCAGTCAAAGCACACAACTTTATTTTCTATACAATGCACTTGAAATTAGAAAACTCACAAACTGTTAGTAATTTTAACTAGTGTGTGTAATCTTTATGTGTAGCTATAGAAACAATTTAATTTTTAATGACTTTTTAGAGACACAGTATCATGGGTGTAAGAGTGCTAGAACGGACTCAGGCTGCACGCACACTGGGAGCACTCTGCTAGCTGAGCTCCTATTATGTGATCCTGGTCATCTAAAGCTCACAGCAGCTCTGCTCCATCATCACTTTCAGAGAGCATTAAGCACAAGTACAGAAAGAATGGGACGTGTCGGAATGCAGTGGTGTGGGGTCCTACCAAGGGGAACTCTGCTCACGAGGCAAAGCAGTTGCTAACTAACTTTGTAAAGTTAACTTATTGTCATTTCCTCCACACCCAAAGTTATCTTTTCCAATTTTCTGCTTCTTCAGGTTGCTTCTTTTAAACTGCCTTAGGTCACGTCAGCTCTGTGTTCCTGAGCGTCAAGGCTGAGCGGCTACACTGCAGCTGAAACAGAGCCAGCCAGCAGTGAGAGAGCTGCCTCTGTCTGGGCACTAGCGTGCTCTCAGGTAATGTGAGGAGACTCTGACTGCAGCTCCTCTATTGTTGGGCTTCTGATCGCTAAGAATGCTACAAACCTATCAATTTTGACCTATAATGCATAGAATTTTATACTCAACTAAAAAAATTACAGCAGAGCCTATCACTTCATCTGTACTTGAAAATGCCAGAAGTTGTTTTACATTTCCACATAAAAGCCAGACCAACAACAGACCAACAGGATTTCAGGAGTTCTTGGGGGTCTGGGAGCAGGCAAAGGGATGGCACTTCAAACATAAGCCATCTTACATCAGAATGATAGGAAACACGGTAGCCATGTGTGTGAAGGTCAAGAGCATCTGTAAGCAGTGACTGTGCACAGCAGAACAGTGACATGGGGCACACTGTGGCCCTGCTCCCTTCCCCCCCACCCCTTGAGTAACTGACAGCAGGGGGAGGGGCTACCTTTGAAATGCTGTAAGAGCAGCTGCATCTTCTGTTCGTGCTCCTTTTGCTGGAGGGTCAGTCTCCGGTCACACTGCAGTCTCAGCTGCTCCAACGCAGATTCCAACTCATGGACCACATTATCCCGTTCTAGAACCTTCATTTTCATCTCTTTATTCTGCAACTGTTGTTTACGTTCCGTTTCTCGCAAATTAATTACCTATCAAAGATTTTTTTAATCTTTTAAGTGTATCTTATGTACCTAACACAATAATAGATTGCCCAGTTTTCTTGGACTACATGAAGGTGAAGCTATTTAACCTCAATAGTATCGTAAGTGCCTTTTAACAGGTGCTGGATAGATGCCTAGGCAAATGCTTTTAAATATAACTACAAAATAATAGCCAACAACCTTTTGAGTTTGTCAGAATTCTGAATCAGTAATACTTTCATTTTCAATACAGTATTGAACTAATAGTCACCCTTCCGAAGCGTCTTAGATAAGGCTCTGTTGTTCAGATGGCATGATTCTGTAGTTCAGAGGACATGATTCTCTAGTTCAGAGGACATGATTCTGTAGTTCAGAGGACATGATTCTTTTTCCTGGTTCCTTTTGTTTTGGAGACATGGTTTTACTATGTATCTCTGGCTGGCTTTGAACTCACCTCCTAAGTGCTCGGGGTCTGTAGACACATGCCACCATGGTTTTCTATAATTTTGTAACTATTTTTATAGTCCACACAGCTATAGAGGAATGTTTATATTCTTGCAACATCTACATATCACTCTGTCTTTAAGTGAAAGAGTAATTTAACCTTTAATGCCGCAGTTCTGCTTCAGGCCACTGCATTTTGTGTGTTGAGGTCTGCTGTGTTGGTAAGGACGCAGAGTACTGTAGACAGGGTCTGTGCTGAAGATCCTGACAGGAGTCTCAAATGACTCCCATTAAAAACAACACTCATGTGGCCTTAGCTACACCCCTTGGCTAAGAACCCTCAGGATGCCATCAGAGACTGTCTCCAAGCCTAGGCCACATGCCGACTACATACAGTCTATCAGTAATAGCTGCTGACTACTGACGGGTTACTCCAGCCTCAGGAGACTGCTTAATATTTTGTTCACTTTTGTTGTTGTTGTTGTTGAGCCTCTGGCCATCCTTCAGACAAGGCTGTCCTCACACCCACAGAGAGCCCCTGCTGCTCCGCCCCTGGTGCTGGGGTTACAGGTGTGGCTGCTTTGCTGAGCTTCTCACTCACTTTGTATTTCACACAATTAGACTTTGAAAAAGTCTTTATTTTAGTTAATATCAATTGTCAGATACTCTCTTTAACTCACTATATTTTTAGGGAAAAGCTATTCTTCATAAAATAAATTTCAAGTGGAAAAATATTAGAGAAAACATTAATATAGTTCTCAATGTTTCAAAATACCTCTAACAGTAAACTGCCATTTTAAAATAAAATCTGATTGACTTAAGCACATTCAAACTAATAAAACTTAATACTGTCATTGCCACCAATGTGGCACACATCCCCTACTCACCAGCACGGCAGAAGGCAACCCAGCACTGCAGCCCCTGGACTTCCTAACTAGTGTTGACATTGAGAATCAAGAAGGACCAGGAAGGCAGTCAGGTAAATCTCTAGACCTCCTACAAGGGGCCTTCAGTTTAACACCTCAACGCTAAGGCTTATTTGGTTAATTCACAAACTTCCTCACAACACTCAGGTCCATAAAGGGAACCTGTGCTTATATTTAATTGGCCATAACATCTTTGGGAATGTCACTTCCTTTAAAAGTTCAATACAAACAAGGCATCTTGACCCTTCCTAAAAAAAGTGGTGTTCCTTAGAAACATACCTTGTTGAAATATTTGAAAAGAATAGCTCGAATCTCAGTAATATTCAGGCAAACTAGCTTTTCCAGAACATTTGCCTCACTTTGAGAGAGGTTCTGGAATGACGCCTTGAGTGAGTTCTGGCGACTCTGGATGCTTTCATTCTTGAATTCAATCGCAGCTTCCAGGGCTTCTATTCCTTCTTCCAGTTGAAAAAGAAGATGTTCTTCCTAGAGGTCATGAAAAACATTCATCTTAAAGAACAGATAAAACCTGGCCTCTGCCATGCGCTTAGATCAGACTTTACCATGTGATTGAGTTTAAACTCTCACTACATGGAAAGAACATGGTATTTAGATTTAGCTAAGCTATATGATGTATCACGTGTTAGTGCATGTATGACACACGGCCATCAGGTCTTCATAGTAGCATATATCTAAATAGAAGATGCAAAAGTTAGGCGAGTTCTATGATGTCCCATGGCTGTGCAGCACACCCTGATTACCTAATCCAAGGGAGGCACAAGGACACAGCCTCAGCTCATAGACTGTCCCTCAATACTCCTAGAGCAGCACAGAGTCTGTCCTGATGAGGCCTCATAGAGCTGCTGTACACCGCCCCCAAAGACCTAGCAAAACTGCACAGGGCTGGGAAAGGAGGAGAGGACGCTTGGAACCCACTGAGAACTAGTGACAAGGACAGTCTGTGGGACAATGCAGCAGAGGGAACAGAAGCAGCCAGGGCTTAGGGAGCTGCAACATTTCTTAAGAGTTCTATGAAATGAACCAGACATAGATGTGTGTGTCCAAAATTCCAGTATTTAGAAGGCTACGGCAGGAGAATCAAGAGTTCAAGGGCTCCATGATGAAACCCTGTTTAACCCCCTTCAAAAAATATTTCCAGGAAGGGTTATTTCAAATGGTTGCAACATAACATCAGCCAATATGCTCTTTGTGTCAGAAAACCAAATGGTTCTTCGAGCTGTCCGAGGTTATACTAGCTGAAGATGGGAAGGGGACAGACGGAAATCTGGGTGTGGCTCTGTGTTCCTGTGCCTGTGTAGAGCAAGCCTCGGCAGGGAGATGGCCTTGCCTGTACTCCTCACTGCTTAGCATGGCGTTTATTGTATATTTAAACTTAGTATTTGTTGAACGAATTAATGAAAAATTCAAAACTATTTCCATATGTCTGTTATTTTTCCCACCACTTCTAGGAGTTGTTTAGACTTCCAGCCCTCCTCTTCTCCAGTTCACGAAACAGGTAATAACTTCATCCAGCAGGAAGTTGCATACTTCCTTTAGAATGTTATCTTATAAAATCTTCTGGAAGAACAGTGGGGGAGACATGCAATAGCCACTTCTCTGTGCAGTAGCTAACCATCCTCTGACTGTATGCCAATTGTCCCAAAAGAAACACAACAATCATATTTCGAAAGATTAAGTTTTGTAATTTTAAATGATTGTGCATTGTTTATGGGTGCGCACAGGTGCCTTGCAGAATCCAGAAGAGGACAGTGACTGTCACGGAGCTGGAGTTACTGGTGCCTGTGCATGGCCACACATGGGTGCTGGGAGCTGAACTCAGCTCCCTAGCCACGAAGACCACCCTTTCAGCCCTAATAATCACATTTGTAAGAGGAGGGGAAGAAAGCCACTTTAAATACTCTTGAAAGGTACTTCCATGAATGAATAAAAGGAGCCAAGACATAGAAGTGAGTTATCTAAATAGACTACATCTGACTTTTCAATTCATACTCTTATTATATTCTATAAAAAATAAATATAAAAGGTTTTCTGAGAACAGTTTAGAACATGGCTGAGAACAATTCAAGTATAATTTTAGTTTCTGCAGTTTCAAATGTAAGTTAAGAAACAGCTGAGAAAATACAAAGCAGTATTATCATAGAGCCCTGAGCACTGCTCACTCCAGTGAGATAAAGCAGTATTATTATAGAGCTCTGAGCACTGCCCACTACAGTGAGATGGCTCAGTAGGTAAAATTTTTTACTGTGAAGCCTGACTACCTAAGTTTGTTTCCTAGAATCCACAAGACAAGGGTAAATAACTGACTCCCCTGTAGTGGTCTGAATGAAAATGGTCACCGTAGGCCCATAGGGAGTGGCACTATTACTAGGTATGACCTTGCTGGAGTGGGTGTGGCTTTGCTAGAAGAAGATTGTCACTGCAGGGCGGGCTTTTGAAGTCTCAGATGCTCAAGCCAGGCCCACAGTGTCACTCTCTCTTCCTGCTGCCTGCTTATGCAGATGTAGAACTCTCAGCTACCTCTCTAGCACCTCCTGTGTTTGCCTGTGTGCTGCCATGCTTGCTGCCATGATGATAACAGATTAAACCTCTGAACTGTCAGCTACCCCTGATTAAATGCTTTCCTTTATAGAAGTTGCCATGGTCATAGTGTCTCTTTCAGCAATAGAAGCCCTAACTAAGACAGAAGTTGATACCTGGGACTGGGGTATTGTTGTAATTGGCCTGACCATGCTTTTGTTTGGGTGAATGTGGACTTTGGACTAGAAAAGCAGGTGAGTGCTTTAAGTGGGCCTTAATGGGCTGCTCTAATAGGAGCATCAAAGACTGGTGCTGAGGGGGATTTGAATTATGGGGCCTGGCTCAAGAGGTTTCAGAGGATAAGAATATTAATATATGGCCTAAAAATTGTTCTTTCAATATTTTGCCCTTTGGCTGCTTTCTGCATTTGTATAAAAAAATCTATCTGTGTTGTGTGGTTATCAGTGGCCAGTCTTATGCAGATCTGTAATGAAAAGGAATAAGGGGATTAAGGGACGATACAAAATGTCCACTTTGAGGAGAAAGGGGCACCAGGAAGTGTAAACAGATTAAAGACAAGCCTGATACTAAGTGGAATAGAGGGATCGGTGACCTCAGAGCAAGGCCCCGCCCAGCTAAGCTGCCAACTTAGAGAGCCGTTGTGTGAAGCTGTGAAGGTGAGGCCTGGGTTGCCTTGGAGACCCTGAAATATTGGAGATGCCAGAGCTGTGTGATACCTGCTGAGGAGAGCTGCTAACAGGGAGTGGAACCAGCCCAAGAGAGTGAAGTGTGTTACAGTCAATAACGTCAACAAAGCAGAGAGGAGTTGGAGTCTGGAGTGATTTGACATCAGACGTGGAGATGCAGAGTTTGGAGTCTGCTCAGCTGGCTTTCCGTCTTGCTTTGATCAATGTTTTCCCACTCTCCTCCCTTTCCTCTCATTTGCAATGGTGATTATATCCTGTGTCTCTGTATGTAGGAAGTATGTGATCTGCCCTTTCATTTTGATTTTACAGGAGGTAACAGTTAAAGAGACTGCCATAAGTCTCTAAATATATTTTGACTTCAGGATTTTTCCTACTTCTTTTTGTTTGTTTGTTTGTTTGTTAGTTTTTTTGAGATAGGGTTTCTCTGTGTAGCCCTGGCTGTCCTGGAACTCACTCTGTAGACCAGGCTGGCCTTGAACTCAGAAATCCACCTGCCTCTGCCTCCCAGGTGCCGGATTAAAGGCGTGCGCCATCACGCCCGGCTTGACTTCAGGATTTTTAAAAAGTGTTGAGACCAATTGACTTTGGGGACTGTTGAGGTGGACTGAATGATTTCTGCATTACAATCCTGCTACAAGTCTGTGGGGGCCAGGGAGTGGAATGTGGTGGTTTGAATAAAAATGGCCCCCACAGGCCCATGGGGAGCGGCTCTGTTAGGAGGTGTGGCCCTGTTGGAGGAAGTGAGTCACTGGGGGGCGGGCTTTGAGGTCACCCTCTCTTCCTGCTTCCTGTCTATGCAGATGTAGAACTTTCAGCTACTTCTCCAGTTACCTCTCTTGCTTCCATGCATTTTTCTGGTCATGATGATAATGGACTGAACCTCTGAACATGTAAGCCAGCCCCGATTAAATGTTCTCCTTTGTAAGAGTTGCCTTGGTCATACTGTCTCCTCACAGCAATGGAAACCCTAGCTAAGAAGGCGTGCCCCCAAGTTGTCCACTGCCCTCCATACATGTGCTGTGGCAGACAAGCATGTGCATGCATACATATGCAAACGTACATACACACACTCCACACAATGAAATTTTAAAAGAGTGAAAACTCAAAGTGAAGCATTGCATACGGTTGTGGTCAAAGTGAAGCATTGCATACGGTTGTGGGTGTCTCTTACTCAGCATGGCTGAGTTCTCTTACTCATGCTAGTTCCTAGCATATGGCCATTACTTCTAAATTCTGAGACAGCAGGTCTGGGTGGGTCCTGACATCACTTTTCTATAGGCTTCCCAGAGACCGGGGTGTAAGGCAGTAGTTTCTAAATGTTTTAGACCATACATTCCTTTCAATAAAGAAGGGAAACAAAAGACTAACAAAGCTTTCAAGCAAGAATTGCATTATATGTATATTTTGTATAAACAAATGTTTAAATATAGACGATGGAAGTAAAATGTAAAAGATAAGAATAGAGGGTCTTACATTTTTCCTATACACCACTTACTACAGACAACTCATCTGCAGCAGCACGGACAGAAACAGAGCACACTGAGTTAGTGAAATGAGCCTAGCGAGGAAAGATGTGAAGCATTTCAACCTGAGCAACATAACAAAGCCAACCTGAAGTCGGGAGCAGACAAGCAGTCAGGTAGCAGGCAAGCGGGAGGTTAGCAGGCCCCCAGTACAGTGAGGTAGGTGGGTCCAGTTCTCAGGTTCCAGTTAGATTTAAGTTCCAACCTGATACAGCTAGGTCACCTGGGGTGGGGGTGGGGGGAGTCCCCAGATGAGACTGACCTGAGAACAGATCTGTGTGGCACTGTCTCGAGCAGCAGGCAGAGTATAAGGCAGCAAACACGCCAACAAGCAGTGTTCCTCCATGATGTCTGTCCCTGTGGAGTTCCTGTCCTGACTTCCCTCAGTGACAGATGAACTGTGACCAAAAGCTGAAATGTACCTCCCTCTGAGCTCCCATCGCAGCATTATCACAGCAGCAGAAAGGAGACTATAACAGGCACTGCACCAGGAAGTGTGGCGTGCTGTGCCGAGCCTCACCGTGGGGGCTGGAGAAGACTGTAAAGGCCTTGGCACTGTGGCCTGGAAAAGCTGCATGGAATCTCTGAATGACAAGAGAAATGCAGAGAGTGGAGGCCTGGGATGTGAGGATCACAGGGAAGTCAAGATTCTGTGAAAATGTGGGATGGGGCCATTGTGGGATATTATGGAACGAGAATATAGTGATCATACAGAGAAACCCTGTCTCGGAAAAAAGAAGAAAAGAATATGCTGATCAGTTGGGGCTGAGAATCAGTTATGATTAATAAGAGATCAATACCACTGAATGAAATGTGTTCTACTGGGGCAATAAAGAAATATTTGCATAGGGTCAGTACACAGAAGCTGTGGTCCAAAGGGGGACAATACTACATCTCAAGCTGGCAGCCAAACTTGGCAATTTGTAAAAGTTCCCACACAGTGCTGGTTTTGAAAGCACAAAAATGCAAGACTGTGGGGACATGGAGAGTAGGTGAAGCCTGGTACCATGTGGCAGGGACACAAAGTCCCTGAAGAAAGGCCAGGAGAGACTGACCACTGGGGAAGGCGCATCCTCAGTGTAGTGGAGGATGTTAGAGATGCCATGCCTGTGTGCCATGCCTGTGTGCCATGCCTGTGTGCCATGCCTGTGTGCCATGCCTGTGTGCCATGCCTGTGTGTGCCATGCCTGTGTGCCATGCCTGTGTGTGCCATGCCTGTGTGTGCCATGCCTGTGTGTGCCATGCCTGTGTGTGCCATGCCTGTGTGTGCCATGCCTGTGTGTGGCATGCCTGTGTGTGGGATGGCTGTTGAGTATAGTCACAGCTGTGAGCAGAGCAGCCCGTGTGCACGGATGGCAGAGATGAAGAAACAGGACCGTTGGAGCTGCTCAGAGCTGGAAAATGGCTGTGACTGAGTGAGTCTTAGGGGCCGGATGCTGAACTACAGGGTCTGGATCTACCCTGCTGACTGTTTATATGCCCCACGGTTTCCTTTCTGGGGTAAGAAAGTGTGGAACTTTTATTCTGTAGGAGCTCACTGTTAAGAGACTCTGGATTTTTTATTTTAATCTTAATTTAATAGGTATGTGTATGTCTATGTGTAGGTATGCTACACGTGTGCAGGTGCTCACAGAGGCCAGAAGACGATTTCCCTGGAACTGGAGTTAAAAGTGGTTGTGAGCCACCTGAAGTGGGTGTTGGGAACCAAACTCCAGCCCTCTAGAAGGCGACAGTGCTCTAACCACCGAGTCAGCGCTCCAGCCTACGAGGCTTAACTTTCAAAGAAGACCTTGAACTTTTAAAGCACTGGAATTTTTTAGACTGGACTTTAAAAGTTGGCGTGTGTTTTGTTAAGCTGCTAAGAGATGTCCTGTTGCAGTTTTGCTTTGATTGTCCATTTGACACATCCTCATCCTGAGAAGGGAGTGAGTCTCAGTTTACAGATTGTGTACATCAGACTGTCCTGTAAGCGAACCTGGGGGAACTGTCAACAATGCAGAGGGGCCCAGCTCCCTTCGAGGAGCATCATCCTGTGGGCAGTGCACCCTGGACTGAGAGAGAGAGAGCCAACCAGAGTGAGCCACAAGCAGCACCCACCGTGCTTTCTGTTTAAGTTCCTGCCCTGACTCCCAGCAATGGACTGTGACCTGGGAGGTGAAATAAACTTTCTCCTCTCATGAGTTGCTTTT
This sequence comes from Mus caroli, assembly GCF_978045245.1. NCBI lineage: Eukaryota > Metazoa > Chordata > Mammalia > Rodentia > Muridae > Mus > Mus caroli. Next base: position 62,054,234 of record NW_028227270.1, on the reverse strand, counting down.
AAAAAGTGTTTTATCCCAGCAACAGAAGGGAAATCCACCTGCCGCTGGGATTAAAGGCCTGCACCACCATTGCCCACCACCATTGCCCAGTGAGAATATTATTCTTGGTAAGAGCAGAAAGAAAACCAAAGATGCTCACAAGACTAAATAGAACACAACTGTGTCCAGTATTGTCCAGGGAGGTACTATGTATGGTGGTATCCACAAGTCCATAGTGTTATCTGCCACAGAACTCCACATAAAATGCAAGCTGTATTCTGCGACAGGATCTCACCATGTAAGTCTGGCTAGCGTAGAACCTACCTGGAACTTGCAGCAATCTGCCCACCTCAGTACCAAGAGGCATATCTCACAATGCCCTACCCACATGCTGTATCAGGCTTTCAAGTCTATCTTCTGCTTGCAGCTCACTGTGATCATTAGCACAGCTTCCCAGGTGACTCTGATTACTTTGTGTAAACACTGTCATACATAGAGCTCAAGGGGAGCGCAGTACTTAGTTTTGTTTACTTGTTTGTTTCCTGCATGGCCTAGCAACAGTCCTGGGTGGACAGAGTTCCTTACTGCTCTAGTGTGCTGTGTATCAGGTGCTTATCCCTTCAGCGTTAAAAGTTCAGGGCTCCAGATTAACACTTTAGGAGCCTCTGCACAGTGACCCAAGTTAAGTCATGAACTGGGGAAGCAGGTATGTAGGATGCCTGTTCCTTCAGCCAACAGTCATCAGGTGGTTCAGCAGGAGACATATGTGACATCTTTCTGCTGTTTCTCCACAAGCCCCTCTAATGTCCTCTCTCTTGCCTGATATAAAACACAAGATTCAGTGAGGCCCAAGGCTGCCAGCTGCTCCCCTTCCTGGGATGACTGGATCATCGAAATGCTAATTCCCTCTCACATGAAAACTGTAACTGAGATTTATAGTTTTGTTTGGATGGTGGAGAATTTCTGCTGAAAACACCAGCTTTTTCACTAGACAGGCAAGTCACATGCACCTAGCCCCATTACCAAAGATACAGAGGTGACAGATGAGGTGCTCAGCAGGTGGGTACCACCTGGTAAAAGGGAGGCCATCCATGCTTGCACATGTGTATCCCTCTCAAGGTGTGAGAGCACAGGCTATGTGCTCTGCTGTTCAGACTCCTGTGATCTGCAACTCCAGGTGAGAAGCAGCTAAGGAGGCCACGCTCAAGGGATGGGGGGCGGGAGGGAGGTGGCTGGCAATGTCAGGAAGGATACATGCAGGTGCCACTGTGGGAAGAGATCTGTCTAATCAACCAAGGCTTATAATACCAGGTAGATGCCAGAGGAACTCATTAGCTGACCAAGTCTTAAGGATTATCAGGTTTATCAGGTTCATGATCACGTGACTGCCCTCCATCACTCGTCCTCATACAGCAGCTCCAGCTCCAGGGAATACTGACTTACTTTGGGGGACAGCACTCGCCCATGCTTGAGCCTCTCGTCCACACTGTTCCTCTGTCTCTGGAGCTGATCCCTTTCTTTCTGAAGCGCTTGGACCTGTTCTGAAATCTTCACCTTCTCCTCAGTCGGGCTGCTCTCAAGCTGCAAGCTCTTCTCAGATAACTCTTGGTCCAGCAAGTTCAGGCGAGCCGATATTTTGAGACCATCTGTGCTTAAGGCCTAGAAAGACACAACCCACCAGATAGAAAATGGTTACAAGAAATTCAGATATCGGGCTGGTGAGATGGCTCAGTGGGTAAGAGCACCCGACTGCTCTTCCGAAGGTCCGGAGTTCAAATCCCAGCAACCACATGGTGGCTCACAACCATCCGTAACGAGATCTGGCGCCCTCTTCTGGAGTGTCTGAAGACAGCTACAGTGTACTTACAAATAATAAATAAATAAATCTTTAAAAAAGAAATTCAGATATCTAAAAAATACAACCAGTTAGTATTTTATTGATGTATTGATGTTCTAAAGTTTCTAAAAATTTCCTTTTTCTATTTTTATCTTTTATAAAACTTTCTAAAGGAGTTCATTAACTAAAATCTTAAATGTTATTTGAAGTTATGGGGACCAGACAGGTGGCTCAGTGCTTGAGAGCACTAGGGTTCCGTTCCCAGCACTCACACAGCAGCTCACAATAGTCTAACTCCAGTCCCAGAGGGTCTGGTGCCCTTCTGGCCTCCTTGGGCACTGCACACACACAGTGCAGGTAAAACACTTAGACTCTTTCAAAACCTTGAGGTAATTTTCTTTTTTCTCTTATTATTTTATTCCTTCACTCATTACATGGTAAAACTGTTATAATTTCTTAAGAATATTTGGTGTTTTTCAGCATAGTTTTTTTATTCTTATTAGGGTCAGAAAATACAAGATTCTGGTCAGACTTATGGAGATGTTCATTATAACTTAAAATATTGTTATGTACTTCCATATGGTTTCTAACACACATGTAAACTATTATAAAGTTTATTATATAATAAAGAGGAGAACCATTCCCCAAGCCGAGTCTCCTTAGCCACTTGAGTTGGTTCAGTCTCAGGTACTGTGTACTGCGGGAGCCCCTCCCCTCCTCTGTCTTCCCACTGTGAGCTACCATAGAGCTTTTGGCTAAGTCAGTAGTCATTTAGCTCATTATGAATGTGTAACCATTGATTTCACAGCTGATGTATCTATAAAAATGATCATACTTCTACTTGATACATCTTTTTTGTACCTGATAGCTAATTCTTCTCCAATAAAACTGTAAAATCTCATACTTTGTTCATTTAATCAAAGTCAGCAATAAACATTTTCAATAATCTTTTGAGTTTAGCATTATTTAGTGTGTGTGCATGCATGCGTGCACATGCCACATCGTAAGTATGAAAGTTAGAGGACAACTTATAGACTTCCTTCTCCACCTCCACCATGTGAGCTCTGGGCGACACACTGAATTTGGTGACAAGCATCCTCACCCACTGAGACATTTCAGTGTCTTTCTTTCTTGAAACCTCTCACCTGGAGCTGCCGCACTGCAGATCCTGCTCAAGCTGACGTTCTCCTGGGGGCTCATGGGGAATGCCCGTGCTGTCCCGGCTTCAGACTGAGTGGTGCTCACTCAGGCTCCTGAAGCACATGCCCCAGCAGTTTCCCGAGGCAGGTTCCACAGGAAATACTCTGCTTTCACATGAATTAGGGCTAAGAAGAGGCTTTTATTTATTTATTTATTTTTACTTGAAATAATTTGCCTCATAAATCTGAAGATGGCTTCGGATCTTTTTTTTTTTTAAAGATTTATTTATTTATTATACATAAGCACACTGTAGCTGTCTTCAGACACTCCAGAAGACAGCGCCAGATCTCATTATGGTTGTGAGCCACCATGTGGTTGCTGGGATTTGAACTCTGGACTTTCGGAAGAGCAGTCGGGTGCTCTTACCCACTGAGCCATCTCACCAGCCCGGCTTCGGATCTTTTAACTTTCAATGAAGGAAGCAGAAGACTAGTGCTGCTCTGGTGCCTAGATTGATAAGTGACCCAGTTCCTTCTATCTGGAGGTACTGAAGATCTGGTTTTCCATCTAAACCTTTCCCAGTGCTTTGCCTTGGGCTCTCACTGGGCGGGGCCCTTGATTGCTTTTTCAGTCTAGACTCTTGTGCTGTATTGAGAAGCTCTTCTTTTTAAGATTTATTTTTATTTTATGTGAATTCGTATTTTGCCTGTGTGTGTAGCATTTATGTTCCTAAGGAGGTTAGATAAGGGCACAGGATGCCCTAGAAGGGAAGTTCCCTGGCTGTGAGCCAGCATGTGGCTGTTGGGAATGGAACCCAAGTCCTCTGCAAGATCCACACGGCTTCTTCACTATTGAGCATCTCCCCAGGCCTGGAAACTTTTTACACCATGTGTTTGATATCTCCTGTTTTCTCATTCTGGATTTCCTATTTGTATTTCAGAATTTCAGATTTATTTGAGATATTTCACTTTTTATTTTCTAGTGAGTTTTCTTTTAATTTACACTCAAATAATTTTTTTCTGTTTACCCTTTCAATTCCTAATAGTTCTTTTATGTCATTAATGACCTGTACTTCCTGTTTCATGACAACAGAACTTTCTTTTTTTTTTTTTTTTTTTTTTTACCACATTGAAGATACAAGTCTTTACTCAAGGTTTTCTTTTTTCTTTTCTTTTTTTTCTTTTTCAGTTTCTTGTTCTAGTTGGCGCCAGAACTGGGACCTGAAGAATGGCAGAGGGATGCTAAGAGAAACGACTGCTGTGTGGAGCTCCACAAGAAAGGAAAGGATCTTCGTATCGGAGCATCGGAGCAACGGACAGGTACACATGCTAGCGCTAGCCTAAAATTTCAGTTTTGTAAAGTGTTGCTGAGGATGCGGTAGGATACGAATCAAGTTTGAATCAGTGCTAACCCAACACTGTTTCTGCTTGGGTCAGCAGTTCGTTAATCGGAACTAGATACGGAGACAGGCGGTGTGCCGCAGCTTTTTAGAAAGCTGCTTAGGTGGAAGAAGGAAGGGTTTAAAGTCATGGATCAGGCGGTTGTTTTTAGTTTTCAGGAGTTGTTTCAGGCCAGAGGAGTAAGGCTTGAAGTACAATTAGTAAGAATTTTTTTAGATAAGATAGATAGCTGTTGTCCATGGTTCAAGAAAGAAGAAATGATAGATTGTGGAACCTGGGAGAAAGTTGGTGAGGCCTTGAATATCGCTCAGACAGATAATTTTACCCTAGGCCTCTGGGCGCTTGTAAATGATGCTATAAAAGATGCAACTTCTCCAGGGCTAAATTGCCCTCAGGCGGAGCTTGTGGTATCTCAGGAGGAGTGCCTATCAGAGAAGGCCTCCTCAGAAAAAGATCTTCTTAACTCAAAAATTGATAAATGTGGAAACTCTGATGATGGACTGAATTTTAACAAAAATCACTCAGATAGAGGAATTGCCCATTACCTTAATGAGAATTGGTCCTCTTGCGAATCTCCCGCTTCACCTATAGTCACCACTTCGGGAGGTGCTACTCATAGGGACACACGGCTAAGCGAGTTAGAGTTTGAGATTAAGCTTCAGAGGCTTCAAAAAACGTAATTGATCATTGCCTACAAGCCTTTAATACCATGGGGTTGCCTAAGCTTATTAAGACAGATAACGGGCCATCTTATTCTAGTAAAATCTTTATTGCATTCTGTAAAGAATTCGGTATCAAACATAAAACTGGAATTCCTTACAACCCCATGGGACAAGGAATAGTTGAACGTGCTCATAGCACCTTAAAGAATTGGCTTTTTAAAACAAAAGAGGGGCATCTATATCCCCCAAGGTCACCAAAGGCTCATCTTGCCTTCACCTTATTTGTCCTAAACTTTTTGCAAACTGACATTAAAGGTCAGTCTGCAGCGGAACGCCACTGGCACCCAGTTACTTCTAATTCTTATGCATTGGTAAAATGGAAGGACACCCTGACTAATGAATGGAAGGGTCCGGATCCAGTTCTAATCTGGGGAAGAGGCTCGGTTTGTGTTTTTTCAAGAGATGAAGATGGAGCACGGTGGCTACCAGAGAGATTAATTCGTCAGGTAAACACAGATTCTGTCTCTTCTCGTAAGTATCATTCTAAAGACTAAAATTCCTCTTGTGCTTAGAATTCAGCTGGGAGTGGAACCTCTCAGAAACGCTGTTTTCCTCTGAGCCAATTCCCCTACAAGAAGCCGGAGATTAGCTTTAGCTTTACAATTTGCATCTAAATAAAGTACCTTGACTTCTCCAAACAGAAAATTTACATTGCTACCCTCTCATTGTTTAGATTTCTTTCTTTTCTCAAGCAGGTCAATTCACATTCTCCGCCCCTAAGAGCAAACAGGTGGTACTGCTAATCTCCCTTCCAAGGACATCCCAGCATGTGGCTTTCAGTCTGAGATAAGATTTAGATTTACCAAGAGAGCTAGGGAAGTAGAAATTTCATATATTTACAGAGATTAGTTCTTATTTTGATAGAGATGGGCTTAGTCCCTTAGCTGGCCTCTGGCTTTTCACCCTTGCTGTTACTGCAAGGTGTCCTTAGTTCCTCAGGCTAGGGAATAACAGGGATGAGGAGAAAAGACCTCCAGCTCCTATTTTAACCACAATCCATGGTGTTAATACTGACATAATTCTTGTCTAGGCTTTGCTAAATCTGAGGTTGACAAGTCTCATATAGAGACCGCGCATCGCTCAGAACTGCGCTACTGATTCATAATCATATGAATACAGTATGGGTACCGCTTGGCGCAGGAGATTACTGTGGAGGGAAGGTCCAGCTTGACCGTTTCTGAGTTCCCTGTGCGACACACCTGATTTGAAGGAGGTTGGTATCTGACTCCAGCTAAAAACCAAAAATACCTAAGGCTCTGCCTCCCCTCCCCAAAAGATACCAAGAGCCACAGATGTGAGTTGTTATAAAGCTCACGGGAGGAATCAGGTCAATGTCCACCCAAGTCAAGGTTAAAGGCCCACTCATCTATGGATGAAAAAAATCATTTGATCACCTCTGTTAAGCATTGCCTATTTAAACTTAATTAATAGGGGGGAGAGAGGTTGGAGACCTTACTGTCGAAAGGGCAAGCCCTTCACTGCCTCCCACCCAAATAAAAAAAAAAAAGCCAACTGGCCTTGTACTAGGAGCCAGCCAGTCTTACCCCCTTCTCCCTGTTTCTCTGCCTGCCATCCAAAATTGCGGAGGAATATCAGCTCAGTGTTATTCTAAATTCGTTTAGTTAAACTCAGCCAGGGTTCCAACGCCCTACTTAAAATGCAAACAGGTAGTTACCTATTCAGCACTAATTAGCATTATAAAGTCAGAGCCTATTCTGTTAGTGGTTTACTAGGATAATAAAGACAGTCTTAGCCAAATACAGTTTACCATTAGAAAAGTTAGGGAATCCCACGGAAACAGGTTTTTTCTTTAGCCCTAAGAACTCAGGCAGAACTATTGAACATAAATAATTTTTCTGCCTCAGTCCAGCCTCTTTTTTTGTTTGTTTGTTTGTTTTGTTAACTAATGGGAGGAGATGTGGCCTCCCTTCCCCCAGCCTGGAACCTGCTTGCTCAAGGGTGGAGCTACCTGCTCATTCGTCCTGCCACGCCTACTGCTGGACCCTGCCTTTGCTGCCTGGATGCACACACGTGTTCGTCCTGCTACTGGACCCTGAGTTACTTGGCGGGAAATTGGGTTCCCTCCCCCTTCCTTTATAACTGAGTGTCTGGAAATAGTAAAATTGAGCTTTGATCAGAATGTTGTCTTAGCTCCATTCTTTCTTCCGCCCCGTCTAGATTCCTCTCTTTTCAGCTCGAACTGCCATTCTCAGTTGAACCGTTCGTGTTGTGGACTGCGGGCAGGCCGCAACATTCTAGTCTTCATATCTGCCAGTTCCTTTTTTCCTTCAGTTGAAGTGTTTGTTTTAAACATTGGTGAGTTTGCTTTTATTTTTGAGAAAACTATGTAGCCATGGCTGGCCTGGAACTCACTATGTAGACCAAGTTGGCCTTAAACTCACAGAACTCTGCTTCCCCAGTGCTGGGATAGAAGGCATGGAACACCATGCCAGGCAATGTTGGTAGCATTTAAGAGTCATGCACTAGGCTGGAAAACGGCTGATAGGTAAAGCGGCTGACAGCATGTGGTCTGTGTCCAAGCCAGGCTTAGGAAACAGAGGCCTCAGAGCCTGCATGTGGACCTCCACGCATTCCTTATGTGGGGCATTCTGACTAATCCCTACCCTCTCATGAAAACAAAGCATCCTGTGAGAAAAGACAACTGCCCACGGTGCCCTGCTTCCATCCTGGGCCTCCCTCCTGCTTCCCGCTTGCTTGCCTTATGAGGTTCTAAGTGACCTGCAGGTCACCACAGCTGTCCTTCATGTAAAGGCGTGTCCTTAACCGTCTATAGAACTCTCCAGCCTCAACACCACTCCCCTGCTTGGTTTCCAGCTCAGGAATTTTGGGGTCTCACTTAGGCTCTGCTGGGTCATGTTCTGACTTTACAGTTATTCTGAATAAGATACAGTTCATGTGTGATATAATTCATCTATTTAAAGTATGGTGAAGGGTTTTAGTATATTCAGAATTATACAGCCATAATCAATTTTAGAGTCTTTTTGTCACCCGTTGGAAACCCATTAAGTCCCTCCCTCCATTTTCCCATCCTCACCCCACTTCCCAAGCCTAGGCTCTTCTGCTTCCTCTGGACCTGCCTATTCAGGATGGTGTCACACAATGCATACTGTGACTAGCTTATTTCACTACCATGCATTTTTAAGCCCCCTCATATTGTAGCAGATAGCAATGACCCATTGCTTTCTAATACCAATCCCCAATATGTCACAGTCTATTGATTTATCAGCTGATGAACACTTGTGGTGTTATTATTACTTAGCTGTTTTATAAACCTTGAGGTTTTTATATGGGCATATACTTTTAGTTCTCTTGAATATATGCCTGAAGAATGGCTGGCTAACAACATATCTGAGTATTTACCCTCTGGAGGAACTCCGAGACAGTCATCCAAGGTAATACCAGTTCCCATCCCCTGGCAACACTTCTAACCTGGCTTCCTAATTACAGCCGGACATCACAAGGAGCAGGAGGTTGTGTAAGGTTTCGCTCTGTATTGATTACCCTGAGAGCCTTCTTACATGGGCACTGGTCACTGTTATATATTCTTTGGAGAAAAGTCTTTTCAGATCCTTTGCCCTTTATGACTTTTTGTTTTTCAAGACAAGGTCTCTCTGTGTAGCCCTGGCTGTCCTGGTACTTGTTCTGTAGACCAGGCTGGCCTCCAACTCAGAGATCTCGATTCTGATCGGGAGTACTGGGATTAAAGGTGTGCGCCACCACGCCCGGCTGATCCTTTGCTCTTTAATTAGGTCCTTTTATTTTGTTTTTCTTTTAGACAAACTTGTGCTATATAATCTTCCTGTTTCAACCTCCCGAGTGCTAGAGTAGCAGGCGGGCTATCCTTTTATTATACAACTTAACTCTCTGGAGTCTCAATCTCTTATCAGATAAAGTTTCCAAGTAGTCTCCTGCACTCCTTAAGCTATCTTTTCACTTTCCTGATTGTTTTCTTTTTTTTTTTTTTTTTTTTGGTTTTTTTTTTTTTTTCGAGACAGGGTTTCTCTGTATAGCTCTGGCTGTCCTGGAACTCACTTTGTAGACCAGGCTGGCCTCGAACTCAGAAATCCGCCTGCCTCTGCCTCCCGAGTGCTGGGATTAAAGGCGTGCGCCACCACGCCCGGCTTCCTGATTGTTTTCTAAGGCTCAAATATCTTTACTATTAATGTGGGTTTTTTTTTTCCTTTTTCTGCTGTGTTTTAGGTGGAATATTCAAGAGATCACAACTTACAAGTGTGTGGTCTCCCTTCCCCCACCTGCTTGAACCTGTTTGCTCAAGGGTGGAGCTTCCTGCTCATTCGTCCTGCCACGCCTACTGCTGAACCCTGTCGCTTTGTTGATTGGAGGCACACACGTGTTCGTCCTGCTACTGGACCCCGAGATTGTTTGGTGGGAAATCGGGTTCCCTCCCCCTTCCTTTATAACTGAGTGTCTGGAAATAGTAAAAATGGAGCTTTGATCAGAATGTTGTCTTAGCTACATTTCTTTCTCTCGCCGCCTAGCCCCTCTTCTCTTCCAGGTTTCCAAAATGCCTTTCCAGGCTAGAACCCAGGCTGTGATCTGCTGGCCGGACACAACATTTGGCGCCCAACGAGGGGCTGAGAAACGGCAAAGGATTTTTGGAAGAGACACTGCTGGTTTGGAGCTCCATGGAATAATTAAAGGATAAAGGAAATTCATACCGGAGAAGGTATGGGCTAAGCTGAGACAGCGTTAAACCCGAGTGCTGGTTCACTTAGGTTCAGCAGTGAAGCTTAAGAGGAGCTAGGCACAGGCGGTAGGCCGTGGCTCGAAAAAGCTACATTGTTAGGTGTGAGAAAGGAAAGGGTTTATTAAAAGGAAATTAATAATCAGGCGTATTGCCGCAGTTATAAAAACTGCATCATGAGGGAGGAAATTGTCCCAAATAGCAGGAGTACTCTGCCCCCTTTTTGTGTCTTGTTTAATGTCTGGTGCACCAATCTGTTCTCGTATTCATGTATGTTCGTGTCCAGTCTGTATGAATGAATGTTCTATGTTTTATGTTGGATAATAAAGATGGTATAAAAAACTTTATCTGCAAAGCCAAGAGCTGCCACGTGTTTCAGCCAAAAACCAGACATGTGACAGGAGGGACCCTGCTGGAAAAACTATTCATTTTAGGAAAAAGCAGCGAGTGCACAGCCTCTTAGTTTCGGAGTAAAAAATCTGATAAATGGTTCATGATTAATGTGTTTGACAATGGTAAAGTGCTTTTTTTATTCTATGATTGTAGCTACAAAAAATTAATATTCTCTGATTGGCCTAAAATTAACTGCTTCATTTGGTTCTTTTTTATTGAAAATGTGCTCTGCATGTTTTCACATTCAGCTCATAAGTTGTTGGTTAAGATTAATAATTGTTACATTGCTACAGATGTTTAATGTTAAATTTGATAACTCAAGTTTAGAGTCCTTCTGACACGTGGCCTAAGGCAGCCCTAGAGGCTGGGTCTCTAAGATATTTCTAGTTTAGATAATGATTAATGTGGTTCCTATCCTAAATAGTAAAATTTAAGATAAGATTTAAAGCAATGCCTCTTTATTAAAGCATTAAAGCTTGCTTTAATAGGTATTCATTGGTATTGACATCCAAACTTCGTAATATGATAGTAATGCTTCTAATATTGATTTTAAAGATGATAAATTGTTTTAAACTTAGGTTTTGCTTTCCCAAAGTTGTAGGTATTATCCTAACCTTGCACAAAAAAACTTTAAAATTATGGTTAAAACTGCCATTGTTCCATTGACTGCAGCTTGCAGTTTGATTGCAAATTTAAGGTTGATGCTCAGATTAAAAAGTATTTTACCTTTGAGTCAATACAGGGCTCTGGGCAGCCCCAGAGCGGCTTGTGTCCTTTCTTTTGTTTTGCAAACAATGCCTAAAAAAGTTTTTCCCTGTGTTCAAAAAAATTTCTTTTTAACAGTGTTACAGATCTATTCAGATGTTTAAAATAATGCTTAAATTCAAAGATCTTTGCTTCTAGTAAACTGGTAATCACTAGGAAATTTTGCCTCTAGGTATGGCTAATATAGCTTTACATTATGTAAGATAAATTTTTATTGTTTCTGCTTCTTTACAAGAAGCCAAAAGTTTTAATCTTTCAGTATATATTGTTTCCTAAGTGGAAAATATTTTATTAACTAATGCTTCTCAAGAGAAGTTTACCTTAAATCCTTGCTCTCACCCAAAAGATTCAGAGACAGTATCCTTTTATTACTTAGTGTTTTAGTTTACTACAAAAGGTTTTACAAAAAATTAAAAAAGCTTTTATAATTGTTGTTAATTGGTAATTAAAAAATTAGTTGTGCCCAAGACAATTCTTTGGCCAGAAAAAACATTATTGTAAAGTCATTTTTCTCATCCTCCCAGCCGATCGTTGGCCCACGTGGGCCCAACTAGCTGCTGTGGGGCAAAGTCTTAAGACACACAGTTGCCCCTGTTCCCAGCACAAATAATCTGGTTGTGTGCTGTAGATGGTGTTTTAAATTGCTAAACAATCAAACCTTAATTTGTATATTAATAGTCAATGCTATATCTCTGAGCTCATAATTACTTAAAATTGTTCGTCCCTCAGATACTATTAATTCTCAAATTTGCAATTGCTTATACATATTTCTAATTAATAAATAAATTATGCACGTGTGACTCTTAATAACTTTTCAAGCTTTCTAGTTACAACCGTTCCTTAAAAAAATGATTGAAAGTGCAATTAGTCACTGCCCCTTTACAGCCAAGTATTTAAAATGTTTTGTCCAACAAGTTATTAATTCAAAAGGTTAGATATTGTAAAATTTTAAACTTTAACCTCTTAAAAGACAAAAGAGAGAAATTGTATCCCCATATATACTATTTAGTGCATTTCCATGCACACTATTTAAAACATACCTTTATTTTCAAATTTTGAGATTAAAATGTCAAATTTAATAAATGCTTTTTAGTATCTTAAAAGGATCTACTTATTGGCTTATAGATTGATCCTAAAACAGCTACCTTATTAAAAAAGGAAAAAACCGGTTCTCTCCACAGAACGCTGCAAAAGCATATTAGTAATTCGTGTGCCAAGCTGACAGGTAAGTTAACTCAGTGTCCTGATTAAAAAGACTAAAAGATTAAATTCATGTTTTTTTTTTTTTTTTTTTTGGTTTTTCGAGACAGGGTTTCTCTGTGTAGCCCTGGCTGTCCTGGCACTCACTTTGTAGACCAGGCTGGCCTCGAACTAAGAAATCCGCCTGCCTCTGCCTCCCAAGTGCTGGGATTAAAGGTGTGCGCCACCACGCCCGGCTAAATTCATGTTTTAGATCCATCCTTGCTTGTCATTTTTCCAGTTTAGACTAACTTCTAGCCTTTTAACTTTATGGCAATAGTACATCAGAGACTGTATATTCAGACTTAGTAAAATTAGTCATTTAATAGAGTCATAATGATTTTTCACTTTTCTTCAGTGTGACCAGCCATTCTAACTCAATCTTAGACTGGTCTAATATTCAGTCCAATTATTAGAGATTCCTATATTCTAAATTACCTAGCAAAGTTAATTCAGAACATATCCCCCAAGGTCACCAAAGGCTCATCTTGCCTTCACCTTATTTGTCCTAAACTTTTTACAAACTGATATTAAAGGTCAGTCTACAGCGGATAGCCACTGGCATCCAGTTACTTCTAATTCTTATCGATTAATAAAATGAAAAGACCCCTAACTAACGAATAAAAGGATCAGGTTCTAATCTGGGGAAGGGGCTCGGTTTGTGTTTTTTCAAGAGATAAAGATAGAGCACAGTGGCTGCCAGAGAGATTAATTAGTCAGATGAACGCACATTCCAAATCTACTTATAAGTATCACCTTGAAGACTAAAATTCCTCTTTTGCTTAAAATTCAGCTGAAAACTAAAGCTCCCAAAAAAGCTGTTTTCCTGCTACTCTCTGAGCCAGCTCCTGCACAGGAGGCCGGAGACTAGCCTTAGCCTTACAATTTGCAACTGAATAAAGTACCTAGACTTCTCCAAAAAAAAAATTTACATTGCTACTCTCTCGTTGTCTAGATCTCTTTCTTTTTTCAAGTAGGTCAATCTACATTCTCCAGCTGGACCTACAGGCGTGCCTTCCCCTCCCCCAAGAGCACACAGGTGACTACTGCTAACTCCCTTCCAAGGACATTCCAGCACGTGGCTTTCAGTCTGAGATAGAATTTAAATTTACCAAGAGAGCTAGAAAAGTAAAAATTTCTAATATTTACAGAAATTAGTTCTTATTTTGATAGACGGGCTTAGTCCCTTAGGTGGCCTCTGGCTTTTCACCCTTGCTGTTACTGCAAGGTGTCCTTAGTTCCTCAGGCTATTGGGAATAACAGATGAGGAGGAAAGACTTCCAGCTCCTATTTTAGCCACAATTCGTGGTGTTATTAATGACATAATTCTTGTCTAGGCCTTGCTAAATCTGAGGTTGACAAGTCTCCTATAGAGACTGCGCAGAACTCAGACCTGCACATACTGATTCGTGATCTTACGAATACAGTATGGCTACCGCTTGGCACAAAAGATTACTGCGGGGAAAGGTCCAGCTTGACCGTTTCTGAGTTCCCTGTGCGACACACTTGATTTAAAAGAGGTTGGTATCTAAATCCAGCTAAAAACCAAAAATACCTAAGGCTCTGCCTCCCCTCCCCAAAAGATACCAAGAGCCACAGATGTGGGTCGTTATAAAACCCACGGGAGGAATCTGGTCAATGTCCACCCAAGTCAAGGTTAAAGGCCCACTCATCTACGGATAAGAAAATCATTTGATCACCTCAGTTAAGCGTTGCCTATTTAGACTTAATTAATAGGGGGGAGAGAGGTTGGAGACCGTACTGTCGAAAGGGCAAGCCCTTCACTGCCTCCCACCCAAATAAAAAAGCCAATTGGCCTTGTACTAAGGAGCCAGCTGGTCTTACCCCTTCTCCCTGTTTCCCTGCCTGTCATCCAAAATTGCGGAGGAATATCAACTCAGTGCTATTCTTTAGCCAGGGTTCCAACGCCCTACTTAAAATGCAACCAGGTAGTTACCTATTCAGCACTAATTAGCATTATAAAGTCAGAGCCTACAGCCCAGCACTATTCTGTTGTTAGTGGTTTACTAGGATAATAAGGACAGTCTTAGCCAGATACAGTTTACCATAGAAAAGTTAGGGAATCCCACAGAAACAGGTTTTTTCTTTAGCCCTAAGAACTCAGGCAGAACTATTGAACATAGATAATTTTTCTGCCTCAGGCCAGCCTTTTCTTTTTTTAATTTTTTTGTTAACTAATGGGAGGAGATGTGGTCTCCCTTCCCCCACCTGCTTGAACCTGCTTGCTCAAGGGTGGAGCTTCCTGCTCATTCGTCCTGCCACGCCTACTGCTGAACCCCGTCGCTTTGTTGCTTGGAGGCACACACGTGTTCGTCCTGCTACTGGACCCCGAGATTGTTTGGCGGGAAATCGGGTTCCCTCCCCCTTCCTTTATAACTGAGTGTCTGGAAATAGTAAAAATGGAGCTTTGATCAGAATGTTGTCTTAGCTACATTTCTTTCTCTCGCCGCCTAGCCCCTCTTCTCTTCCAGGTTTCCAAAATGCCTTTCCAGGCTAGAACCCAGGCTGTGATCTGCTGGCCGGACACAACACAAGTGGGCAGAGCGATGAGTTAGCAGTTAAGCGCACTTCCTGTGGGACAGAGGCTGAGGTTTGGTTCCCAGCACCCACATCAGGTGGCTCTCCATCTGTAGCTCTAACCCCAGGTGAGCCAACACTCTCTTCTGGCCTCTGGGCACATATATATATATATATATATATATATATATATATATATATATATATACTATAAAATGGTTGCAGCCAGGCTCTTACTGACAGGTCTGAGATATACTTCAATTGTATTTATTTATTTGTACCTTATTTTATTTTATTTTTGTGGCAGAGTATTCCTGTGTAGCCCAGGTGGGCCCAGAGCTCCCAGTCTTTCCTTATCTCAGGTTTGCAAGTGCTGACACCATGCTTGGCTTGAGTTAACTGTACACATGTATTTTTCTTTTCTGTCATCTTAGAGAGGTATTCAACCTGGGATGGTCCTTGTCTGAATCATACAAAGTCGCATGAATAGTCCTCAAACACTAGAAAAATGAAATCGTTTAATGCCCTCTTTTCTAGAAAGAATCAAATGGATAAGGTCTGCAATTTGTTAAAATTTTCAGGGAATTACGGTGGTTTTCATTCTTTTTTTTTTTTTTTTTTCTTTGAGGTTTGATCAATGTAATTTATAATCCTTAGGATAGTGCCAACTCTTTTCTTTTCCTGCAGAGCTAAGGACCAAACCCAGGGCCTTGCCCTTGCTAGTCAGAGGCTCTAACACTGAGCTAAAACCCAACCCCAGGGTAGTGCCAAGTCTCAAGTACTCAGTATATTTAACTACTATTTTTGTATTATATCTTAGAAATCAAATTGGGATGTGTTACTTCATTACTCTGAATACAATACCTGATTTGTATTGTCTTAGGTAAGTTCCCATCATCGTCTTCTCTCTGCTAGGTATAAGTCTAGGGCTTCATGCATACTAAGCAATGCTTTACTGTTGAGTTGATCTTCTCAAGTGTTTCTTTGCCTTAATTCTTTTCTCTTGTCCTGTCTAGAATTCTGGCCCTCTCTCCATTGTGCCTTGTCATTTTATCTTCTATAGCCTTTGAGTCAGTTTGCTTTTATGGGGTGTGGAGCTAGGTCCAGCCCATGTATGCTCTTCGGTTGGTGGTTCAGTCTGTGGGAGCCCCCAACGGTCCAGGTTAGTTGATTCTGTTAGTCTTCCTGTGAAGATGCTATTCCCTCTGGGTCCCTCAATCCTTCCCCCAATTCTTCCCCAAGACTTCCAGAGCTCCATCTAATGTTTGGCTGTGGGTCTCTGCATCTGTTTCGGTCAGATGCAGGGTGAAGCCTCTCAGAGGACAGTCATGCTAGGCATCTGTCCCCTTCTGAGTGAGATTCAAGCATCCTCCCTTGGGCCCTTCTTGTTATTTAGCTTCTTTGGGTCTGTGGATTGTAGCATGGGTATCCTGTACTTTATGGTTAATATCCACTTATAAGTGAATATATACCAAGCATGGCTTTTCGGTCTGAGTCACCTCACTCAGGATGATATTTTCTAGTTCCATCCACTAGCTTCTCAGCTGGCTTTCTTGCCTTTGGCCTATGATGGCACAGTACATCCTGACAGGAACGAGTGTCAGAGGTGCTTACCCCATTCATGGTCGTTTCAGTCTCAATAACTTCTTGTGAGGTAGCTGGTGTTCTCCCATTTCACAGATGGTGAAGCCGGAAGTGCTGCAGCCCAAGAAGGATGTGTTCTGAGTGCTCCAGGATAAGAAAACCCAGTTAGCGATGAGCCAAATCCTGGGGAGGTGAGCCGCCATCACTAGTGGATGTGGGAGCTATCAGAGAGAAGCGCAGTTCTTTGCTCTAGGGCTTCCAGTTGGGGAAGCAGAGGTCCCGTCAGGTATGTACAGTAATGAGAGTGCTCATCTGTTCTCCTTGCAGCCAGGGCATGTTGCTCTCATGTTTAATTGACCAGTAAGTTCTGGAGAGCACACACCCAACCAATTCTCACCGTTTCTGCCGTGTTCCAATGGGCAGAAGCAAAGCTCAAGGCTCCCTCAGCTTTGTGGAAAGCATGGCCGATGTCCCCTTGTCCAAGAACAGGTCCCTCCTGAAATGCTGGGGCCTGTTTATGTGGGATAACAGCCGCACACTTCTCTCCCCTTGTTTGACCTCCCTGCTCCGGATGTGTTTGCTCACGGGTAGGCAGGTTGTATGCCGGTTTCCATTCATTTATACTTCCTGCTCATCTCAGGGTGTGTCTGGTTCTTAAAATTATATTGCCCAAGGCTGGAAAGACGCTCAGTGCTTAAAACCATTCAAGTTCTGAGTACCCACATCTACCTCCAGGGGCTCTAACACCTTCTTTCTCTGTCCACCCCTTGCACATACCCCTCACACAGACATATATACATATGTATCTAATTTAAAAAAAAAACAATTTTTTTAAAAAAATTACGACTGTCTAAAATCAGAAAGCAGCTTTTTAATGCTTTCTCTTTTTCCAGCTCATCAATAAACATATTTTAAGCAAATGCTTCCCTCCACACCCGTTTATTTTCTTCTTTCTCTTGAGACATGGAATGTACTGTAAAGGGCTAGGTTGCTTCTTCTATTATTCATTTGTAATTAATTATGATTTGATAACCTTTTGCTGATATTTTCCATGTTTTGAGGGACAGTTTAAGCAAGATGTCTAGATATGCAATCATGGTCCCCAGAGGGGCCGCCCAAGCTCTGTGCTCAGTGACCAGCTGAACTGAGAAACGGGGTGACACAGCACAGGCAAATATAGCTCCTAGTGCAGCAGTGTTCTGAGCACACCGCCATCACTCAGAGCCCCGGGAGCAGGTGCTTACTGGCAGGCACTGGCCCTTTGTTCTCTGACCCGGGTGTGGACTCAGCCTGGGTCTGATACCAGATCTAAGTGAAAGTGTATCTTCAAGTCTGAGCAAGTCAGCTTCATTTTCAGATGCAATTAGTGAAAAATACACGCAGATAAGTCAAGAAATAGTTCCTGCTACTTTTGCTTCTACAACGATTCCTTTTTAAAAAATTGAAACAGAGACAAACCTGTTCATAAAACTACTTAATTAACTGGCTTTCAGATGTTTATGATGTTTCTCAAGTCTTTATAATTAAAATAAATCTTCATTCTACAAATTTCTCTTTTACATGAATCCTGTAACTCCTGATTTTGGGTGGTGGTGACATATAGAAGACATTTTCCAGCTCAAAGTCCACTATCAGATATCACATAGTACAACATACCTGAAATCTCCCGGAAGTTACTAATGGAGGCTGACAGAGGAGGTGGAGTTACTGTGTAAGCTTATAGACTTTCTCTTTGGGAAATAGAGTTTTGGAAATATATAGTTGTGACAGTCATACAACACTGTAGTATTAATGCCACTGAATTGTAAACTCAAAAAAAAAAGTTTTCAAAGTAAAGTTTAAAGTGACCATGACCACAGGTACATCCCTATAATCCTAGCACCAGACACTGAGTGAGACCCACGTTCACAGCCAGACCAGGCTATATAAAGGCACTAGTAAAGAAAAAGACAAAAAAGGTCAACTTTATGTTCTATATATTTTACCACAATATAAAGTTAATGAAAAGTCACATTTGAAGGAAGATTGAATGTGTTACTTCAGCCCAGCAACACTTTGATGATAGGCATTTGATAAAGGAGCAGTGCACAGTAAGAACAATTTCCCCCTCCCCCAATCCGTGTGTATGTGTGTGTGCACATGCGCATGTGTGCATGTGTTTCAAGGCCAGGGATCAATATCAGGTGTCTTCCTCAATGGCTTTTTCACATAGGTTTTGAGACAGAGCCCCTCATTAAATCTGGAACTCAGTGATTTGGCCAGATCAGCTGGCCAGCACCCCACCTTCTCAGGACCCCACTTTTATGTGGGTTCTTGAGATATAAACTCTGGCCCTTACTTACCTTTAGGAAATGACTAAGTTTATAATTTACCTTTTAATTTCCCTGTGTTTTATGTTTAGAGGCGTTCTGTCTGAGTGTATGTCTGTGGGCCATGTGTATGCTTGGTGCCCAAGCAGGCCAGAGTGCTCTTAGGACGGGAGTTGGAAGCCACCGAGTATGCTGGGACTCAGCCATCTATCTGGCTCCAGATTTACCTGTTAGAGAGGATGAAGTGACAGACACCGTACCTGGCTAGATCGCAGCTTCTTGTTTTCCAGGAGGCTCTTCTCCTGAAGCAGGGCTTCCTTCTTGGAGACGATGGCCTCGCGTTTCTTCAGGTCTTCCTCCAGCATTTCCAGTTCCTGGCGCTGGCTCAGGACCTTCTCCACCTCTTCATCTAACCACTTCCTTTGCTCATCCAATTTCTATGTTTAAAGAAATACTGTGACTTATTTCTCCTCTTACCATAAAAATCACATCATTTAACTGGCTAAAATCTTTAAAATAAACAGTAAAACTATCAGAGCAATTCATGTTGCCATCTGACTGGTATTTCTGCCTAACATGCTGCGTGTTGTCTTATAGGGACTTAAACTGTATTACCCCACTGTGTTACACTTGAGCTATTTGTGCTGACAAAGCACTCTGTTAACTCAGGTTGGGAACCCCACCTCCACGTGGAGAGGCCATGCTTCCCCCAGGATTCCACTGGAGGCTCTCTCCAGCCTGCAAGTCAGCCTGCTGCAGGTCAGCTCCCTGTGGCTAATCTCTGTGCTACTGCCTGGCCTGCAGATGGCATCTGATACAAGGTCATATGAGTAAGTAAATAAATACCCTAGTCTATCAACACTGGAATAAATACTCCATGAAAAAACAAATCCACCCTGTAGCTTGTCAACTTCAAATACTATAAAATAAAGTACAAGGATAGAAGGATGTAAGAAGTGTGTATATTAGTATTGTGTTATTAAACACCACAAGCAAGTATAAGTATAAAAACATGACTGAGATCCACTCAGTCACAAGCACACTGAAATGACATTAAGTCATGAAAACAACAGATAAATAGAAAGTCAGCTTAGGACTAATTTCCAGTCCTCCATGGCCCCATGAAAGAATCCTAGAAATGTCTGCTCAGACGCTGAGGAAGCACACAGGGAATCCCATCCTGCGGCCCAGCACTCCAGTGCAAGTATGAGGATCAGAAGTTCAGGACATTCCAGGGTGTCCTGAGCTTACCTGAGACCCCATCACAGAGCAACAACAGGACAAGGAAGCAAGTATGCCTGAGATGCAAAGCCCATCAGACCTGTGATGGTGATCCTGTCCGGACTAGCAACCCAAGCAACACTCAAGTCTGCGGTAGCAGCAGCTCTGCGATTGCCAGGAGTGGCACGGTTAATGCTCGAATACTTGAGTTTAGCCTTAGTAAGAGGCCTTTATAAATTTCACAACTGTGAGTGGGGTTCCCAGGAGAAAAAAGACAGTTATAGTCATTGAAAGTATTTCAGAGTGCAAAATGGTATATACCCATACTCTAAATTTCACTAATAAAATTTATAAAGTTTAAATAATGTTTTTCAAAACTTAAATAGATGTGTTTGTATTCTGAATATAATTATAATTTTAAGTATTCTTTTTCTCAAATATTTTTAATTTCTTTGACCTTTGAAATTAGTTAATGGGTTATAGTTTTTTTTTTTTAAATATGACACTAAAACTCTTTCATATGTTATAGTACATACACAATTTGGTTCTGTTTGAATGGAGAGCTCTGGATTTTAGAAATACACCTGTCTCTATTGGAATAAATATATCTAGTAAACATGGATTTCATATAATATTCCAATAAATCATGCCAACATATAAAGATAACACATTTCTGGATGAGAAATAATTTAATAAAGTGTTTTGAAAGAAATATAGGACATTTTATAAGCAGGCAAAAAAAATCTAATGTTTGAAGAGTTTACTCAGAATCTGCTATTTTTTTTTTTGCAAAGCTAAAAAAAGCAACTTTATTTTTTATTAGATATTTTCTTCATTTACATTTCAAATGCTATCCCCAAAGCCCCCTATACCCCCACCCCTGCTCTCCAACCCACCCACTCCTGCTTCCTGGCCCTGGCGTTCCCCTGTACTGGGGCATATGATCTTCAAAAGACCAAGGGGCTTCTCCTCCCATTGATGGCCAACTAGGCTATCCTGTGCTACATCTCTGCTAGAGACACAAATCTGCTATTTTTAACCTGTGTCTAGACACTCACCAACACTGAACTGAGCCGACTGACCTGGAATTGGTCCCCACTTCTGAAAGGACTTTTTCTTCTGTTCAGGTTAAATCCATCCTGGTCCTCAGCCTTGGGGTTCAGACCTTCTCCCTGACCTGCTTTTAGCTGCAGCTCCTGGACACAGAGAGATAAGATGCTGTATTCGATTTGCTGTCTCTCAGTACATATGCAGATAAATTATCTTTCTCTTTTCTCCCCTCTTCTCTCTCCCACATTCCCTTTCCTTATCTGTGCTAGGTTAGACCCCAGAGCCACATGTGAGCCAAGTGTGTTCTGTTGAATTTACACCCACAGGCTTGGAGTGGTTTTCTTAGCATTCACATGCCTTGTTACAAGAGTGAAAATAAGTCACAGAGTGAGGTCATCTTACACTGGAGGCAATGAAGTCAGGGTTTGCTGATTCAACTGAGCCCTTTTTTCTTTTTCTCTTTTTTAAAGATTTATTTATTTATTTTACATATGTGAGTACACTGTTGCTGTCTTCAGATGCACCAGAAGAGGGTATCAGATCCTATTACAGATGGTTGTGAGTCACCATGTGGTTGCTGGGATTCAAACTCAGGACCTCTGGACAAGCAGTCAGTGCTCTCAACTGCTGAGCCATTTCTCCAGCCCGAGCCCTTTTTTCATTCTTTGTGTTACAAATCAGCACGTTCCTAGACTGTGACCCTCACAATCACCCATGCTGTCTACCTGCCTTGGGTGTGGCTAAACTTATTCTAGTAGAATGCACATTTCCAGTGCAGAATAATTCTGGCTTAAGCGTGTGTGCTGATCTTGCAGATCTGAGTTTGGTTCCCAGAAGCCAAGTCAGTCAGGTGGTGGCTCACAGCACCTGTCACTCCAGCTCCAGGGGATCAGACATGCTGAGTGCTGTGGGCAGACGTGTTCATCTGCATACGCAAAGACACACACCCACTTTTATGAAATTAAAAATAAGCATTGTTTTTAATGGAAGCCTGCAGAGCCTTGTGAGACGGGACAGAGCAAGGCCTTGAAGAGAGCAATCTCCAGCTCTATCGATTCCCTTGGCATCATAAGGACTAAACCATGCTCACACTGTCCCTGCCACTAACCTGGAGATCAGGAAGGGAAGCACGGGCCAGAGGAGGCCAAGGATAAGATGGATCACATATATGGTAACTCAGAAAAGAAATACAGGGAGGAAGAGACCAAAGGGACCTGGCCTTTTTATTCCAGAGGCCTAAGAACTATTTATGACCTCAGAGTAAGATGTGAACAGATATTTAGTTAAACATGGGTTTATTTGTTACTCATTGATGATGGGTAAGTATAGAACTTGAAAGTGTTTAGATACTTAGATAGCAATCCCATCTGATAATTTTATATCTACCGACTTCAATCAGTTAAAACAGTGGCTCTCAACCTATGGGTCATGGCCTCTTTGGCAAACCTCTATCCACAAAAATTTTACACTATGATTCATAACAGTAACAAAATTACAGTTATAAAGTAGAAATGAAAAAAATACACACAGAGAGAGAGAGAGAGAGAGAGAGAGAGAATTTGTCTAAGAAGAACACTGGGCAGAGGGGCAGCACACACCTGCCCCTTGCCTTTCACCATGAATTTGAGGCCAGTCTGGGCTCCACAGTGAGTTCCTACCATTAAAAACAAATAAGTAGAGAAAGCAATGGAAAGTGTGTGTGTGTGTGTGGGGGGGGGGGGTTATTAGTAAACTTCTACTTCATTCTCTTAGTTTACATTTTACAAAAGCACTGGGCAGTGACAAATGTAGAAGTAAGACTGCTTCTCAGAGATAATTTCAGAAGTGCTATCAGGACAGAAGTCAAAGAAAAGATCAAGACTTCCCAATTCTCTTAATGAAACAATCAAACAGAAGTAGCAAATATCTGTACTGTAACTGTCCTCGCCTGAGTTCTGGCACAGATAGGGCAGGAGAGGGATGGGGGAGCAAAGGGGGCTCTAACCCAGAGTGACAGCCTTATCCACAGGGGGCGCTCAGCTCTGTGAAGGAGCATACAGGCAGGCTGGGAGAGAGACAGGGGTAGAGATTCTGAGCAGAAGAGTATGCAGGCATGCCATTGAGATAAACAAGGATACAAGATACAAGTGGCCAGGCCACTGAGGGAAGGTGAAACACCCACAATGCTCACAATGAGAAGCCAGAGCAGTGGGGAAGTTATGCCAGCAAGCACTCCACTGCCAGGAGCCGAAGGTTAAACAGGATTAGGTGGGTGGACTCTAGCCAGCAATACCATCAACTCTAGAGGTAGCAAAAGACATCTACACACTCAATGACCAGATACAGAGATGCCATCCTAGGGCAAGAAATACAGGGGAAATCTAATGAACTTCATTCTTTTTTTTTTTTTTTAAAGATTTATTTATTTATTATATGTAAGTACACTGTAGCTGTCCTCAGACACTCCAGAAGAGGGAGTCAGATCTCCTTACAGATGGTTGTGAGCCACCATGTGGTTGCTGGGATTTGAACTCTGGACCTTCAGAAGAGCAATCGGGTCTCTTACCCACTGAGCCATCTCACCAGCCCATGAACTTCATTCTTATTCAAGAGAATTAAGAATTATAAAAGAGAGATGTTTGTGTCTCCGCATAAGCTCTGATTGGACGGGTGTCTGTAAGTCCCTGTTGTTTCCAGCATTAGTGTGGCATGGATGGTGGTACAAAGCTGAACTCACAGAGACAACGCATCTGCAGAGCCAGTCCAGTTTCTATGATGTGCTGAGTTGTGTCAGTGAACCTTTGGCTCTTTGGGCTCTGATTCAGTCATCATTTATCCTACTGTACCCCCAGCAATCTCAGGATGCTGCAAGAAGCTTCCTTGACTGTGGGGAGTGAACCTCTGCAGTGCCTTTCCCTCTCCCCTAGGTGTGCCTTACAGAGACAACTGCCTTTACCTTATACTGTAATGCCTGTTACAACACAAAACGGTGGTGAAGGTTCACCAGCTCCACATCTAACACAGGGCTAACATCCAATACACAGAAATGAATCAAGAAACTAGATGAAAAAAAAAACCCAAATAATTCAATTAAAAATGGTTGCAGGCAGATCTAAATAGAGATTTCTTAATAGAGGCATCTCAAATGGCTAAGAACACTTAAAGAAAAGTTCAACATCCTTAACTATCAGGGAAATGAAAATCAAAATATCTTTGAGATTCCATCTTACACCTGTCAGAATGGCAAAGATCAGAAACACAAGTGACAACTCATGCTGGCAAGGATGTTGGAACAAGAGAAACTTGTACAGCAAACTTGTACAGCCACTGTGGAAATCAATATAGTGGTTCCTTAGAGGATTGAGACTCAACCTACCTAAGACCCAGCTACATCACTCCTGGGCATACACCCAGAGGATACTCCACCATACCACAAGGACACATGCTTAACTATGTTCAGAGCAGCTTTATTCATAATAGCCAAACACTGGAAACAACCTAGTTGTCCCTCAACTAAAGAATGGATAAAGAAAATGTACATATACACAATGGAATACTACTCAACTCTTAAAAAAATGACATTATGAACCTTGCAGGCAAATAGAACTAGAAAAGGTCAGCCTGAGTGAGGTAATCCAGACCCAGAAAGACAAGCATGGTATGTATTCATTTATAAGTAGGTTTAGCTGTTAAGTAAAGGATAATCATGCTACAATCCCCAGACCCAGAGAAGCTAAGTAACAGGTGTTCAAGTTGGGGATGGATGGATCTCCCTGGGAAAGGGGAATAGATTTTGAGGGTAGACTGGGGGCAGGTGGGGATAAGAATAGGAGGGATAGATGGGGTGGGGTGGAGAGAGAGAGTACTTGGAGAGATGACTGGAATTCAGGAACATTGGGAAGGGGAGGCAATGTGGAAACCTAGTACAGTGGAAATTCCCTATAATCTATGAGGATGACTTTAATGAGGGCTCCTAGTAATGGGAAGTACAGAGCCTCAACTGGCCATGTTCTGTAATCAGGCAAAGCTCCCAGCGGTGGGGCTCAGTCACAAAACCTTCAACCTACAATTTGTCCTGCCTACAAGATGTGCTGGAGCAATGGTGGCACAGAAATTGTCAGAGTGGTCAACCAATTTCTAGTTCAACTTGAGCAGCCCATGTCACAAGAGAGAGCCCATGCCTGACACTGCCTGGATGTCTAGGAACCAGAGGCTGGACACCCCAAAGACCTAGGAGAGAACCAAACAGGACTGAAAAAAAAAAGTCAACAAAATGCTTCCTGATGGTATTCCTCTATACACTCATAGATCAGCACCTAGCCCAGGCATCCTCAGAGAGGCCTCCCCCAGCATCTGATGGGAGCAGATGCAGAGACCCATCAACAAACATCAGGGAGAGCTTAGGAAACCCCCTGGAAGAGGAAAAGAAAGGATTGTAGGAGCCAGAGGTGTCGAGGATAACACAACACCACAGAATCAACTAAGCAGGGCTCTGAGAGGCTCACAGAGACTCAAGTGACACGCACTGTCCCTACGTGGGCCTGAGCGGGGTCCTCTGCACATACCTATGATTGTGTGGCTTGGTGTTCTTGTGGGACTCCTCAGAGTGGGAGTGGAGGGGATGTCTCTGACTCTTTTGCCTGCTCTTGGGACTGTTTTCTCCTACTAAGTTGCCTTGTCCACCCTTCATATATGCGAGGTATGTGCCTAGTCTTATTGTAAGTTGTTATTTCCTGTTCCATTGATATCCCTGCTCTTTTCTGAAGGAAAATGAAGGAGGAGTGGATCTGTGGGGGAGGAGAGACTGGGGAAGGAGAACTGGGAAGAGTGGAGGGAGGTAAAACTGCAGTCAGGATGTAATGTATGGGAGAAGAATAAAGATAAATAAATAAAATGCCATAATAAAATCTGTAGTGTATTACTGGTAGGTAGCAGCATTACAAAATGCTGCTGCTGCTGCTGTTGTTGCTATGGAAACCAGCCAGGCCAGCTCCTCAAACAGCTGAGAACTTCAAAAGAGAGTAAATACCATGTCAATGCTCTCGGTCGCATTACACACAACACTATAAACTACAACCCAAGCGTCCATGGATGGGCAAGAATTAAAAAATGGACAAGGCTGGGTGTGGGGCACATACTTTTAAGTCCCAGCACTCAGGAGGCAGAGGCAGGAAGATTTCTGAGTTTGAGGCCAGCCTGGTCTACACTGAGTTCCAGCACAGCTAGGGAAACCTTGTGCCAAAAAAAAATTTAAAAAATTTAAAAAAAGGAAAAATAAAATGTTGCAGCTGTTTGTTTGTTTGTTTGTTTGTTTGTTTTTAAGATAGTCTTGCTAGGCTTCCCAGGATGTCTTCAAATTGTTGGATGCAAGAAATGCCCCTGTCTCAGCTTCAGGAGCTAGGGTACAGATGTTACTACACCTGGTTTCACAGTGAGGAGCTCAAGACTCTGACCAATCCTAAACACAATGGACCCTGGAAACACTCCAGGTAAATGAGCCAGATACCCAAGGATGCATTATCCCACTTACAAGACACACATGGAAAACTCAAGTCCACAGAGACAAGCTTGAGGGAGGTGCTGACTGAGGGTTATTCATAGAGTTCCATGGGGCCAGAAGATGGCTCAGTGGTTAAGAGTACCGGCTGTTCTTCCAGGGCACCTGGGTTCAATTGCCAGCACCCACATGGCAGCTCATAACTGTCTATAATGCCAGTTCCAGGGAATTTGACATCCTCACACAGGTAAACACATAGGCAAAATGCCAGTGTACATAAAATACAAGTAAGTAAATTATACAAATAGTTGCAGTTTCCTTTTGAAGCCCTAAAAAGTTTTAAAAATAAATATGATGGCTGTACCTCACTGTGAATATAATTAATGCCCAGAATTAAGAAGTGATAAGGGTTAGAGGTGTTATATTATACATATATTGTCAGAGGTGTTATATTGTACATATAGTCCGAGGTGTTTTATATTGTAGGTGTTATATCGTACATATTGTCAGAGGTGTTATGCATATATGTCATACTTTATTAAGACTGGTGAGGCTAACAAGCTGTCTCAGGAAATGCAGTGCTTGTCACCAGCCTGAAGACACATGTAAGGGGAGTGGAAGGAAAGAGCAGACCCCTGCACCTGCTCCTGACCCCTACACATGCATTCTGTGGCCCACGCACACCCACATTTTCATACAGAGAAAAATGAATGCAAAAACTAAAATTGAAAAATAATAAGAAAAATAAAATTTAATGATATAAAATCCATTGTATGGTAAAGAAGTTATATCCAAATAAAAATTTTATAATAACAAAAACCTGTAAGAATGGGCGAATGCTTTTCAAGCTCCACAACTAGGTTCTGTGTTGTGTTTCAAATGGTCCACTTCTACTCTGGGTTGCTGACAGTGGAGGGAGCTGTGTCGCAAGAACAGATGGCATCTTCCTCTTTCCACCAAGACTCTAGAACCACTCTAGAAAGAAGTCTTAATTTGAAAAGTCCTAGGGAGGTTCTAGTTGTGCTGCAGCTTTGGGCTCTGTTTGCTGTTTCAACAAATCAAAGCCAGGCACACAGAGTGGGAAGTGCTTTTAGGATCATCCCTTTCCAGAGAGTCCTGGGAGCAAAGTGTGATGAAGGCCCATTAGATAGGAACCGACAGAGAGGCTGACAGCTTTCCCACGTATCTCATGCAAGCATAGATGCATGCATGGGGCAGACACAATGCCAGCCTTGCTCCAGACCCAGGCTGACACAGGTCCCTACCATCAGCCACCTCGTAGACACACTGGGTGTGCACGCACTGCCTGGGACCGCGCCTACACTGGAACCTCCTGTGTTAGCAGCAGGAGCTGAGTGCTAAAGCAATTGGAAAATGAGCAGGCCTTTACCAATAACATTGTTTACAAGTTACCTTTATAAACTTAAAAGTTTGATATTCTTAACTAAAGACCTGAGTTTCTATCCTTGTAACTTATCTGTGGTGTCAAACCTTCACGACAGTACTCAGAATTGAGTGAACAGCGTTTACTGTGTGGCTAAGCCAAGCTTTCCGTGAGTAAGGACAGTGCTGAGAAACGGGAGGCAAGAGACACTGGACAGGCCGGCCAAGCGCAGGCCCGAGTGTTTCACACAATGCTTAGCAGGAACTATGGACAAGATTACTTTGATTTTTTGTTGATCTCTCTTAATTTCTGCATCCAGCTGCTTCTTCTTCTCGCCCTCTTCTCGAAGCCGTCTCTGCAGCTGCACTTTCTGGTATTTCAGGTGATCCACGTTGTGCTCCAGCTCACTGGCCCGCTTCTCATTCTGGATGGACAGTGATGCCAACTTCTTACTGTCTTGCTGCTTCTTTTGTAAGACCTGAGACCACACAGAATACTCCAGAATAAGAAGGAATTGTTTTCTCATTTCCTAATGGCACAATATTTTCATTCAGCAGTAAGGGCAGCCATTTTCTCCCATTTACATGTATTTTTGACAGGTTCACTAGCACATGTTTTCGTCTCTACAGTTTGTTTTTTTTTAATTTTTAAGACAGGAGCTCTCATTTCTAATTTTGTAATTGAAAACATTGCACGTTCATCAGACATATAAACAAAAAATGATGAAACTTATGTTAATAATCAGGAAGCTCAACCACTTTTATTATGAAGAATTCTAACTTAAAATATATGTGGCATAAAGTATTCTAGTTACTGCCTAATCTGCAATCCACTTACAGTGTCTTCTGTAACACACACACACACACACACGCACAGTGGCTCACACCTATAATCTTGACACTGAAAAGGCTGAGGCAGGATAATCACAAGTTCCAGGACAGCCTGGGCTAGAGAGTGAGACACTGTCTCAAACATACACATGCATGATTTATATATACGGTGAAATATATATGGGTGTATATGTAATATATGATGAAAACTAGAGAACAAAACTGAGTTTATATATAAAATGATGCTATTCCAGAGCCCAAACCCTGTCCCATGACACAGTTATGCATGAACCAGGGCTAGGCAGGTATAAGGAGACATGTGCATGTAAGTGAATCCCCTCCCGTTTATCCTCAGAGCCATTGATCCTCTGAAGAAGCTGAGTAGAATTGGTCATGTCCCCGAAAGTCCACTACACTCAAGATGGTCTGTTAGTAGCACTAAAGGCACACTCCTATTTTCCAAGTGTTTATAGTAGTATTAAATATCACCATGTAACAAATTACTCCCAGGCAAACAAATGACACATCCAAGACTTGTGCTGTGGACTGTAAGCAGGTAAGGGATAGGAAGTGGTGGCTCTCCTAGCTTTATAAGGCAAAACCAGGAGGATGGCCACATGTTCAAGTCCAGCCTAGTCTACAAAGCCAGTTCTAGAATACCTAAGGTTACATAGCAAGCCTCTGATAAACAAGCAAAAAGAATTAAGGGAGATATTAATACATTATGTGGGTCATAAGTAATCATTACCTTAATTTTAGAAATAGATTACTAACATAAACCTATTTTGGTTTAATTTAAATATCCATGCAAATATTAAAGTTTACGGCAGTTTTATTTAAAGAAAATCTTGGACCGCCATTAGTCAGAGACTGTTGCCTGCACTGCAAAGCATCGAGTAGACTGAGGTAGTATTATTTCCAGGACATCTTGTTTATTTCAGACAGAGGAATCCAGGTTGGGCTGGAGCTCATAATCCTCAACTGTCTTGGATGCTGGGACTATAAGAGTATACCACCATACCGGCTCCTTGCATTTTTTTCATGTGTGTGTGTGTGTGTGTGTGTGTGTGTGTGTGTGTGTGTGTGTATGTATAAAATTAAAATAATGACATCATTTTCTCCCTTCCTTTCCTCCCTCCAATCCTTCCTTTGCACTCCCTCTTGATCTCTAATTAATGGTCTCCATTCATTTCTGTAATTGCTGTTGCATAAATATGTACACACACACACACACACAAACACACTCCTAAATCTATAACTATAACCTGCTCAGTCCGTATAATGTGACTTGTATACATGATTTCAGACTTGACTGCCTGGTACTGGATAACCAGTAATGTAATGTATGGAAGTATGTCTTCTAAAAGGGCACACTTTGTTTCAATCCTCTGCTCAATTAGATGTTTTTCCGTGAAGTTTACTTCTGTGTCTTTTTTCCCCCTTTGTAGCATCATCAGCAAAAAAAGCATAAACAGGAAAAGCAAAATATGTTTGCCTATTCAGAGCTTTATTACTTTTTATTTTATTTGTTTGCAACAAGATAAGCATCTGCTGCTACTTCTCTGGTGTGCCAGGACCTCTCACTCTTGGGAGACAGAGGTGAGCACACCAAAAGAGCCCCCGCTTCTGATGTTTCTAGTACCCATAAAACAGCACCAAACAAAAAACCAAACAGTAATAAAGCTCTGAACAGGTCAATCATAGCTTAACTCTACCTACAATGGGGACACTAGAGGAACAGACAGAATGGAGGGTAAGCATACCCCTTTTATCCAAGCTCTCAAGAGGCTGAGGCAGGAGGAGGGTAAGGAAGACAGGCTTGGCTACAGAGAAGATTCTGTCTCAAAAAATACAAAACAAAAGAAACAGAGAGAACTGCAAGCACATTCTAAACATCTGAAAATGGCTTCCTTGCACAAAAATCTTTCTCTATAGAATATTCCTACTGAGTAGACCGTGCATGTGTGTGTGTGTTTCCCCAGAACTGAACCTAGGGTCTCACACATGCTTATTAAAGAACTGCTCAACCCTGGGAAAGAAGTTGTAACTCTGAAGTTATTGCTAAACCCAAAGCATGTGGAAGTGAAGTCTGTGCTGTAGGACTGAAAGTGACTAACCTTTTAACCCAACCAATTACAGTTTCAAAAACGGAAACAGTTCATATCTGCAGAGTGTCTACAAAGTGTCACCTGGTCCCTGATGCTGTATATGTGCTGTTTAACTGTTTCTCTTGTGTCCTTCAGAAAAGGACACAATTTTTGCTAAATTTATGTCTTATTATAGGTATTATTTTATGCCAAGATTAAATGTTTATTAAGTAAAGAAATACACTCCCCAGACTGTAAAATACACTAAGTAATGAACACTCTAGGTGAGAGGAAATGTCATACAGTTCTGATGATTACAAATTGAATTCCATTTCTCTCAATACAAGAATCCTCAAAGGGAGACTTGTTTTCCTTTTGTGGTGCCAGGGATCAAAACCAGGGTCTCTCACACACTAGGTAAGCCCTCTACCACTGACTCCATCCTAGCCCAGCGGGATTCAGAGTTAAGAAAGGATCGTTTGGCCAGGAGTGATGGAGCACATCTTTAAAGCCAGCACTCTGCAAACTTGAACTCTCTGAGTTCACAGCTAGCCTGGACAGGACAGCCAGGGCTGCACACAATGAGACTATTTCAAAAACACTAAACTAAACAAACACGAGTAAGGTGGCTCTGTGAGGTTACGGGGTTGTATTTTATAAATTACCTGAACTCTCAGCTTCGCAGCATCCATCTTTTTACGGAACTCTTTCTGTAATTTTACCTTCAAAGCAACATCAGAAAGGTCTTTGCTCTCCAGCTCCTGCAGTTGCTTTCGGGTTTCAGTGAGCTCCACTTTTGCCTGCTCAGCTTCATGCTCCAGCTTTGTCACTTTCAAAGAATACTGTCTGCTCACAGACTTGGCATTGTTACCTTCACCGAGACACAGCAGGGACAAGAATTACAAACTCCAACTCCAACCCTGTACTCTAAAACTAGTGGCGGTTACAACTGAGCAATATCATTAAGCAGGCCTTTGACCTCCAGGCTCTCCAGCAAACCCAGCTTGCCACCAGCCCTCTTAATGTATGTGTAGATCTATGTGTCAATGCCCATGTGTGTGGTACCCACTGGGGTCAGAAGAGGCCGTCTGATCCTCTGAAGCTGGAGTTACAAATGGGTGTGAGTTACCCAGTGAGCTGTTTACACCCTCTCAGATTGTAACTGAGGTTTGTGGGCATCAAGCTGCAGCTAAGATATGAGGGGGTTGGAGAGGTGGTTCCTCAGTTAAGGGCACTGGCTGCTCTTCAGAAAACCTGAGCTCATTTCCCAATACCCATATGGGGGCTCACAACCATTCACAACTCCAGTTCCATGTGGTATACACACATGCTACATCAATACTGTGGCATGTATATACATATATACAACAAATAAATATAATTTTAAAAATTTAAAGCATCCTTTAATACAGATCTAACTATTCTTTTTCATTTCATTGAAATAGTTAAATATTTTTAAATTTACTTACTTATTTGTGTGTGTGTCCCAAATGTCCCCAGTGGAAGCCTGGGGACAACTTTAAGAGTCAGTTCTTCCTTCTATAAGGTAGATCCTGGGATTTAAACTCAGGCCCTGAAGATGCTCACTTTCTAAGTCTCCAGGCTGTGTTCTAGCCTTCCCAGCTCTGTGAACTACTCTGTTATTCTCTCAGTAAATCCCAGCTGATGGTTAAATTAGTAGAACCAATGCATGCAACAGACATTAAAATCGTTTAAATGGAGTTTTCAACCTAAATACATAGTGAACTATCTCCTTCTAAAACTCTATCCCTATCTAACACTAATATATACAACTGAGACTGCTGGGAAAGACAAGACCAACAGTCCTGGGTCCACCACAGCCTGACAAAAACTTGGTTTACCAAAGAAAAGAACTCTTAAGGACAAATCTTTATAGTTTCAGACAAATAAAAATTACCTACAACTAAAGTACAGCATTTAGTGTTAACAATAAACTATCAGGCTGAGGAGATAGCTCATTGGTAGAGTTCTTGTGTAGTATGCTCAAAGCCCTGAGTTCAATCCCCAATATGGAAAAAATAATTAAAACTGAACTAAGGCCCCTGGGCCTCTCACAGTGTCCCATGCTAGAGCAAACTGTGGCTCTTAACCACTGCCTGGCCTCTGTGCCTGCAGGCTGCTGGAACTACAGTGGGTCACACAGTGGGGGGAAAACATGAATTAAGCCAACACTGACTAATAATTAAAAGTGATTATTCTTAGGCCCTGGCTTACTTGGCACAGTTAGTGTCCGGCACACACAAACTGCTTTTGCCTTGGTTTTGCTATTAGTGTTGTTGTATTGCAGAGAGAATGCCACTCTATAGCCCAGGCTGTCCTTGAATTCACTACCTGGCTCAGACTGGCCTTAAACTCACAGAAATCCTCCTCTTTGGCCTCTAAAGTGCTGAGATTACAGAGGTGAGGCCCAGCTAAATTCCTGGGTCTAATCCCCTGCTCTACAGGAAAAAGGAAAAAAAAGTGTTCCCTTAAGGTATACACATAAAGTGCCATGAAGTTTCAGCCAACACACTGTAGCTCACACTCGCTATAACAGCTCACAGGTGAGTCCTGGCCTCACAGACGCCTGCACACGCTGGCCTTGAGGACAGCTATGAGCTGCAGACCTGGAGTGCACATCCCACATCACAGGCAGTCTCAGACGCTCTTTCTTCTCACACAAGGATAAGATGCTGTTACCTGTTTTTATTAACTCTTTGATCAGATCTTCTTTCATCCTGATGTTAATTGTAAGTTCTCTCATTTTTTGTTTAGCTTTATTAAGTATGAGTTCTGAAGTCCTTAATTTTTGTAAATTTATCTCTTGACTCTCCTGGAGAGATTCCATCTTCAAATCTTTAAAACCAAAACACAAAGCTCTCAGTGTATAAAATATTTAACTGAAGCAGAATTTTGGAACATTTAAAAACAGAACAAACCCAATCTAGAGTATCTTAGTTATGTTTCTATTGCTGTGAGAAACCATCACATGACGGTGGCAATTTATGTAAGACACCATTGAATTTGGCTCACAGCTTCAAAGGGTTAGAGGCCTGATGGCAGAGCCAAGGCATGGCAGCAGGGACTGCCAAGAGCTCACACCTTCACCCACAGCCATGAGGCAGAGAGCACAGTGGTAATGGTGTGAGTTTTTAAAAACCTATCTCCAGTGACACACCTCTTTCAACAAGGTCTCCCCTCCTAATCCTTCCCACACAGTCTACCAACTGGAGCCCAAGTACTGAAATAAGCCTACGGGGGGCTGTTCTCATCTAACCAACACATAGGGGTAGCAGGAGAAGAACAGGAGGGGAATCAAACAGGGAGCATGTGTGGCAATTGACACCTAAGCTTTCAGCTTCCGGAAGTTTTTAGTTTAAGTTTTTAATTTAAAATATACTCTTTATATATATTATGCATATATTTTATCATACCTCATATGGTTAGAAGAATAGCCTTAGTTCCCTTTAGGTAGTTATCTGAGGTAGATATGGAGGCTGCTACCTTGCCCCTCAAGACTGCTGCAGTAGAGGGTATCAGGGTCCGAGCATGCACAGCCCGCCACTGTGACTGCTCACTCCTTTCCTAACTGGTCTGGCACGCACATGCATTCTGGCCTGAGTTTCTTTTGTGACTGTAGACTGGTAACAAATGCCTCAAGGATGGATACTTGACTAGCACTTACATTTATTGCTTTTACATACTAAAGTTATCATTAGTTTTATTTTTAGTTTAATTTTGATAGATATTATAAGCATGTTTTCATAATTTGACACTTTTAATATTAAATTCTCTATAATCTTACTTTTGTGCATTAACCCCCTTACAGGTCAAAATGTGAAAGTTAAAAGATCTTATTAGGTTTGCTGGCAAAGTGTCTTGGAAGTGAAACGCACACGCTGCTGCCCTGGTAAAGGACCCGAGTTTGATTCCCCATACCCACACAGCGTGGCTCACGACTGTAATATCAACACTCCTGGTCTCTGCAGGTATTTGTGCACATGTGCACAAACTGGCACACAGACACACATGAGTTTAAAAACTTCTTTTCAGTTTTAAAACTTGAATTAAAATAAAATGCTATGATCTTTCTTCACTGTCCTCCCCACTGCCTTCCCTTCTTCCCCCACTCAGCCCCTTCCACGCCCCCTGTTGCTGCCTCTCCAATTCATGGCTCCTTCTTCTTTGATTACTACTGATTACATAACTGTTTTTAATAAAAACAATACTAGCATATAGGACACTAATTAGGCTTCAAGCAAGATGGAGCACTGACCCGAGGAGACAGACTCCTAGTGGGCTGCCCACAGGGCATTCACAGTAATCAGCAACCCAGCACAAATCAGAGCAAGTCTGATCTAAATTTCTGTCCCCAAAGTTTCTGTCTCTACACAGCTGACTGGTGGAAACCTGTTTTTGTTTTTGAGACAGGAGCTCGGTAAGTAATCCAGGGTTACTTTGAATTCTCACTGCCTTGAGTCCTGAGTGCTGAGACTGCAGGTATAGAAATACACTCAGGTTTTAGAAACCAAACCAAACCAAGGAGATTATTAAGGACTGAGTAAGTTGGAAAACTGGAGGCGGAACTGAGGCTGTGAAATGTGCTTCAGCAGCAGGGGAAGCTCTACTCCCATGTCTGGCTTTGAGGGAGCCTGGGTGCTTTGTAAATGGCCGCTGAAGAACCAACCCCTACACCTGTGCTATCGGAGGACACCTACCTCCATTCCCCAGGTAGGACCTCTGAGACTCAGCCTGAGTGTCACTCAGTTCAACAAGGGAGCAAACAGAGCCTGGCTTTTTGGCCCATGAGTGACTTCTAGATCTAAAAAAGAACATTTTTAGAATATTAGGATTAAAGGCAACTTCCTCATTAGCATTCCCCAGGCTCTCAAATTAGATCCTCTAAAAGGGAACAGAATGGGTTTAAAGGTAATTGTATGGAACAAGCACATTTTACTGATATTCTGTAAAATAAAAGGATTACCTCCAACTCAGATTCAATGTTTGCAGCCACTGTGGCAGAATACAAAAATCAAACAACAACAAAGCAAAACAACAACAAAAAATCCTCTCTGAATGCTTATGTCTAGTGGCTCAGTGGTTAAGGGCACTTGTTGCTCTTTCAGAGAGAACCCAGGTTCAATTCCCAGCATCTACATGGCCACTAGCAACCAACTGTAGCTCCAGACCCAGAGAATCTGAAGCCCTCTTCTGGCCTCCTCAGGCACCAGGCAGGCAGGTGATACAAAGACATACAAGTGGGTAAAACACACATTCAAATAAAATAAAGCAAATAAAAATTTTAAAAAGATTTATTTATTCATTTTATGCATATGGGTACACTGTAGCTGTCTTCAGACACACCAGTAGAGGGCATCAGATCCTATTACAGATGATTGTGAGTCACTACGAAGTTGCTGGGAATTGAACTCAGGATCTCTGTAAGAACAGTCAGTGCTCTTAACTGCTGAGCCATCTCTCCAGGCCCCGAGTTAATAATTTTTTTAAAATTAAAAAAAAAAAAGACGTCTGTTCAAATACTATTTTCTTCATAAGTGAAGATGACAGAAGATTTAATGGAAACTATCCACTGCAATGAAGAAACCACCAATTATAAGGATAATGCTTACCAAGAGCCTCTGCGACATACCTAACTCTGGGCTTCTCCTGGCCCTCTGAGTCCTCATCATCACTGTTGTCAGAAAACTGACAGTGGAGAACTTCATCCTGGTCTTCTAAGTGACCCATCAGCATCTGACTTCGAGTTCTGAACCCAGCGAATACTTGATCCAGAGAGTATACAGGAGGACTTGAGCAGACCTTGCAAGAAACAAAACAACAAAAGAGGCAATCCTTTAATGTCAACTCTTATCTTAGGATGTACATTGTTTTGGGGGGAGATATAGGTAAGTACTCTTATGTATTCAATCACTGAAAATATGTTCCCAGCCAGGCAGTCAGTGGTGGCGCACGCCTTTAATGCCAGCACTTGGAAGGCAGAGGCAAGTGGATTTCTGAGTTTGAGGCCAGCCTGGTCTACAGAGTGAGTTCCAGGACAGCCAGGGCTACACAGAGAAGCCCTGTCTCGAAAAACAAAAACAAAAACAAGAAAATATGTTCCCTACAAAATGTCAAAATTAATTCCATAATACTATACTTCACAGATATACATTTTTCTTTCTGGTACCATACAGCTCCTTCTCTTCTACTTTCAGTGAAGGTTTTATGGAGGACAGCAGTCAAGCTAAAGCTCTAGAAAAGCATGAAGACACCCCTACTCTCTGGAATGGCTTATGGTCCCCAGCAGAAGTGCGCATAACTCAACTGTCCCAGATCAAACCCATGGGGAAGTGCAGGTGTACTGCAGGATATGAAGTCCCTCCATCCCAAATCCCAACACAGGAAATCTCACATCTACATTCTCCCTGTTATGACAACATTCCAACTCTGGAAATTAGACACATTCAATCATCCTTGATACATGCGGAGGACAGACATTACTAAATTAATGCTCCAAATGATATTTTAGTGTTATTATACAATAAGTAAATTTTATGGGCTACCTTGGAATACTTAATATTATAATGTTTCTACTGAAAATGTATTTTAAGTGCTCAAAATGACTCTGGAAACACGGAGTAGAAACTGCTTTTATACTTTTGTTCTAGATTCTATTTCCTTGTCCCTCACCTCTCGATAAAAAAATAACAGGATGACTTCTCAAAAACAAAGTAAATAATGAAATCTTCAGAAGACATTCAGTGTTAGGGCGAGTCACTGCATAAGCTATTACAACTGTCATGTAGAGCAGGGTGCAGGTATCACAGTAGTTTTCCCTCACCGAGGAGCCATCGGCAGACAGTGAATGCTAAGAGAGGGAGAGGCTATTTCTTTTAGGTGTGTGGCCACTGGTAGGTTCCACACACCTCGGTGGGTGAGCCCCTGCCCATGCACATTCGGGCAACACTAACTAGACTTAGTAGATTAAGTAAGTAAATAATTATAGAAGGACATGTACTTGGAAAGGAGACGTGACAGGGGTCCTGGGGGAGTTGGAGAGGGAGAGAAAGGGATGGACATTATTATACTCATGTGTAGAAATTTCAAAGAAAACTGAAAACTTAAAAATTCAATTAGCTGACAGTTGAGTCCTCACATACTCATTCCAAAAGTGTGTGCTTGGTACCAATCCGCTTACATCTGATTTCTGTGTTCCTATGGTTGGTCACCTAGTGACTGTCAACAATGAGGTGGACAGGGAGTAAAGGTTTCTAGGCGGCCTCCTAGTGCTGAGGATTGAGGTACAAGGGAGAGACCCTCTGGTCTTCCTGTATAGTTCCCTTCTCTCTGTCTCCAAGCCACTGAAGCAATGGAGCTCTTCTGCCACATGCTCTAGTGGCCATGATGTTCTGCCTCACAAAGAGCCTGGAAACCAGAAGCCAAGTAATTGAGGACTAAACCCCTGGAGCCCATAAGCCAAAATAAAGCTCTCCTCATTTGAGTTGCTTTTCTTAGTTTTTGGTCACAGTAATACAAAGGCCTAATAGTCAATGGAAATTAACTACATATTCAACCATAAAGAAAAGGAGCTGAAGGGGTCTGCAACCCTATAGGTGGAACAACAATATGAACTAACCAGTACCCCCAGAGCTCATGTCTCTAGCTGCATATGTAGCAGAAGATGGCCTAGTTGGCCATCACAGGGAAGAGAGGCCCCTTGGTATTGCAAACTTTATATGCCCCAGTACAGGGGAATGCCAGGGCCAAGAAGTGGGAGTGGGTGGGTAGGGGAGCAGGGCGGGGGGGGGGGCGCATAGGGAACTTTTGGGAAGGCATTTGAAATGTAAATAAAGAAAATATCTAATTAAAAAAAGAAAAAAGAAAATGTTAGTAGCTTCCTAAAACAAAACTGAAATTAATGATTATAATGGTTTAAAATATAAAACCTAAGCATTTAAACCTGAAAAGCTACCAGTAAGGATAGCATTTGTCTTACTGACCTTGAAGCACCCAAGCCTGGGACATAACAGAGGAGTCATGGATATATGGTGAGGATGCCATGGGGTAGTGCTGTGGTGGGCACTGTCACCTGAGCCTGGGACATAGCAGGTACTGTGGGTTTATGGTGAGGATGCGGTGGGGCAGTGCTATTGGACGCAGTGCTCTCATAAACTCTGCGCATCCCATGAGGGTCCCCACGCTTCTCTAAGGAGCTGCACTGGCTCAGGTTCAGCCCCATCTGCACCTGCCTAACGCAGAGCCTACCTGACACAGAGCCTCCCCTCCCTGCACCCGCCGCCTCACCTACTTCTCACCCTAACTTACTACAGAGATCTCACACAAACTACTTCCACTCATAACATTCGTAAGTAGAAACAAAACTCAGTCTGATAATTTGGTCTTTTTCATAGTACATTTGTTGATTTATTCCACAAAAGTTTGCTTTGGTGCCAGAGAGCTGTGCGGTGGTCAAGAGTACCAGCTGCTCTTGCAGAAGACCTGGATGTGGTTCCCAACTCATGCATGGCAGCTACCGTCTGAACTCCAGTTCCAGGGGATCTGATGCCCTCTCCAGCCCACACAGCACCAGGCAAGCATATGATACACACAGACATACATAGCCAAAACATCCACACACACAAAATAAACATTTTCAAGATAAACCTACATAGACATAGGTTTGCACGTATATATTCACAGATAAAAGCTAAATCTATACTTCATATAATGCTTATGCTGTCTTGACTGTCGCTCAGAATGCCAAACCACACAAGAGTTTCACCCTGAAAACAAAGACAAGTTAGATAAGCAATCTCCCAGTCAGGCCTCACTTCAATCTGAGAAGTTACAGGACAAACTCATAACTCCATTGAACTTAACTATGCAGGAAGGGTGCAGGAAGAGAGACAGCTGAAATGTAGGTACGAGGGGGGTTGGGGGGAAGCAGTCCCAGAAGGGCTGCCCAGCAGGGTTCAGGACAGCAAGGAACATCTATATAGATTTAGTAGGTATTAACTCAGGAACCGGAGGGGAGGGTATGTTAGCCACATGGAATTAGGGAGTGGCCCAGCCACTGAGCTGTTTAAGGTATTTAAAATATAAGGCTGTGTGTGTGTGCCTTTCTTTAGGGAATGCAGAACACTGGGGCGATGGTGAGAAGTGTGCACACACCTGCTGGGAAGTGTAGAGTGGCTTCATCTAAGACTTACAAACACTCTGGTATTGTAACTTTCACATCTCAAAGGACTCAGGCCAGGCCTGACTTACCTTCTTGAAGTCCTGTCTTGATGGGATGTAAACATAGTGTCCCCAGTGACTCCCAAATGGAGCTGTATGAGGTCTCTTTTCCAAGGCCCTGGCATCAGGCCCGTCCCCACAGCTCTCCTTAGCTGGGGTGGGCACTGACAAGCTGCGTTTTGCTAGTTCTGCACTCAGCTGATCCACAAGGAGTTGCTGTTCTATTATCTTCTCATTCTGTGTAGAAGAGAGGTGTTTGAGAAACAGAGAACCTCAATATACATGCAATCATGAAAAAGCTCCAAGTTAAATTGTCACAACTGTCTAATGGAACCTCAGCGCTTCCCTTTGGTGCCCATCAGTAACTAGTACTGCTCTAGTTGCTAAGAACCTTCTTCTTCAGTGCCAGCCCGAGACCCAGGGCCTTGTGCACACTAGGCAAGGACTGTACCACTGAGTTATATCCCCAAACTACAGAAACTTGCTGAATAATAAATGATAATGATGCCCCACTAGCTATGATTGGATAATCTGACACTGTGATTTTTATCTACTTAGTTAGCTGTTTGTATACAAGTCTGAACTTTATGACTGAAATAAAGACCAACCAGACAAAGCTGGAAAAGCACAAGTATTACTCTTAGGAGATTAGAGCAAAGGACACAGAAAGTGGGAAATTAGCAAAGTGAAACTTTAAGTAACAAAGAAAGCCCAAAGCACAGACAGGAGCCAGTGAACGGATGCGGTAGGACTGGGGATTTGGAACCTGAAGGTGGATGAGCCATTTACAGAATGTGTCTGGTCTGTGGCTGATCTGAGTTAGAAGCATGGCCAGTTCAGAAAGCTCTGACTTCAGTATGTGTCTCACAAGCACAAGGTGCACCAACCAGTGTGGCACTGTGTTAATCCAAGAACCCAGGAGGCAGAGGGAGCTGGATCTCTCTGCGTTTGAGGCCAGCCTGGTCTACATAGCAAATTTCAAGTCAGTCAGAGCTACACAGTAAGACCCTGCCTTAAAAACAACAACAAAACCACAAAAAAGCATGTTAACAAAAATGTATCCAACAAGGCTGGGGCTTTGGCTCAGTTGACAGACCTTTCCTAGCATGTGGCTACAATCCCAACACTTGCGTGGTGGAAGCAGAAGGTCAAGGTCCTGCCAATCCACGCAGTACTACAGAGCAGTAGTGATAAAAACTGCATGGTACTGGTACAGAGACGGCAGGTAGATCAATGGAATAGAATTGAAGATCCATATATAAACCCACACACCTATGGTTACCTAATCTTTGACAAAGAAGCCTAATCCATCCACTGGAAAAAAAACAGCATATTCGACAAATGGTGCTGGTTCAACTGACAGTCGGCATGTAGAAGAATGCAAATTGATCCATTCTTATCTCCTTGTACAAAGCTCAAGTCCAAGTGGATCACGGACCTCCACATAAAACCAGACACACTGAATATAATAAAAGAGAAAGTGGGGGAGCTGGAGAGATGGCTAAGTAGTTAAGAGCACTGACTGCCCTTCCATAGGTCCTGAGTTCAATTCCCAGCAACCACATGGTGGCTCACAACCACCTGTAATGGATCTGATGCCTTCTTCTGGTGAGTACACAGTCATACTCATATACATAAAATGAATAAATAATTCTTTTAAAAGAAGAAAAAGAAGAAGAGGAGGAGGAGAAAGTAGGAAAGAGCCTCAAACACATGGGCACAGGGGAAATTTTCCTGAACAGAACATCAATGGCTTATGCTCAGGCTCTAAAATCAACAATTGACAAATGGGACCTCATAGAATTGAAAAGCTTCTGTAAGGCAAAGGGCAATATGGCAACCTACAGACTGGGAGAAGATCTTTACCAACCCTACAACTGATAGAGGGCTAATATCCAATATATACAAAGAACTCAAGAAGTTAGACTCCAGAGAACCAAATAACCCTATTAAAAATGGAGTATAGAAGCTGGGCGGTGGTGGTGCATGCCTTTAATCCCAGCACTCGGGAGGCAGAGGCAGGTGAATTTCTGAGTTCGAGGCCAGCCTGGTCTACAAAGTGAGTTCCAGGATAGCCAGAGAAACCCTGTCTCAAAAAAGCAAAAAAAAAAAAAAAAAGAGTATAGACCTAAACAAAGAAATCTCAACGAAGGAATCTCAAATGACCAAGAAGCACCTAAAGAAATGTTCAATATCCTTAGTCATCAGGAAAATGCAAATCAAAATGACCCTGAGATTCTACCTCACACAAGTCAGAATGGCTAAGATCAAAAACTCAGGTGACAGCAGATGCTGGTGAGAATGTGGAGAAAGAGGAACACTCCTCCATTGCCCATTGCTGGTGGGATTGCAAGCTGGTACAACCACTCTGAAAATCAGTCTGGCAATTTCTCAGAAAACTGGACATAGTATTACCCGAGGACCCAACTATACCTCTCTTGGGCATACACCCAAAATATGCTCCAACGTATAACAAGGACACATGCTCCACTATGTTCAGAGCAGCCTTATTTATAATAGCCAGAAGCTGGAAACAACCCAGGAGTCCCTTAACAGGGGAATGGATATAGAAAATATGGTACATTTACATAATGGAGTACTACTCGACTATTAAAAAAATGACTTCATAAGCTGGGCGTGGTGGCGCACACCTTTAATCCCAGCACTCGGGAGGCAGAGGCAGGCGGATTTCTGAGTTCGAGGCCAGCCTGGTCTACAAAGTGAGTTCCAGGACAGCCAGGGCTACACAGAGAAACCCTGTCTCAAAAAAAAAAAAACAAAAAAAACAAAAAAACCAACCAAACAAACAAAAAAAGACGTCATGAAATTCACAGGCAAATGGATGGAACTAGAAAATATCATCCCGAGTGAGGTAACACTCAGGATGTAACACATGGTATGTACTTACTGATAAGTGGATATTAACCCAAAAGCTCAGAATATTCATGATACAACTCACAGACTACATGAAGCTCAAAAAGAAGGAAGACCGAAGTATGGATGTTTCAATCCTATTTAGAAGGGGGAACAAAATAATCACGGATGGCAGAGAGAAGGAGGGACCTGGGAGGGATTGAGCAGGGGGAGGGAAAAAGGGGGGCAGGATAAGATGTAGGAGGAGGCGGG
The DNA here is from genome assembly GCF_978045245.1 of Mus caroli. NCBI lineage: Eukaryota > Metazoa > Chordata > Mammalia > Rodentia > Muridae > Mus > Mus caroli. The sequence continues at coordinate 62,011,191 of NW_028227270.1, read as the reverse complement.
GGGGGGGGAAGTGCAGAGGGTCAGGAAATTGAACAGAGGTATATAGAAGTGCGCAAGGAGGAACTGAGGGTAGCCACTAGACAGTCCCAGATGCCAGGAAAGCAAGAGGCTCCTAGGACCCAACAGGTATGACATTAGCTGAATTACCCAACAAAGGGGAGAGAGAACCTGTAGAGACCATATCCAGTGGATAGGCACGGCCCCTGGTTGAGGGATGGGGCCACCCACCCATATCAAAAATATTAACCCAGAATTGCCCCTAGGAATGCAGGGACAAAGAGTGGAGCAGAGACTGAAGGAAAGGCCACCCAGAGACTGCCCACTTAGGGTTGGGATCCATCCCATCTGCAGACACCAAACCCAGACACTGATGCCAAGAAGCACTTGGTGACAGGAGCCTGGTATAGCTGTCCGGAGAGGCTCTGCCAGAGCCTAATCAATACAGATGCGGATGCTCACAGCCAACCATCAGACTGAGCATGGGGACCCCAATGGAGGAGTTAGGTGAAGGACTGAAGGAGCTGAAGGGGTTTGCAACCCCACAAGAAGAGCAATACTAACCAACCAGAGCTCCCAGGGACTAAACCACCAACCAAAGAGTACACATGGCTCCAGCTACATATGTAGCAGAGGATGGCCTTATCGGGCATCAAAGAGAGGGGAGACCCTTGGTTCTGTGGAGGTTCGATGCCCCAGCGTAGGAAAATGCTAGGGCGGTGAGGCGGGAGCGGGTGGATGGGTGGGGGAGCACCCACATAGAAGCAAGGGGGGAGGGGAAGGGAATATGGAGTTTGCGGAGGAAAAACTGGGAAGAGGGATAACATTTAAAATGTAAATAAATAAAATAACCAATTTTTTAAAAAAGCATGACTGGAGGAGGTATTCAATAGAGCTAATGATGTTGCCCCCAGCAACCACAGATTTGTAAGCAAATGTCACTGTGCACATACTGGGCTCCCAGACTATGAGCTATTACCCAGATACGACTCATTGCTACTGTTCTTAGCTACTTATCAAAATGAGAGAGGAGCCTAATGCTGAAGGCACCACACTTGGCCAAACACAGAGAAATCCAGCTAGAAGTGAACTGGATGCCTTACCCTAAGACCTAGCTCTCACCGTGCCACAAGGTGCTACGTATGCTGCTACGGGAGAAGAGCCATCACAGTCTTTCCTGGCTCTGAGCCCTCTGGGCTACAATCTGACCTTCCAGGCAAGTATGTTTTGGGGTAGCCATCTGCTTTACAGTTGGATCTGAGGCCCACTCCACAGGAAGAAAATAGTTCTTAGTATAGTGAACGTGACCAACAGCCATGGCCGAGGAGGTCAAGGCTTTAGGAGAGAACATACTGCTGATGTTTTGTAGATGGACAAACGGCCCTGTAGACATTAGCTTCTTTCTGCAGAGAGTGACAATCAATGCAGAGATTCACAACTGTCAAGGTGCTGAGGACTAGTGACTGCTGAGTTCTCAGCCCAAAAATGACATCTCCTAGGCCCAGGGACATCACTCGAGGGGTTGGAAAGATAGCAAGAGCCAGAGACTGTAGAGGAGCATTATGGCATACTGTATTAGGCATCCTACACCACACTCAGCCGCGGCATAGAACAGCAGCACTCGCGCACGCGCACGCGCACACACACACACAATACAGGGTGGTGGTGGGGAGTAGGAAGGAGGATAGTTGAGAGAAAACGTGTCAGGAAGAGTTGGAAGGGCTAAGAGGGTGATGACTAATGAATATGATCACGATACAGTCTATACAAATGATTGTAAAAATATTATTAAATAAAAATGTTAAAAAGAAGAACAGGTGGAGATCACACTACTCCTGCTTATCTTTAAAGATGTATGTGCATCTATGTTTGCCTGCATGAGTTAGGTGCGGGAAGCCTGTGGGAGCTCAAGGGCATCAGATCCCCTGAAGCTGGAGTCACAGGCAGTTCTAAGCTGCCTGACTCGGGTGCTGGGAAGCAAACCCAGGTCTTCTGCAAGAGTAGGAGGAGCTCTTAACTGATAAGCCTGATGATGATTTAAAAAAAAAACGCCTTTAATCCCAGCACTTGGGAGGCAGAGGCAGGCAGATCTCTGAGTTTGAGGCCAGCCTGGTCTACAGAGTGAGTTCCAGGACAGCCAGGGCTACACAGAGAAACCCTGTCTCAAAAAACCAAAACAAACCCAAAAAAAAACAAAAAACAACCAGTTAAACACTCAACCAAAAAAATTGTCAAAATCAACTTATAAAAACAAAATACCTGAAAAGGTCATGAAAATAATCTTATTCATAGTAACTACAAAAAATGTAAATATCACCAAACAGTGAATAAGTAACCTCTACAGTGACAATGATAAGAGTCCAGTGAAAGGCACTGAAGGGGAAAACCATGATGAAATGGCCTTCCACGGTCCTGCACTGGAAGAAAATAATTACTACACCACAGTGCCCATAGTAGTCTACATATTCAATGCAGTTCCTATCCCAATAGCAGTGGCATTCTTTATAAGGGTAGAAGAAACACTACTAAAATTTGTATGTGACTATAAAGACTGAATAACTAAAGTAATTGTGAGCACAGGAACAAAGATAGAGACATTTAAAAAACCCAATTTCAAATCAACGTCATGCTACAATATGAAGACACAGAACATGTGCTTACTTAAACTATAGGGTAAGTTACCCAGGACAATGGAACAGTGTTTACAGTCAGGGTGCTGCTGTAGGGTAAGTTACCCAGGACAATGGAACAGTGTTTACACTCAGGGTGCTGCTGTAGGGTAAGTTACCCAGGACAATGGAACAGTGTTTACACTCAGGGTGCTGCTGTAGGGTAAGTTACCCAGGACAATGGAACAGAGTGCCTACAGTCAGGGTGCTGCCTACTCTATGCCAACAGGACACAAGCTAGAGTCATCTGGTAGGCGGGAACCTCTACTGAGAAAATGCCTCCATAGGATACAGGCTGAAGGCAAGCATATAGGGCATTTTCTAATTAGTGATTGCTGGGGGAGGGCCCAGCCCATTGTGGGCACTGTCATCCCTGGGCTGGTGGTCCTGGGTTCTATAAGAGAGCAGGCTGAGCAGCCATGAGGAGCAAGCCAGTAAGCAGCACCCCTCCATGGCCTGTGCATCAGCTCCTGCCCCCAGGTGCCTGCCGGGCTTGCCACTCATCCTGAACTCATCCTGAACGGCAATATGGAAGTGTTAAGTCAATGAATCCCTTTCTTCCTCAGTTTGCTTCTTGGTCACGATGTTTTGTTGCAGTAATAGAAACCCTAACTAAGACAAACAGTAAAAATACACACTGGAGAAAGAACAGTATTTTCAGTAAATTGTGCTCAGGAAATTGGACATTCACACTTAGAAGAAAGAAACTGGACCTCTGTCTCTTCTATATAAAAATCAAATTAAAGTAAAAAGGGGAAGTATATTAGGACACTAGTCTGAACAAATTATTTTGTTTCATTTTTGAGACAGAGTCTTACTGTGTAGCCCTGGCTGGTCAGAACTCCCTATGTAGACCAGGCTGTCCTGGAACTTCCTATGTAGACTGGGCTCACCTCTATTTCACAGGGATCACCAGTCTCTGATCCCTGAGTGCTGGGATTGAAGGAGTGCACCACCATACTTGGCCTTAGGCAAACAATCTGTGTTACTCATAGTAATTCTAACATAGAAAATCTGGAAGACTTAACTAAAATCGAAGAGCAAATCACTCATGTAGTGTAAGAGGATATTCTATAATAAATTTAAAAAGTTTAAATGTTTCTAGAGGGGGTGGGAGGTGGAGGCAGTGTACACCTTTAATACCAGCTCTCAAGAGGCAAGGCCAGACTGGACTACACAGCTAGTTCCAGAACAGCCAGGGCTACACAGAGAAATCCTATCTTAAATCTTAAAACAATAAAAAAAGATTAAATCCTGTGATTACCTTCCAATTTTCTTGGGGTTTGTCACTGGGGACTGAACCCCTGGTCTTACACATACCAGGTGAGGCATTCATCACTGTCCTACAGTGCCAGCCCTGCCTTCAGTCCTTAATACCACACTGCCTAGTAACTTGACAAAAATGAATGAAAAGTCTGGAGAAAAGATAACTAATGCATGGCGTGCCAATCAAGTCCCTAGATATTTTCTTTGTTTTTTAAACCCTAAACCTTAACGGGAAACCAGCTTTGTTGTTTGCTGGGCTTCTGTTTCACAGACAGAGGAAATACAAACAAACAGCCAAGTAGTTGAGCTGCCATGTCCACAGTTCCCTATCTGTAGTGCACCACTGTAAAGCACCAGCTCATGGTCTGAGTGCCCGTCTGCTCAGCAGGGCTACACTTATAGATCGACATGCGCTGAGCCTACCTGCAATCTATTCACTTTCTGGGCTTCTTTCAGAGACACGGCATGCCCTTTGTTCTCCTGCACCATTAGCTGCACTTGGGTCCTTAGCTCCTCCAGCTCCAGATCCTTCTGCGTGAACACCACTTGGTCGGCGGCCAGAGCACACTGGGAAGGGAAGAAGACAGAGTTCAGCAGATCCTGAGAGTGCTACAGAACGGTGTAAGGTCCACTGATAGCTTGACAACACCGGCCAAGGTTTCCTTATCCTTCTTACTTGGCTTTTTCTAGATTCTTTTTGAGACAAGCAGAATAGAGGTGCCTATCACTGTGTCTGCATGGGAATTGATTCCACGTGCAAATGGTACCATTTCATGGGAATAGAAACGAGGAAGCGCTGGGAACACCAACATCATCTGTCTTCTTCCTAACTGCAGGTGCAACTTGACCAGTAGCCTCAGCTCTGCCACCATGGCTGCCCCGGACCTCAAACCTTTTAGCCAAAATGAATCCTCCTCTCTTTGGACTGCTATTGTAGGTATTTTGTCCCCGCAACAAGAAGACTACTTAACAGAAGTAACTGGGACTAAGAAGTGTGATGAAAATCTTAGCACCAGTTGCTGCGATGAACCTCATCCCATGACCTAGTTTGCCAGAGGACTACGGGAGAGTTTGGAAAACTGAGGTAGAGAACCCTAGAATGCTACACTTAGATCTGGAATGTCCCAGCAGCAGTTTGGTAGACCAGAATGCCAAAGAAGTGTGGGCCCAGACAAGTGGAGACCATGTTTACGAGACTTTGAAGGGAAACAAGGGCTCTAATGGGAACTGTTTCAAGTTGACAAAGGTGCAGCCTGCATTCTGTCATGGGAACCTGAGTGAGGCTGAACTCAAGGCAACGGACTAATATGCTTAGTGAAGAAACTTGTCAAAGCAGGATAGCATTCAGGCTATGGCACAGTTATCCCGCCTTACTCTCATCCAGATCTACAGTGAGAGAGAAAGCAACGAGTAGAGCACACACTTGTTGGAAAACTGTACTTACTGCTCAGCAGGGAAGGCAGCTGTCACTGTTAAGGAGTTTAGCGCCATCAGCAACAGTGCTTGGCCCTGGGGCAGGGGGAAAGTGCCTTGATGGCACAACTCTACCTAAGAAAGGCTCCGTCTTCTGAGAATGGAAATTCATTTGAGAGAAGAGAGCCAGCACTGAGATTGCTGCTCAAGTGGTTCCCTTCTGAAAACAACCGCCTAGGAACCGTTTCATCACGGTCAGCACCAGAGGCTACACCTCGGGCGGCGGTGGCAGCAGCAGCAGGACTTAGAAGCAGCATCCAGGAGACACTGATCTTACAGGCATGACAAACACAGGAGCAAGAAAGTCATGGAGACTCGTACCAAGGCTTTAGAAAGTCACTGAGGCCATTCAATGTATAGCTCCATCCAATTCCCTGCAAGGGGTCCCTGAGTGGTCAATAGGTAGACAGGTGTCAGAAAAGCTAAGTTGTAATGGAATCCCAGGATACTGGGGATGCCAGGGTCATGGGACACTGATTAAGGAAAGCAACAGACATACAGTGAGACAGGTGTTAAGAGAGAAGCTGTCTGTACTGAAGCAGCAGAGCTGGAGAGATGTGGTACGGAGGCCCTTGCTAGCCCAGGTGACACATCATAAGCCCAGATGCTGGACATGAAGCTGTAGGATTTTATGTCTTCCTTGCTGGGTTCCAGTCTTGCTTTGGTCCCGTTTCCTGTCTCTGACCACTTTCTCCCTTCTGTAAATACTGAATTGTAGGAGCTGACAGTTAAGACATCAAGGCTCAGAAGATACTTCAGATTTTTGAGCAGTGTGGGGATGTCTAGAGATAACCAAATATATTTTGTATTATGAGATGAAAATGAGACCTAGAAATAGAGATGAAATGTTACGACCTAAAATAATGGATATCAAATTAATAAGGATGGAATTGTGATGGTTGGTCTTCATTGTCAACAAGAGGAAATTTATAATCACCATGGAAACATATAACTGCAGATGTGTCTATGAGGGTGTTTATAAAAAGTTTAACCGAAGGAAGAAGACCCATCCCAGAATTTATAAAAAACAAACAAAAACCAAAATGAGTAGAGTCAACATTACCTTCTCTGCAGTTCCCGACGGTGGCCCGTGTGACCAGCGGCCTCCTGTTCCTACTGTCATGCCTTTTCTGCTATATGGACTATACTTTCAAACTTGAGCCAAGAGAAAACTGGCCTTTTAAAAGTTACTTTTGGCAGATATTTTTTATCACAGTAACAAAAAAGTAACTAATATATTTGTTATAAAATATAAAGTTCAAGTTTCATGAAAAAAAAATTAAGATTTTAGAAACCATTTCTACCACTGTGAGCTTGATGGCTCCCAATAAATGCTACAGACTTTGCTAGTGAAATCACTGGTGATATTAAGAAATGTAGAAAGTGTTTAAACATGTGGAATATTTACACTAAATTATTTTCCAAATGACAATTATATAATCATTCAAAATCATATGCAGAAAAGAATCACTCAAAGGTCAAGATAGAGACCAGTAAGTTTTATTTTATAAATCATAATATAATAAAATAATTTCAATCACTCCTTGCCTGTCAACAAAGAAAATTTTTACTTATTAAGTTTTGGTGTAGTATGAAAGAATGCCCATGGTTTATCTCAAAAGTTACTGAAATACTCATGCCTGCAAATTATAAATCTACATAAGGGTAGATTTCCTTATAATTTTGACAAGATCTTGCTAAAGCACAAGAAAACAGAAGTGTCTTCTACTAAGCCATACACTAAAGACATCAAAAATGTAAGCAGCTCTACTAAGCTGTTCCCAGAGCTGAGATCAAAGCCAGGGCTTCACGAATCACAGGCAGGTGCCTGTCCCTAAGCTATATACACAGTCCATGTTTTGAAAGGTCTGCTGGGAAATTTCAAACTTTAAAAGTGAAAACACACTCTGAATTTAAAAAGTTTAAGAAGAGCTCTCATTAGTTCGTTTGTTTCCGGACTGGCTCCATGAGCAGCCCTAGACCCTCCTGCCTCAGCCTCCTGAGTGTTGGGATGGCAGGTGTGTGCCTGCCACATGTCCCATGTGAAACGGTTTTCTCCCGGATCATGTAAAAATGTATTTGGCTGAAACCTGTAACTAAAAATGTTCTGTTTTAAATGATGGTTTCCTGCTGAAAAACAAAAAAAGTGGGCATGGTGGCACAGGGCAGTATGTACCCCACACTATCCTGGAACTCACTGTGCAGTGCAGGCTAGCCTGGAGTTCATGATCCTCTCACTTCTGCCTCCCAAGTGCTGGGATGACAGGCATGCACCAGCTCCTTCTGTTTGTTTTCTTCCTTCCTTCCTCCCTCCCTCCCTCTCCCTTCCTGCCTCTCTCTTTAGATTTATTTATTTTTATGTGCACTGATGTTTTTTGCCTGCATGCATGCCATTTTGAGGGTTCCAGATCCTCTAGAACTGGAGTTCTACGTATAGAATTCAAGGCTATCTTGTATTATTTGAGATCCTTCCTTGGAAAAAACAAAAACATGGTTGGAGAGAGATGACTTAGTGGCTGCTCTTCTAAAGAACATGGCTTCCCTCCCCAGCATCCAGGCAGCCCAGAACTTCTGCAACTTCAATTCCAGGGGATTTGATGCCTTCTTCTTCTCGCCTCTGTGGCATCACACACACACACACACACACACGCACACGCACACGCACACGCACACGCACACGCACACGCACGCAAGCGCCTACAGGCAAAATACCCCCATATATAAAAGGATAAAGAAATTAAAAACAAAGAAAAAACACACAAAAAATGTAAAAGGTAAACAGTAATACCACGGAAGCAGAGCGCTGTTACTTAAGGAACAACTCACGGCCCCCTTGTGGGATTTTGCTGGAAAAATTCACAAAAGTCAAACTGACTTTGTTTTGTTCTCTACTAGCTCCTATACATAATGTTCATTTAAAAAGACGTGAGTGATATGGCTTAAGGGTGAAGCACCGCTACTAAGCCTGAGGATGTGAGTTCAATCCTGGGACTACATGGTGGAAGGAGAAAACTGATTCCTGTAAGTTGTCCTCTGACTTCTATACACATGCATGTGCAACACACACAAATAAATGTAATTTTTAAATATGAGGAAGTAATTTTCAACTAAATATATACACAGTATATATTTATTCATGTATACACCCACATTATTTAAAAATCAAGTATATAGAGAGGTATATGGCACATACCTCGCCTTTAATCCCAGCAAATAATAAAATCCCCCCAAATAAAGAATATATAAATATAATAAATAAGTGTATAACCCAAACTCAAGGGATAAAGTATTTTCTTCTTTCAAGAACAACAGTGGTGCCCTAGGGATGTAACTCGGTTGGTAGAGTGCCTGCCTAGCATGCATAAAGCCCGGAGTTTGATTCCCAGTACTAAATAAACTGGGTGCAGTTGATGTACTCATCTAATCCCAGAGCTGCAAGGTAGAAAAAGGAAGAAGAGAAGCTGAAGGCCATCCTTAGCTGTATAACAGGTTAGACGCCAACCTAGGCTATATGAAATCCTGTCTCAAAAACAAAAACAACCACAGACCTGAAAGTCAGACATGGTGGCTCATCCCTGTGATTCCAGGTCTTGGGAGACTGAGGCAGAGATCATTCAAAGTTCTAGACATGACTAAAATATTGAGGGAGTTCCTAGCAAGTCTGCACTATCATATGAGACTGTGAGGAAGAAGGAGACGGAGGAAGAGAAGGAAGCAGAAGAAAAGGAGGAGGAAGGAGGGAAGGGGAGGGAGGGAAGGAAGGAAGGAAGGAAGGAAGGAAGGAAGGAAGGAAGGAAGGAAGGAGGGAAGAGAGAAAGAAAGAAAGAAAGAAAGAAAGAAAGAAAGAAAGAAGGAGAGAGAGAAAGAGAGAGAGAGAAAGAGAGAGTGATTGAGAGAGAAAGAAAAGAGAGAAGGAACAACAACAAAAGACCAAGGGCATACATAGCTCAGGGATACAGTGAGCACCTAGCATGTTCAAGGCCCTGGGTTTCAGCAATCACACACATACAAAAGAAGAAAACTCAGTACAATATAACTTAATTTTGTTTGTAAAAATATTTCTTTGATCCTCTAAATTGGTATGAAAGTTCACAAGGTTCTATTTAATAAATGTACCTTAAAATGTACTTTGATCACATCATAGGAGAAAAGAAGTAAACAAAGAACAAATCTGAGAAAGAATAGGAAATGAGACACACAGAGATGCTAAGAAGAAAAGCAAGTGAGATTTTCATATACTTATTGCCTTTTTTTGTGTTTTTAAAGATAAGCCTTACTCACTGTATAGACCAGGATGGCCTAGATCTCACAGAGGTTGCCTCCCTAGTGGTGGGATTTAAAAAAAATGTACCAACACACCACCTAATTTTTCTATAATTCTTAAAAGAGAAAACCACTCTCAAAAGCTGTCCTCTGACCTCTGCAATCACATGCCTGTACTTCTCACATGCCATTCACACTCCACCCATACAGATGTAAATAAACATTCTTTAAAAAATTTAGAACTTTGGAAATTCCCAAATAACTTTTAGAATGTACTTGTCCAAATGAACATAGTCTTAAACAAGTCCTATCTGTGAGCCAGGTATGAAAGCACACACCCATAACTCCAACACTTAGGAAGCAGAGGCAAGAGGACTGCCCCGAGTTCAAAGCCAGCTTGGGCACGTAAGTTCCAGACCAGCCTAAGCAATAGAATAAGATCTTATTTCAAAGAAGACAAAATAGATCAGGGATGTCTCAGAAGGCAGAGTACTTTCCTAGTATATGAAGGCTATGTGCTTAATCCCATTGTCAACAGAGTGGGATGGGGGTTCTTAGGTCAGAGCATACCCTCCTATAATCCCAGCACACAAGAAACAAAGAAAGAGTCTAGGTCAGCCTGACTGGTCTACACACTGAGTTCCAGCCTAGTCACATAGCAAGACACAGTCTTAAAAATGCAGTGATTAATTAGTAATGTCTAAGTACCTGGTATTTCTTAAGTTCTCTCTTCAGCTGGAGAACTGTCAGATGCTGGGGTCCTTCTTCCAGGTTCCCAATGCCCTGGTTTCCAGGCAATGGGGTGAGGACAGCCTTCCTGACTTCCTGAGTCCTGCTAAACCACTCCTGTAGCTTGTGCTGCTGTTTCTGGTTTAGTTTAACAGCATCTTTTAAGTCCACCAGAAAGGCAAATGCTTGCTCTATGCAGTCCTGGTACCCCAGACATTCCTCCTGGAGCTGAGCTACCTGTTCCTCCAGAGAATGGATTCGATTCTGGTCAGGAACATTCTCTGAAGATGCCTGGCTAGCTTGGCTGATACTGGCCTGATGGCTCTGCAAAGCTTCTCGAAGCAACTTAATCTCAAATTCCATTTCATCCATTCGGTCTGCCTGGGGACTTAAGTTTAAAGCAGGTTTGTTTCTAATGTTCCGTGCTCTGTTCGCGTATTTGAGAGAATTTAAGGACTCATCGAAATCCGAGGAGGAAGGGCTGACACACGTGATCATGACAGTCTTGGCACTACCACCCAGGGAGTCTTTCAGAAGCCTGGTAATCTTAGCATCCCTGTATGGAATATGAGAGCTCTTCCTGCGTGGGTCTCCAAGGGCACTTATTACGTTTCCTAGAGCGAGCAGCCCGCTGTTGATTTGAATGGACTCTTTGAATCGTTCACCAGTGTTCCCAGTCTTGGTCACTCTTTCTGATCCAGCCAAATCCACAAAGTGGAATTTGGAGACAATATGCCGATGTGAGTACCACTCTCCGTTTTCAGCTGCCTCTGCGTTCTTCTCAACTTGGCACACGCTTATTGTGAAAATGGCGTGGGATCTACTGGAGTGCTCGTTCATCTGGGTGGTGCCTGTGTGCCTGGCCGCATTCCCTACCTGCAGGAGACTCATCACATCCTCCACGCTCTCTACTTGGCATTCCTTGGCCCCAACAATCACTTAAAACACAAAGTTTTAAAACCAAAGTTTCATCAAAATCCAGTACAATTAAATTAATCCCACAACAGTTACCCTTTGCTAAGTAACCCAAAGAGAGAACCTTTTTTAAAAAGTAGTAATGATTCAAATAACAACATCAGTGAATATCATTAAATAATTGCAGAAAAACTCCAACAGAAATTATTTTTAAAATAGGACTCAAATTTAAACTCTAAAAGATGTATTTTATTTGTTAAGATCCAATTCTTGCTTTTGGTCAAACATCATAATGAATTCTTTAGAATGAATGACATTAAAAGCCTCTGGGGCCGGGTGTGGTGGCACATGCCTATAATCCCAGCACTCAGGAGGCAGAGGCAGGCGGATTTCTGAGTTTGAGGCCAGCCTCGTCTACAAAGTGAGTTCCAGGACAGCCAGGGCTATAAAGAGAAACTCTGTCTCAAAAAAACAAAAACAAAAAAAAAAAAAAAAAAAAAAAAAAAAAAAAAACCAAAAAAAAAAAAAAAAACCCAAAAACAAAAACAAAAACAAAAAAAAATCAAAGCCTCTGGGGCCGGGGTGGGGGGGCTAGAGTTACAGAGCTCAGAGGCAGAGTGGGTACAAAGTGCATGTGAGGCCCTGGGCTCAAGCTCCAGAATCAAGAAAAACAAAGTGAAACAAAACAGAAAGAATGCTTTGTTTCCGTGTTTTGATTTGTAATTATTCTATGAAAACAGGAGCCATGCCTGGTGGCACAGATCTGTGACCCAATCTACTCATGAGGCTGAGGCAGGAGGATTCAAAGTTCAAACAAAGCCAGTCTGTGAAAGTGAGTTAAAGGCCAGTACAGGCAATTTATAATGATACTCTGTCCCCAAATATTTTAAAATTAAAAACAAACGCCGGGCGTGGTGGCGCACGCCTTTAATCCCAGCACTCGGGAGGCAGAGGCAGGCGGATTTCTGAGTTCGAGGCCAGCCTGGTCTACAGAGTGAGTTCCAGGACAGCCAGAGCTATACAGAGAAACCCTGTCTTGAAAAACCAAAAAAAAAAAAAAAAAAAAAAAGGAAGCTTCTTCATGTGGATTCTGTGGCACGGCACTTTCCTAGCCCTGGATGGATTTCCAGCATAGCAAAACAAGACTATGAGCACAGAGGAAAACCAAATTCATCCTTTATTCTTGGCATCCTGACAGGTGCCTGGGTCTTACCAAGGCATGCTAGAGTTTCACTGAGCTACTTCACCTGTGTTCCCCTTCTCATCTTCTCGGATGTGAAGGTCCTTCATAGACGTCTCCAACTCTAGAAGATCTCTTAGGTCTTCCTTATACACTTCTATATACGACACTTTGATTTTAAAGTCAATGCTAGGATTTTCAGAGATGCTCTGAAATATTTCTTGGATAGCTCGAGGAATGATACCCTTTTGACCCTCCACAACTGATGCTGAAAATTCAGAAATAGAAAGCACATCTGAGTCTTGAAATAAACAAAGGCTACATCTGGAATTTATGCTTAATATATTTTTCTTATATTTCTATTATAAGAATTGTTAAACTTGGACAGGCATGGTGGCACATACCTTTTCTTCTAGCACTCAAGAGACAGAGGCACAGTTCACAATTAGTAACCATGGATGATTCTGTAATGGACTAAAACCTGTGACCAAAAAAGACCAGCATGATGCCCAAGAAAACAACATGGAGTGTGATCAAGTGTGCTTTTACATCCGCAGCACTTTTTACCCTGGGCTCCAGGGGCATGTGCCACAGAGTGTGCTGTCACAGAGAGGCATGTGCCACAGACTGTGCTACATACTAAGTTCCAGCCAGGGTTGCATAGCAAGACAGCATCTCAAAAAGTATATTATTAATTGAACTTATCCAGGGATAGACCACACAACTATAAAATCCAGAGGCAACAGGCTGGGAGCATGGCTCACTGGGTAAGAGCTCTGTCTATACAGTAGAAGGAGGACCTGAGGTGAGAGCTCCACAAACCATGTAAAAAGTCAAGCATGGCACAAGGGCATCTGTAACTCCAAAGGGAAAGTCAGGAGCATCCCAGGTTGGATAGTCACCAGTCTACTAGCTCCAGATTCAGGGAGAGACCCTGTCTCAGTGGAACAGAGTTGAGAGTGACACAGCAGGACATCCACATCCTCCTCCAGCCTCTGCATGTGCTTGCACAGACAAAAAAGATACGTGTGTGTGTGTGTGTGTGCGTGTGTGTGTGCACTTACTATGCACACACCATGCATATAGTCCACAGGTATCCCTTATGAAGAATTTATCCACTTAACAAATATGTGTTTAGTATTTACTATATATAATACAACATTCTAGGGCTCTGGCACAACCAAAAAAATAAAGGGAAAATCCCCTAATGTTGTAGAATTCTACAAACATGCAGTAACAATGAATAAAAACTATAAATTATATGGCATATTAAAATGCTAGCCACACATGGTGATAGACTCCTAAAATTCCACTGGGGCACTGAGATATGAGGGCTGAGAACTCATAGTCAACCTGGACAGAGCAAGGCGATCTCAAAAGCAGACACAGATGAATCCAAAAAACAAGCAGAGTGAGTGGAGGGCGGGGTAAAGCATGTGTGAAGCCATGACTGCAAGTTCAAAGACTAAGGCCAAGGGCAGGACTTGAGAGTGGAAGAACACATGTTAAAGCACCAGATGATGTGATCACAAACAAGGTCAAAGGTCAGCACAGCCAGGATCAGGGGCAAGGACAGACAGACAAGAGATGAGGTCAGAGGGGTGGCACACTGAAAACCATGGAAATCCTGGTGGATGGCTGCCCTCTTGGATTCCTTGTGGCTGAGGTCAGAGTCACAAAGAGAGCAGTAACATTATGGTCTGAAATTTTACAAATAAGTGGAGGACAGTCCTCACTACTGTCTTTTGCAGGTGTATGGGTAGAAAGACCACTTCAGGGGCTACTGTAGCAATTTGTTATCTGGGGGATTTGGAAGATAAATTTAACAGATCCTGATATGGTATCAAGATGGAACCTGCACTTATGTTGAAAAGTCATTAAGGTTTTCTGTCAACTGCATGTGACATCACATACCTACAACCTTACAGTTTAGGAGCTGAGACAGGATTATTAAGGGTTTGAGGCCAGCCAAAGCTACAAAGTAAGGCCTTATCATGCAGGGGTGGTGGAGTTGGGGAAGGAACAGAAGGACGGAGGAGGTGGAGAGATGGCTCATTGGTTAAAAGCATTTGCTGCTCTTCCAAAGGACCCGGGTTCAGTTGCCAACACCTAGATGGTGGTTCATTTATAACTCTAATCTCAGGGGATCAAATACCCTCTTCTGGTCTTCACTGGCAATAGGCATACTCGTACACACACATACATGTAGGCAAAACATGCATACACATGAAAATAATCTTTTAAAAATCAGACTGAAGCCGGGCATTGGTGGCGCACGCCTTTAATCCCAGCACTCGGGAGGCAGAGACAGGTGGATTTCTGAGTTCAAGGCCAGCCTAGCCTGGTCTACAGAGTGAGTTCTAGGACAGCCAGGGCTACACAGAGAAACCCTGTCTCAAAAAAAAAAAAAAAAACCAAAACAAAAACAAAAAAACAAACAAACAAAAAAACAAAAAAACCAGACTGAAAAGTTTCTGACAGACAGGATGTGACATGAGAGAAAGTGCTGGTCAAGACGACTGCAGGGTTTGCCCAGAGTCACTGCAGTTGCCATTGGTTCTAGTGGGTTGGAGGAAGAGACAGCAGCACATTCTCCTAACCTATTAAGACAATCAGGCAGTTGAATCTGTGTCCTCGGAGCTTTAACAGTTATCTGGAAATAACTGGAAGCCATCTGTGTACAGACAGCAAGCAATGGACTAAGCCTGGCTGTGACCACTAAGGACAAGATGTTTTCAAAGACAAAGGTGCCTGGGGGAGAGCCAACTCCTGAGCTCCAGAGCACTTCTCATACTAGTTCATTTGCCAGAGCACCTGAGGAGGGACCAGCATCATAGGAGAAGGACCAAGAATGTGGTCAGTCACTGGAAACCAGGTGGAGAATGTGCTAATGGGTCCAGTGAGGTAAGAAATAAGAGCAGACCAACCACTGCAGTTAGCAGAGTGATGACTTTAGGATTATCTCAACAGATTATTATCTCAACAGATGAATCTCAATGGCTATAGAAGTCAGAATATATGACTCCAAGACAGAGTGGGGGAGGGGATAGACAGTCCCAGAGGACAGTTTCATATCTGATGCACATGAATTTAAAAATCAGTTTCCATGGGCTGGGGATGCAATTCACTGGAGAGTGTTTGCTGATGTACATGGAGCTCTGGATCCAAGCCCCAACACTACACGGATTGGACACAGGGGTGCACATCTGCACTTGGGCACCAGGAGGTGGAAAAAGAGGATCAAAAGTTCAACATCATCCTTAACCACACTGAAAGTTGTCCTCTGACCCCATTCATATGCCATGGCATGCACCCTCAATAATAAATAAAATTTAAGGATATAAATAGGCATAGTTTTTCTATAAAGAACTATGACATAGAAATTATTCCCCAAAGTGACAGATTACATAAAATTAACATTTGTATCATACAGCTAAGTAAACAATTTCTTGAGTTAATAGAGTACAGGATTAAAAAGTATCTGCCTCAACTATACAGCACATAGGTATTAATATCTAAAATACACAAAAAGCCTCAAAACTTATCCCATCAATGAATGGACTAATGAACAGAATAGACCACTCTCAAAAGAAGTCCCTGCTGGAACAGCAGTCATCAAGACAATAAGAAGTGCTGGCGAGGGTGCAGACAGCACATACCTGCCTGTAACTGCTGGTGGGATGAAACTAGTCTGAACATCATGGAGAGCAGAAAAATGCAAGGCCCTTGAGAAGCAAACCAGACCTGCCATGTGACCCAGCCATACCACTTCTAAGTGTTTAACCCACAGATTCCAAGTTAACAGATTCCAGAGACACTTGAACGTGGGTCACTGCAGCATTATTTACAATAGCTAAGTTATGGAATCAACCCAGGTATCCATCAGTAGAGGAATGGATAACAAACATGGTTTATACATACAGTGTCATATATGTATGTAGATACACAGTGTCATATATAGAGAGAAGACATGAAAGGAGAAGTGAAACTGTCTAGGGATAAAGAGGATTGATGAGAAGGGAGAAGAGCAAGAGAGGTGGGTAGCAGGATGTTGGGAGAATACACTCAAATTACATTATATACTTGTAAGAAAATAGTCTTCTACATCCCAGCACAATAAAATAAAATATTAAAAAGATATTTGAGCCGAGCGTGGTGGCGCATGCCTTTAATCCCAGCACTTGGGAGGCAGAGGCAGGCGGATTTCTGAGTTCAAGGCCAGCCTGGTCTACAAAGTGAGTGCCAGGACAGCCAGGGCTACACAAAGAAACCCTGTCTCAAAAAACCAACAACAACAAAAAAAAAAGATATTTGAAATAGCCAATAAATATTTGAAAAAGTATACATCTTTAGCCAATGATGAAATACAGTTTCTTGAGCTGAGTGTGTTGTTGCATATCTGTAGTCCCAGCACTCAGGAGGCAGAAGCAGGAGAATCTCTGTGAGTTAGAAGCCACCTAAGGTTGCACAGTGAGACTCTCCCTTTAAAAGCGTGGGGGTTGGAGATGGCTCAGCAGTTAAGGGTATTTAATGGTATTGCAAAGATTCAGGTCTGATTCACAGAACCTACATGGCAGCTTACAACCACCTACAACTCCAGTTTCAGAGGATCAATGCCCTGTTTTTGGACTGAATGGGCTCCTGCACACATGTGGGTGCATGCATGCAAGTACGCACGTGTGCACACACACACAAAGAAATAAAATTAATTACAAATTTCTTTTTAAAATTGAGATTCCATTTCATCCCAGTCAGAGTGGTCACCATCAAGAAACAAACGACAGGGTAGAGAGTTGGCTCAGTGGTTAGGAGCACTGCTGCTTTCCAGAGGATGTGAGTTTGACTGTAGCATCCACTGGCAACTACCTCAAACTCCAGTTTCTGGAGTTTGGAACTAATGCAACGGAACATGTGGTAAGAAGCAGACGTGGAACTGACTAAAGACAATGGCGATATGAGAGAGGGTAGTGAGGAAGGCTCACTGAGGAAAACATAATGACATATTTATATGAAGAGGCCATGAGGAAACAAGCCTATTACTTTTATGATAACTTCAAAAATTAACTTTAAAAGGCAATGACAGGGGAGGGCCTAGTGCAAACCCAACTCTATGAGGGAGGGCTGAGGTGGAGGAATCCTAATTTCAAGGACAACCTGGGCTACAGAGTAAGTTTAAGCCCAGCATAGGCAGCTGAGTGACTCTTTCCCTTGAAACAAACAAACAAAAAAAAAAAGCAAAAAGAAGGCTAGTGATGTATCTCAGTATTGTGGTGCTTAGTCAGCAACTTAGTTCTATTTCCAGTACCATAAAAACAAAACAAGATTTAAAATGTTAAGGTCTATGATGGACTCAAACAGATGGCTGTACACCAGTGTTTGTCTCAGCTAAGTCGGGAGGCAAGGCAAAGTCAAGTAAACAGCCCAGTGCTCAGTCATAAAAGAAATGAAATCTTGATTCATGCTATAAAACACTGAGAGTTTGAAAGTCTTACCAACATGGCCTCCTCCGATGGTATATGTTTTCCCAGATCCAGTTTGTCCATATGCAAAAACAGTTGCATTATAGCCCTCGATGAGCGACAGCACTAGGGGCTTTATGCATGTGTTATAAACTTCATCCTGAGTGGAGTTTTTGCCAAAAACAAAATCAAAAGTGAAAACTCTATCTCTCCCAATGATAATCTGCTGGGTGTTTGGGATATCCCTCACACAGACTTGATGATTATGTAGAACTTCTTTGCAGAGCAGAGGTCTGATACGGACAGCCACTTTTATTGGTATTTCTTCCATGGCAGCTTGGGTTTTACTTAATAGATTATGCACTTAGTGTTCAATAACATGTGAGAAACATCCATTTTATGTAAGATCTGAACTCCTGCATATCAAAATAAAAGATATAGTTTAATTACTAGCTGCATTAATGCCATAAAAACCATTCATGTTTCAAAGCAGAGTCATTTTGAGCAGATTCTTTACCAGTACAAATTATATTACAAAGTTGATCTGACTTGTAAAATGCTTAAGGAATTTAATGAGGAAAATATTCAGCATTTAGGTTTGCTTCAAAATAGTTGCGGGGACTGGGGACTATGAATTGGTTAATTATAAAGTTAAAGGATAAAAACACAGAATTCCTCTGTTTATGTCCAGAGTGTGATGCTTCCTAGTTCATTCATCTAAATAATGAACATTTACAGTTAGGAATAATTAATTAGTTAGGAAATCCAGGTGAGGAGAGAACTCAGGAGTTATAAACATGTTAAAAGTAAATACTTGGGAAGGCGTTGAGATGGCTCAGAGATTAAGAACACTGGCTGTTCTTCCAGAGGACCTGGTTCAATTCCCTGCACCCACATCAGGCAACTCACAAATACCTGCAGCTCCAGCTCCTGCACACACATGGTACACATAAATGTATATAGGCACACACCTATACATAATATATATATATATACATAATACATAAATACATTTTAGCCAGGTAGCAGGGGCACACACCTTTAATCCCAGCACTTGGAAGGCAGAGACAGGTGGATCTCTAAGTTTAAGGCCAACCTGGTCTACACAGTGAGTTCCAGGATAGCAAGAGCTGTCTTGAAAAACAGAAAGAAAAAAAGAAAGAAAGAAGGAAGGAAAGAAAGAAAGAAAGAAAGAAAGAAAGAAAGAAAGAAAGAAAGAAAGAAAGAAAGAAAGGGAGGAAGGAAGAAAGAGAAGGAGGGAAATAAAATTTATAAATACATAAAATTTAAAGCAAATTATTTGTATCATACTTGAAGGTATTGAAAATAGCATTTCATCTCGCAAACATCAGAATTAAATGATGAAATTTTGTCAGTATAATTTAAAATAATTAGTTTAAAAGCAATCACTACAGGCTACAGAAATGGCTCAGCAGGTAGAGGGTTCCCCCACATAAGCTCTGGGAAGCATGGGAAGGTGGAAAGAGAAAAACACCTGCACAAAGTTGTCCTGACCTCCACACATGCTCTATCATTCACTCCCAAGCCCGGTGCATGCAGGGAACTTAACTTTTGAAAATGTTGAAACAGGCAAATGGTGTCTTCTACTCCTAAACAATGCCTTAGCTTCTTTTCCTGCACTGTGATTAAAACAGCCCAAACAAATGCAGTCTATCGTGGAAGGAAGTTTAGGCAGCAGCTTGCCGCCACTGACCATGTTCTATCCACAGCCAGAAGAGAGCAATTGATGCAAGCTGCCTCTGCTCAGCCTGACACCCACATTTTAGATAGGCCAGGATCCCCTCCGCAGGAAACCGTCCTTCCCAAAACTAAGGTGGGGCTCTCAGGACAGCAAATGGCTCAGTTTGTAAAGGCACTTGCTACCAAACCTGAGGACCTGAATGTGATCTCTGAATCCACATGGTGGAAGAACAGACATCCACAGATGTCCTCTGACCTCCATAAATGTGTACACACACACAATGTGTAAAAAATATGTAAAAACAGAATGAGTATTCCTTACATCAGCTACCATAAGATAATCGTCTACAAGTGCCTTAGAAGTCTAGATTCTGACATTGTGCCATGGTCACACATATTTGGCTACAACTATTTCTTATTCCTTCTCAAGGTGACAAGTGTTTTGTACCAACAGTTTCTGGTGCCTTTCTTTCTATGGGACCCCAGGGATGACTTCCTTTCACCCAGTTTGTGCCCAGTGTTCTCACAGTAACTCAAGTGTGTAGCAGCGAGGACTTTGTGAGGCTCAGGCCTCCCTTGGTTTGGCAGTGGTGCCCTGGTTTATTTGGCTGGCTGTTAAGACGTCTCTTCTGGTTTCCAGAGGACTTGTTTCATGACCATGGTGAAAACAACCAGTCTGATGGGGAAAGATTCTTTGGAAAAGTGGGTTTTAAGATTATCACCAATCTAGAAGGCTGTTGGACAGCAAATAACACTTCCTGAACTACTTGGTATGGAAATATTCACTTTGGTTTTATACAGTTTCTCACTCTGGTTTGGATCTCAGAGCAGTCCTGCTGCCTCCACCTCTCCAGCATTGCCACTACAGGTGTGGGCTTCCACACATTAACAGCTCTGGAAATGTAACCATGATAAATTAATATCCACTAACCTTAAAAAACAAAACAAAACTCAGCTACACTAAAAATGAACAGCCAGAAGAGGCTCACAACAAAAATCTTGTATGTCACTAAAATCTCAGGTCCCTTGGGCTTCAATAGCCCAGAGTCAACAAACTATCTTTAATGGAAGTTGGGGAGGTGACACAGATAGACACGCACAACTTGGCAGTTTCAATAATTCTTAACAAATCTTCAATAACAACAACAAAATACTCGTGTGTATCATAAACCCTTACGTCCTAAAGCACTCTTAAAAGAAACAAAACCCCTCTGGGATGCAGTCTGCACAACAGTCATACAGATTAGGTCACTTTTTTTTTTTTTTTAATGTCATCTTAGTAAGGCAAAAGTTGCTGTCTGGGCTAATGAGAGGGCTCAGCACCACAGCATGTGTGGCCACCTACCTGGTAATCTGGACTCAATCTCTGGACCCCACATAGTACAGGGAAAGAACTGACAGTTGTAAACTGTTGTCTGACCTGCACATGCTCACACTCATACACACATAAAAATTCTTATTAAAAAGGTTATGTTAAGCTGATCCCAACTTCTTTGGATAAATTGCTTATTTAAAAATACCAACTAGCCCCAGAGTTGGTGATGCACGCCTTTAATCCCAGAACTCAGGCGGCAGAGGCAGGAGGATCTGAGTTCTAATTGGAGTATTTCCACTTCGTTGGGTTTTGTGAAGGTAATGTTGACATAAACAGTGTGGCCATATAAGCGGTCAGAATTTGCCTACCATAATCATAAAAAGTAATATGGTGCATACATATATGGCTCATAAACAACATGCAGTCCATTTTTTAAAGCCTGTGACAGTTACTTTTCAGATTCAATGTAGTCCTGTATACTGTCAAATATAAAAATAAATAAATAAAAATCAGCAGGGAAATCTGATTGGCTGGTAATATTTGAGGACACGTTTTTTAAAATGTGACCAAATGCAAGGTAAGCATTTACCATTTGGTAAATGTCATTTGCTAGGTAATGAGGTCTTCAACTACCGGCTTCCACGGACGTGGTGGCGGGAGTTAGAAGTTGTGGTCCACGGGTTGTCACTTCTTTCCTGAGAAGCGTCCCAGCAAAAAACGATGCTCGCAACAACTCACGACTGCATAACGGAGCCTGAGTGTGAGCCAGAAAACCGGGAAACAGACCCGGGCGGGCGGCAGGCACCGTCCCTCAGCGCCTCGCCGCCCGAGGCTTCCCTCGCGAGGACAGGCTCACGGCGGCGCCCTCCTCACGCCGCAGCCGCGTGCCCCGCTGCCCTCCGGCCCGCGCTCAGGCCCCCCGCTGCTACCTCAGGACGCCCCGCTCCGTCCGCCGCGTCCGCGACCCTCAACGGGGCCGCAGGCCGGGTGCCGCCGGCTTCGCGCCCGTCGGGCCCGGGGCGCACCGACCGGCTCCGGACAGCCCAGGTCTTCGCAGGCGAGCGCCCCACGCCGCGGCCTTCCTCCGCCCTCCGCACCCACGCCTTTTGTTGTCACCAGTTCTCAAGGCAACGGCGCAGCACGCCTCCCGCCACCTCTCAGCGACCCCGCCCCCCGCTGGCTCCGCCCCAAGCCGTCCCCGCCCTACGTAGGCCCAGGTTCACGCAAAACCTGCCAGCACTCTCCGCCTCCAACGCGCCCCGCCCCAGGCTCCGCCCCGCCCCAAGGCTCCGCCCCGCGGCCACCCTTCCTTTGGTGGAGTCCCTAGCTGAGCCTGCCCCAGGATCCTTCTCTGAAAATCCCAGGAAACACACACGGGACGTGCGACAGGTTGAGTTTAGGTACTCCGCTACTACCTCAGGTAGTGCGGTTTTGAAACAAGGTTTTATGTAGCACAGGCTACTTGAGTGTCTCTAATCCTGCTTCTCTGGAGGTCCCCAGGCACTTGCCACCACACTACTTATATGGTGCAGGAACCTGAAACCAAGGCCTGATGTACATAATGATACCCTCTCAGGGACAAAAAGGGGTGTGGGCGGGACAATGGCTTTCAACTTTGACCTGATCCCTCAACAGACATAAATTTGAAAAGCCAACAGAGTGGTTCAAGCCTGAGACAGTATAGGGGGAAAAAGGCTGCTATATGAATCAATATATATGTATAACTACATAAATGAAAACAAACGTTTCGTGAGGGCTGGAGAGATGGCTCAACGGTTGGGAGCACTGACTGCTCTTCCAGAGGTCCTGAGTTCAATTCTCAGCAACCACATGGTGACACGCAACCATCTGTAATGGGATCTGATGCCCTCTTCTGGTGTGTCTGAAGACATGTACAGTGTACTCATATGTACAGTAAGTAAATAATATTTAAAAACAAAAACAAAAAACGTTAGCCAGGCGGTGGTGGCACAGGCCTTTATTCTCAGCACTTGGGAGGCAGAGGCAGGTGGATTTCTGAGTTCCAGGCCAGCCTGGTCTACAGAGTAAGTTCCAGGACAGCCAGGGCTATACAGAGAAACCCTGTCTCGAAAAACCAAAAAAAAAAAAAAAAAACCCAAAAACCAAAAAAGCAAAAAAAAAAAAAAAAACCCAAAACAAAAAAAAAAAAACCAACAAAAACAAAACAAAACAAAAAAAAAACATATTTCATGAACACTCGGTAGTTCTGATCTTATTCTAGTCTAACTTCTTAATGTTG
The DNA here is from genome assembly GCF_978045245.1 of Mus caroli. Taxonomy (NCBI): domain Eukaryota; kingdom Metazoa; phylum Chordata; class Mammalia; order Rodentia; family Muridae; genus Mus; species Mus caroli. The sequence continues at coordinate 61,987,964 of NW_028227270.1, read as the reverse complement.
GCACATATGTGTACCAATGCATGCCTGCTCTCAGAGGCCGGAAGCAAGCACTGGGTCCCCTGGAACTGGAGTTACAGATAGTTGTGAGCTATACCTGTGGCTGTGGGCAATGGAACCCCAGTCTTCTGCGTGCTTTAAGCCACTGAGCCATCTATCCATCCCCAGATTTTGCCTAAGTCGATTGCACTGGCACAAAGGGGTGTGGTATAGTGATTGGGCACGTGTTTAGAATGCACAAGGCACAGAGTTCACTTTCCAGGATTTCTTCTTTAGACAACCAACTTCATAACTCAGTAGAATGCAGCCTGCAGTGTAGTGTGCTTTGGTTTTCAGTAGAAATCTAGCTGATCAGATAAGAAATTTCCTATACAACAGCCAATCAACCATTTAGTCTGTCCTTGGAGAACTAATGAGGTGCCATCCTCACCCTTTTCTTTTACCTCCTGGTCATGAGGTAAACAATTTGCTCCTATATGCACTAGCTACTGTGTCATGCTGCCTGACCACAGCTCAAAGCAGCAGTGGCGACAATTGGCTATGGACTGAAGCCTGTAAGATGTCAAGCCAATGGAAACTCCTCTTGCTATGGGTCTCTGTGAGTTATTTATCTTGGGCTGGTCCTTGTTACTGTTCTATAGCTGTGAAGAGACACTTCCGCTAAAGCAATTATAAAAGGAAGCATTTAACTGGAGGCTTACTTACAGTTTCAGAGGGTTAGCCCCTTACCATTGTGGCAGGGGACACAGTGTCAGGCAGGCACGGCAGTGGAGCACACGTGATCCCCAAGTTGCAGGCAGGGAAGATGAGACTGGACCTTATAGAGGGCAGAATGCGCTTGTGCACACAGATAAACACTGGAGAAGTCAGGAAAGTTACACTCACAGGCATGCTTCAAAGGAAGGAGATGTTTAATCTGTCTGCCTCATGGAATGCTGGGAATGCATGCAGTTTACAACCTAGTAATCCTTTGCTGTATGTCGAGCCAGTCTGTGCCCACATCTTCCAGAATTGGTGTTTTTCTTATCCCACACCCCTTACCACTAAAACTTTGAGCATTACAAACTTCAAGACCTTAGCATCCATCCTTATGAGTGATGTGAGTCACATGTGCTTTACAATGGCCCAAGTGAGCCAGGCCAATCCTGATACCCACAGGTATTATGTTTGTCTCAGTCTCCCTGGACCAGTGGTTCTCAGCCTGTGGGTCACGACCCCTTGAACAACCAACCCTTTCACAGGGGTCACATATCAGATAACCTGCATATCAGATATTATTTACATTATAATTCTTAACAGTAACAAAATTACAGCTAAGAAGCACCAACAAAAATAATCTTATGGTTTGGGGTCATCACAACATAAGGAACTGTATTAAAGGGTCGTATGTAGCATGAGGAAGGTTCAGAACCATTCTTCTTGACCCTAAACCTTGGGCCCTCCAATCTCTGAGCCAACAGTACCCACCTCTGTGAAAGACACCACATGAACTTTGTAAAGAATCGCAAAGTAAAAGTCATCTTAAATGTCTTGTACACATGGGACAGAGGGGTTATCAGAAAACTCCCCCCACCCACTTGTCATAAACAGAGACCAAGAGCAATGAACCTCTCTTCACCTCTTCAGGATGGCTGGAGACTCTGGAGAGATGGGAGCTTGATCTGCCCTGCTGCTGAAGAGGGCAGTCCTGGGATTCTGACCCTTGAACCAGAGAGGTGAAGTGGAAACTTACTGGTTCTTTGGAGAGTCAGTTGTGTTGGATGGTGTTTTGCTGGGGCAATCACAGGAAGGAGTGTTTTCCTGAAGTGGACACAGGTGAAAGACTAAGACAGACTCTGGGGGCCTGGGTACCAGAGGTTTTCCACGGAGATCTCTGTCCAGGCCAGGTGGGAAGGTTCCAGCATGAGAAGTGAGTGCAGGCAGGGAGACAAAGTCTCTGCCACGCCTTCCTTCCAGGTTGCTTGCTCAGTAACTCCAAGCTGCTTTGAACTGAGTCGGGTCTGGCTGGGCTGACAAAAAAACTGACTATCCAGTGATCCAGTGAGGAGTGCGGCAGGACCTCCAGTGGCTCTTCGGGAGAGAAGATCTCATCCCAAGTGTTACATACAGCTCTTGGAACAAAAGACTCAGACGAAGGAATAGTTCTAGCATATCTTTAATTCCCTGCATGAATTTATATACAGTTCTGGGGGTGATTCAGGGTTTGACAGCAAGCACCTCTCATTGGCTTGGACTGTGAGTTTGGGGGAAACCTTATTTGCATGTGGGAAGGCTTGGTGCTGTTCCTACCTGGCTGATAGCCACGCCTTTCTTGTGGGAGTTGTAGGGGCAGTAACTTCAACAGGAGCCAGGGTCCAGGAGACATGAGAGAACTCCTTCAGTCCCATGTAGGTGAATTATCACCACCGGGTCCCAGGGTTCAAGATCTAGCCTCGCCTGGAAACCAGGCTGTCTGCATGTAGCCCGTTGCCCCATAAGACTCGTTTTACTAAAGCAGACACAGGAGAGAGGATGTTAAGCCAAAGCAAACACGTGAAAGGACACATGACAAAGGATTCTTTGCTAACAACATGTATGTATTGGTCTGCCTTACACTGTGAAGTTGAGTTGCACTTGTTGGACTCCATGGATTTGGGCTGATTAGCTGCACGTGCTGAGGCAAGGCACGTGAAGGACACGTGATGCTTGGAGGGTATAAATAGGACTCAGTTGAGTGACTGGAGACAGAGTTTGGCTTGCTGGTACAGTGAGTGTGGGTCTCACATCTTTGCTGATCTTCACTTTCCTGAGAGAGGCACATCTGAGCACTTCTGGTGTTCTTGCTGTCCCTCCTGCTGACTCCAGCTAAGGCTGAGGTCGGGCTGTCTCTGCCAGATCATGTCACTGCTGTTGCTATCCCCAGTCTACCGAACTGGACTGCTGGTTGTATCCATGAGGTGTTTGCGAGTGAATAAAGCTGCCTGCTACTGCTAACTTGTGAACTGAACTACTGATTTCCAGACAGCACAGACAAGAATTGCTCAAAACCTTTTTAAACAAGGCCCACTTTCCTCATATCCTTTCTTTCCCACTACTTCTGGTGGAAGGTGGGATAAAAGGAAGGTTAAAGAGTTTAAGAACCATCATTTAAAATAGGACTTGAAAAAATTAAAATTACAAGCCAGACGTGGTGGTGCACGCTTTTAATCCCAGCACTCGGGAGGCAGAGGCAGGCGGATTTCTGAGTTTGAGGCCAGCTTTGCCTGCAAAGTGAGTTCCAGGACAGCCAGGGCTATACAGAGAAACCCTGTCTTGAAAAACCAAATAAATAAATAAATAAATAAATAAATAAATAAATAAATAAATAAAATTACAGAGATTATTACTAGAGACTGGACCTAAGCTCCATATATCACACAGGTGAGCAGCCATGGGGAGACAGGCTTAGAATGGTACTTAGACACATGGATTGAGAAGCTCGTGTGAAGACCTTCAGCATAATAAAATATAATTTTAGTTATGCCGACTGAGCATTATCTACCTCCTTGCTCCCAACATCTTCCTGTTGAGAAATCATTGCACACACTTAGAGACTAACTAAGGGAAATCTCTTTAGTGGTGCTTTGTTGGCTAGGCTAACACCCAAGGAAGAGCTGCATGTTCAACAGATTTTACTAAATTATATACACTCTAGGCTTACACATCCCACAAACACTGTGAATCTTAAATCTCTTTCAGATTCTGGCCCCAGGTTACACTTTTGAATAATTTTACAGAGCACTAAAAGTCTGGCCACTCAGACAGATAGGAGATTTATGCAGCAAAGATATTACATATTACTGGAATTATTACCAATTATTACCAATTACCAATGTTACTCTTTTCGAATACTTGTTACCAAGGTTCATCTTGCTCACCTGGCAGAATTATGTTTCCCGGATAAGAACACAGGGAACTTAATGGCAGACCAGAACTTTAGGACAGTGGTGACCCTACCTAAGTTGCCCTAGAGGTATGTCTTTAGTATGGGAACCAGGGCCTAATGACTGGTGAATCCTGGCTGATAAACATTTATTTCCCTGCACCCCACGTTCCCTAGTCTCTAACAGGCCTGGTTAGCACACTCCTTACCTTTCAGGTGTTTAGGATGCAGGGCTCCCTTAGCTAAATATCACTAGTGTGACTTAATGTCTCCTGAGCAAGTCTATTAGTAAATCCTTTGCTTTATAACATCAATTTTATTTTATTACTTTTTAAAGATTTATTTTTATTTATATGAATACACTGTAGCTGTCTTCAGACACACCAGAAGAGGGCATTGGATCCCATTACAGATGGTTGTGAGCCACCATGTGGTTGCTGGGAATTGAACTCAGGACCTTTTGAAGAGTAGTCAGTGCTCTTACCCGCTAAGCCACCTCTCCAGCCCCCCTTCTCATTCTTATTGAAGCTCCTCTCCAGGTTTGGGAGGGAAGTCCACCCTTCTCCTTAAGGCCCCATCATGTTTGGATTTCCCAATATTGTATAGTTGAGTCTAACCCTCTCCTTCTTCCCTACTTAACGTTTCTGTCACTAGGATATGACACAATGACCACAGCAACTCTTATAAATGAAAACATACAACTGGGGGCTAGCTACAGTTCAAAGGTTTAGTCTACTGTCATCATGCGGGGGAAGCATGGTGGTATGCAGGGACACTGGGTACTACAGAGCAGCTGAGAGTTCTACATCTGAATAGGCAGGAAGGAGGAAGAGAGGGTGACACTGGGCCTGGCTTGAACACCTGAAACTTCAAAGCCTGACCCAGCCTGACATACTTCTTCCAACAAGGCCACACCTCCTTCAACAAGGCCACACCCACTCCAACAAAGCCACACCTACTCCAGCAAGGCCACATCTCCCAGTCCTTTCAAGTAATGCCACTCCTATTCACTCATACAACTACAGCCTCCAGATGTATAGTTGTACCTAATATAATGTAGATTTATGCTTAATCTTCCCCTTCATATGTGGTAGAGTTGTGTCTAATGTGTCTCTCCATGTATTGTATACTTGCATCTAACACTTCCTTTTATATATTATACACTTGTGTTGAATGCTTCCCTCCCACATGGAGGCCCAGTTCTGGCCCCAAGGACCTCTCATTACAATAAACCTCACTGATTGGAGTTATGTGAGCTTCTTTTCTTGACCAACATCTCCTGTTCCTCCTCCTCCTCCTTTCTTTCCTCTTCCTCTTTCTTTTTTGGTGATTTTGAGTCAGGGTCTTATTATGTAGTTCTGGCTGTCCTGAGATTCACTTGTAGACCAGGCTAGCCTTGAACTCACAAAAACCCATTTGGTTCTAACACACACACACACACACACACACCCCTTCCCCTACATGCTGGGATTAAAAGCATGTGCTTCAGCAACTGCCACTACTGCCACTTGAGTCATTTGCATTCATTAGCTCAAATTATTCTATAATAAAGGCTTCCCTCTACACAGTTAACCTAAAATGGTGTTTGTACAGGAATTGGTGGACCAATACTTCTTCTCTCTCTTTTATTTATCAATTGTGATGGTGAGGAATTGGTCCTTACCAACATCCCCAAAACAAATGTTATAGTTTCTTTCCTTGGAGTATGTGAATTATGAATTTATAGATTTTTTGTTTGTTTGCTTTCCAAATACTATGTTTTGTTCTCAAAGTAAGAGTTTCTAGGCTTCTCAGATACCATACCATGATCACCTATTAATTTTTAAAAGATTTATTTGTATGTATGTGGATATTCATTTGCATATATATGTCCACCATGTTTGCCCTGTGCCCCAGGAAGCCAGACGAGGCTATCATATCCCCTAGATCTGGAGGCACAGATGATTGAGAGCCACCACGCGGTACTGGAAATAGAGCCCAATTCCTGTGCAAGAGCAGCCAGTGCAGGAACTGCTGAGCCACGCCTCCAGTCCATCACTTCCCGTCCTTCTTCCTTTTAACCCAGGCTTCATGGAACTTGATGAACTGGCTGCTGGAGAGCTGGCTCAGCAGTTAAGAGTACTTGCTCCTGCAGAGGACCTGGGTTTGATTCCAGCCCCCACATGGTGTCTCCCGCTGTCCAGATGAATGCTCTCTTCTGACCACACATAGTCCATGTACCTACCAGCAGGCAAAACATTCATACGCGTAAAGTAAAATACATCTTTCAAAAACAAAGAACACAACTCAATCAGACTGTGACATTTGAATTTCAGCCCTGTAACAAGAATAGTGGTTAGAGTTCTGTGCCGACTAAACTTTAGCCTGTCCTGACAACAGTGGAATGGGGAAAAGAACAGTGGGTCTCATAGCTGCTCGTTACAGTATAAAAATCAGTTTATGTTGGAAAATCTTGGAGTTTACTGCCTGAGACATGAAATCCTGCAGTCCCCATAGGCTGACTGATGTTGTCATCATCGCTATTGGATGGGGCCTTGTACCATGGACCAGGCTGGATTACAGTAGAGTTCATTACATAACACAGACTGACCTCAAATTCATGGCCATCCTCCTGCCTCTGCCTGTAGAATTCTGAGACTGCAACCATGAGCCACCATGGCTTCCTACAGATGGTCTTCTTGTTGACAGACTTTGAATGCTACAAATTTAATGTTGATTTGGAAGGAAGCCAGGCTACTTCGTGTTACAAATAGCCTTACATATTTGCTATGACAGAGTTCAAAGTCTGTCTAGAGAAAACAGACAATTTCTGAAAGTGGTCTGTAACTTTAATTTTGTTAAATCTTGTTTTGTTGTTGTTGTTGTTGTTGTTTTGTTTGTTTTTTCGAGACAGGGTTTCTCTGTGCAGTCCTAGCTGTCCTGGAACTCACTCTGTAGACCAGGCTGGCCTTGAAATCAGAAATCCACCTGCCTCTGCCTCCCAAGTGCTGGGATTAAAGGCGTGTGCCACCACTGCCCGGCTAAATCTTGTTTTTAATGATGGTTCTTAAACACTTTAATCTTCTTTGTAACCCACCACCCACCAGAAGTAGTGGAAAAGAAAGGCTATGGGGTAGGGAGAAAGTAGACCTGTTTAGAAAGGTTCTTTGGAGCAACTCCCATTTGTGTTTTCTGGAAATCGGCAGTTCAGCTCACAGGTTAGCAGGCAGCAGCAGCTCGATCCACTCACAAACACATCATGGATACACCAGGAGTCTAGTTCGATAGAGTTGGTTTAGCAACAGCGGTGACATGACCTAGCAGAGACAGCCAGGCCTCAGCCTCAGCTCAAGTCAGCAGCAGGGACCCGGAGGGACTCCAGGAGAAGTTCTTAGCTGTGCCTCTCAGGGAAGCAAAGTTCAGGGAAGACACAAAACCCGTAAGCGTTGCACAGCTAGCTGTACCAGCAAGCCAAGCTCTATCTCCGTCACTCCATAGAGTCCTATTTATACCCTCCAAACATCACCTGTCCTCCACGTGCCTTGCCTCAGCATGTTACGTCCAATCAGGCCAAATCCCTGGAAGCAGCAACAAACTGCAGCACGCCACCAGAAGCTTTTTGGTGTTTCTCTCTATGGTGTCCAGACAAATGCAGCTCAACTATGCAATGGAAGGCAGACCAATACATGTGTGTTGTTAGCAAAGAATCCTTCATCGCATGTCCTTTTATGTGCTTGCTTTAGCAGAACAATCCTCTCTCCTCTGCCTGTTTCAGTGAAACGTTCCTTCACGAGGCTGCCTTAGCCTTTCACCTGTGTTCACTTTAACAAAACGTTCCTTCATGTGTTTCCCCCAGCAAAACACCACCCAACCGACTTTCCAAAGAACCCTTAAGTTTCCACTTCAGTGGCCTGAATACAGTGTGCCTCCGTTCTGCTGGAGCTGGAGCAGTTCGGAGTGCTTGCTTCTTTTCAGAAGACCTTGGTTTGGTTCTGAGCACCTGTATCAGGCAGCTCATTACCTTCTGTAACTCCAGTTACAGGCAACTCGGTCTAGCAACTCCGACCTCTGCAAGTACCTGCGTACACATGGTGAGCATACACACACACACACACACAAATTTGCTAAATCTTTAGAAATATTTATACTGGGCACAGTGGTGCACACCTTTAATCCCTGCATTCAGAAGGCAGAGGCAGATGGAGCTCTGAGTTTGAAGCCAGCCTTCTCTATACAGTGAGTTACCGACAAGGGCTATATAATGAGCTCCTGTCTCAGAGAGAAAGAGTACAGAGATGAACTTGAGAGCCATCAGTTAAAATCCTTTCGAGTTACAGAAAACAAACTGAAGGTCAGGAAGATGGTTCGGCCAGTGTCAGTGCCATGGTGATAGGAGAATCAACACCTGCAAGCTACACTCTGAATTCCACATGTGCCAGGGCATGCACGAGTATGTGTGCAAACATACATAAGTAACAAAACTTTAAAAAAGAAAGAAAATGAACTGAAAATGTGTAGGGCAGCGGGTGTGGGGGAATAAAGGGAGTGGGAGAAGACCCATGTCCTACTGGAGTTTCAGTGCTCTGGGCGGGCAGACTCAGGACTGCCGCATGCTTTCCACGTGGCCCTGGGTGGGTGTCTGGCTGTGGGAAGCCACGGACCCAGCCCACAGGGGAGGTGGACAAGGGGCAGTCCGAGGTCTCTGGGCCTCACAGAGGCCAGAGATAACAGGTTCTCAGTCTCAGGCATCCCAGATGCCACTGGACACTGCAGAAGAGCTGAGAACAAAATGGAGGCCCTGGGGGCAGCTTGGTCATCTCCAGGACCAAAAGGAGGAGAGGGAATGAAAAGGGGACACTGGGTGGTTCCCATGCAGACGAGAGTCCTTGGTCCGGTCTATGGCTGGAGCACAGGAAGGCATTCCGGAGGGAGGTTACACATGGCTGGTAAGGGGAAAGCCTATCCCATTTTTTAGGTCTTGATGAGCAGAGACAGTCCATGGTTTTAGAGCTTTATTGTAGAAAGCCAGGGGGAAAGACAGAAGGTAGAAAGAGGGAGAGAGGCTGGCCATGGCCATGTGGAGAGAGGGGAAAAGGAGAGAGAGAAGGAGGGCTAGAGATTAGAGTAAGAAAGGTGAGAGTTTAAGAGAGTGAGGAGGGGCCAAGCAGTTCCTTTTATTGTGGGCTGGGCTATCTTGCAGTTGCCAGGTTAAGTGTGGGGCAGAGCAAACCTGGCTATAGTCAGGTAACTGTGAGGGTAGAGTCTAGCCAGAATGCCAGGAGCTTGGGGTTTTCTCTGCATGACAGATAGTCACAGAATTATGGAGTTGGGGGCTCTGTGGTGTCAGGCACCTGTCTCTGGGAACATGGCTCACTGTTCCATCCCTTGTAGAGTTTTCTACTGGGTCTCCGGAGCAAGCCTCATTCAACCAAAACAGGCTGCCTTTCATGGCCCCACAAAAAATGTATCCTGTTCTTATCTCAAGCACAAAGTTCACAGGACAGGCACCACAGGCATAGCAGAGCTGGGTTCTCAAATCGACTACAACAGGGTAAGGGTGTGGCTCTGTGGTAGAATGCTTGCTTAGTATGTTAGAGGCCCTGGGTTCAGTTCCTAAGATTGAAAGGAATAAAACGAAGAGTACCGTTGTCCCAGCTGTCATGCTTTGACAGCAAATCCCTCAAAGGAAGGGGGTTTCCTGTGTCCTTCCTGACAAAGCTGCATCCCCCATTACCAAGACAATCACTGGCAGGGAGACAGGATGGCAGTGACTTGCTGATACTGTTCCACCGAACCTCTGGATGGGCATAGGGTCACATGCCGCTGAGGAGGGACAGGCACAGCTACTCACATGCAGTCCCTGTCACAAGTTTCCAGCAGCTGACAGCAATGCGCTTAGACACAGAGCACCTATTCCAGGTTTATGCAGTTACAGTAAGTTTCAAAGGTAAAGTCAGCCATCCCTGCACTCTGCACCTGTGGGTTCAGCCAACTGCCTCGAGAAGGGAGGGGTGGAGCGGGACCTAAGTTAGCAGGTGCTCATCTGTGCACTAAGCCCACCTCTGTGACAGGGTATATCATCCTGTGGTAAACCCTTTCAAACTACTCTTGGCAAAGTCTAACTTTGTTCTACACAGTTTCTCTGTGTAGCCCCCGGCTATCCTGGAACTCACTCTGTAGACCAGGCTGGCCTTCAACTCAGAGACCTGCCTGCCTCTACCTCCTGAGTGTTGGAACTAAAGACATGGGCCACCACCACCCTGTAGCAAATTCTATGATATATCTCATTCCAGGTTTAAGCAAAGTTTCAAAGATCTGAACTGAATTCCAATGAAGTCTAAAAACACTTAAGCTAACAGATATTCAAAACCGAAGAGCCATTATGTTCAACACTCACTACCATTACCAATAAAAAGCCCAGAATAAAATGCCAAGATTGAGCTTTTTATTTTATTTTTTTTCTAAGACCAGGTCTTGGGGTTGGTGAGGTGAGGGTGAATCTGGGAGGAGTTAGAGTAAATATGATCAAAGCTGTGTAAAAAAAATTCTCAATGAATTAAAATGCTGTATTAAAAGTAATACAAGGCCTAAAGTATTTTAGGCTGGCCAGTTTGGCTGGGGCTGATGATAGTAAACTTCTGACCTTCCTGACTGTCATTTCGGTGCTGGGATTCCTGGTAGGCGACATCCCACACTTGTTGCACATATTGATGGAGACTGAATTCAGGGCCTTTGGCATGGTAGGCAAGCACTCCCCCCAGCTGCACTGCCTGCATGACCCTATTCTAAAAAGACTTTTTATATTACTTATGTGCAGTGGAGTCCAGCAGAGAGCACTGACTCTTTTGGAGGTAGAGTTACCAGGAGCTGTTAGTGGTCAACTGTGAGGAGTGGGTGTGGCTGCGGCCCCAAGATGGCGCCCAGGACTGCTGCCAAGTCTTATGACTGGCACCTGACTTCCTCAAATCCCTCAAGATAACCACTTTGAGCTGCATTGTGCAGATGCACCACGATGTAAGATCGGATGATGTGAGAATGTAGTCCTGAGCCAATGAACTGTGCCTACGTGGACTGGGGTGATGGGGAGTGGACGAGAGGGGATAAAGGGGGATGGCCGAGAGAGGTTGGGGCATTCTTTTTCCTGCACATTGTTAAGTTCCTGAATAAACTGCCTTGAGAAGGACATCGGTTTCGTTGCTTCTTTTCTGCTGGTCAGAGACGGTAGCGACAAGTGGTGGCCCGCACGGAGAGACGTGACAAGTCCAGAACTCTTGGCAGTCAGGGTAGCCAGCTGGTAAGCTCCCAGGTAAGTGGGACGATTCAAGTTCTCAGTTAGAGACTATTAGGTTCCTGGATTAGGGACTATTGAGGTTCTCGGAGTGAGACAATTAAAGTTACACCAGGCACTATGGGAAATACAATATCAGGACATTCTGTTCATCAGGCCTTGAAAGACCTCCTAGCCAGGCGGTGGTGGCGCACGCCTTTAATCCCAGCACTCGGGAGGCAGAGGCAGGCGGATCTCTGAGTTCGAGGCCAGCCTGGTCTACAAAGTGAGTTCCAGGACAGCCAGGGCTATACAGAGAAACCCTGTCTCGAAAAACCAAAAAAAAAAAAAAAGAAAGACCTCCTAAAGGTGAAAGGAATTGGGCTGAAAAAGGAAACCCTAGAAAAATTTCTGAAAGCAGTGAATCAGGTGGCCCCATGGTTACCAGTCTCGGTTCCTTACCTGACCGAGCTGGGAGAAGTTAGGAAAAGATTTGAAGTTTGCAGAGGAACAGGGAATCCTCGAAAAAAGGTTTCTACCAGTATGGAAGTTAGTTCGCAACTGTATAGAGGACAAGGGAAGATGTGGAGCTGAGCTGCAGAAGGGGAATGAGGCTTTGAACCAAGTAAGAGAGGAGAAATCACAGAAGTCTGATGCCAAAAGCAGTTCTAGCGAAGGGGACATGTCTGAAGATGACTTGAAAGCATAGCGGACAGTTTAGAAAAAGTGAAAGTAAAAGTGCAGCCAGATTATACAGGACAAGTCAAGATCATGGTCTCTTCACCTAGGGGCATAGTAGCCATCTCCCCCAGAGATCGCATAGCTCAGTTGCTTTTATTACCCAGTTGTCATTCTCAGTTCCCAGCTAAGGAGGAAGAAAGAGGGGACAAGGGATTTGGCTCTACTGGCACTTCTGCCATTTTTTTGCTCCCTAGATTTAGATGAAAGACCTTTATTGCAGCTTATCATAGAGGGAAAATCTATTTCTGGGCTGTTGGACACTGGCGCAGATTGCAGTATCATCAGCGTCAAGGATTGGCCCTCTGGTTGGCCACGTCAGCGATCAGAGCAAACCCTGAGAGGACTTGGATATGCTCAGATGCCAGAAATGAGTTCTCGCCATCTAAGTTGGCGTGACAAGGAAGGGCATTCGGGGCATTTCCAGCCCTATGTGCTGCCCGTCCCTATTTCATTCATTATGGGGGCGCGACTTGATGAAAAAGATGGGTTTTAAACTGACCAATGAAGGACCATATGGCACCCAAGCCCAGTGAATGATGTTGCATTCGGGATATAAGCCTGGTAAAGGTTTGGGTCACTATTTACAAGGTAGACTATCCCTGATACCGGTTGAGAGGAAGAATGACAGAGCCAGTTTGGGTTTTTCCTAGGGGCCACTGAGGGAGCTCTACCCATTACTTGGAAGACTGAGGAACCAGTGTGGGTTCCTCAGTGGCCACTATCCTCAGAGAAATTAACAGCAGCACAAGAGCTGGTTAGGGAACAGTTGAACCTTGGCTATATCAGACCCTCTACTTCCCCCTGGAATACCCTGATTTTTATTATCAAGAAAAAGTAGGGAAATGGAGGTTATTACATGATTTGAGAGAAATTAATAAACAAATGGTAATTATGGGATCTGTACAGAGGGGATTACCCCTTCCTTCTGCCGTATCTAGAAATTGGCCTTTAATTATTTTAGATATTAAGGACTATTTTTTTTCCATTCCAGTGCATCCCCAAGATGCAGTCAGATTTGCTTTTACAGGGCCCTCTATTAATCATGTTGAGCCTGATGAGAGATTTGAATGGGTTGTTTTGCCTCAAGGCATGGCTAATAGCCCCACCATGTGTCAACTTTATGTAGATTCTGCTCTTAAAGGGGTAAGAGATCAATTTCCTAGGTTGAAGTGTTATCACTATATGGATGATATACTTCTTGTTGCACCCACAGAGGAGATGTTGGAACACGCATATAGTGTAGTGATCCAAAAATTAAAAGAAAAGCAATTGGTTGTAGCCCCAGAAAAGGTTCAGAAAGGAAAAGTGGTGAATTATTTAGGAACAAAAATTTTTGATAGTCAAGTATCTCCCCAGAAAATTCAGATTCGGACAGATAATTTGAGGACATTGAATGATTTTCAAAAGCTATTGGGGGATATACAGTGGGTACGTCCCTATTTGGGCCCAACCAACAAACAATTACAACCATTACATGATATTTTACCGGGAGATATAGAATTAAATTCTCCCTGACAGCTTACTGATTCTGCCTGCGTAGCGTTAAGTTTGGTCAAAAAGGGTATTCAAACAGCAGCATTAAAGAGATCTGTTCAGTCCTATTATTTTGTGCATCCTACCCTCAGAGACCCAGCCTACTGGAGACCTCTGGCAGGGCGCCCCTTTGCTATGGATACATCCCAAGATTTCACCCGCAAAAATCTTGTCTTATTACCCTGCCTCAGTAGCACAATTGGCCTTGATTGGCCTACAACAATGTATTCAATATTTTGGCAATCCCCCTCAGGAATTGATTGTTCCATATAATATGAAGCAAATAGAAGTATTATCAGCTACTGTCGATGATTGGGCAATTTTGAGATGTAGCTTTATGGGGAAGATGGATAATCATTTCCCTAAGGATCCCATTTTGCAGCTGATTAAAGCTCATTCAGTTGTTTTTCCACGAATTACTTCTCGAATGCCATTGCCTGATGCCCCTTTAATTTTTACAGATGGGTCTAAGACAGGCTGTGGAGCATATTTGGTCCATGGCTCTACACCAGTAACTTTACAGTTTCCCCCTGCTTCTCCCCAAGTTATTGAGTTGCAGATTATAAAGCAATTATAAAAGTTTTTGAATTGTATTCTGAATCTTTTAATTTCAGATAGTCAGTATGTGGTTAATTCGTTAGCAGTGCTGGAAGTGGTGGGGAAGGTGAATTTTCGATCCACTACAGGGGATTTGTTAAATAAATTGCAATCCTTAATTTTAAATAGAAGTTCTCCATTTTTTTTGTCCAACACATTCGAGGTCATACAGGTTTGCCTGGCCCTTTAGCAGAGGGCAATGATTTGGTTGGTAAAGCTGCTAGAGCTGCTTCTGCCTTTTTGATTCAGATACCTGTAGAACTGGCTCATGAATTTCATTCACAGTTTCATGTGAAATTCAAAACACTTTCTTCTCGATTTCATATTACTAGAGCAGAGGCAAGGGATATTGTTACGGCTTGCAAAGTCTGTGCCCCCCTATTGCCTCAGGCGAGTGTGAGAGTAAACCCTCGTGGCCTGCTTCCCCTTCACATTTGGCAAATGGATGTGACTCATTTTTCAGAATTTGGTAAACTGCAATTTGTTCATGTTTCTGTAGATACAGCCTCTGGGGTGTTGTTTGCCTCCCTGCATACTGGTGAAAAAGCACACCATGTCATTGCCCATTGCTTTGAGGCATGGGGTGCATGGGGTCAGCCCTGAGAGCTTAAGACTGATAATGGACCTGCTTATACTTCAGCTTCTTTTGTTTCCTTTTGTAAAATGATGGGGGGAGCGCAGGGTTGCCTGACACCCGCCAGCTACCCACGACCCCCGCCGCAGGATTTTGGGACTGCTGGTGAGTGGAACACAGCTTCTGCTCCAGTCCAATCACGCGGGACCTGAGACTGCTCTGGCTGGGGAGAGAGAAATCCGGCCTACATAGGGCCACAACCCTCTTCCGGTCAGAAAAGCACCGGGGCAGCTGGGGCGCAGGGTCGGCTGACACTCGCCAGCTACCCACAACACCCGCCACAGGATCTTAAGACTTCTGGTGAGTGGAGCACAGCTTCTGCTCCAATCCAATTGCGCTGGACCTGAGACTACATTAGTTAGGGAAGCAGAAACCGGCCTGAGTAGGGCCACAGGCCTCATCGGCCGGATCAGCGCCGGGGTAGCGGGAGCGCAGGGTTGCCTGACACCCGCCAGCTACCCACGACCCCCGCCACAGGATTTTGGGACTGCTGGTGAGTGGAACACAGCTTCTGCTCCAATCTTTAAACAGTGACAACGATAACAACTAACCCCAGAGATTACCAGATGGCGAAAGGTAAACGTAATAATCTTACTAACAGAAACCAAGACCACTCACCATCATCAGAACCCAGCACTCCCACTTCGCCCAGTCCAGGGCACCCCAACACACCGGAAAAGCTAGACACGGATTTAAAAGCATATCTCCTGATGATGATAGAGGACTTCAAGAAGGACTTTAATAACACACTTAAAGAAATGCAGGAGAACACTGCTAAACAGGCAGAAGACAATAAAGAGGAAGCACAAAAATCCCTTAAAGAATTGCAGGAGAACACTGCTAAAGAGTTACAAATCCTTAAAGAAAAACAGGATAACATAATCAAACAGGTAGAAGTCCTTAATGAAAAACAGGAAAACACATCCAAACAGATGATGGAAATGAACAAAACCATACTAGACCTAAAAAGGGAAGTAGACACAATAAAGAAAACCCAAAATGAGGCAACACTGGAGATAGAAACCCTAGGAAAGAAATCTGGAACCATAGATACGAGCATCAGCAACAGAATACAAGAGATGGAAGAGAGAATCTCAGGTGCAGAAGATTCCATAGAGAACATTGGCACAACAATCAAGGAAAATGTAAAATGCAAAAAGATCCTAACTCAAAACATCCAAGAAATACAGGACACAATGAGAAGACCAAACCTACGGATAATAGGAGTGGATGAGAATGAAGATTTTCAACTCAAAGGACCAGCAAACATCTTCAACAAAATTATAGAAGAAAACTTCCCAAATCTAAAGAAAGAGATGCCCATGAACATACAAGAAGCCTACAGAACTCCAAATAGACTGGACCAGAAAAGAAATACCTCCCGACACATTATAATCAGAACAACAAATGCTCTAAATAAAGATAGAATACTAAAAGCAGTAAGAGAAAAAGGCCAAGTAACATATAAAGGCAAGCCTATCAGAATTACACCAGATTTTTCACCAGAGACTATGAAAGCCAGAAGATCCTGGACGGATGTTATACAGACACTAAAAGAACACAAATTCCAGCCCAGGCTACTATACCCAGCCAAACTCTCAATTAACATAGATGGAGAAACCAAAGTATTCCACGACAAAACCAAATTCACACATTATCTCTCCACGAATCCAGCCCTTCAAAGGATAATAACAGAAAAAAACCAATACAAGGACAGGAACCACGCCCTAGAAACAACAAGAAGGTAATCCCTCAACAAACCTAAAAGAAGACAGCCACAAGAACAAAATGCCAACTTTAACAACAAAAATAACAGGAAACAACAATTACTTTTCCTTAATATCTCTTAATATCAATGGACTCAACTCCCCGATAAAAAGACATAGACTAACAAACTGGCTACACAAACAAGACCCAACATTTTGCTGCTTACAGGAAACTCATCTCAGAGAAAAGGATAGACACTACCTCAGAATGAAAGGCTGGAAAACAATTCTCCAAGCAAATGGCATGAAGAAACAAGCTGGAGTAGCCAT
The DNA here is from genome assembly GCF_978045245.1 of Mus caroli. Taxonomy (NCBI): domain Eukaryota; kingdom Metazoa; phylum Chordata; class Mammalia; order Rodentia; family Muridae; genus Mus; species Mus caroli. The sequence continues at coordinate 61,971,279 of NW_028227270.1, read as the reverse complement.
TCTAATATCTGATAAGATTGACTTCCAACCCAAAGTCATTAAAAAAGACAGGGAGGGACACTTCATACTCATCAAAGGTAAAATCCTCCAAGAGGAACTATCAATCCTGAATATCTATGCTCCAAATACAAAGGCAGCCACATTCATTAAAGAAACTTTAGTAAATCTCAAAGCACACATTGCACCTCATACAATAATAGTGGGAGACTTCAACACACCACTTTCACCAATGGACAGATCATGGAAACAGAAACTAAACAGGGACACAGTGAAACTAAGAGAAATTATGAATCAAATGGATCTGGCAGATATCTACAGAACATTCTATCCTAAAACAAAAGGATATACCTTCTTCTCAGCACCTCATGGTACCTTCTCCAAAATTGACCACATAATTGGTCACAAAGCAGGCCTCAACAGATACAAAAATATTGAAATTGTCCCATGCATCCTATCAGATCACCATGGACTAAGGCTGATCTTCAATAACAAAATAAATAATAGAAAGCCAACCTTCACGTGGAAACTGAACAACACTCTTCTCAATGATACCTTGGTCAAGGAAGGAATAAAGAAAGAAATTAAGGACTTTTTAGAGTTCAATGAAAATGAAGCCACAACATACCCAAACTTATGGGACGCAATGAAAGCATTTCTAAGAGGAAAACTCATAGCTCTGAGTGCCTCCAAAAGGAAACTAGAGAGAGCACACATTAGCAGCTTGACAACACACCTAAAAGCACTAGAACAAAAGGAAGCAAATTCACCCAAGAGGAGTAGACGGCAGGAAATAATCAAACTCAGGGGTGAAATCAACCAAGTGGAAACAAGAAAAACTATTCAAAGAATCAACCAATCAAGGAGCTGGTTCTTTGAGAAAATCAACAAGATAGATAAACCCTTAGCCAGACTCACTAGAGGGCACAGGGAAAGCATCCTAATTAACAAAATCAGAAATGAAAAAGGAGACATAACAACAGATCCTGAAGACATCCAAAACACCATCAGATCCTTCTACCAAAGGCTATACTCAACAAAACTGGAGAACCTGGATGAAATGGAGAAGTTCCTAGACAGATACCAGGTACCAAAGTTGAATCAAGATCAGGTTAATGATCTAAACAGCCCTATATCCCCCAAAGAAATAGAAGCAGTCATTAATAGTCTCCCAACTAAAAAAAGCCCAGGACCAGATGGGTTTAGTGCAGAGTTCTATCAGACCTTCAAAGAAGATCTAATCCCAGTTCTTCACAAACTATTCCACAAAATAGAAACAGAAGGTACTCTACCCAACTCATTCTATGAAGCCACAATTACTCTGATACCTAAACCACAAAAAGACCCAACAAAGATAGAAAACTTCAGACCAATATCCCTTATGAATATTGATGCAAAAATCCTCAATAAAGTTCTTGCTAACCGAATCCAAGAACACATCAAAACAATCATCCATCCTGACCAAGTAGGTTTCATCCCAGGGATGCAGGGATGGTTCAATATACGGAAATCCATCAACGTAATCCAGTATATAAACAAACTCAAAGACAAAAACCACATGGTCATCTCCTTAGATGCGGAAAAAGCATTTGACAAGATCCAACACCCATTCATGATAAAAGTCTTGGAAAGATCAGGAATTCAAGGCCCATACCTAAACATGATAAAAGCAATCTACAGCAAACCAGTAGCCAACATCAAAGTAAATGGTCAGAAGCTTGAAGCAATCCCTCTAAAATCAGGGACTAGACAAGGCTGTCCACTTTCTCCATACCTATTCAACATTGTACTTGAAGTCCTAGCCAGAGCAATTCGACAACAAAAGGAGATCAAAGGGATACAAATTGGAAAAGATGAAGTCAAAATATCACTTTTTGCAGATGATATGATAGTATATATAAGTGACCCTAAAAATTCCACCAGAGAACTCCTAAGCCTGATAAACAGCTTCGGTGAAGTAGCTGGATATAAAATTAACTCAAACAAATCAATGGCCTTTCTCTACACAAAGAATAAACAGGCTGAGAAAGAAATTAGGGAAACAACACCCTTCTCAATAGTCACAAATAATATAAAATATCTTGGCGTGACTCTAACTAAGGAAGTGAAAGATCTGTATAATAAAAACTTCAAGTCTCTGAAGAAAGAAATTATAGAAGATCTCAGAAGATGGAAAGATCTCCCATGCTCATGGATTGGCAGGATCAACATTGTAAAAATGGCTATCTTGCCAAAAGCAATCTACAGATTCAATGCAATCCCCATCAAAATTCCAAATCAATTCTTCAACGAATTAGAAAGTGCAATCTGCAAATTCATCTGGAATAACAAAAAACCTAGGATAGCAAAAACTCTTCTCAAGGATAAAAGAACCTCTGGTGGAATCACCATGCCGGACCTAAAGCTCTACTACAGAGCAATTGTGATAAAAACTGCATGGTACTGGTATAGTGACAGACAAATAGACCAATGGAATAGAATTGAAGACCCAGAAATGAACCCACACACCTATGGTCACTTGATCTTCGACAAGGGAGCTAAAAACATCCAGTGGAAGAAAGACAGCATTTTCAACAAATGGTGCTGGCACAACTGGTTGTTAACATGTAGAAGAATGCGAATCGATCCATTCCTATCTCCTTGTACTAAGGTCAAGTCTAAGTGGATCAAGGAACTTCACATAAAACCAGAGACACTGAAACTTATAGAGGAGAAAGTGGGGAAAAGCCTTGAAGATATGGGCACAGGGGAAAAATTCCTGAATAGAACAGTAATGGCTTGTGCTGTAAGATCGAGAATTGACAAGTGGGACCTCATGAAACTACAAAGCTTCTGCAAGGCTAAAGACACCATCAATAAGACAAAAAAACCACCAACAGATTGGGAAAGGATCTTCACCTATCCTAAATCAGATAAGGGACTAATATCCAATATATATAAAGAACTCAAGAAGGTGGACTCCAGAAAGTCAAATAACCCCATTAAAAAATGGGGCTCAGAACTGAACAAAGAATTCTCACCTGAGGAATACCGAATGGCAGAGAAGCACCTGAAAAAATGTTCAACATCCTTAATCATCAGGGAAATGCAAATCAAAACAACCCTGAGATTCCACCTCACACCAGTCAGAATGGCTAAGATCAAAAATTCAGGTGACAGCAGATGCTGGCGAGGATGTGGAGAAAGAGGAACACTCCTCCATTGTTGGTGGGATTGCAAGCTTGTACAACCACTCTGGAAATCAGTCTGGCGGTTCCTCAGAAAATTGGACATAGTACTACCGGAGGATCCAGCAATACCTCTCCTGGGCATATATCCAGAAGATGTCCCAACCGGTAAAAAGGACACATGCTCCACTATGTTCATAGCAGCCCTATTTATAATAGCCAGAAGCTGGAAAGAACCCAGATGTCCCTCAACAGAGGAATGGATACAGAAATTATGGTACATTTACACAATGGAGTACTACTCAGCTATTAAAAAGAATGAATTTATGAAATTCCTAGCCAAATGGATGGACCTGGAGGGCATCATCTTGAGTGAAGTAACACAATCACAAAAGAACTCACACAATATGTATTCATTGATAAGTGGATATTAGCCCAAAACTTAGGATACCCAAGATATAAGATACAATTTGATAAACGCATGAAACTCAAGAAGAATGAAGACCAAAGTGTGGACACTGTGCACCTTCTTAGAATTGGGAACAAAACACCCAGGGAAGGAGTTACAGAGACAAAGTTCGTAGCTGTGATGAAAGGATGGACCATTTAGAGACTGCTGTATCCAGGGATCCGTCCCATAATCAGCTTCTAAACGCTGACACCATTGCATACACTAGCAAGATTTTGCTGAAAGGACCCAAATATAGCTGTCTCTTGTGAGACGATGCCGGGGCCTAGCAAACACAGGAGTGGATGTTCACAGTCAGCTATTGGATGTATCACAGGGCTCCCAATGGAGAAGCTAGAGAAAGTACCCAAGGAGCTAAAGGGATCTGCAACCCTATTGTTGGAACAACATGATGTACTAACCAGAACCCCGGAGCTCTTGTCTCTAGCTGCATATGTATCGAAAGATGGCCTAGTCGGCCATCAATGGAAAGAGAGGCCCATTGGACTTGCAAACTTTATATGCCCCAATATAGGGGAATGCCAGGGCCAAAAGAATGGGAATGGGTGGGTAGGGAAGTGGGGGGCGCTATGGGGGACTTTTGGGATAGCATTGGAAATGTAATTGAGGAAAATATGTAATAAAAATATTAAAAATCAAAAAATAAAAATAAAAAAATAAAATGATGGGTGTCTGCTTGGTGCACGGTATACCCTACAATCCTCAGGGCCAGGGCATCATTGAAAGAGCCCATCGCACTCTGAAAGAGTGTCTAATAAAACAGAAAGGGGGAGTAGCTTCTGGCGCTACTCCTAGGGAGAGATTAAGCCATTGCTCTCTTTACCTTGAATTTTTTCAATAAAGATAAAAATGATTTGACTGATGCGGAACGGTTTGCCAATCCCGAGGCATCCTACAAAGGCACAGTCATGTGGAAGGATGTTCTGAGTGGACGATGGCATGGACCGGATCCTGTGTTGGACTGGGCAAGAGGGTCTGTTTGTGTGTTTCCACAGGATCATCACCAGCCGCTGTGGGTTCCGGAGCGATTGATGAGGGTAGTTCAAGATGGACGGAGGTGCCCTGATGAAGCTGCTTCTGGGGGTGATGATGCTGCCTGCAGTGATGACTGAAGATCTATGATGGGCCTCCTTTTGTAGGGGTATTCGAGATTCGCTGCCCCCATGGACCAGCTGCCAGTTCAGGAAAGCTGGGTGGGCCGTGAAAAAATATTTTACCTTTTCCCCTTATATTAGTACCAATCATAATCAAACATTTTCAGGGTTTAATTGGGCGTATCAAAATCCAGCCCAGAGAGGGGCAAGCAATCCCTTTAATGTTTGGCTGTTGTGTGGGATAAGTTGAGAGTTGTACAGATCTTTCTCCTTTGAGTATGTTGATGGGTGGGGCGGCATGGGGAAATGCTAGCTTTTATTGGAATGGATCTGTATTATTTGAGTCTTCTGTTATTCAATTTGCTTATGGGAAGAATGTATTCTTTAAAGCCACGCCTGTATGCATTTGGCCTCCTTTGTATTTTTAGTTTATAATGGTAGTTATTTTGATGATGTTGCAGAATGTAAGGAGGATAGTTGTTTTGATAGTATGTGTTGGTTGGAATTTTTCTCTGTTTTCTTTAGCTATTATGACCAGAATGCCTAGATTGTTACCATGGCCCGTGCAGGCCCCTTCAGTTATGACCTTGTTTAGACCCAAAAGAGATTTTGGGATAGTCCATATCAATTCCACTCCGGTGGTGGTATCCATGGCTGAAGGACTTGCAAATTGGATTGCCACCGCTATGTCACACCTAAAGTAATGGGCCAGTGTTGGTGGATTGGCACTGTGCTGCATGCTCATCAGTATCCTGGCCTTTTGGTGCATCTGCCGCATGCAACATTGCCATCACAGGGCTCAAGCTCTGTCGATACAAGCCTTTGCAGCTGTGGAGATGTGACAATCTCAAGTGTGGCTTGGCATGCTAGAGAAGTAGTCAATGACAGGTAAGACTCCCTGGATGAGTTACCAACCTAAGACAGGGACCAGACCACTGCTGTCTCTCTCCCAATGATGGGTAAGGAGCATTGTTGTAGGGGGCAACCTAAGACAGGCATTCTCTCTGCCAATTTAAAGAATAAGGGGGAGATGTGAGGAGTGGGTGTGGCCACAGCCCCAAGATGGCGCTTGGGACTGCTGCCAAGTCTTATGACTGGCACCTGACTTCCTCATATCCCTCAAGATAGCCACATACACCACAACGTAAGATCGGATGATGTGACAGATGTAGTCCTGAGCCAATGAACTGTGCCTACATGGACTGGGGTGATGGGAGTGGATGAGAGGGGATAAAGGGGGATGGCCGAGAGAGGTCGGGGCATTCTTTTTCCTGTACATTGTTAAGTTCCTGAATAAACTGCCTTGAGAAGGACATCGGTTTCATTGCTTCTTTTCTGCTGGTTGGAGGTGGCAGCAACAGTCAACGTGCGTGCTGGGAACCAAACTTATGCCCTCCACCAGAAAGCAGCAAATGCTCTGCACTGGTGAAGGTCTTTTTACTTCTGCTTTCTGAGTGGTCAGGATGGCCTAGAACTCATGACCATCCATCTTCCATCTTCTGAGTACCCAGATTACATAGCCTCCATATGTACGGTGGTATGTGCCACCATGCCAAGTGTTCACAGTTGATTTTTATAAAAGCAACCGTCCATATATCAAGGACTACCTCTATTTCATATTAAATTATTGTAGCATATAGAAAATCACTGAGCTGGGAGTGTGACCCAGTGGTACAGCACTTGCCTGACATACACAAGGTTATATAGGCTTAATCCCCGGGACCACTAAAAAAAAAAAAAAAAAAAAAGGAAAAGAGAGCGACTAAGATTACCAGTGGAGAAAAGCTACCAACCAAAGACATGGACACGATCGCTGAAGGCTACGCAGTATGATTATAGGAACACACATTTCTATGCCTAGGGGAAAAAATGAATGGTGACTGGACAGTCAACTGCCCATTCCTGTAATTTCTATCTTCTACTTGTCTTTTTCCTTTTTCCCTCTGTGTAGCCCTGGCTGCCCTCACTCTGTAGACCAGGCTCTCCTTGAACTCACAGAGGTCCACCAGCCTCGGACTAAAGGCGTGCACCACCATCAGGCGGGTAATTTCTATCTTTATAGCAAATCAGAACTGAGAAGTGACTGTAGGATCTAAAGTTGCAAGGGTTTCAACTGGAGTCACTATGCTCAGGGTCAGTAGTAGATGCAGCGTGTGCGATGAAATGGGATTCCCTTCATGTCTTCCCTGTGCTCGCGGGCATAGTCCCACAGGTGATAGTCCAGAAGAACAGAGTTGATCTCAACAGGAGAGTTTTTGCCCTTTTCTTCAAGAAGCTCCAGAAGACGGTCCCGGATCAGCTCGACACACCAAATGGAGCAACCTCTAATTTCTACTTCCTGTTTATCTCCATTCGAGAGCATCTCTCCTGCGAGAATTATGAGGGAAAGAAAAAAAAATCATTTAGAAACCTAGCCACTCACATACAATTACAAGTTAAATTCAGCAACGGAGGCTGTCTGGCTTGCTTGTGTCAGTACTCGCAGGGCATAGTACTGCACTCTGCATTTACTACGTCTGCATTTCCTAATTCCTCAAATAAACCTGCACTAGCCCTAAATTTAACAAGATCTCCCTCTGTAGTCCAAGCTGCTCTCAAACTCACCACCCTCCTGCTTCATCTCCTCAATGCTGGAAGCTACCACCGCACCCAGCACACATTCCCCCCATGTTTGTGCTCTGCTTCCTAAGCAGAAGAGAGCTGTCTGTAAAGCACGGCAGCAAACGGGACATGAGGCTGCAAACCTTTGAGGAGCTTCTTTAGTAGCTCATCTGAGTACTTCAGAGCTCCAAGGTACACGAGAATCTGAGGCAGCCTGTAGTCAGCAAACATGGTGATGCTGGAGATGTCCTCGAAGCAGCCATCTCCCTTGCCCTCCAGCACACTCCATGTGTCCGCCACGAGGATCTGTGCTCGTTTGTAAAAGGCGATCCTTTTCCCCTGGTGATTAGAGAAAACGTGTTACTGTGGTTTACTCAAGTAAATTTTAAACTCCCAGAAAATGATATCATATAAAAACATAAGAAGCAGCAACTGATTACTTAACCTTAAGGTTTACCCATTACCATCAATCCAGATCTACTTCTAGGAAATTACTTTTTTTTTCTCTCTTTAAAGATTTATTTATTATTATAACTAAGTACACTGTAGCTGTCTTCAGACACACCAGAAGAGGACATCAGGTCTCATTACAGGTGGTTGTGAGCCACCATGTGGTTGCTGGGAGTTGAACTCAGGATCTTCGGTAAAGCAGTCCAGTGCTCTTACCCTCTGAGCCATCTTGCCAGCCTCAAAATTACCTTTTCTAAACATACTTAAGAGCACTGGCTGCTCTTTCAGGGTACCCAAGTTCAATTCCCAGCCCCCACATGGCACCTCACAAGTGTCTGTGACTCAGTCCCAGGTGATGTGATGCCCTCACACTCACACATGCAAGTTAAACCCCAGTGCACAAAACATAAACCCGCAACTAAGGAATTTGGGGAGGGAGGAGGCTGGCTACCAATACCCACTGGTGGTTTACAATCAGTCCTACCTCCTGTTCCTGGGTATCCAATACCCTCTTCTGAACTCCTTGGGTTCTAGGCATGCACATAGCGCACATATACACAGACAATCAAACATTCATACAAAAAATAAACATATCTGAAAAAGAAATGAACCCGGGTGGGGGAGTGTTGCTCTGTTTTTGTGTGTGCTGTGATAAAACATCATGAGCAGGAGCAACTTAGAAAAGGAAGAGTTTAGCTGGGTTTACAGTTCCAGGGGAACGGAGTCACAACACACAGTGAGCACGGCCAAAGGTACAGTACAGGAAGCTGAGAGCTCACAGCTTACACACATAAAATAAATAAATCAAAACCAAGCTCACTGTTTAAAAAGTACATACATTTAAATTTTTTGTACCATAAAACAAATTATGAAAATTTAAATTATAAAAGAACAGTGTATAAGAAAGAAAACACATACCAAGCTTTTCTTTCTTTCTTTTGTTTGTTTGTTTGTTTCAAGACAGGGTTTCTCTGTATAGCTCTGGCTGTCCTGGAATTCACTTTGTAGACCAGGCTGGCCTTGAACTCAGAAATCTGCCTGCCTCTGCCTCCCGAGTGCTGGGATTAAAGGCATCTGCCAATCAAAATTAAGAGGAACAAAAATAATAATAATAATAAAAAAAAGAATAAGACAAAAAAAAAAAAAAGGAATTAAAAGAAGAAAAAAAAAAAAAAAAAAAAAAAAAAAAAAAAGAAAGAAAGGCATCTGCCACCACGCCCGGCTAAAGATGTGTATCCTAGGCTAGCCTCCAACTCCAGATCCTCCTGCCTCTTTCAGCAAATCCTACCAGCCTGCGCCACCAGGACCAGCCCAAGCTTTTCAAGAAATACTTTTTTCCTAGAGAAAACTGGTATACATTTTACATTCTGATTTTCATCCAACTTTATCAACTTTTTGTGCTTCATCATCTTTGAGTGACAAGCTGAAACATTTTAACAGAATAAAAGGCAAAAATAAAGGTAATCCCCGATTGGAAAACATAAAAAGGGATAGATTTCAAGCACATTTTGTTGTTGCTTCTTGTCCACAGTGAACAAACTTTAAATTTTAAGTTGCTGGCCTTAAACCTGGCTTTGGAAGGAAAAGCATTAACTCAGAATGATCATACCTGCTAAACCCCCCCCCCCCTCAGCAACAAACTCACCTCAAACTCTGCCTCGTCCCTGTAAGAAGGGAAGTTCTCAACAATCAGCTGCATTAACTTCTGCGCGCTTCTTCCACTTTTTTGGACACAGTTAAGAAAAGAGCCTCCAAACTTCTCCAGCAGGATTTTCCCAGTTTCATTGAGAATCCGATGTCTCTCTTCCATTAAAGGCATGGGCACAGCTGTGTCTGAACGAAATATATCCCGCACCTGCTCGAGGCTCACTGTGGCGTAGTAGGAGGCACTGGTTATCGGTATCCCTTTAAAGAGAGCAATCCACAGATTTTTTTTATTTTTTATTTTTTTGCAATTAGCAAAAAATATGAAATCAAATTCATGTTAAAGAAGGCAGAGTGTTGTGGCGCTGGCCTCATCAGCTGGATGGGATCCATGTGGGTTCGAGGCTAGTGTAGTCTGAATTCTACACAGAACAGGACTACTCCGCCTGCCTCTGCCTCCAGAGTGCTGGGATTAAAGGCGTGCGCCACCACCGCCGGGCAAATAAATCTTTTTTTTTTTTTTTAATGATTTTTTTTTTTAAGAAAACCGGCTTTGCCTCCTGTGCTGACTGGCATACATTGCTTCTTTATGTCCGGATTTCTGCTTTGGGCAGAGGTCACCTCCCGCGGCTCGCAGCACCCACCCAGGTTTAAGGCTCGCACCCACCTTACCTTGGTCGAGCGCGCGGTTGACGGCGGCGCACAGGGCCCAGTAGCCGGTGTAGGGCGTCCCGCCGTAGCGCACCGCACACTTGCTGTCCTCCCGCTCGGCCCAGAAGGAGAAGTTGAGCGAGTCCACCAGGAACACCCAGCCGAGCGCAGCCTCGTCCGCCCCGCGCGGGTTGAGCTCGTGCAGGGACTTCCACTGCTCCACGCGCCACGCCGCGGCCGCGGGCAGCAGCAGCTCGGCCGCCCTGCGCACGCCATCGTGGTCCACGAGCACGTCGCGACTGTTCTCCGCCACGAACCTCGCCGACTCGCGCGGCGACAGCGGTGGCCCCATGCTCCTTCGAATCCCGAGCCTCGGCCTCTGCCGCGGCCAAGGACTTGAGCCCACTTCCGGGTCTGAGGTCCGGAAGTTGCCCCGCGGGAGGCTTCCGGCCGGCCTCAGGGACTCAGTGTGTTCGGCCGTCGTGTTTCTCGTCGCGTCCCCGTCGCACTCCCGTCTTTGAGGAAGGCTTGGGATCGCGCGGGGCGTGGGGACTCTGGTTGCTGCCCGGCGCCACCCCGAGGCTAGGTGCCTCGGAGGGCAGCGGGCGCGCAGGCTACGGGGCCGCTCAGCACACCCCACACTTCAGAGACTGTTTAGGAGTCACTGGAACATTGACTGCATGAGGGAACAGCACAGTTAAACCTTGCATCTGACGTCCTTGCATCCAACAGGAGTGATGGTGATCCCAGGTTTGCAAGGAAAGGGGAATGATTCCAGGAGGAGGTTCCCCACCACCAAACAATGGCCTAGATATATGCCTGTGTTTGCCTGTCAGACTAAATCAAGGGAACTGTCTGAACCAGACACAAACGCCAGTCATTCTGACCATCAAGGTGTGTCACAGCAAGATAGTGCAAATGTCCCTCCATGTTGTACTCTTGCTGAGGCGGTTCCAGGTTTAACTAGAATCTGATCTTGTCGCTGGGCGTGGTGGCGCACGCCTTTAATCCCAGCACTCGGGAGGCAGAGGCAGGCGGATTTCTGAGTTCGAGGCCAGCCTGGTCTACAAAGTGAGTTCCAGGACAGCCAGAGCTACACAGAGAAACCCTGTCTCGAAAAAAAAACCAAAAAAAAAAAAAAAAAAAAAAAAAAGAATCTGATCTTGATGAAGAGGCCCGTGGGTAATTACCCAACTGTATTCAAGGAGCCCAAAGGTCATCTAACTTATCTTAGCTAAAAGGTCTTGCTTTCTGGGAAGCCCTCGTACAGCTGCAAAGCAAAGTACCCGGATGTGATTTCTTGCCTTTAAAAAACTGTTGATCTAGACACTTGGAACCACACCTCCTAGGTCTCTGAATACCTACCTGGGTGTGGTCCCAGCCAGCTGGAATAGACTTTCAATTGATTATAAACTGTGTGACTAGTCATCTCTATAGGGTTACCTGGAACAAAGTAGGAATTATAAAGTATCAAACCAACCCCCAGGTCTTAACATACTTAAGATACATTGGTCAATGTTGAAAAGATGCCTGGAGATGCAGAACCTATATGAAAGTATGTTTTTATTCTCTGGGAGTTTCTCATTGTCGTTCTGAGGCAAGGCCTCTGTGGCCTTGGATCACCTGGAATTTACTATGTAGACCAGCTAGACTCAAACTCATATAGATCTACCTGCCTCTATCTTCTCAGTGCTAGGATTGAAGGCATAGGCCCACCATACCCGGCTTTGTTTTTTCTTTTAAATACTGATTTTTCTATCCTGAAGTTTTGCTTTTATTAAAGAGTTTCCTAGTAGATTCCATAAAGGTCTTTTTAGAAAAAAGTATTTTTATTTTGTGTATGAGTGTTTTGCCTGCACGCATATATGTGTACCATGTGTGTGCCTGCTGCCTGTAGAGGCTAGAAGAGGGTGTTGGAGCCCCTGGAACTGGAGTCACAAGAGATTGGGAACAGCCATATGGGTGCTGGGTTCAGACCTGGGTCCACTGGAAGAGCAGCCAGTACTCTTAACTTTTAGGGCATCTCTCAAACTCCTCTATAATGTCTTATAAGTATAGAAACACATCATTTGCAAATAGGAATAGTTCGATTCTATTCCAATTTCCTTTTTTATCACTTACTTTGGTCTTATTTCCATAGCTAAGACTTCAAAGAGTATCTTGAAAAACTAAGGATGGGCAACCTTGTCTCATTCCTGAATTTAAAAGAGATGCTCTCTCCACTTAATTTTGGCTATAGGTTTGTTGTAATATAGCCTCTATTAGTTTGAAGCATGAGCCAATCTATCCTAACACCTCCAGAACTTTTACCACAAAGCCATGTTGAACTTTGTCAAAAAGACTTTTCATCAGTGAGATTATGTATGTGGTTTCTGTTTTTAAGTTTGTTTATATAGTGTATTGCATTTATTCATTTACCTGTGTTGAGTCAAACTTGCCTCTCCATAAAACACCCTAGTTGGTCATAATATTTGATCTTTTTAAATGCATTTCTAAATTCAGTTTGCAAGTATTTTGTTGAATCTTTGTGTCTATGTTCATTAAAGAGAAGATGTCTGTAGTTTTCTTTTAAATTGTTATTCCTTTGCCTGGTTTTGGTGTGAGAATAATACTATATTTGTAGAATGAACTTGGTAGTGTCCATTCACTTTCTACTTTATGGAATAGAACTGGTATGAGATCATCCTTGAAAGTTTGATAGAATTCATTAGAGAATACAAAAGCCAGTAATATACTGTGTCCTAAAACATATTTTGCTAGCAATGATAAAAAAAAATCAAAGACTGTAAAATAAATTACAAAGCAAATATCAGATAAAGTAAATGTCAAACCAAAGCTATCTAGAAAATATAAAAAGGGGGATACCACATATTATGTCAAATGATTTATCAAGAGAAATACTTCATAGGCTGAATGTTGTAATCCCTGGTTTCATAAAGCACATAATTTGAGGTATATACAGTGCTTCATAGGGATTGACACAGGGATAGTGGGAACTTCAATGCCCTACTTTTACAGTTAGATCTCCCAAATAAAAAACTAAGCAAATAAACATCAGAGCTAAAATACATTATGGAGCAACTTAACAGAAATATACAGGACATCGCACCCAACAAACCAAAAATACACATTTTAAAAAATCTCATCAGGATATGATACCTTCTCTAAAATTAGTATCACAGGACAAAGCCTCAACAACAATGACAAAATCCGTATTATAAAATGTATTTTTGAACAGTGAATCATCCAAGGAATCAGGAAGATTTTTAAAAACAAAACAATCCTCCTAGAGACAGGTGAAAAGGAGAACACAACTTGTGGGAACCTCTGGGACACAGCCAGGAAAGTTTCCCAAGTTTATAGTGACAAGTAACCTGAGAAGTGGCTGGAAAGATGGCTCAGCAGTTAAGAGCACTGGCTGCTTTTCTAGAGAACCTGAGCGAGCTTCCTAAGGCTACATGGCGGCTCACAACTGTTTCTACCTGCAGCTCCGGGTGATGTTGCCCTCTTCTGGCTCGGGAGGGTAAAGCACCAAGAACACACTAGACGTTATCAAGATTTTATCTGCCTTCTATACTGGCTTTTAAGAAAGTTTTGCTATGGAGTTCAGCTGACATTCATCAAAGATGGGCATCATTCAGAAACTCTAAACATCAACCTCTTGACGGCAATTACTGCTAGTGCTTCTATTTTTTGTAATGATAGACTATGGCAAGCACTTCAATAGTTTAGAAGTCACATGTAGTGGCACATGCCTCTACTCCCAGCACTAGAAAGGCAGGAGACAGGTGAATCTCTGTAGTATCAAGGCCGGCCTGCTCTACATAGTGAGTTCCAGGACAGCCACAGCTAGGTAGAGATCCAGTCTCAAAAATGCAAAACAAAGGAAACAAGAGGATAAAAGAAAGTTTCACAGGTGAAAGCAGGATGGCCAAGGCCAATCTTGGTTACAAACCAAACTCGAAGACACATGTTCTCCTTCCCCTCAAAGCAGCCAACTTTTTCCACCTAACCATCATCTTCCACAGCCTTACCACTGTATCTACTTAAATTCTGAGTCCATTCCTGAATTAAGCCATTGAGTACTTCATTAATTTAGTCTTCCTATCTTCTAGTTTCTGGAAATGTCCCCCAGAGGAACATCCTAAGGGTATGTTTTACCCATCTCAGTATCTCTTCACCCAGACAAAATCAGTCAACCCTATGAACATTTTATATTTTCCAATGTATTTGCAAATATAGCCACCCCAACTCAGACTAGTTCCTCATTTAAAAATTTATTATACTGTATTTTATACTGTAAAGTAGTAAGGAAACTTTTCAGAAAACAAATAGTATAGGCCAAATACACTCCAGGAGAGGGCTGGGGGCTAGCTCAGTACTCATGGACCTAGTTCTCGGACATAATTGTTTGAGTTTGTCTTCAGGTCAGATTTTTTTTTTCCTTAAATGAAATTATTAAACTTGAAGAAATCATGTTTGTACAATGAAATTGACAGTGCCTATTTTTAACTGCTGTTTAGGGTCCCAAATATCCCCAGATATTATATAGAGATCAAGCTACATGCTTGAGAACGTATATACACACATAATGAGTCATCTGGAGTACACAGTGCAGCAACAGAGACAGGAAGAGACCTTGCCTCAAAAACCAGGTGGAAGGAGAAAAAAAAAAAAAGACTTCAGAACAGTCCTTGCCCTCCATGTCAGGCCCTCACTCAGTCTCACAGGGGGTGGGGAGAGAGAAATAGCATGTTCATTACTTGTCTTATGGGTGTCATGAAACATCTGACAAGAAAACTTGGGAGTACTTATTTTGGCCTAGTTTGCAGTCTATCATGGCAGCAGGAGGTTGAGCTAGCCACTCAACTCTGCAGTCAGAAAGCAGAGATGACTATGGTCAGCTCACTTTCTCTTTATTCAGTCTGACTTGATAGGAAGGGGTACTTGCATTTTAGCCGAGTCTTCTCATGTCAATTTACCCAATGTAGACTATCTCCCATAGGCAATATTCATCATCACACCTAGGAATGTAGCCCCTCCACCCTACACTAACTGCTTTAGTTGAGATATAGTTTTTATTTACTTCATTTGAAGGGGTCACATGCAGCCATGGCTAGTCTTCCAATTCCTTCCTGTTCCTACCTCTTCTGTGCTATGTAGTAAACCTTTGTATTAAAACCTTTTAAAATGTACACTGAAATTTCACTTTTGTTAAACCAATTTAAGTTTTTTGTATGTGTATGACATGGGTGAGCACTCTGATCATCTCTACAAGTGGAGATCAGAGGACAAATTTGTGGGTTCTGAACTCAGGATCAGAGGCTTTGTGTGACAAGTGACAGCTAGCCCATGGTTTTGATTAACTAGCACCTTTATTTTTGTTGGTTCTAATAATGCAACTTGAGAACCACTGCAATATTGCTAATATCTCATAACTGTGCCAGGCTTGGTGGTGGGGTACAAAACTATATTCTCTGCATTCAGGAGCCTGAGGATCATAGGTTAAAGGCCAGTCAAGGGGATTGGTGAGGTGGTACACAGCTAACCTGTCTTTAAAAAAAAAAAAAAAAAAAGCCGGGCGTGGCGGTGCACGCATTTAATCCCAGCACTCGGGAGGCAGAGGCAGGCGGATTTCTGAGTTCGAGACCAGCCTGGTCTACAAAGTGAGTTCCAGGACAGCCAGGGCTACACAGAGAAACCCTGTCTCAAAAAACCACACACACACACACACACACAAAAAAAAAAAAAAAAAAAAAAAACCCAAAACAAACAAACAAACCACACGAATCATTTGGTAGATGTTTAGATTTCCCAAAAGCCCTGTTAGTATACTTGAGAGGCTAGTAGAAAAGTTCAGTTGGTGAGAAGTACTTGCTGTGAAACTCAAAGAGTTCCTAGCACCCAATAAACCAGGTGCAGAATGAGCCTGCAATCTGTGCTAAGGGCAGAAAGCAGGATACTGAGACACTTGCTGGCCAGTTAGACTAGCCAGCTCGTTTCTAGTGAAGTGAAGCAAATCAGGGAGATCTCTGGCCTCCACACTCCATGTGTACGTAACCTCTCACCAAAAGACACACACAATTTTTTTAATCTTTCCATCTTTAAAGCTTCAATAAATCATAACAATTGCTTTGAAGATACATTTTAGTTATTGCATTCATCTTTATTTCCCTGTTCAAGACTTGCTACATATTCCTTGGCTGACTTAACTCCAGTGACCCACCTGTCACTGCAGTTCTTGGAGTTATAGGTGTGCACAATCCTACCTCGTTGACCTGGTACTGGGGGCTGAACATAAAGGCCCCAAGCACTCAACCAATTAGGCCACCTCCTTTAACCCTGTGGCATTCCTAGTCTTTAGCAGAGTATGTGCTCTTTCACAAACTAAGTACGCCACCATTACCTCTAAAGCCCTTGGGATGCAATACTTAGCATGGGTTGACAAAAACCTGCTCATTCTTATACCAGTCTTATTCATGACTCCACCTTATTGGAGCTGAAGGCAGGTAATTCTGAGAACGTGTGTGAACCAGCTAATTGCTCACTGCACTCCAATGCAGAAAATAAATTACACTTGAGGCTTGTATAATGACTCAAAATGATTTAGCACTAACAGGTTGTCTAAATAACTACCTGAATTTTCTATGTACTTTCTTTAACAAGACTGTCTCTAAGTGCTAAAAAAAAAACATTTCACACACACACACAAAAAACCCCATAATTTAAGATTACTGTATTTCCTTACAAGAGGAACACTTCAACAAACTTTACATGTATTAATCAACCCCTTTTCAAATTGGGCACACGTCATAACTAACATCATGGAAGTTTTATTTAGATGTGGATTTTGAACTATCAATACAGATGCCAAGTTACTACACAAAACATCCACAGGAACTTTTTCCATTTTTTTTGAATCGTTCACAAACATTTCCTACATAATTCAACACACAACAGAGAAATGGTACATCTTTTTTCTTTCATTGTGCATACAATGGAAAAACAAGTATATATATATATTTTTACAAAGTTCAACTAACAAGACGCTAGCAGGTTGACAGCTTTAAGTCTATAGGTGAGAAATTATCTAACAAAAATAACCAGGATTTATTCAGCATCAGCCACTTCCATAACCAAGTGTTACTCTGGTTAATAAAGCTCATTGCCCATCAGGCTTCTGGCATATACTTAAGATGCGTAACTCTTGTAGTATTGTTCCCCACCGCAGTTCTCCACAACTAACAGAAAACTGTTGAAAAGTAGTGGCAAACATTTGCAAAAACAAACAAAATCCCAAGCTTATTATAAGCATGAATATGTGATGGAAATTTATCAAGCCAAGTCTTTCCAACCATTAAGAAGTCACCCAAACTGAATTTGCCAATGTCTTTTGTCTATATCCAAGAGGTGCACTTATATCCAACAGAGGAGCTGCTGAAAATCAAACTTAGTGTTTAGTTTAGGGGTGGGCTGGAAAATTCAACCACCATTTGAAATTGTCTTAAAAAAAAAAAAAGACCACCAAAAATAGATTCACTAAATTTATTTTAAAAATCATAAAACGTTTCTTACAAAAGAGCATTACATTCTGCACACTGCTCTGAACAAATGCCAGGGACATGTGGACTATTACTTTCCTCCCTGTCCCACCCCCCCAATGTTACAGTGACCACAAAGCAAGGTGTTCACAATAATTACATGGGGGGAATTTTTTTTAAAACCACCAACAATGAACAAAAAATAAAAGTCACTCACTCTGCTGCTGTTTCAAAATTTCAATGTTAGTTTTTTGCATGCCCTCCCCCCAACCCTGTTTGTAAGGAACTAAAACATTACATCTGGTGAACAGCAAAGATTTCACTACACCTCAAATGCAGAACACCTATGAAGCAGAGGAATGTTGGCTTTTTAAACAGAAGCAGATAAAAAAAAAAAGATGCAGGACTCCTTCAGTTCTTCACTAGTCTTAGAAAAACTTTCCAGAATACTGCTTCACACTATAAAAAAGAAAAAATATCTTGCATTAGAATCCTTCAACATCTGCATACTGCTTCACACTATAAAAGAAAAGAAAAAAAAAGTACGAATTAGAATTTTTGTTCAAAACATCTTAATCAACATTAAGACAATTTCAATGATAAATTAAAATGATAAACATGTCCATTACAATTAGAAGAACTTTTAAAGAGCAATAGCAACTATAAATTAAAGCAATGTAAAACTCAAGAAAATGTTAATAGACAGTAGTAGTGCAGGGTTAAGAAAATGAAACTGGAAGCTGTTAATACTCGGTAGGAAAGACAAAGAAGCGTGAGGAAGGTGTGAAATGCTGCGTCTGACAGCACCATCATTATCTGTCCTGTAGAGGTGGCCTGTGCCATATGGCAGACTGTGATTTGTTGTCGTTTTAGTTATCTAAAAACAACAAAATCACTAGTCTTCCACACAGAACTAGGCCAACATCCAATGTCTCTTCTACATTTTCTACAGGCTCTGTATAAATTATTACAAGTGGTGGTTTTGGCAGCAGTTTTCACCAGAGAAATGAGAAGTTTGCTTGGTTAAGGCTTCTTCCAGCAAGATTAGTATTGAATGTCTTCATTTTAGTAAGAAAACAGAAGAAAATTAAGGCAGAGCTATTAATTAGAATATTTAGAAGTTAGATTCCCCAAGTGACGGAAACACCATGGTTTCTAAAAGAAAAATCAATTGGGAAGAAAAGTTTTTTAAAGGTTTTAGTATGTGTACACTAACATAAAGCTAAGGGTCAACTGACCTGTTCTGCAGCAAATACTGTGCGTTCTGTATCTGGTCCTGTGTTCCTGTAATGGTAATGATCCGATCTTCAGATCCTTCTAAAGGTTCATCAATTTTGATTGATGCTCCAGATTCATGACGAATTTGTTTAATCCGCTGACCACCTTTGCCAATAATAGATCCAGCCAACTGAAAAGATTTTAAGTGTTTATGATGACTTGAAAGAAATTTTACTCCCTTTTATCAATGACCAAAAGTAGTAACTTCATAGCAATTTATTTAGAACATCAAGTCTTAAATCCCTGAAACAAATTTTACATATGTGTATTTTAAGAACCCCAAACTGTGTCACGAAGTATCATTTGATCTAAGGTTCAAAATCCCCCCCCCCCCCGTTAAATTCTTAAACATTATCTCAATCCTAAACTGGAAGTCTTTGTTCAAGAAGCAGCAACCACTACAAATAAGTAAATTCCCCGAATTAAACATACTCTAAATTAAAAATACTTACATCTTTGGGAATAGTTACTTGTGTAGTGATAATAGGTCCGCCAAGATCACCATATGAGCCACGACCCCCTGCATAAGAATAGTCTGATTTAAATAATGAGCAGCAAGTTCACATAAAAATAAGATTGAAATAATGTTTGATTTCAAAAAGAAGAAACTTACCATATCCAGAACCACCCTAAAAAGAAAAGAAAAAAAAAATTACTTAATATTTCTAAAATCTCACAAAGCTTAGAAAAAAAGTCCTCCCATACCCAGTTTATCCAGGAAATAAATGAATCAAGAAATTACAGGGGTAGGGAGGGGAGACCAATTATTACGGACAGTCAAGGTAAATTACCAATATGTACATTATTAACATTAATGATACTCAACCTGTGGTTCATAAGCCATTTGCCATTCTGATGGGCTCCATGTGTCAATTGCAGAGTCCCAAGTTTCATCAGCACTGAACCCAACCTGTATTACATACATAAATACCAAACTTAGAGGGCTGTGAAAATAATTTCAATTTAAAAAAAGCTCTTAGTACTACAGTCTCACACAAATGTTTGGTTATAAGGTCTCTAAAAACACACATGCCGCCCTTATAAATCAAAATTCTTACCATGCCATCATAGCGGTCTCCAGGCCTTCCTCTTCTGTCATAAGCCATTAGATCTCTGCAAGCACATGTTGCAATGTTTACATGGTCACATTAAAATCACCGCCCCCCCCACACTGCTAAGTGCAGCCTCTTTTATTAATGTTAATGTTTGGATAAAAACTTACCCCCCTCTGGGTGGTGGTGGAGGAGGAAGAGGAAGATTCCGGGCTCTGCTGCCACCCCGGCCACCTCGACCAGGAGGAGGTGGAGGAGGTCCTCGACGAGGGCTCATATCATCATAATCTCTTCTAGAAGGAGGCATGGGACGCCCACCCCGACCAGGAGGCATTCTGTCAAAACCACCTCTTCCCCTCATGGGGAATCCCACAGGTCGTCCTCGGCGGTCATCAAACATCATTGTAAAACCACCATAATCATAGGTCTCATCATAAAAGTTGGGATCATAAGGTTGTGCACGTCCTTTGATGGGAGACTAAAAACAGAAACACAGCACCTTAAAGCCTGAAGAAAAATAGCTCTGGTCCTATCAATAAACCCACCTCAACCATTATTATCTCAAAAGGTAACAGAGGCAGGGACAGAATGAAGCAATGATGGAAAGGATTTCTAACATACTGACCAGGGAGCGGGGAGGTGGATGTGGGTCAGAGACAGAAGGATCATTACCCCAGATATCTCTGTAAGAAGTGGGTAACATGGCACTACAGGGATCTTTGAGTAAGGACCAAAGGCACTATATTAAAGGAGGCAATATAAAACTTGCAGGGAGATGTCAAAATTAATGCTGTGAATACTGTCTTATTTCTGGTAGTTAGATGAAATTGAATGAAATAAAAATATCCCAAAGATACCTCAGATATAAGGTCTAGGATGATCTTGATGCATTCTACAACCCTATCAGGTTTTCCTCCAATAAGAACAACTCTGTCAGTAGAGTGAGGGCAGCACTCCTGGAAAAGCTTGATTGTTGTCTGAGTGTTCTATAACATTTACAAAAGAGAAAACCCATTAGAAGTTGTTAGCACATCAAATAAAATCAAGGCTTCCTAAGTTCAGACATTTGAACCCAATTACTCTCAATATAGAATGTGGTCAACTACACAGGACCTAGAAATGGTGAGAATTTAACAAAACTTAAGATTTGTTACTTTAAGACCCAACTAAATAGTGATGAGGGATCTGAGGAAGTAACCCACAAAACCAACTCTGTATGAGAAACTACTGAATCAAACAGAACAAAATAATTTCTTACTTCTCGAAGTTCTTTGATTTTAGCACCTTTAACACCAATTATTCCTCCTGCCAGACTCTGATGAATCAACAGTCTCAACTCGCAATCAAAGTCACTTCCTTTATAATGTTGGTACTGTAGAGGGGGAAATACACAATTTTACTCTCTTGCAAGTATTTTCCCAGCACTGTATCAGCTTATGCTTAAGCACAACATAATGCACTGTTGCAGTAAGCAACCTGAATTTATTATCTCAATAACTTTACCAGTTATGTGCTTATTATCCTCAATAGCCAGGCCCAAAAAGGACAATCTGCACCACCTTAAAAAACTATTTTATTTTCAGGTCCTGCAACACCATACCCACACTGCAGCCATTTAGCATGTCGCTGTTACCACAAAATTATTAACATTCAAATAACACTATAATAAAAATGACTGCAAAGCACTTTGCAAATGTAGTTAATTCCCACTGCAGCATGGAGCAGGGTCAACAGTGAGTTGTAAGACCATCCATATATCATATTTTTAAGCCTTTTTCTATTGAGATGGGAAAAGCACACTATGTTAAAAAGAAAATCGATCCTATGGGCCAGGCTCCATACTTCAGTGGGGTTCAATGGCACTATGACATACATTTAAGCATTCCACAGCATCAGATTCGAGCGGGAGCTGGCTGGTTGCAGTGGGTGATGGCAACTGCAGGCCCTGAAAGTAGAAAAATAAGAATAATAGGTTAAGTGTCTAGCGTGATCAGGCTATTGTCGCATATATTGGTAAAGCTACTACAACATATTTTAAAATCTATGTTAATACAAAACAGCTAATAACAGTAATAACATCCTTTCTCCATATACCCAGTAAATGATTATGGACTCTTAATGTTAATAAAGAAAATAAGCCTAACAGCAGAACTCATAGGCCCAGTGCTTCCTCCTGTCTATACAAACACTATGACAAGCTCCTGTAGCTGCAACTGCCTTAAGATGGAAGTAACCTGGAACTGAACTATAAACTTCCTATTAAAAAAGTAAGACCTTAACCTTCCCTAATTAGATCTAAATTTCCCTCTCTTCCTCAAACATAAGAAAACTCTCTTATATAGGATCAAATAGTTCCTATCTACTACTTCAGGAATGGCCAGCCTAAATTTTAAAGATAAATATACATTATGCTGCCACATATACATTATTTTTTCTCCCCTCCCCCATCTCCCCCCAATAAAACTTTAAACACCGTCCCTCATCTTTCCAAAAACTTTAAAAAGAAACCTACCTCTTCCAAGGTAGGGATGATTTTCTTCAGAATTTCTCCAATCGTCTCAATATCAGCACTGATACTCAGTATGCTGCCAAATATCAAATACCACAGAATACAAAAAAAAAGTGGAAAAGAAAAATGAGTTTTGTCATCAGTAATCATATAACCTTTTAGAGAAGTAACATCATAATTACTTAATAGTCCCCATTTAAGGTAGCCTATTTATGAATTTTACACATGCATTTTATTTTTTGCCCAATACAGACATAACATTATTAGGAGACTTTGAGAGAGACAGAGAGAATGGGCTGCTGGAAGGGCTCAGATTAAGTGGCAATAATCGACCAGAATTGAAGCAGAGTTGAATTCTCATGTTCCCCGCCACCAAGTTAAGGACACCCTCGCTGTTATGGTAATACTGGCACACCTTCTCTTGGGTAATTTGGGGGAATATGCAAGTGGTGAACACTGTATCTGGAGTAAGGTTATGAATACCAGTTAGAAATTAGACTACTTAATGGGCTCTGCAAGAAAACAAATACAAATGCAAGACAAAACAAAGACAGTACAAATGAGAAGTGAAGGAAAGTGAACCAGTTAGCATTTCATCAGAAAAAATTATGAACAGACAATGTTGGGAAGCAAGGTGGGCCACAAAGACAGAGCGAGAGACTATTTGGGTAACAGTTTGATTTACAATGCAGCAAATATGCAACACTTGAAGCTGTGCTCCTTCCATCGAAATAAAATTAGTGGATCGTTTGGGTGGGCAACTCACGGTAAAAGTTCAGTGACAAAAGGACTTAATGGGGAAAATAAGACAGAAACTTGAAAAACAATACACCGTCTAAGGGGATACTATTTAATTATATAAAAGGCAGGTAATAAAATACATTTCTCTCTTTCTAATCAGGCAGTGAGGCATAAACTGTTGGGACATACCGCTCGGGGCCACTGCTGTCTGGGACTGAAACACTGGCATTGTACTGCATTGGTCATTGGCGTTCGTGGATGTTGGCATTGGGCATGGGCATTCAATCAGAAGTTGTCAAGTATTGTACCCGTTTGGCAACGAGCACATTTTTGGGCATAGCCAACCAGGGTTTTCACATGGGCGTTCAGGGGCGGATGGGCCAACGTCATGGTGGGCAACGCAGGGGTAAGTCGATCCAGTACATGGGCAACGGAGATATATGGCCAAAAAAACAAGGAGAGGGAAAAGGGGGAAAAGCAATAAATTTTAATTTAATACAAACTATACTCATACTCTCAATGAAACAAGCTTAAGTTGTTCTGAAGACTAACACAATAATGGACTTCTCTATACCTGACTGTGGCTTCTTAACATTTAAGGACCTTAAATGATGGTTCTAGGTTTTGTTTTGTTTTTTTAATGTTTCAGTAGCAGGCTGGCTCGTGAGGGTAGACACAAAACCTGTCATGACTCAAAAGTTTACTGAAATTGAGGAAAATGGGGAAATAACCCAGATAATTATACAGAACATCTGGATTAAGAGGAAAGAGGTTCAAAGACAAAACAAAAATTCCCACACCAAACCCCCAAATATTAAGACTGATTTGGTTTCATAAGGTATAAAACACATTCCTGTATCTTATAAGCAGATTTATAAAAATTACAACAAAATCTAAAGTTTATCAAGAGAAACACAAAGATCTGTTACCAAGAGAAATGAAATACTGTTAGGTACTCAAAGTTATTTGCCTCAATTTTACCAAGATAAACATTAAGAAATGTGTATAGTATGAGGAAAAAAAATAAATTTTGGTGTAATCAGTTCTAGAAATACACACACACTTCTGGTGCTGCCAACATTTAATGTGTCTAATCACAAGAGTCAACCCACTATAAATTATGAAGACTCAAATCCTAGGCAAACAGTTCTGATTGCCAAGATTAATCTATTCATTACCCATATTTAGAAATCAGTCAGCATGAGCTCCATGTTGCAAACTGTGGAACAGATGATTTTAAAAAAAAAATAAGGAAATAAAGTTTTTATCAGCCATATTCAATGGCTTTCAGAAATGACTATATATCCCTCTTACACATACAAGAGGAATGGTACAATTAAGGGTTTTTACACTTTGTCTCTATTCCTAATTAAGATGTTTTATCTTATTTGAAATGAATTAATTTTGAAGGGTCTTATTAAAATATGAAAGATTTAATTATGTTCCACCTTCATCAGGGTTTTAAAAAAAAAGCAGAAGTCATTTATATAACCATTAATTATTACAAATGGTTTGTAGCTAGTCAGTGATTTCTAAGATGTGAACCTTTAAAATTCTAGAAACATACAATGAATGCGCTTGCTTGTTCAGTAGTTTAATACTTACGTCTGTACGGAGAGCCTTAATATTCTTGCCTCCTTTTCCAATCACTGCCCCAGCATTCTGGAATAGACAAAAAATTATTTTGCATTTAGAAAATTAGTATTTTTAAGCTATATTTTTAACTTTTTTATGTTTGCACAGCACTGAAAATCTTGAGAAAGAAAAAAAATCAAGATGAATAGTTTTATGGTCTTTGGAGTATTCAGAACACCAGGCATGATTATAAAATTCCTAAAAAGCGCAGATTACAAGTGCCCTCTTGTAAAAAAAAAAAAAAAAAACAAACAGAATCTAAACAGCAACTACTTTTATATTTGACTTGAAATAAGTGATGGGGTAGACTTAAGTAAACTAGTTTCCTGGGGAAATAAGATGCAACCAACACCTAAAACCTGTGTCTACAGTTACTCCACTCATCTCTCTAGCTGATCTGTGGTGGACCCTGGTAATAGTGCTTTCACCATCAAAATTTCAGCACTACCTGCAGTTCTGAAATCTGCTTATCATTAAGAACATCAACTAAATGTGATAGTGCACACCCGGAATCCCAGTAATCAAAGGCAGAGGATCAAGAGCTCAAGGCCAGCCTCACCTGTGAGGGGTCTCAAAACAAATGAACCCTTTAGAAAACTTTTATTCAATGTGTAATAAAATTCTGAAAGGTTTCCAGAGCCAAAGCAGAGCTCAAAGTGAAAAACCATCAATTTCTATTTAACTACTAACCAACCTCCAAAATTTAAAGAGCTTATACCTTGCTCTGAAGCAAAATGCGCAATTCAACCATCTCATCAGTATTTCTAGATCTTTTAAAGGCTTGCTCCTCTTCCATATCTTCTGCAGGGCGTTTACCTAGAAATTAAAGTTTAAATTTTCAATTAGAAACATCCCCCAAGAAAGGGTAATTGAAGCCACCTTGTAAGTCCCTGCCTTTGTCTCCCTAATATCAAAGACCTTATTTTAATAAGTATTTCAAAGGATTAAAATGGTGGGTGGAAAAACTGTACTGCTTTTTAACCTGTGCAAGGTTACTTCTTTTCATAAAAACCAAGAAGTAACAGACAAACTCAAGACTAGAAAAAAATGAAACTATGTAAGAAGTAAACGGAACATATCAAAAAAAAATTTATGGTAAAGTAACAGAACAGAAAATACATAATTGGTTATAATTAAAGTATCTTCTCACCAAATTCACCATTGGTTTCGGTGTTGGGGAAGGTTTCTTCTGGCTGTTCGGTCTCCATTTTCTTGAATTAAATGGATCCACCAATCTGTTGAAAAAGAAGCTAGCTAGTACATTGGCTTATCAGAAAGCAAACACTCTTTTGCTTAAAATCTTCAAAAAAAAAAAAAAAAAAAGATTCTGCTTCCAGCGCACACAAGTGACATCCTACTGCTACAGTAGTCTATAAAAAAGGTCTGATTTGAGGAAACTAAAATATTCCTAAAAGTGAACTGTTTTTAAAAAACTATAATTGAGGAGAGACAGGTATAATGGACTTCTTTTAGACTAGATTGTCTCAAATGAAACACACCCTGACCACCTCCACCTCCAGAGCCTTTTTCCCCCAAGGGGGGTGGGGGACCAGTAATTCCGTCCTCAGCAACTTGCTTCATTTCATTACAACAGAAAAGCTAGCCGACATATAATTTTGTTCACGAGACTAATTCTTGAAAAGACCACGTCTTATCACAAAACTAGTGTTATAGTAGGGCTAGTAGTAATCCCCCCCCCCCGCCTTTGGTCGTGACTGACAATACTAATCAATGAAATCTGCCAACTTTAAAAACTTAGCGGCAAATACAAGGTACGTTAAACTTTCAGACAGAGAAATCTAAAATTCTGATTAAGGGACCAGATGGAAACGACCACAATTATTCAGCAAAGCCACGGAATCTTTAATCATCAACACCATTATTTTAGGCAACGTTAAAAAGGCTATCTCCCAACAATTTCGCCTCTATCCCAACTCTCCAAGACTGCAACCAAAGCGTCACAACTGGTCCAGTCAACTCCTGGTCCGACCAAAGCAAGCACCAGCACAGGATCTTAAGGCATCGCCCTCATGCCTTCTCCTATTCCAAAACGCCGACAGCAAACGCCGATCCCTCTGGAGACCACTTGAAATGCCGAGACCCGCCGGCCACTCCGCTAAACCCCCGGCCGCGGGGGTAAACGAGTTCAGGCAAATCAGCCCGGTCTACGTACACAAACAGGCCCAGCCAGCCCTCTCGTCCCGCGGCCGCCGTCCCCACAGCGCGCGGGTGCTAACAGGTCCGCCGAGCGAGACCGACCGCGCGCGCTCGCCTCCCGCCCACGGGCCGGGCCGGCAAGCAGCGGCCAGCGACCGTCGCCGAGCGGCGAGCCTCTCCTCACCCGGATCCGACAGGAAATGGCGGCCCGCGTAATGGCGACTACGTGCGACTAGGCGGAGTCGCGCGAGACCCCCCTCCCCCACCCAGCACGCGGGCTCGCGAGCGCCCGTCCCCCGCACCTCCCCCACCGCCCGAGACAAAGCCGCCGCGGCCGCCCCATCGGCCCCGCCGCGCAGCACCCCCCACCCCGGGGGTGGGGTGAGGAGGGAGGCCCACGCCGTGGAGGGACAAAGAGGGCGGCAGGGGCGCACACACACCACACCCGCGAGCCCACCGGACCGCCCGGCGCTCCCTCCACACGGGGCGCCCGCGTCGCAAACCCACAGGCCTCTCCTTCCCGGGTCCCTCAAGCCACCTAACGCCGGCACGCCAACCGCAGGGGCACGCTCGGGGAAATGGCGGCGGTGGGGGGAGGGGAGCCCGGGCAACGTTCCCCGGCGGGCCACGGCCATCCCGAACGCCACTCCGGACAGCCGAGTACGGCGTCCGACCCCGCTCCCGCCAGCGCGACTCGCCCGGCCCCGCTCACCGCGCGAGTCCGCCGTTGCCTCCCGGCCGCGCCGCCTCCGACGGTCGGTCACTGCTAGACAGAGAACGAGGACAAACCCCCTCCCACCTCAGCGTCGCGCCCCATTGGCTGCCCAGGCTTCGGCGGTGGTGCGAGCGCGAAGCGATTGGCCCGAGGCCGCGTCAATTACGGCGCCGAGAACCCCGCCTTCCGCCGGCGACTCCCTTTGGGCTGGAAGGCCGCGGGCCTGAGAAAACCCGGGCATGGGGATAGCCCAAGCCGCCATCCCGGGGCGCCAACCCGCTCCGGGGACTCGCTACCCCGAAGCCCTAGCCCACCCCGATACCTACAGGCCGCAATCGAGTGGGAGACGAGCACGACGGCGACGTCCGTGCAGCGGAGAAGCAGAGGATAATGGCGTCTGCAGCGCTGTCGCCTGTAGCGCCCTCCTCCTTTCTCGTTCGCGCACTCTGTAGTGAGGGGGAGGGGAGTAGTGACAGACCTCTCGCGAGACTTCGGCGGCGCTGCTCACGTGTGCCGGGAGGGGGCGGCCGCGGGGGGATTTTCGAGTCCCGAGGGAGTTTGGCGCGATTGGAGGAGGGACGGACACCCCGTGAGCGCCCGATTGGGCGGGAAGAAGTGAAAGAGGGAAAAGAGAACCCTGCTGGCAACGGGAGAGGGAGAGCGGCGGGCGGCGCGCGCGGCCCTGGGATCACGCTGCCGTGCGAGGCGAGGCGGGAAGGCCAGGTCGGTCGGTGCTCGGCCCGGGTTCCGCAGCTGCCTGTCGTCGCGTCTCGCTCGCCCCCTCCCTCCCAGGCGCTGCGGGCTCTGCGCCCCCTCCGCGGCGCCGGGGAAACCCGCTGTGCTAACGGCTCGCTCGGCGGGGAGGGCGGGGGAGGGCTGGAACCGGCGCCCGCTCCCAGGGAGCCCGGGGCTTACTTCCGTGTTGGGCCGCTGCGGTGCAGACTCCCCGGGAACGCCGAGTAGGGAATGCCCGCGCGTCCGGGCAGCTGCGCTCCCTGGGACCCTCCCCGAGAAAGCTCGCAGGCCCACTGGCCCACCAGGGGAAGGGAGGGTCACTGCGGGTGCTCCCCTCCCTCCTCATCCTCACAGCAGAGCTCCACGGTCCCCAGACTCTGGCCGATGTCCGGATGTCCTCCTGTGGGGGTGACCTCCAGTTAGCGAGGCGTGCGTGCGAGCGCACCCTGTCCTACCTTTCCCTCGAATAATCCCAAAATGTGCACACCGGCCAGCACCCGGTAAATCGCTCAGAGCGGTCGAGCCATCCTTTACCTAACTGACAGAAGAGACTGGGGCTTGAGGATCCGGTGAGGGGGGTCTCGTTCTGAGACAGCCTAGTGTAGCCCTGGCTGTCGTGGGATCATGTAGATCTCCCGCCTCTGCCTCTCAAACACTGGCATTAAAAGCGTGTGTCACCACTGCCCCGCAAGTCAGTATTTCTAGTACAACATTTTTTTTTTTTTTTCCGAGGCAAGGTTTCTCCGTGTAACCTTGGCTGGCCTGGAACTCAGAGATCCCCCTGTCTCTGCCTCTCGAGTGCTGAGATTATTGCCTGCATAGCCACCTCCACCACCCCGCTAACAGCTTTTTTGTAAATGAGAAGTGGGAATCTAAAGGGAACTACAGAAATTGCCTTGACTAGACTCTAGTGAGAAGTTGCTTCCTCTAGATTCCATGGCAGGATTGTTCTCCCCCACCCCCACCCCCCAGTTATACCCGTTTGTTTTCTTCTCTCTCACTTTTTTAGGTTTTCTCTTTGAGTAATCAAAGTCTGTCTTTGGTCCGTCCTTCATTTTCTATTTAGAGTTGGAGGTTTTCAATTCCTTATTAAAACCTCAGACTGGATATGTAGCTCAGTGGTGTAGCACACTTAGTGTGGAGGCCCTGGATTTGGGTGTCACAACAAATCCCATGCCACTTTGTTTCCTTTAGTGGCTCCTGGGTAACCTTTTAACCTAGTGCTTTAGTATCAATTTGGGTTCAGTATGACTTAGCTGTGAGATTTAATATAATTTCAACAGTTCAGTAGCAAGCTGGGATAATTGAAATACTGTAGGCACCATACCCCGAGTTCTGTCCTGTTTGCCACTTGTGCTGATAATTCAATGCTTATTACAGTGCCTTGAATACATTGTGGGTTTTGTTTTATGTATGAGGGAGTTTTTTGAAAAGTAGAATAAACTGATGGTTCATGCCTTTGATCATAGCAGCTGAGAAGCAGAGATGTGAATCTGTGAGTTCCAGGTCAGCCAGAGCTACATAGTCAAAACTGTCTCAAGAAACAAACACAAAACTAAGGTAAGAGGGCAGACAGGTGAGATGGAGTAGTGGGTGAAGGTATTGGCCACCAAGGCCAAGCCTGATGATGTAAATTTCATCTCCAAGATGGGGGAAGACCACACCTTATTCTCTTGACCTCTAACTTCCACACATGTGTATATAATGAAAAAAAGTTTTAAAAAGTATTGAGGATAGAAACCATATTCAAGATGACAGAACAGAGTTGGGTTAGAGACTCCTAAATGGGATTTTCTCTCTACTTTTATTTTTATTTATTTTTTCCTCAAGATAAGGGTTTCTCAGTGTCCCCCTGGCTGGAACTTCTTCTGTAGACCCAGGCTGTCCTCAAACCCTGAGATTCGCTTGCCTCTGCCTTCTGAGTGCTGGGAATAAAGGCGTGTGCCACCAGCCAAGCTTTGTGGCTACTTCTTATGTCAACAGTAATATAACGGTTTTATCCCTATAAAAGGTAAGGTTTATTACCTTCCCAGAACTCTAAAATCATCTTAGTGTCTTTAACAAGTTAAAATGGTATTAGAAGTAAGTGCTATTTATTTAAACATTTTGTGGTGTGACTAAGTGTACACATGCTGTACATGCAAGTGGGAGCCAGGGGACAGCCCTGTGCAGAGTTCTCTTCTACCCTATTGGACCATAGAAGTAGACTCATCGTTCCATTTAGTGACAGGTACCTTTACCTGCTAAGCCATCTTTCTTAGCCCAACTTATTTTTTAAAGGAAAATAATAGAAACATAAAATGGATATAAATCTTTGTTACTGATTTAAGATCTCAGCTATTGATTGAATGCCACATACAGTATCTAAGAATGGTGTTCTATTAAAAAAAATCTGAATCTGATTGAAAATTAATCATTGAGCCAAGTATGCCTAAACCTTAGTGGTAATTAGCAGAATTTTCCTACTTGGCTTGGTTCTGTTTAAGTCTTAGTAGTTTTTAGAATGTAAATATGTAATATTAGCCAAATATCAGGTATAAAGGTTAATAAAAGTATTTTTTCTTATTACAAAAGTGGTGAGGATTAAGTTTTATAACTTTATATGTTGCTATTATGCTAAGGAAATACGAATATATTTTTCACGTCATTAAATAGTCCCTAAAAAATGTTAAAGCTGGGTGTGATGGTATATTCCTTTAATCCCAGAACTTGGGAGGCAGGTTCGAATAGATCTCAGTGGAGACCAGTCTGGTCTGCATAGAGAGGTCCAAAGTCGCATAATAGGAGAGGCCCTGTCTCAACAAAACAAAACAAAACTTGAAGGTCTAGAGGGATGGGTCCTGGTCTAAGAACTTCACTGCTCTTCCAGAGGACTGGAGTAACTCCCAGCAGTGTGTAACAGCCAACTGCAGGGGACCTGACCCCCACCTCCTTGAACATCTGCACTTGTGCACATGCCGCCACCTCCCCACATATATACCACCCCAAACACTTAAACATGTTTAAAAATCTCTGAAGACTACACAGCCTTTTATTTCATAGACATAATGTATGTTTTTGCTTGATAACATTCAAACCCCCTCAAATATATAAATATTGATAAGCTTTGTCAGATAAGCATTCCAATGTCTTTTCTCTTGTTGTTCTTCTCTCATCCTTCTCCTCTTTCCTCCTAAATCATGGAGATTGAGCCCAAGGCTGCAAATACACCTTGTTTTTGTCTTTATTTCTGATCTTTTAATATTGGTTCTGGAAAGTAAAAGATGTGTGTTACAGGATATAAACTTAATGTTCAATTTAAAAGACCTCTTTTTCCAAGTTGTTTTTCTTGTACTGAGGGGACTGTTGTTTGTCTATCAGCAAATGGGAAATTGTGTGTCCTAGCTGACCCTTTGCTGTCTGCCATGACTGTGGTAAGACACTTTTACAAGGGAGAGGGTATTATGCCTAACGGTCCCAGGCTGCCCTATCTCCTACGCTGCCTTCCTCAGCAGCTAAAGGCACTAAGTCTGACACCATAGTTTTGATCCCTAGAACCCACCTGGTGGAAAGAGAACCAAGTCCTGCAAGTTGTACCATGGTATATATCACTGCTTCAAAAAAAAAGTCCTCCGGTACCTGAGTTTCCTCTGAACTGCTTGGTCACACACTGTGTTAATTACCTTAGTTATCTTCTAGTTTAACTGTTACCCTGGAAACAGGCTGCCTCTGCCTCCCCAGTGCTAGGTGTATGCCACCACCGCCCAGCTACATTTCCATTTTTAGCCGGTATTGTTTTTATTTTACTTAACTGTCCCCAGAACCACACCATCCTACTTTTGCACTCATGGGAATAAGCTAGTGACTTTCTGTGGCGCCATTCTAGAATCTTCACTGCCCCTTATCTTATGTTTCAGGGTCATTTCTCTGCAGAGGAGGCTTTGAGTACTGTACTGACCATCCAGCTTGAAATCCTTCACTAGATCACAGGCTGGCCTGCTAAGTGGTAAGTTTTCTTATGGACATGTTAAGCATAGATATCTATTTAAATTGATTTGTCTTTAGTATTTTGCTATTGCTTTGTTATACTGAGAGAATCAGATTTAAGTATACCTGACAGCACAGTTGAGAATATTTAGGTAAACAAGTAAGACTTCTCTCATCCCAGAGTAAGATGGCCGACTATAGTCATATAAATTCTAATAGGGTTAAAATATAAAAAGTTAATTATAGATGTCAGAAGAAACTAGTGAACATTAAGTAAAATTTAAATCACAGAATATGAGTATCATTTTATTAAAATAATAAGATATAGTAATAGCCCAGTGTCTTTCAGAGGTCTGGCATTACACTTTATCATGCATATCAATTTTTCTGCAGCCCTGTAAAGTAGATGGTGGTGCTGATGAAAATACTGAGTTAGAGAAGTTAAAGAATTGACATTAGGTCATGAAGTTTGCACCTTAACTTAATCATTTGTCTTTCTTATTATACTGTCTCAGCTAAGGTTTGAGTAGCTTCCAGGTAGAGAGTCAAGGATTTTTCTAATGCTGGAAAGAGAAGTGTAAAGGGTGTAGTGACTCAGCCTGTTTGTATTGAGAATTACAGGCGCTGGGTTTAGTGTATTGAGTCACCTTTTTGTTTTGATGGACATATACACTTATTTAAAAGAAATGAGTGTAGCTTTGAGTATCGGCCTCCGTTTTGTTTTCAGAGAATGTGCCCACTTTTTTTGTTGTTTTCAAGGGAACACATATGCTCTTATTTAAAAGAAATGAGTGTAACTAAATATATTGAGTCTCTTTTCTTTTTGTTTACAGGTAGATGTGGATGCTCTTACTTAAAAGAAATGAGTGTAGCTAGTGCTGTATTAAGAGTTGAAACCTGGCTTTTGGCAACATGGCATGTTAAGGTGCCTCCAATGTGGCTGGAAGCTTGTGTTAACTGGATCCAAGAAGAAAATAATAATGCTACTTTGAGTCAGGCACAAATAAATAAGCAAGTGTTGGAGCAATGGCTTCTTACTGACCTGAGAGACTTGGAACATCCTCTCTTACCTGATGACATTTTAGAAATGCCAAAGGGAGAACTGAATGGGTTTTATGCTCTACAGATCAATTCTTTGGTTGATGTGAGTCAGCCTGCGTATTCACAGATACAGAAGCTGAGAGGAAAGAATACAACCAATGATCTCGTCTCAGCTGAAACGCAGAGTGCTCCCACACCATGGGAAGTGAGGCCTTCGCGGATGCTGATGCTACAGCTCACTGATGGTGTCACACACATCCAGGGAATGGAGTATCAGTCTATCCCAGCTCTCCATAGTGGTCTTCCTCCAGGTACAAAAATTTTAGTTCATGGATGCATTTTGTTCCGTCTTGGTGTTCTCTTACTGAAACCAGAAAATGTGAAGGTGCTAGGGGGTGAGGTAGATGGTCTTTCAGAAGAAAATGCCCAAGAGAAAGTGCTTGCAAGATTAATTGGGGAACTTGATCCTACAGTTCCAGTCCTTCCAAATAATTCCAGTCACAACGTGCCCAAAGTTTCCGGGGGTTTAGATGCTGTTTTGGGGCCCTCAGATGAGGAACTCTTGGCAAGTCTTGATGAAAGTGAAGAGTCTGCAGCAAATAATGAGGTGGCTGTGGGAAGAAGCTGTTTCAGCCCAGGCACCTCCTCAGATACTGCTCCCACAACTCCGGCTGGTTTTGAGCCAGGACGTAACATGCCTTCAAGGCCAAAGGAGAAACCACCAAACCAGCCCACGCATTTCACTGATGGAGAATTTGATGACTTTTCACTGGAAGAGGCCTTGCTTTTGGAAGAGACTGTCCAGAAAGAACAGATGGAAACAAAAGCATCGCAGCCACTAACTTTGAAGGGAAACACGGGTAAATGTATGGAGGTCTTTTCACATAAACCTAGTAGTCTGAACCACACAGCTTTGTTTCATAAACAAGGAAACAGCAATTTTGATGAAAAAACATCTGAACAAATGATTCATGAAGACAAATTTTTTGATTGTGCATCTACTAGAAAGCATCATAAGAGATTCTCAGCTCATGATTTTACAAATGACAGTAAGATTTCAGAAGTAGATGATACAGCACAACAGACTCTCAGCAGTTCAGATGTACATTGCTTAAGTAATAAAATATTAAACAGAAAGCTGGACCTATCAGAAAAGAGTTCACAAATTTCTAAAGAAAATGGCCACCCTTTCCAGGCTTGTTCTTCAAGATCATTTGAGAATAATACTTATCTATGTATTGGCATGGACTTACATTCTCCACCCTTTATCTATTTGTCTGTTCTAATAGCCAGAAAGCTAAAGGAAGTTACTACTGTGACAGTCAAAGCGTTTATTGTCACTTTAACTGGAAATCTCTCAAGTTCTGGTGGCTTTTGGGGTGTAACTGCAAAAGTTTCTGATGGTACTGCATATCTAGATGTAGATTTTATAGATGAAATACTTACCAGTATGATAGGGTATTCAGTACCAGAAATGAAACAATTAAGAAAGGACCCTCTTAAATATAAAACATTCCTAGAAGGGTTACAGAAATGTCAGCGAGATCTGATCGATTTGTGTTGCCTGATGACTATTTCATACGATCCTTCTTCATGTAAAGGGGTGGTACTGGAATTGCAAGATGTTGGTATGGAACACGTGGAGAACCTAAAGAAACGGTTGAATAAATAATTTGCCAGAATGCTTTTGGAGCACACTTTAAAACAGGTAAATATTTGGAATCTAATTTGTGTATTCTCAGTTTTGGAATTCTGTAAGAAAAAGCTTCAGAGTTTAAAGCTGGGGCAGCTCCGCGGTTGACAGACACACTGTCTGCCAAGTGTGGTGACCGGAGTTTGGCCATCTGGTCTCTTGAGGCAAAAAGCGAGACCCTGCTTCCAGAATCTGTTGGTAGTCCTCTACGCAGGTGGCAGGGGACAGACGCGCACACGTACTAAATAAATGACATTTAAAAATAAAGATATTTAATCAAAATATGTGAAAGAATGTCTTTATTTTGGTGATACTGGCCCAGAGTCTTGTAATGCTAGCAAGTTTCTACCATAGTTACATCTCTAGATCCTTGGGATGTTTGTTTGTCTTGTTTATTTTTTTGTTTTCCCTCCCTGGAAACTGGATCTCATACGCAGGCTGTCCTCAAACTCTTGTATAGCTGAGAGTGACCTTGAGTTTCTGGTCTCTTGCCTTCACCTCCCAACTGCTAGATTTAGGGTTGTACGTTTTCACCTGTGCATGCTAGGCAAATGCTCTACCAGCTGAGCGATATCCCCAGTCCTTGTTGAAGGATTTTGCTGACCCACTCTGGCTGAGAAACTTGTTTTCCACTTGTCATTGGATAAACCTATAATTGATAAAGAATAGTGATGGACTGACAGCAGTTTGTTGGGTAAAGGTGCTTGCTGCTGAGCCTGACAACCTGATGCTATTCCTGGTACCACATGCTGGAAAGCGAAAACTCCCACAAGATGGCCTCTGATTTCCACCTGCATGCCAAAACGTGTGTGCTCCCTCCCATACATAAAGGTACACACAATGAAATAAAATTTAATAAAGAGTTGATGTTCCCCAGTGAGATATTACTGAAAGTTAGAAATTGAAAATTGGTAATTTTACCTCTAATAAGTTGAATATTTAAAAAAAATTGTACTGTGATTTAGATAACTTCCATTTACTGTGTATATAGGTCAGAGGGCAGCCTGTGACACTTGGCTTTCTCCTGCTGTGTGGATTCATGGGGTAAAATCCTCAGGCTTTGCTGCACCCTTTACCTGCTGAGCTGTGGGAATGGCTCTGGCTTTTGAGATAGTATCTTGATACATTTCCAGGATCCTTTGAATTGGCTTTGCATATGAGTTATTTGTGTTATTGTTTTAAAGAGACTACACTAGTTCCTTTTGCTGTACTAGATTATGTTTGGGAGATGTACTTTTAAGATTGTAAAAGTGAGTGTGTGTGTGTGTGTGTGTGTGTGTGTGTGTGTGTAGAGATTGATGAATGGAATGAACCTCTGAACCTATAAGCCATCCCCAATTAAATGTCCTTAGAAGAGTTGCCGTGGTCCTGGAAACCCTGAGACAGTTGGTACTAGGGACTGGGGTGTTGCTGTACTGGGCCTGGCCATGTTTTGTTTGGAGGACGTGGACTTTGGAAAGCAGTACCATGTTTCAAGTGCTGCTTATTGGGCAATCCTAATAAAAGTATGGAAGACAGTGGGCTGAGGGCGATTTGAGCTGTGGGCTCCTGGCTCCAGAGGCTTCAGAAGAGAAAAATTTTAGTATATTGCCTAGAGATCTTTCTTGTGTTATTTTAGTAAAGAATGTAGCTGCCTTTTGCCCTCGTCAAAAAAAGAAAGAAAAGAAAGAAAGAAAGAAAGAAAGAAAGAAAAAAAAAAGCCAATCTGCCTGAAGGTAAATGGAGTTTTGGATTAATTGCTTTTGTAGAGT
The DNA here is from genome assembly GCF_978045245.1 of Mus caroli. Lineage (NCBI taxonomy): Eukaryota > Metazoa > Chordata > Mammalia > Rodentia > Muridae > Mus > Mus caroli. Next base: position 61,934,392 of record NW_028227270.1, on the reverse strand, counting down.
TTTTAAACTGCCTAGTGTGGACTGTGTCCTGTGGTTATTAGTGCCATGCTTATAAAGGTCTGTAGTGAAAAGGGACACGGGGAGGAATGAGGATAACTACTGAGTTCAAGGAAATGAACAGATTAAAGAAAAGTCGGAAATTAAATGGAAATAAGGGGAGTAGTGGCTCAGAGGAAGACCCCACCCTGTTAGACTTCCGAGTTGTAAAAAGGAGTTAACAGTTTAGGTTCAGGTGCGGTGGTACAAGCCTTTAATTCCAGCACTCCAGAGGCAGAGGCAGGAGAATCTCGAGTTCAAGTTCAGCCTGGTCTACAGATCAAGTTCCAGGGCAGCCAAGTTTAGATAGTGAAGGAAAACAGAAAGCTAGTGGAAATGTAATTGAATGAGGGGGCCATGTTTCAGCCCCAGCAAGCAGTAGAACTTGGTAGTTTTGGTCATGTGGTTCTGGTTTTCGAGTCAAGGAGAGAAGAAAAGGGTTATAAAATCTCCCTCCAAGACTAAGGAAAGTTGTGAAGACCAGTTTGTGTCAAGGGTATCCTTGCATGGAGGTTCAGAGAGGTCATTGTGAGGCTGTGAAGGTGAAACTTGCATTGTCTTGGAGACCCTGAGATGTTGGAGATGCCAAAACCATGAAATACCTGCTGAGGAGAGCTGCTAACAGGGAGTAGAAGCAGCCCATGAGAAAAAAGTGTGTTACAGTCAACCAAGTCAACAAAGCAGAGAAGAGTTGGAGATGTAAAGAGTGTTCTGACGTGAGACATGGCAATGTAGAGTCTGGGTTTTGTCCCGCTGGCTTTCCGTCTTGATTCTACGCAGCATTTCCTCAATCTGCTCTCTCCTCTGATTTTGGAATGTAATGTGTATCCTGTGTCGTCATATGTTGGAAGCATGTCATCTGCTTTTTGATTTTGATGTTACAGGGAACTAGAGTTAAGAGATTGCATGAATCTCAGAAGAGACTTGGCCTTTCAACTTTTAAACATTGTTGAGACTGTGATAGACTATGGGGACTTTTGAAGGCAGACAAAATGCATTTTATGTTATGGCTACAAGCCTATGGAGGCCATGAAGTAGAATGTGTTTTGAATAGGTATGGTTCCCCATAGACACGTGTGTTTGAATGCTTAGCCCACAGGGAGTGGCACTATTAGAAGGTGTGGCCTTGTTGGAAGAAGTATGTCACTGTAGGGGTGGATTCTCAAGCTATGCCCAAGGTGGCACACAGTCTCCTTTTACTGTCTTGGAATCAAGATGTAGAACTCTCAGCTCCTCTTGCACCATGTCTGCCTGCCTGGACACTGCCATGCTTTCCACCATGACAATAATGGACTGAAGCTCTGACCTATGTAGGCCCCAATGAAGTGATTTCCTTTTTAAGAGCTGCCATGGTCATGGTGTCTCTTTCCAGCACTAAAACCCTAAGAGACCTCTACACACACAAAATTGTAAACCTTTTTAGGGTTTTTTTGTTGTCTTTTGGAGGTGAGCATTGAGACAGGGTTTTTCTGTGTCGTCCTGGAACTCACTATGTAAACCAAGCTGGCCTCAAAGTCAGAGATACTCTTGCCTCTGCCTCCTGAATGCTGGGATTAAAGGCACGTACCACCGCCACCTGGGCCAAAAAAAAAAAAAAAAGAATTGTTTGGCTTTTGGTAAAGTTAAAAAAATTTTTTTTAGGTATATGAGTGCTCTATCTGCATGTATACCTGCATGCCCGAAGAGGAGATCAGATTCCAGTATAGATGGTTGTGAGCCTCACTGTGGTTGCTGGGAATTGAACTCAGGACCTCTGGAAGAGCAGACAGTGCTCTTAATTGCTAAGCAATCTTTCTAGTTTTCTAGCCCTACTTGGCAATTCCAATGTCTACTTAGCAACACCTAACGTCCTCTCACTTGGAATCTCAGAACACTTTGTTGCCTACTCAAATCTCCATCTGGCTTTTGGGTGTTTTATTATAGTTCTAGTGTCATTCCTATATATACACTAAGTACACAAATACAACCTGCTCAACAATCTAAGAAAAAGAAGTCATGAATACAAAAGAGATCAGAGCTGAGCGTGGTTGCACACGCCTTTAATCCCAGCACTTGGGAGGCAGAGGCAGGTGGATTTCTGAGTTCGAGGCCAGCCTGGACTACAGAGTGAGTTCCAGGACAGCCAGGGCTACACAGAGAAACCCTGTCTCGAAAAACCAAACCAAATCAAGCCAAAACAAAACAAAACAAAACAAAACAAAAGAGATCAGGGTGTTGGGAGAATCACGGGAGGATTTGGAAGGAGGAAAGGGAGGAGAAAAAGATGTAATTATGTTAATCTCAAAACAAAAGCATATTTTTAAAAACTATAGCTTTCAGGTGGTGGTGATGCACACCTTTTATCCCAACACTTGGGAAGCAGAGTCAGGTGGATCTCTGTGAGTTCAAAGTCAGCCTGGTCATGTAGACCAGAGTGAGTTTCAGGACAGCCAGGGCTACAGAGAGAGACCCTGTCTGGAAAAACCAAACAACTATACAGCTTACTTACTGTGGCTAGAAAGATGGTTCAGCAGTTATTACAAGTTCCTACTGCTCTTGTGGAAGACCTGAGTTGGGTTTTCAGCACCCACATCTGGTGGCTCATAACTGTCTCTAATTCACACCCTTTAAGCCTTGTGCTTTAAACTTGCCTGCAGCTTCCTTGTGTCTTAGGCAGGCTCATTGTCAAGAGTTGGGCTTTCCTCTGTATTCACATCCATTTAAAGGAACACTCCGCCAATGTTTGTCTATCCAGATCACTAGGACTTTCTCTACTAGGACTTTCTCTATACCGTCCCTGTTTCTTTTTCTTTCTTTTTCAAGATGAGGTCTCACTACCTAGCCCAGACTGGCCTTGAACTCCCAGTAGCTCAACTTCCCTAAAGCTATAATTCTGGGCCATGACCACCTGGTGGTTTGTTTTCTTTTCTTTCTTTTTTTCTTTTTCTTTTTCTTTTTTTTGAGAGAGGGTTTCTCTGTGTAGACTTGGCTGTCCTGGAACTCACTCTGTAGATCAGGCTGGCCTCGAACTCAGAAATTCACCTGCCTCTGCCTCCCAAATGCCGAGATTAAAGGCATGTGCCACCAGGCCCGGCTGTTTTATTTTCATTCCTGTATTCACTGCAGTCGCACCTTTAATTTTGTTTCAGATTTACCACTTGGCTAAATATTTGGCTCAGAAGGTCCAGCTTTGGGCTGGCTTACTAAGTTGTAATCATTCATATATTTGTAATTAGTTTTGTGGAGGGTTTTTTGTTTGTTTTCCTTGAAGCCTAGCCTACAACAGTCTTCCTGCTTCAACTTGCAGATAGTTGGGATTACAGGTGTGATGCCTGGCACCTGGCTTTGGTTTTTAGTAAGATAGGTTCCAGTCTTTCTTTCATTTGAACCCTTTAGAGGCCACGGTGGGGTTATTAATGGATCATATTTGAATAGTGTGTTACAAGTAGAAGAAAAGTCACAGAGAGAGAGAAGCAGAAAATAGCTGGTCAGTGGGTAGATGAGATACACAACGCTCATTTGATATCTTTCGGAGGCCTGATTTGTGATGTCCCTAAAGTAACTACAGTAGCAATGTCAAAGATCGCTGGTGGCAGAGATCACCTGATACATACAATAATAAGAACATCTCTGTGTTGGGAGAGTTAGCAAAACATACCGGAGACAGGGTGAGCACTGTTTTCAGAAGAATGGTGCCAATCGTTTGCTTGATTCAGGACTGCCACAAACCTTCCATCTATAAACAATGAGTTATCTGCAAGGCGCAAAACGTGCTCGGTCTGCACCAGGATGGTATGTGGACATCTCTCTGTTTTTCCATCCTTTTCGTGAAGCTACACATTAGCACTATGATGTTACATCATTAAGGCTTCTGTTGCTCTCATCTTAGGACTGTGTGCATCCCTTCCTGTCACAGTAGGCAGTAGGAAACTCAGAGATGTGGCCTTTGGCTTCATCCTGGCAGGCTGATCTGCTTCCCATGGGACTGGCCTATGACCTTGTTGTCAGCCCTGCCTGTGAATTATAGCACCGTCATGGGCACGAGGATGTTGCAGCTGGCTGTATTAAGCAGCTGGCCTTTATTAGATCATTCCTTAGAATACACTTGGAAAGGAAAGAAAAAAAATGAGAAGCATCAAACCAAAGCACCCATCCAGACAACCAGCTACATCAGTCGGCAGACCCAAGGCAACTTCACTGTTAGCAAGTCTTTTCTCGAGGAACTTTATGATTCCGTTTGAATAGATGCAGACAAGCAGTGGACTTGCTTCGGGGAGTGCTTTCTTGGCACAGAGCCTGGCACAGGGTAAGCTCTTGTTTCCATCGTTCTGTGATTTGGAATCCATGCCACCCATTACCCTTCCCTTTTTTCTTCTTTCCCAGTACCTTGAAGGTAAAAACCATCTGTTCTTGTTCCCAAGGACCAGCTGCTTCTGTGGTTAGAGGTGGTTGAGCAGTCAGTCACTGGCCAGGGGAACGTCACTTCAGCTTCTCCACAGTCAGCACAGCCTCGCAAACTGGTCGCTGCTGGGAGATTGAGGTCATGTTCTAATTACTGTGCAGCCAAAAGTCTTCCCCGGCAGCGAGGATCCAGAGCACAGCCTGAGCTCAGCACTCCTTGTGGTGAAGCCACAACTCAAATGCTTGCATTGATGACGGCACTCATTTTTGGATACGAAAAGGCATTTCTATCAACTAAAGATCATTATTCAGGCCCAGGGAATGCAACTTTAATTTTGGATGGGAGTGTGGGAGGAATTGAACCTGTTTAGAAAGGTTCCCTGGAGCAACTCTCATCTGTGTTGTCCAGAAGTTGGCAGTTCCCTTCACAGGTCCGCAGTGGCAGCTCATATACCAGCAGGCCAGTTCTGTAGAGTGGCCTGACAGAAGTCAGCTCAGGGACTTTTGAAAACTCCACCTGACTCCTCCCCTCCTGGAAGTGAAAGGTCATAAAGGACATAGGCACCCCTCCCCTCCAGAAGGGAAGGGCTAATGACATTTCTCAGACCACAGGGAGGAGGGACCAGCCACCTGAGCTCTTAGACATAGAGACCATTGGTCACCCAACTCATTTCCTATAGACCAATCAGTTTAACAGTCACACTGTTCTGCCAATCACATTGTGCCTAATAGGTGCTGCCTGGAGAACTGTATAAAGGCTCTGGGGTGGGAGTTGGGGGGGCGCTGCACGTGGTCATTCTCTCTCCATGTTCAGGGTGACCCCAACATGTTGGAACAATAAATTCCTCTTGCTTTTTGCATCGATTCCCGGCTCTTCATCGTTCACTCGTGGAGTCCTGGGTAAGCTAAGGCTCGCCAGAGACTTACGGGGTTAGCAGACACGAATCAGCAGCAGTGGTACTGCTTAGCAGACACAGCCAGGACTCAGCCTCAGCTCGAGTCAGCAGGAGGGACCAGCAGGAACACCAGGAAAAGTTCTCCAGTGTACCTCTCTCAGGGAAGTGAAGATCGGGGAAGATACGAGACTCACAAGCATTGCACAGCTAGCTGTACCAGCTAGCTAAGCTCCATCACTCTGTGGAGTCCAGTTTATAACCTCCAAACATGTATCCTTCACATGGCTTGCCTCAGCATGTGCATCCAGTCAGCCCGGGAGTCCCAACAGCTCAACCACACAATGTAAGGCAGACCAATACAAGTGTGTTCTTAGCAAAGAATCCTTCATCATGAGTCCTTTCACATGCTTGCTTTAGCAGAACATCCTCTCTCCTGTGTCTGCTTCATGAAATGTTCCTTCACGAGTCTGTCTTAGCCTTTCACCTGTGTCCACTTCAGGAAAACACTCCTTTACATGTTTGCTCCAACAAAACACCATCAAACACAACTGACTCTCCAAAGAACCTAGAACTTTCCAATTTAAGGGAGAGTTGCTACATTTATACCTGTCTTAGTTAGGGTTTCCATTGCTGTGAAGAGAGATACCATGACCAAGGCAACTCTTATAAAGGATAACATTTAGTTAGGGATGCCTGTAAGGTTTAGAAATTCAGTCCATTGTCACCATAGTGGGAAGCATGGTAGCATGCAGGCAGGCATGGTGCAGGAGGAGCTGAGAGTTCTGAAGGCAAACAGGAGAAGACTGTCTTCCAGGTAGGGTCTCAAAGTCCATCGCATAGTAACACTTCCTTCAACAAGATCACACCCCCTAATAGTGCAACTCCCTGGGCCAAGCATACTCAAACAACCACAATGCCTTTGTTCAATTCATTTTGCAGATAGGATGTTCAGGTCTTCCAGGATTGCACATTGTATCAAGGTAGATGGCTTCTTGCTGTGAATATCTTGTTCTTGGCATTTCTAGGTTTTGGTTTGGTTTGGTTTGGTTTTGGTTTTTCGAGACAGGGTTTCTCTGTATAACCCTGGCTGTCCTGGAACTCACTTTGTAGACCAGGCTGGCCTCGAACTCAGAAATCCACCTGCCTCTGCCTCCCAAGTGCATTTTCTAGTTTTGAGATAGACATTTCACCTGGATTTCCAACTATGAACATGTGTGTCTCTGTGTGCATCATTATTGATACGTAAATATAGCATCAAAGAGTGAAGGATTTGGAGGCTGAGTGCTGGGTTTCAAATCCTTGCTGTGCTACTCACCAGGTGTTCAGATTTGAAGTTACTTGACTTCTGGAGGCCTTAATTATACAATCTGTATAATGGGATAATAATTACATATCTTCCATCAAATTGTAAGCATTTGGATCTATGCCTGGCATGTAGTCACTGTTTTAATCAGCTGGGTTATATTTGGCTTCAAGTAACAAGTAACAGAATGTCAGTAAGGGGTAGCTTGGATTTTTAAAAAGAATGAAATGATCTATCCTGTGTAAATAGAATTCTGGAGGTAGTGAACTCTCATACTGAAGCAATAGCTCAGTATTACCAAAGGGCCAATTAAATTATGTTATTAATATTTTTTCATCTAGTGTAAAAAAATAGTGGGTTTTATTATGACTCTCTTCATCCCTCCCTCCCTTCCATCTTTCTTTCTTAAGGACTATGTGGTTTTGGCAGGTCTTGAACTCACAGAGATTCCTCTGCCTCTGAGCTGAGTGCTGGGACTAAGGTGCCCCCCCAGCACATCGGACCTCCCTGTGATAACTTCACATGTGTGTGTGTGATTGAACATTGCCCATGCTTACCTGATGCCTTCATGTGTGTGTGTTTGTGTCATTAAACACTGCCCATGCTCACCTGATGATTTCATGTGTGTGTCATTGAACACTGCCCATGCTCACCTGATAACTTCATGCATGTGAGCCATTGAACATGGCTCCTGCTCACCCCATGCTCCTCCCACTCTCCCTTCTCCCTTTCATGTTACTCCCTCACCTCTCTAGCAAAGACTCAAAAGAAAAACAAAAAACAACAACTTTCCCTTCTATTTTCAGCATGCTGGCTTCTCACTGCGGTCGCTGCCTCTTTCTGGTTGGCTGGTCATCAGTTAGTTGGCTGTTGCATTAAGGAAGGGTCAAGGTGAGCGACACACACACAGACACAGACACAGACACACACACACACTAATCAGGAAAAACATTTCTCAGAAGCTCACAAGAATATCTCTCTACACCAAACATCTATCTGTGCCTGTTAGCAAGGCCAGGAAAACAAAAATCCAGTTTCTAAAGCCTCTATAAAGAGAAACGAACCATAAAGCAGAAGATTAGACATACTTGTTGATGTAGCCAGCCCACAGCAACTGCCATAGAAATTAATACATTTATTATTTTTATGTATTTTTAAAATTAAGCTTGTTCTCTGACAAATTCTCTCTCTCTCCCTCTCTCTCTCTCTCCCTCTCTCTCTCTCTCTCTCCCTCTCTCTCTCTCTCTCTCACACACACACACACATACACACACATCTGATGGCAACTTCCTGCCTGCTCTTAGCACTTCTCACCACTGACAACCTGTCTGCTTCCTAACAGCCCCTCTTACTTTCATGTCCTTTTAGATGTCACATTTATTTATATATGTGCCCCCCATGTGCCCCGCCTCTGCAGATGTGGGGGTCAGAGGACAACTTACAGGAAGATTCCATTCTCTCCTTCCACCATGTGAGCACTGAGGATTGAATTCAGGTTTCTGGCTTGTCTTAAGAGTTGTGATAAAGCCGGGCGTGGTGGCGAACACCTTTAATCCCAGTACTCGGGAGGCAGAGGCAGGTGAATTTCAGAGTTCGAGGCCAGTCTGGTCTACAACGTGAGTTCCAGAACAGCCAGGGCTATACAGAGAAACCCTGTCTCAAAAAACCAAAAAAAAAAAAAAAAAAAAAAAAAGAAAAGAAAAGAAAAGAAAAAAGAAAAAAAAAAGAGTTGTGATAAAAAGAAACATCATGACCAAAGCAACTTGGGGAGGAAAGGGTTTATTCAGTTTTTACTTCCATATTACAGCTCATCATTAAAGACAGTCAAGACAGGAAGCCAGACAGGGCAGGATCCATGGCAGAGGCCACGGAGGGATGCTGTTTACTGGCTTGCTCCTCTTGGCTTGCTCAGCCTAATTTCTTACAGCACCCAGGACCACCAGCCCCAGGATGGCACCACCCACAATGGGCTGGGCCCTTCCCTATCAATTAATAGTTAGGAAAATGCCCTACACGCTTGGTTGCAGTTTGATCTTACAGAGGCATTTTCTTAAAAGAGGTTCCCTCCTCTTGGGCGACTCTAGCTGGTATCAAATTGACATAAAAATAGCCATCACAAGTACCTTGACTTATTTTATTTTGTTTTTGTTTTTCAACCTATTGAGTTAAACCAAGGCTGCCTGGGTGTGAGTACAGAGCTATCCAATGGGGCATACTGGAATCACCAGAGGCTTTATTACCAAAGGAAATAACTCCCCTTCCCCCAGAACCCATTAAAAGACATCATACTTCTGAAGGGAGGGGACGGGTTCTCATAAGCCCCATTTGCATCCATGATTGAGTGTAAACAGGCCCAGACTTACCCAGGCCCAATTCTGGCCATCACAGTTGGGATGAGTTTAGGGTCGAAGCGGCTGTGCTCTGTCCAGAAAGCATTTCTTACCTTTTCTCCCCATTACTCAGTTCTTACATCTGTGATGGTTTGTATATGCTCGGCCCAGGGAGTGGCACTATGAGTAGATATGACCTTGTAGGAGTACATGTGTTACTGTGGGTGTGGGCTTTAAGACCCTCATTCTAGCTTCCTAGAAGCAAGAGTCTTCTCTTACCAGCCTTCAGATGAAGATGTAGAACTCTCAGCTCCTCCTGCACCATGCCTGCCTGGATCCTGCCCATGCTCTGCCTTGATGATAATGGACTGAACCTCTGAACCTGTAAGCCAGCTCCAATTAAATGTTGTCCTTACAAGAGTTGCCTTGGTCATAGTGTCTGTTCATAGCAGTAAAACCCTAACTAAGACACATGCCTTCAGCCCCCTCTTCCACAATGTTCCCTGAGCTTTGGAAGGATGGCTTAGATGCTGAGGGATGAGCCCTCAACACTCACTTATTCTCAATACCTGGAGAAGCTTCTCTGGTCAAAGCTGAAAGCAACTCTCGCTTGGGTCTCAACACGGATATTTGGAAGGCAGTGTTATGTCCATTTAGCCAAAGAAGTTCTTCCCTTGGGGCCACGACCTTCCCCAGCCAGCGGTTTCTGACTTCCAGTACTTGGTGTGAATTCCCTCCTGTGGAGCAGGCCTCCAATTCCATCTGAAAGCAGCTGGTTACCACATAGCAGTCATGTCACCGTTATCCCAGTGGGCAGTTCTGCCAAGATCCATCCCTAGGCAAGACCGAATGACCTTTCCCCTCAGCTATGGACGTTTCTAGCAATGTGGAGGCTAGCTGTCAGGGAGGAAGCTTCCGGTTCAGATCCAGATTGATTGTGTTCTGAGACAAAGTGTGTGCTGACCTTCCCACACACTTGGGTCTCACCACGGGGCTGTGGTGGGCAACCCAGAGCACTGTCAGAAGCCTGGGTTCTTGTCAGGGACTCTGCCTGCTGCTTTTCTGAGCAGACACTCACAGGGAGCATCCAGACTAAATTATCTATTACCTATAAGTCCAACAATCCCTTTCCTTACACAGGTTGCTTTGGGCCAGTGCTTTTATCACAGCAACAGTAAAACTAAAACAGGGTGTGATCCAGTTACTCCAATTATCACTGAGCAGTCTGTATTCTCCCACTCTCTTCACGTTGACCAGTTGTGGGTCTCTCTTTTAATGGCCACCTCTCACAAAAGAAGCCTCTCTGCTGAAGATTGAGAGATGATGCACTAGCTCATTGCTTAGAGAGATTATTGCTTGGGGCGGTTTAATAATCTGTCCCCTTAGCAGATTAATAGGCTCTCCTATTACAGGTTCTTGGCCTACTTCACGATACTAGCCATGAGTTCCATCTCACGGAGAAGGTCCTAAATCCAAGCAGAAAGTAGTTGGTCACTCCCATTACCATTCGTGCCACGATCGCACCAGCAGTGGGTGTATCCGACAGGCCAGGCAGTATTTAGCTCTCTGGATAAGACAGTTTTCTACTCTGCCATGTATAGCACCGTCCAGCTAGGCCAAAGAGGATGAAGTTTCCAGGCCTGTACCAGTTTGATTTCTTATTTTCCTGTGACTTGAATATGTGGTGTCTTTAATAGGATCTTACTGTCAAGTTCTGTAGGAAGCCAAGAGCACTGGCAATAGCCTTATATAACATTTTGGGGAGCGGGGAGGAATCTAAAGAAGCTCAGAGACTGATACTCACAACTGGCTCTCATGATGCCTTTTGGATGGAATGCTGATTTTGGTAGCCAAAATACATTGTTAATGATAAAAAAAAAAACAAATAGAAACATTTCATCATCTATTTGTTTACTATAATCAGTCAATCATCAGTAAATTGTTTAACTATGCCAAGGTCTTCATTGATGAGAGAGCAATCTGCTATCTAGTGGGGAAGGAAATGTGGAAAGGGTCAACAATTGGTGGGTGCAGCTGAGAGAGTCGGAGGCAGGGGCTGGAGGGAAGAACCAGCTAGCCTTTCTCAGGAGTTATCTTCTCTCTCACCTTCTGCTGTACTCTGCGCAGCTTCTCTCAGGATCTCCCTGGTGTGAATATTTTTCTTGTGTTTGTTGTCATTTTCTTTCCAGGTACTAAGTTTCGGAGTTAAATGTCCAAGGGGTTGATAATATCTGTGTACTAACTAGCCTGGAAATATTCTCAGAAATGATAATTTTCTTTTCTTTTTAAAGATTTATTTATTTATTTTTCTCTCTTTTTTTTATTAGGTATTTTCCTCAATTACATTTCCAATGCTATCCAAAAAGTCCCCAATACACTCCCCCCCCAGCCCCCCCCCCCTTGGCCCTGGCATTCCCCTGTACTGGGGCATATAAAGTTGGCAAGTCCAATGGGCCTCTCTTTCCAGTGATGGCCGACTAGGCCATCTTTTGATACAAATGCAGCTAGAGTCAAGAGCTCTGGGGTACTGGTTAGTTCATAATAATGATCCACTTATGGGGTTGCAGTTCCCTTTAGCTCCTTGGGTACTTTCTCTAGCTCCTCCATTGGGGGCCCTATCCAATAGCTGACTGTGAGCATCCACTTCTGTGTTTGCTAGGCCCTATTTATTTATTATATGTAAGTACACTGTAGCTTTATTCAGACACACAAGAAGAGGTCATCCAATCTCATTACAGATGGTTGTGAGCCACCATGTGGTTGCTGGGATTTGAACTCAGGACCTCTGAAAGAGCAACCACTGAACCATCTCTCCAGCCTGGAAATGATCTTTTTCATTTCAGCCCAATAAAAGAAATGGTTATGAGTTTTCTCTCTTTCCATTCTCCTCCTACTTCTATCCCACCCCGGTCCCCACTCCCCACCCCCAACCCACAGCTATGAGGGACTTGGAGTCATCATGCATCCTATGTGGCTGGAAATGAGGAGTATCTTAGGATACAGGCTTCAGTGCAATGTCTGAGCATCCTGGAAAGATTAGAATGGCCTCACCCCATGAGGATATAAATGACATGTCAGAATCACAGGGTTTGCATTTACTTAGGTTAATTCTTAACTGCAACAATGCTAGTGTCTTCTTTGTGACCCTCGAGTGTGTTAGAGCTGGGCCGCTCAGGTCTCCAACAGGGTCTCTCACAGAGTCCTATTAGGCTTGGCTTGTTTTGCCTACTGGTTGGGCTAAGTTAAGACCAACATGTTTTTGGCAGATATTTGGCATAACTTCTCCGGAATTTCCCATTATCTAAGATTCTCATGGTCTCAAAATAAAATTGCATCAGCCAAAAATAGAAAGAATATATTTAACTCCCAGGGGGCCTAGGAGTGCAGCTCCTTTGTAAGAGTGTTTGCTTAGCGTGGATTAGGCGTGGCTTTGATCCCCAGCACTGAGACAAAGTAGGAGTGGTGGCTCATGCGCATAATCCAGCACTGGGACACAGAGGCAGGGAGATCAGGAGTTTAAATCATCCTCTTCTACAGAGTAAACTTAAAGCCTAGCCTGTGCTACATGAGATGCTATCTTACCTCCTGATTTTTATTGGCGCTAGTAGGCTGGTTCCAGCTGAAAGACAGAGAAGATTTAGAAGGAAGACAGTTATCTACTGCCCAGGGCAAGAGACCTCAGAAGAAAGCGCCTCTCTGGACACTCGATCATGGCCCCCATGCTTATGGAAACTGGCTTCCAAGTTTATGGCAACCTCTGTCTATAGGTGGAGGCTTAGGTTAGACTCCTGGATACACGTGAGGATTTAATGTATGCGGGAGATGGTCTCAGGAAGCTGTGCATGAAAGAGAAGGAAGGAAGGGAAAGAAAGGAGGTCAGTCTGCAGAGAAGACCACAGTGGGAGCACCTGAGATCTAACTGAGTCTCTGTGGGCCTCTGAGCACTATAAGTACCTCCCATGACAGTGTGTGTGTGTGTGTGTGACCAGTAAAAAATGTGATCACCATGTTCAAACATTGAAACTTGGCCTACAAATAAGAGTTGCCTTTTTGAGCGGGAAGAAGGAGGATAAAGTAATAGTAAGGGTTTCATTAAAGTCATAAGGAATCAGTTATATAAAATTATACATAATACATTTTTGGGTGTGAGCCTAGCCTTTAACAGCTGAGCCATCTCTCCAGCTCTAAAATTATATATAATGCATATAGGTCAATGCACACACACACACACATACACACACACACACCTGGGCTGACAATGCTCCTCCACCCCAAGAGCCATCGTCTATCTGGACAAAGCCCCCAGGAACAGGCATGGGAAACCCCTTCCTAGTTGTTAGTCAAGGGAGTCCAAGAGGCTCCCACACCATTTATGGACAATTGCTTTTTGCCCTTGGTTGCCTCTCAAAGGTTGAACGTAAATCCCTGTTGCTGAAGACACCATGCACTTTGGACACAGAACCTAGAGAATCTGAGTTGATTTGACATAACTCAGTCTTTAGCCCCGAGGGCTGGCTTTCATGAAACCAGAAGGCAATATGTAAGCTTCCAAAGGAGAGAAGCCACCAACCATCCTACCCAAGTACGATTGACTACAGGGACCAGCATGGTGTATGCACGATAGTGTCACTCATACCTCGGTGGTGACCAACATCTCTCTAGCTGGACTTAAGGCCCGTTGGACAAGAGGAAACCATGACTGATACTGGAAGCCTAGACAACCGAGGAAACCTACAACGGTCACTTTACCACACCAGCGTAATTCCAAACTGCATTCTGAATAGTTATCCTTTTACCCACAGATACGTTTAGCTCTCACCCTTCTTCAGAGAAGCTTCTCTCATGGAATCTCTACAATATGTAGCCCAAGGAAGACCGGGACAAGGAAGACATTAACAGACATGTAACATGGAAGGGGAGATCTCATGGGACAAACAACCAAGGGCAACTACGGAATGAGAGTGAGAGAAATAGTTTTCCTGAGGAAAGAGCCTTCATTGCTTATCCAGTACCACGTGATCCGCCCTGGACTCATATGCATACAAGTAACATTGTATGGACTGAGTAGGTTGCTGTTTGTTGTATACATTACAGCAAAGAAAAAGAAGCCATGGCCATGAATGAGAGAGAGAGAGAGAGAGAGAGAGAGAGAGAGAGAGAGAGAGAGAGCGAGAGAGAGTGGGGGGGAGGGGTTGGAGGGAGGGAGGTGTAGGGGAAAATTATATAATTATATTTTAATATTTAAAACCCTATTTAAGCCAGGAGCGATGACACATACCTTTAATCCCAGCATTGGAAGGCAGAGGCAGGTAGATCTCTGTGGGTTCCAGACCAGCCTAGTCTACATAGTGAGTTTCAGGGCTGTGTAGAGACCCTGCTTACAAAAGAAATTTAAGTAAATAAATAAATACATTTAATCACTTAATTAGTAAAAGAAAGGAAGAAAGCAGGTTTTTCTAGGTTGAGTGTGGAGTGTGATGGGACTTGAGCTGCCTACTTTCACTGCCCTGGCGACATTGTACATTGTGCCCACAGTCAGCTCCCATTGCTGTTTGTAGATCCTAGGGATTAGACGTCGGTAACGCTGAAGGTCTCTTAAGTTCTGTAAAAATCAGTAAATACTAATTAAAATAAGAAGTAAAGGCTGGATGTGGTGGTTCAATGTAGTGCTGTAATCTCACCACGCAGGAAGCCAAGGTGGAATGAGCAGGAATTGGAGCCAGTCTGGATTGCATAGCAAGAGTAGGTTTCAAAGCAAAACAAAACAAAGATGTGAGATCTTATTTACACGGGTTAATGCCAAACAGCAAATTTGTGTCAAAATTAAAACAGCTTGAGAACCGCTGGACGTTCCAAAGACAAATTGCCACCCAGCAGTGTGTCCTAACCTTCCCTGTGCCAAAGGAGACAGTGATTCAGTGCTGTCCTTCTGGACCTGCACAGATAACACAGAGATGCAGTCCTCAGAGGAGGGCTTGGGCACGGAAGCAGGTGAGGACTGTGTGTGTCTCATAAAACCCTCAGTTTTACTCTGAAGAGAGTAAGCTCTCTTCAGACGCTGCTGATCACATCAGTAACTAGGTTACAGCTGATTCCAGCAGAAAACGGAGGCGGGCCTTCACTGCGCTGAGGTAAAAGGAGAAGAGATGGCAGTGGCCTTCTCCCACAAGGAAAAGAGAACTGGCAAGGACTGATCACCATGTCTAACCTCAGTCAATGCCAAAGGGATTTTCAGAAAAGTCCCAGGAGGGGATGTGTGGATGGAGAAAGACAGAACAGAATGTGGATCGGTCTAATAGAACAGGGCAGAGCTGACTGTTGGGGCCAGTGAGCTTTTGGAGGCTGTGGGATGGCATAGGCTTTGTGGGCTCCTGATTGACTTCTGTGAGTCCATGTTCAGGGCAGACAGCTTTGAGCTGATTTATGACTGACACACCGAAGAATTACCAAGAACTTTCACAAGTATCTGTCCCCATTGTTACGGCAGTCTCACGTGCTGTTATTTGTCAACTATATAAGTTGAGTGTATAATTTTGACTATAAATGTCCCCACACATGTACCCACTGGTGCTAATATGCAATGTCCATCTCCAGAGGTTTTTTTTGGGGTAATGCATTCTGATAACTCATTAGAACACCCGGCTGGAAAATTCTCATTTTAAAATAGAACCATCCTAGGCAACGTTAAAATTTAATTAGAAGTCTCCACCGCATTTCATTATGGGGTTATTCCGTAATTACTCAGCAGGTCCTGGTGTTTGCTAATGGAGAAGTGACAGTACATAGTGCTACTAAATTATTGTTACATTGTTGTAAAAGATAATTAGAGAGTGGGGAACAGAGACAGGCATTGTTTAAAGAGCCTTAAGAGAAAACAACCACAGAGCATACTCTTTATGTCCTTGAGCTGGCTTGGTAACACTCAGTGCTTGGACCTTACCTACCACAGGTGGAGCAGCCCATGTAACAGCTCTGGGCAGGCGCTGTCTTCATGATTTACATGAGCCTCTTTCCCTGTCAGGGTAGGTGTGAAGTGGAGTGTGCCGTCCTAAACTGCTTACTTCTGTGGGGAGGAAACGCATCTCCAAATAACTCACAATTGAGGGTTCTGAGAAGCCTTCTGCGTTTTAATCATAGATTGGCTGCTCCCCCTCCTCCTTTTAGGGTTCGGGTAATATTTTATAACCAGAGAGCAGAATGGGTTAGAAAGCACCACTAAATGAACCCTGTCCCTTAGAAGATCACGGCAGGTAATGTTCATATGAGCACATTGAAATCCTTTTTCCTTTTAACATTTTGTTTCAGGCAGATCTCATATTCTCATGGTGAACTTGATTCCCTGTCCCCTACCTCATTGTGTTTAAACAGCCTTTGTATACGCCTAGTGAGTTGAGGGACAATTTTGATAATTTAGGTGAAAGCAGTTTAGGGAATGGAGAGATGGCTCAGTGGTTAAAAATATGGTTATCTGAGACCTTTAGATAAGGTATGGGGTGTGTGTGTTGTTCTTGTAGTTGTTTTTGCTGCTGCTGTTGTTGTTTTGAGGGAATACTATCTATAGACGAGATTGATTGTCTGGCTAAGTCACCTTTTTGCTAATGACTACAGACATCTCTGCTTTGTTCTTAGAAGAGAAAGAAAGCTATCGGGCTGGCTCCCTTAGGTGTCAGGTTAGCTAAAGCTGGCATGCTATGTTCTGCTAATACAGTCAGCAACACTCACAGACTGGCCACTTAAATAATAAATTTGTTTCTCTCGTTCCTGGTATTACGTGTTAAACATGCTAAGCAAGTGCTTTGCCACTGAGATACACCCAAATTTCAAATATATATTTTAAGGTTTCAAAAAAATGATGTAGCAGCTAGTAGTATGAGTCAGCAGTGAAGAGCCCTGGCTATCCTTGTAGTAGACTTGGGATTCATTTCCCACGACCTACCAGGCAGCTCACAGCCGTCTGTAACCCCAGACTCAGGGATCCAGAGCTCTCTTCTGGCTTCCTCCTATGGTGCACAGATATACATGCAAGCAAAAACCACCCAAATACATACAAATAAATACATCTTGAAAATTACATGTGCCTGTATGAGTTTATTTACCATGTGCATGCAGGAGCTACCAGGGGTCAGAAGAGGGCAACGGATCCCCTGGAACTGGAGTTACAGGTGGCATTGGGCTGCCATATGGATGCTGGCATCCAAATTCTGGTTCTCTGCAAGAGCAGTATGCAGTAGCCCTCATACTTTAAACCACACGTTGTTAGTTCTGGAACCCAGAAGTCCACAGCCAGGATCGGTGGCTGACGGCACATGACTGTAATCCATTCTCAAGAGGTCGAGGCAGGAGGGTTTTAAGTTCAGGTCTACCCACCAGCCATGCTTCTGCCTGCTTACAGAATCACTGCTGTCCTATTTGTAAACTGTTGAGAATTCTTACCATGAACGAAAGCTGGGCTGTTAAGTGAGCGTTAGTATAACTTGATAGGATCGTGCGGCTTTGTCTTAGAATGTCGTAATGGTGAGTCACCTTGATTGTTTCCTGTGCTTTGAGACAGGGTATTATTTTAATTTATTGCTAGATTCAGCTTGTTAATATTTCATTAAGTGGTTTGGAAAGGCATGTTGTTCGCTTTTTTAAAGAGCTAACTTTATGTGTGTATGTTTGTGCGCCACACGTGTGCTGTGGTGGTCAGAGAAAGGCATTGGATCTCCTGAAACTGGAGTTACATACGGCTGTGAGCCCCATGTGGGTGCTGAGAACTGAACCCAGGCTCTCCACGGAAGCAGTGGCTGCTCTTTCCTCATAAGTGCTTAGGCTTTAGTTCCAGATTAATCCTGGCATCAAGAAATGTGCCTCTTCTTTTTCCTACATTTTGGAAAAACTTATTCAGAATTTGTGTTTGTTCTCTTAATTGGTCTGGGTAGCCACCATCAGTGAAGGGTTCTGAGCTGCTTTTCCAAGGATGTGAAGCCATGAACCACACTTCCTTTGAGTTGTCTCCCTTCATTACCAGCGAAAGTCATTAACTGGTAATTTGCAAAATGCTGCATTTCACCCAAGCCTCGAGCCTTTGTGGGTGCAGGTGCTTTAGGTCCCTATTGTTCTTTGAGCTGCAGACTCTGCAGTCTTCTCCTCCTCCTCCTCCTCTTCCTCCTCTGTCTGGGCACTGGTGACCTTTGACCTCTCTGGTTCTTGGCCAGTCTTCCTGGAGGCATGTCCATTTGGTTGGTCATTGCCCAGTCTTGCTAGAGACATTGATCTATTAAAAGAGCTCTCTCTCTCTCTCTCTCTCTCCCCCCCCCGTTTCATTGGTCTCTCTCTGTTGTTTTCCTGTGGTCAGTTTCAGTGATTTCTATTTTTATCTTTATCATCCCCTTTCTTTGTACGTTGGTGTCTCAGTTACTGTTCTGTTGCTGTGTTAAGACACCAAGACCAAGTCAACTTACAGAAGAAACAGTTTATTTGGGGCTTACAGTTTCAGAGTGTTAGTCCATGATCATCATGGCAGGGAGCACGGCAGCGGCAGGCAAGCATGGGTCCAGAGTGGGCTAGAGTGGGCTAGAGCTGAGACCTTACATTTGATCCACAAGCACAGGACCGAGAGAGAGAAAGAAAGAGACAGGGACAGAGAGCGACAGAGACACAGAGGACAGAGAGGAGAGAAAGAGAGCCCATGCACAAGAGAGCTAAGTGGGAATGGTAGGGACTTTTGAAATCTCAAAGCCTACCAGTGACACACTTCCTCCAGGAGGCCACACCTCCTAATCCTTCCTGAACAGTTTTACCCACTGAAAACCAAACATATGAGCCTATGGGGGCCAGTCTCTCTCTCTCTTTTTAAAAAAAAGATTTATTTATTTTATTTCTATAAATACACTGTGGATGTCTTCAGACACACCAGAAGAGGGCATCAGAACCCATTACAGATGGTTGTGAGCCACCATGTGGTTGCTGGGAATTGAACTCAGGACCTCTGGAAGAGCAGCCAGTGCTCTTAACTGCTGAGCCATCGCTCCAGCCCTAAGAGGGACTTTCTCATTCAAAGCACCATTCTTGGATTTATTTCTATCTCCGGTGATATCTTCAATTACTAATTTGAGACTCTTTTCTTTTTTTTCTCTAGACATAGTTTCTGTGTAGCCATGGAGGTCCCTAGAACGTGCTCTGTAGACCAGGCTGTCCTTGAACTCAGAGACCCACCTGCCCCTACCTCTTGAGTGCTGGGATTAAAGGTGTGTGCCACCACTGCCCACCAGGCAAGACTTTTTCTTTTGAAATTGGTTGATTGATTGAGACAAAGTCTCACTCACTGTGTGGTCTTGCCTGGCCAGGAACACTTGCTGTGTAGAGCAGTTAGGCTTCAAACTCACAGATATAATTTTTAAAATGTATTATCAGTGATGTGTGTGTGTGTGTGTGTGTGTGTGTGTGTGTGAGAGAGAGAGAGAGAGAGAGAGAGAGAAGAGAGAGAGAGAGAGAGAGAGTGTATGTGTGTGTGTGTGTGTGAGAGAGAGAGAGAGAGAGAGAGAGAGAGAGAGAGAGAGAAGAGAGAGGATGAGATGCATGTGCCAAGGCCAGAAGACAAGTTATATCATTATATTTGATGTGAGATTTTCTTCAGGGAACATAAATTCTCATGTTTATATCTGTTTCTAAAGCTATTTGAGTTCTTTCAGATTTCTGCTCTTTAATTGGTGCATTTAAAACATCTATATTTGATTTAATACTTACATTTTATAAATGATATATTTAGATGTAGAATTGATCTCATTACCTGTTTTCTGGCTTCCTCCTCAGACTTTTAGTTCTACTTTCCTTTCCTTTCTGTTTTCTTTAGGGTTATTTGGACACGTTTTATTATCGTATTTATTTTATCCATTATGGACTTGGTTGCTTAAATTTTTAATTACATTCATTTATTCTATGTGTGTGCACTCATGCCAGGGCACATGTATGGAGATCAGAAGATAACTTGTGGTAGTTAGCTCTTTGTTGCTACTGTGTGGATTGCAGGGGTTAAACTCATGTCCTTAGGCCTGGTATCAAGCACTCTTACCCCTGACTGGCCTCTCTTGTGGGCCCCTGACTACATTTTCTTATTATTATTATTTAGCATATAAAGTAATAGGTTTGACCTGGGCACTCTAATCCCAATATATGTATAATGTGTGTGTGTGTGTGTGTATATATATATATATATATATATATATATATATATACACATACATATATATATGTTTGTGTGTATATGTATGTATATATACATATATACTCATCCAAAGCAGAAAAGTTGGATATATATACACGTATATATACATATATGTATATACACACAGATATATATATATACACATATATACACATATACAATATGAATATATATACAATATGAATATATATACATACATACACACACATATATAGCTTTTTGGTACTTAGCATCCCTTGTCCAAGCTGTTTGAGACCATAAATGTTTCAGGTCTCAGGTTAGAATATTTGTGCGAGATGAACTGGAATGAACCCAAGTATAAAGGCAAAATTCTTTTATGTTTCAAATATACCCTGAACTGGTAGCGGAATATAATTTTTAAAAGACTTTTTAGTATGCTTGTGTTTTCACTGTGGCCTGTCACTCGATGTGAGATGTTGAGTCTTCCATTTCTACATCATGTTAGGAGCTCAGAAAGTTCTGGATTTCGGAGCACTTTGGGTTTGGGATTTGGGGATAAAGGAGTTTGACGCTGTATTTCTTCCCAGTAGTTTTGTTAGGAATTATAAGGTACTTGCATAATCTCTTACACCCTACTTAGAATTGATATATATATATATATATATATATATATTTTTTTTTTTTTTAGGTTTTTCGAGACAGGGTTTCTCTGTATAGCTCTGGCTGTCCTGGCACTCACTTTGTAGACCAGGCTGGCCTTGAACTCAGAAATCCGCCTGCCTCTGCCTCCTGAGTGCTGGGATTAAAGGCGTGCGCCACCACGCCCGGCTAGAATTGATATTTTAATCCCTTAAAAGGCATGCAGTAAAGAAGCAACTTATGTGCCAGGGCACTCAAGTCTAGGGAATGTTTCCTGCGTGCGCTTTGGGGTGGGTGAGCCAGGAACCCACAGAAGATAGGTATATTGGTTTTCCCGAGTTCCATTCTCTCCAGGACCTCTCTGGTCTTCCCTGATTCTCTAGGCACATTTTCTTTTTTTCTTTTTTCTTTTCTTTTCTTTCTTTCTTTCTTTCTTTCTTTCTTTTTTTAAGCCTCAAATCTGGGTCTCTAGCAATGACAACCTGCCACAGCGGGGCTTGGAGCGACTGTGATGGAATTGGAATAGTGGGGACCTTTCTCCCATTCTTCCTGAGTCTGAGGACATTCTCCTCCTGGTTTTTGGCACCCGAACTCCAAGGCTTGTTCTGACCTCTTTGTTCACTCTATTGATCTTCGGTTGTTCTGGGGGTGCCAGTCCGGGCTCACGTTCCGAGTTTAGTGAGGCGGAAGTCTGCATAAAATCATGGGACATTCATTGCATCCCAAGTCCTGAATTTCCTTGGATGGGGCAAAGAGCTACCATGTTCATGATAAAAATGTATTAATTATTCGTCAAATATGACCAAAGATGATAATGATATGCTTTTTTTGGTAACTGCAAAGAAATTCAGAACAACTTTTATTTGTGGATCTCTTTAAAAACAAAAGGTTCATATAAGCAAATGCTAATATCACTAGAAAGTTCTTGGAACAATCAGTGGACTCGTGGAAATGTTACAATATGATTTGGACTTAAATAGGCATTTAAACTATTTTCCTCTAAGTTGCGCTTGCTCTCCCTTGTAAAATTAGAAATTGATTTCTTTCTTCTTTTTGTCCATTCTGGTGCCTACGAGGGAGGACGGGGAAGAGACATCGTGCAGCTGTTTTCTTTATTTCTCTCAGTGTGGGAACAGCCCTGGCAGAGCAGGACAGATGGGAACAAACTGTTTTTCTAAAAGTGTGCTCTGCAAAGGACTGACCAGTAACTTAACAAAGACTGACCTCTTTGTGACATTCTTGAGAAACCCACAAGGCCACACAGAAAAGCCTTCCTTCTTACAACCATCTTCTATCTTCCATTTCTGATTTCTCTCAGGGACCAAAATGACCCTCTTGAGACACTGGAAGGTCAAGTTCTGTCTCTCTCTCTCTCTCTCTCTCTCTCTCTCTCTCTCTCTCTCTCTCTCTCTCAGATAGGATCTGTCTATGTAACACCCACCATCTTAGAATTCACTGTGTAGGCCGGGAAGACCTTCAGAGGGCTGGCATCATGGATATGTACCGCCAAGCCCAGCTTTCCTTTCTTACTTTTAAAAAACTGGGACAGGAGAATTCTCTGAAAGAGCCTCTGGAAGTGCAGGCTTTCAAACTGGATTTGAAAATACTTTTTTAGATTTATTTATTTTCATGTGTATGAGTGCTTTGTTCCTGTGTGTGTGTGTGTGTGTGTGTGTGTGTGTGTGTATGTATGTATGTATGTATGTATATCATGGGTGTGCCTGGTGCCATTGGAAGTCAGAAGAGGTCATGGGATCCTCTGGAACTGGAGTTACAGACGGTTGTGAGACCATCATGTCGGTGCTGGGAATTGAACTCAGATTTTCCACAAGAGCAGCAAATATTCTTAGCTGCTGAGTCATCTCTCTAACCCATAAGTGAATTTTTAAGACACTTTTTTTTTTGCCTACAGCACCTGTTATTCCCAGGTGGTCTCCCATCCAAGTACTAACCAGGCCTGACCCTGCTTAGCTTCCGAAATCAGATGAGGTGTGGGGGGGGGGGCGGGGGCTTAATCTCCTTTGCTTTCTGCCACATCTCATCCCCTCCCCTTCCAGCAATCCCCTTCTTCCCTACCCACCCTCCTGTCCCTCTTCCTCTTCCCCAGCCCAGCCTTGTGTAGCAGCCACAGCTGCTGTGTTCACATCCAGGTGACAGAGCCCACTGCACTCCTCCATATCCTTTGGCTCCCACAGCCTTTCCACCCCTCTTCTGCAATACTCTCTGGGTCTCAGAGAGAGCCCCGCAGATGTCCGCTGGGCACAGAGCACACGGCGGTCACTTATTCTCAGTACTTTGGCCAGTAAGAGGCTTCTTTGATCAAGGCTGAGAACTATGCTAGTCTATGGGAATAAACACAAATAATGAGAAGACATTAACTACACATCTAGTTAGTATGACATCAATAGTGGGTTCTCAAGGGCCTGTGACTGCACTAGCTACAGGCTAGTTCCACAGCACTAGGTATGCATTCCTTTCCACAAAGCAGGCCTTAAATCCACGCTAGAGGTGATTGGTTCTCCCAAGTACATTGATGCCGGCATTGGACCAGTACGTATCTCGCAGCAGTCACTATTGCAGTGGAGGATGCTGGGTGTGGTTGCTAGTGACTTCCCTCCCCTTGCAGTCTGCAAAGCACCTTCTAAGCGTGAAGGAGAACTAGCAGGGAGGAAGCTTCCAGCTCAGTGCCAGTTTGATTTCTGTGTCTCATTTCCAGAGAGTGGGGATTGGGAGCAACAGGCTCTACTGTCTGGTTCTGCTAGACAACGACATGGTCTCTGTTAATTAGGGAGTTTCTGAAGACTCCTGCAATTTTAATTTTTTTCAAGCGCCTAATCTTAATGATGGTTCTTAAACACTTTAACCTCCCTTGTAGCCCACCACCCACCAGAGGCAGTGGGAAAGAAAGGATACAGGGGGAGTGGACCTGTTTAGAAAGGTTCTTTGGAGCAACTCCTGTCTGTGTTGTCTGGAAATCGGCAGTTCAGTTCACAGGCTAGCAGGCAGGAACAGCTCAATCCACTCTCAGACATGTCATGAGTACACCAGCATTCCAGCTTGGTAGCAACAGCAGTGATGTGACCTAGCAGAGACAGCCAGGCCTCAGCCTAGGCTCGAGTCAGCAGGAGGGACCAGGAGGAATGCCAGGAGACGTTCTTAGCTGTGCCTCTCTCAGGGAAGAAGTGAAGATCAGCGAAGATACGAAACCCACAAGCATTGCACAGCTAGCTCTACCAGCAAGCCAAGCTCTGTCTCCATCACTCCGTGGAGTCCTATTTATATCCTCCAAATATCACACGCCCTCCATGTGCCTTGCCTTGGCATGGCTCTTGCCTTAGCCCGTGCATCCAATCAGCCTGAAACCTTGGAAGCAGCAACGAACTGCAGCACACCTCCAGAAGTTTTTTGGTGCATTTCTCTCTATGGCATACCCACAAATGCAGCTCAACTACACAATGTAAGGTGAACTCATAGATGCATGTCATTAGTAAAGAATCTTTTATCACGTGCCCTTTCACCTGTTTGCTTTAGCAGAACATCCTCTCTCCTGTGTCTGCTTCAGTGAAACATTCCTTCATGAGTCTGCCTTAGCCTTTTACCTGTGTCCACTTCAGGTAAATGTTCCTTCACATGTTTGCCCCAGCAAAACACCATCCAACTGACTTTCCAAAGAACCCTTAAGTTTCCACTTCAGGCTCCCTCACCAACAGCTCACGGGGAGGTGTCTCTCACTTGGGATGAGAATTTTGTACTGAGAAGAGTGCTGACCGCTCATGCAGAGTACTTCCAAATATCTCCTTTAAAAAAAAATAAAGTTAGCTTATAATGGAGTGGGTTTCACGATTTAATTTTTATTCTTACATTTGGTCAAGCTTCTTTTAACCCTTTTCTCCTTTAGTTTTATGGCCTTCTACTTTCATGTAAGAAAACATGGATCACACAGGAATTTGTGCAGGGGCCGTGCTGACCTTTGCTTTGTTCCAGTTTTACTATTTCTGCTGCAGAAGCAGACATGAAAATGGGATTTTTGTATGAGATTTGGGCACCGGAGAAGGCAGCCACTGTACAGATCTTGGAATTTACTGAAGTCTTTTCTTCAACTCTCTCCTCAGGTCTGCAAATCATCTATGGCAAGGAACACTCAAGTTGACTGGAGTCCGTGGTCTCCTGCTCTCTTTTCTGTTTGGTTTGGTAATGTGCTTGAGAGTTGCTGATGGCCTTTGAGACTGGGGCTTGATCAATCGATACAGCCTTGGCTGGCTTGGAATTTGCTATAGACCAGGCTGCCCTCAAACTCGTAGAGATCTGCCTACCTCTGCCTCTTGATTATCGGGATTAAAGGTGTGCACTACTGTGCCGGCTTTACTTGTGTTTTATCTAAAAACTGATAGAATATGTGAAGTGGAAATGTAAGGGTCCTTTGGAAAGTAGGCTGGATCGTGTTTTGCTGGGCAAGCACATGAAGGAACATTTTGTTAAAGTGGACACAGGTGTGAGAGGCTAAGGCAGACTCGTGAAGGAATGTTTCGCTGAAGCAGACACAGAAGAGAGGATGTTCTGCTAAAGCAAGCATGTGAAAGGACACGTGATAAAAGATTCTTTACTAATGACATGCATCTATGAGTTCACCTTACATTGTGTAGTTGAGCTGCATTTGTGGGGATGCCATAGAGAGAAATGCACCAAAAAAAACTTCTGGTGGTGTGCTGCAGTTTGTTGCTGCTTCCAAGGATTCGAGCTGATTGGATTCATGTGCTGATGCAAGGCACGTGGAGGACGTGTGATGTTTGGAGGGTATAAATAGGACTCCACGGAGTGATGGAGACAGAGCTTCACTTGCTGGTACAGCTAGCTGTGCAATGCTTATGGGTCTGTGTCTTCACTGACCTTTGCTTCCCTGAGAAAGGCACAGCCAAGAACTTCCCCTGGAGTTCCTGCTGTCCCTCCTACTGACTCTAGCTGAAGCTGAGGCCTGACTGTCTCTGCTAGGTTATGTCATTGCTCTTGCTAACCCATCTCTACTAAACTGGACTCCTGGTGTAACAGTGAAGTGTTTGCAAGTGGATTGAGCTGCTGCCTGCTAACCTGTGAACTGAACCGCTGATTTCCAAATGGGAGTTGCTCCAAAGAACCTTTCTAAACAGGTTCCCCCCCCCCCCACCATATCCTTTCTTTTCTACTACCTCTGGTGGGTTACAAATAAGGTTAAAGCATTTAAGAGCCATCATTAAAAATAAGATTTAAAAAAAAAATTAAAGTTAAGCCGGGCGGTGGTGGCGCACGCCTTTAATCCCAGCACTTGGGAGGCAGAGACAGGCAGATTTCTGAGTTCGAGGCCAGCCTGGTCTACAGAGTGAGTTCCAGGACAGCCAGAGCTACACAGAGAAACCCTGTCTCGAAAAACAAACAAACAAACAAACAAACAAACAAACAAACAAAAAAATTAAAGTTACAAATCCTACTTCTAGTATTAGAATATATACATATTTATGTATATTCTGTGATAGAATACTATTTCTAGTATGGCCCATAAAACTTCCCCATCTACCTTGCTTTTATACCTTCCTGCTCAGCTAGGATGAGGTGACTCCCTGGGTAACCATGGAAACTGCTTGTTGCTAATGGCAGTGCCCCTCCATCGTTCTCCCTTCCCTGAAGGACTGTGCGGCCAGCTTGCTCACGTGTTGTTTCTTGAGCAAGGAATGAACTCCTGCCGGGCTCCTTACACACTTTTCATACATCTGTGGGTCATTTGCCTCTTTCCTATTTCGTACCAGTACTTGCTTGAATATTAATATTCCCCCACTATCCGTGATCTCCTGGTTTCTTCTATTTGAAACGTTTAAAATGGTGTCTTCGGTTATTTTATTTTACGAAGCCAGTCTCCTAATCTTTCATTTTCATTTTCAGCCTAGGAGAAGTCTTCCCCACTACAGCATGCAGAGGTACCCTCGTTCTCTGCTACATAAACACGTGTGGATGAGGCACAGACAGTCCTGGTCCAGCGAGCACTTCCTCCTCGAAGCTCAGCTAGGATGAAACTGGATGCCCTGTGGTTGGGTGTGGTCAGGTTATTAACTGAGTTCTCTCAATGGAGTGTGGGGAGAAGGGAAAGGCAATCTCCTGGGGTTTGCCTGGGTGGTTCTTTTACACTGTTCTCTGCTGGTTGGCAGGGTGGGTGGAGAGTCATCTGCTGAAGATGGAGGGACCATGTAATATGGAAATAACAATAGCAAACAGATACTGTACCACACAGGTAGAGGTGCTGGTGGTGGCAGAGATGAGTCTACTGTTAGTGCAGCCGAAAGAGTAGGGGCCATTGTCTTGGTCAGAACACCTTATTTTATCACTAGTTCTGAAAGTGACACAGAGGATGGACCACAGGCAGAAGCTCGGGTTGAGGAAGATGGAGGAAAGCCATTTACCAGCTCGACAGCTTTCAGCTAGGGAAAAGGCTCTGTGAGCATCCTTAAGAAGTGCTTACCATCCAGCGGTCAGGATGCATCCAACGAGAGTGAGCGCTAATGGCCTGGGAACAAAGAGGCAAATTACTGAGGTCTACTAAAATGTTTCTCCACTTATCTTCAATTATTCAGACCCAACCCAATTTCCTTCTAAATTAAATGCTGCGGCTTGAGTTAACTTACGTGACTGAACATTTAATAACAGATGCCTTCTGTACCTGCACATGACTCTGCTGAGAAAGTACAGGTGGGCGGGTTTACTTTGCATCATCTCTGAAGTATAACCCTTTCCTAGATGTGTCAAGATGGCGTGCTCTGGAAGGTGCAGAGTTAGGGTCCCCCCCTCCCCCTGGTGCTAAGACTTAAGAAGCCTCCAAACTACTTCTTCCCAACTCTGCTGCCCTCCACCCATCTAACCACTTTTGCCCCAAGCTCTGGGGGCATCTGCATAAAGCCCTGGGCATCTGGACACAGACAAATCAAAGGCCAATCAAAGTCTGAGAGCAGAGGAGTATCTTAGGAGTAACTATGTATCTGGTTTTCATTCATGATTACCACAGAGCTGTCCCACAACTGGATCAGGGCCTTCTGGGATCTGGATGATCCATGGAACTTATTTCTCAAGGGTCTAGAGCTATGGCCCCATCGCAGCTATGACCCCACATCCAGGAGCCAGGTATACAGGAAGCACAGTGAATAGCTCGGTGCTCCTTCAAGTCCACAGCGGGCTTCTGTGGACTTCCAGGCACCATTGGCCTTTGTGCCCTCTTGCCTTCCTCTCCTGTCTTCTATCCCATTGTCCCTTTTTTTTTTTTTGTAATCTGGGCTCATCTTATTTCCTCATTTTCCTTTGTGACATTTACTCTCCAGTTGTGTGTCTTACTCTGGAAAAATTACATTTACTAGAAGCAGAGCTATCCCCTTTAATAGCTCTCCAGAGGGAACAACCCACCTTAGTGAAATGATGGGTGTTTCAGGTGGCATGGCTTTTTCTTCAGAGGGTAAGAGTTGGTCTCATTTGAAGGGACAGTATGCTCTCTAGTCTTCAAAGGCTTGCTTGCACAGCCCTTCGCATGCAGCCGTTTCCCTGTTCTCTATGGAAGACACACACACAGCAGATGAATAATTGCAAATCATTTGGCATTATAATTTACACTCTATTTTATTCATTACTCTTAGTTTGTTCTCGCATTTCCCCAGTGTACACAACAAACTACTTCTAGGGCATCTAGAAACAGTTGGGACGAAGCCAAAGGGATATGAGGTTCTTCCCAAAGTAGGATATTCAGCATGCAGTCAAAATCAATACAGACATCTACCTTCCTGTGGGCCAGAGAGAAATTTGAGGGTGTGGGCATGGGGGTGTGAACTTGCAACTGCATACTCAGGAGCCAGGGCACAGGATTGCCACAAGCCTAGACTCGGTCTCATCAGTCTATTGAGCGTCAGCTCGAGAGCTCAATCTCTCTCTCTCTCTCTCTCTCTCTCTCTCTCTCTCTCTCTCTCTCTCTCTCCCTGCATTCATACACACACACACACACGTGTGTGTGTGTGTGTGTGTGTGTGTGTGTGTGTAGGCACTCTGGAGGCAAAGATGGGTGGATCTCTATGAGTTTGAGGCCAGCCTAGTCTACAGAGCAAGTTCCAGGACAGCCAAGGCTATTCAAAGAAACCCTGTCCCCAAAACTAAACTAAAGGAAACCCAACCAATCAGCCAGCCAACCAACAGACAAAACAACAACAAAAAACCAAAGTCACACAGCATCTCTTGACATTAAATTTTGAAATCTGTTGCCTGCGTTCTTTTTTCCTCCATTTGATTTTTGGAGACAGTGTCTTACCATGTAGCCCAGTCTGGCCTAGAATTCACTATGTAGATCAGACTGGCCTCAAACTCTCTGCCCCTCCCCTTCTATTAAAAGTGTAAGCCACCAAGCCCAGTGGCTCGCTGCTAGTGTTCTTAAACTTTTCTTCCAGTTGCCTCTGACTCCTCTGATGAAGACAAACAGAGAAGCAATGACTTCTTTGTAGGAAAAGAAACTGAAAACATCTGGGCATTTAAAAAGTGGATCTCAGGGCTCAAAGCACTAAGTTGGTGTCACTATGGTTGGGTTCCCCACCCGAAAGAAACGAGCCAAAGTGCGAACTTTTGGTTCCAGACAAGTGCAAATGTAGTTGTTTGTTTCCTCTTTTGTGAGAGCCTCCTGATGTAGATCTGGCTGGTCTGGTCCTTTCTATGTAGCCCAGACTGGCCTTAAACTCATGAAATCCTCCTGCTGAGGCCTCCCAGGTAGGAGGCTGAATATAAAAGGCAGGATACCTTGGTGTCCACCAAGCCATCTCTCTAGCTTTTCACAGACACATTTCTTGCCTTGCTTCTCTGTTGAAGGACACCTCTGATAGTCCTCCCTGCACCCTTTCCTGTCCCCTGTTGAGGTTTGGTCTGTTTCTGTGCGTTGTAATCCTAAATTCTGCACCAGAAGGTCTAGGCCTACGAGTGAATTCTCAAGTTTACCGGCTTTTGTTGTGCAAACCTTGTTCCTTAATTTAAAACTATTGGTTAAATAAAATGGGCTACAGCCAATTACTGGAGGGGTTGGAGGCAGGTGGGTTTTGAGTTACCCGGTTGGGGGTGGAGGATGGAGAGGAGAGAGGAGAGAGGAGGAGGAAGATGAGGTAGAGGATGAGGATGATGAAGATGAAGCTGCCTTGAGGGGAGATGGACAAAGAGCACATGACTGGGAGAAACAGCAAGTATCTGGGGTACACTGCTGGGGGTGGGGTGGGAGGGTACTCAGGCCAGCAGTTAGATGAGTAGATTAGAGGTTACCTTCCAGTTATTGTCAAAGCCAAATAAAATAACCATGGTCTAAGTTTCACTTTGAGAAGACTAGACTGATTCCATGACAGGCTTCAAATTGGCAGTTGAAGAGACCAGGCCTAAATCTCTGTTTCCAAAAACTGGGAAATTCCAGGCCTCAGAGGCTGCCCTGACACCTGGCCTCAGGCAAGGACAACAGGTCAGTAGCCCTTTCCAGTCCTCCCCAGCAGATTCCCAGCCCCAACCCACATAATGGAATGTCCTTAGAGATGGACCTAACAGATTAGCATAGAGGTCACCTGCCCCAGGATTCCCTAATATGCTTTAAATCAGGCCTATGAGCTTACTTGGGCGCCTCTCTATTCTGGTAATGGGAGTCTGCAGCATGGTGGACTTTGGCAGAATAAAATACTCTTTGCATTTACATACTATTTGAGTCCGGGGTACCATTCTTCAGTGAGTCATGGACCCTTATAATTTATTTGTCTCTGCACTTCAGGCCGCAGTTAGAAACTGCTACCTCTGCGGTTTGGCTTTCTACACATCCGTCTTGTTCTCCTCCTGAGTTCCTCCAACACCCTGGGTTTAGCAAAGACCCAGTACTCTGATCCTCCAAATACCAAGAACGCCATGCCATGGTGTTTGACCCCATCTGTGACCTTTGGCACATCTCAGTTTCTGTTCTCAAAAGGGAATCTATCTCCTCAGCACTAAGTCTTTGTTTTCCCCACTGCTTCCCCATTACTCCGCTGCATTTTTAAGTTAGTCACAGCTAAGGCCAACTATTAGCAGCCAAGAACCATGCTTCCTAGAGTCAATTTTTTTCTTTTAAACTTTTATGTTTTGCTCGTGTGTGTGTGTGTGTGTTGAGTGTCTTCCTCAGTGATTTTCCACTGTATTTATTTACTTATTTTTTTTTTTTCTGACAGAGTCCCTTATTGAGGCCAGAGTTCATTCACCACCAGGTTAGACAAGCTGGCCCCAAGCGGGGAGGATCTGCCTGTCTCTCTGCATAACAGAACCCTGCTGCATCTGGCCTCTATGTGGTGTTGGAGATCTGAGCTCAGGTCCCAGTGCCGAGCAGGCACTTTCCCAACTGAGCCATCTCTCTAGTCCCTTCTTCTAAACGTTAAATGAAATCTATCTTCTGACTCATACTTAACAAAGTGTACATATCATAGGGTAAGTTGTCACCCAGACGTCTGCATACAATGTGCAATGCTTAAATTAGGACACACATGTCTATCTCCTTAAGTATTTAGCATTTCTTTATGAGGAGGACTTTCAAAACCTGATTTCCAGGTGTTTGAAATGCTCTGCACATGGTCACCGTCTGCGGCCACCCTCCTGGACCACAGTGCTGTGACTCTCTCTTAGCCCCTGTATGTATGCCAGCTTCTCCACACAGCTGCCGGGAGAGCAATCTTTTCAGGTTCTCTGTGTGAACCAGGTCCCTTGGCAGCTACCTTTCTGTATCTGACTTGGATCCCAACCAGGTTGTTACAAACGACAGGGACTCATTTATTATTATTGAATGAATTTTGGTGTACGTGTACATTTTCTTTACTGGTGAAGTTTTTGATAGTTATACACCATTTGAGTAAAACAACATTTTTCTTGGAGTCAAGGTCTCACTGTATATCCCTGGCTAGTCTGGAACTTGCAGTATAGACCAGGGTGGCCTCAGAGTCACAGAGATCTGCCTGCCCCTGCCTCCTGAATGCTGGGACTAAAATGGGAAGAGTGTACCCACAGTAATGTGAGTCTTCCTAAGCATGGGTTCCCTGTCTTGTAAAAATAAGTTTGCAGAAACAATGCACAGTAGCCGGATCATGTTGGCTTAATCCACTACTCTGTCAAGAAAAGGCTTAATGCTTGGGCTTTATTTTATTTATTTTAAAATTATTTTTCATCCAGAGACTAGCATGCTTACTTGCTTAAAAAGTACATTGGTTAAAATATTAAGAATTTGGCTAGCTGTGTTTATTCTGGCCAGCGGGATGCCTCCGGAATAAAGGTGTTCACTGCTAAGGCCAGTGGCATGAGTTAGATCCCTAGACTCACATGCCAGAGAGGAGAGGACTAGCACCTGCCCGCTGTCCTCTGACCTCCACTATGTGTGCCCAGGCATGCACGCACATGCATGTAATATAAATAAAAATAACAAGGTAGCAAGGCTGGTCTTTTTCTCACCCTTGCGCTCCTTGATTTTATATGGCTATTAAATGGATGCCAGGAAAACCTGAAACAGATCAATCCTTGGCTGCAGCAATGTAAGTAAACAACATATGAAAGGAGGTAGAATGGTCAGTGCTCAGAGAACAAACACATCCTCCAAGGACCACGCCTGCCGTGGTTCTGCACAATGTGCTGCAGACGGTACCATAGCTGAGGCAGATGCTGTGTGCAACTGGCCTCTGCATTCAGCTCGGGAAGGGATTGCTTTGGCTTCAGAGTGGCGCTGGTGAAGTGTCGCAGAAATCTCAACCAGAGACAACAGCCCTAATTCTCCTTCATGGTTTCTGTTTTAGGGCCCCTTTGAGAACTCAAGATGAAACAAACTGACTTTGATTCATTTCAAAGCCTTGGTCTGGCCTTCTTGATACCCTCAAAGTCTAGGGCCTGGCAAGCATCCTTCCTTTATCAACAAGCGCTATGGCCAGCCATCCGTCCTGTTCCTATGCTGGGGGAGGACAGCGGCGGTGCATCAGGGCTTGACTCTCCTAGGTTCCTTTGCTTCTGGTCGATTGAACTGCCCAAGGCTCTCTGATGTGCTTCATAGATTTATTAAGTTGGCTCTTTCTCTCTTTTGTATAAAACTTATGACAATGAGTCCACGGCGTTTTCAGAGAACTTGTGCAGTTCTAGTTGGAGGAAGTGTCACACAAAGCTCAAACCCTGCGGCTGGGACTCTTGGTGGTAAATGGCATGTTGTGACAGAGAAAAGACGCTGCCTCCTTCTCTCCCTCTGGTAAGGAAGACAGGCCTCTCTGAGAGCATTATGAAATGAATTTTTCCCCCCAGTACATTATCATGAATTAGCGAAATTGGTTATGGACTTAATTACGCTTTTTTAAAAAATGTTTTTAGTCTGCTCTCGAACATTTTGAAGTGGACCTTGATTATAGTCACCAAATTGTACGTAAGTGCATTGTCCTCGGCCCACGAGGGTCACAGGTGGAATGTGGCGGGCCTGAAGAGGAGGGTAATGGAAAAATCCACTACTTGTGTTTGCTACTTAAATGTCATGGTCGGGTAAATGGATTTCTCGACTTCCTGGGACTCGCTTCTACCGCATTAGCCTGGCAGCAATTAGAGGGACGAGATTGCTCTAGAAATGGGCCTGCTCGGCCATGTGATTCATCTTTTTATTGTACAAAACAAAAAAAATTGCTTCTAATCAATCCACTTCAATTTTTAGTCGGGGAAAATTATTTACCATCCCATCAGCTGAAGTACCGAAGAAATGTTCTGTTTGAATTAACTGAGGGGAAGAGGGATTTGTGTCAATC
Organism: Mus caroli; assembly: GCF_978045245.1. Lineage (NCBI taxonomy): Eukaryota > Metazoa > Chordata > Mammalia > Rodentia > Muridae > Mus > Mus caroli. Next base: position 61,900,844 of record NW_028227270.1, on the reverse strand, counting down.
AGTGGACTGTGATGGCGGCCTTGCGGTCTTACTATGGAGATAAGGAGGAGACGCCTTTGTTCTTGGTGCCCTTGCCCAGCCGATTGGTGCTTTTAGGGTAATTAATCCTCATTTCAAGTATAATTGGACTCTTATTGACCAAAGCATCGGTGTACGACATGGCCTACACAACACACAGAGATAGGCTCCCTTCTGAGCAGAACACGATTCATTTTAAACTCTTAATTTTTGTGTTTCATTCACACACTTGATCAATCCCCCTTTCGGGGCAACTGACTTAGGATGTAACCTTTTGTGAGCTTAAATAAAAAAATTTTTTTTTTTTTCTCCAGAAGCACAGATGAGCAGGGAATTTTTACTAACTCCCTCTTTGCCTCTCCGGTCAGGCACTGACTTTCAAAGGCTAACAAGTGGGTTGTGCTGTGGTATTCTGATGAATTTTGGACGGTGAGAATTAAACATTGACAGAATCTGAGAAAACAAAACTAAGTGCGAATTGCAAGAGTAGACACCTTAAAACTGCACTTCAGCACAGCTCCCTTAATTAAGGGAAAACAACAACAACAACAGTTTAGGGGGAACATGGAAGAAAGCAGGAGCGGAAGGGTGGGCAAAGGGCAAAGGGGGGTTGTGGGGAGTGTCTCAGGAGCCTGTGCCGGGGATTCAACACCACGGATTTGGATTTGTGAGAAACCTCACCTTCATTGCAGGAAAGAGGTTCCTTCACAGTTCCTGATGAGGTAAATACTGTCTCTTCCAAAAGACTAAATAAAGATCACTACTGCAACAAGAATGCAAATTTCTAAACAGACAACAGATGAGAACAACAACAAAATTGTTGAAACAAAAAAAAATTAAGTTCTAATTACTCTCATCAGCTAAACCAAATGATCTTGGTGTGTGTGTGTGTGTGTGTGTGTGTGTATATATATATATATATATATATATATATATATATATATATATATATATATATACATCTTTGAAAGATAGTTCACCTCTTCTGGATCATTGTTGATTAGCAGTGGAGCTATAAGGCCATACCTGATAGCAGGGCTGTGTCTTATTTAAACAGAGGATTAGACTCTAGGTACCAATTTAAAAGGAAGCCCTCAAGCTTTATAAAAATTAAATAAAACCTCAGTGGAAATGTCCCCTTCTGTCCCTAGAAGCTACTTTAAGTGCTTTACATCAAGCAAGTTCCAGAAAACACAAGGTAGGTATGGATAATTCTGAGTGAAATAAGGTCTGTCTATCTATCTATCTATCTATCTATCTATCTATCTATCTATCTATCTATGTGATCAATCTATGTGGAACACAGTGGGAATTTTCAAAAGGATTTCTCTTTTTGAGCCTGCATATGGAGTTCAAGGGTCATGTGTGTCCAAGTCAGACTTGCAAAAGACAACAGGAAATGACCTGAGCAGAAGTCACAAGCACACCATCCTACCCAGCCCCTCCAGAGAAAATGTTTCTACCTCAAAAGCCTAGCTGTGGTGGTGCACGCCTTTAATCCCAGCACTGGGGAGGCAGAGACAGACAGATTTCTGAGTGCGAGGCCAGCATAGTCTACAGAGTGAGTTCCAGGACAGCCAGGGCTACACACAGAAACCTTGTCTCAGAGGCAGGGAGTGGGGGGAACCTTAAACAAACAAACAACAAACCCTGCTGTTATTGTGGGAATGGAGATGCTGGTTAGCTCACATTACCCAGTTCCAGGGCAGGAACGCACATAAGCAAGTCAGCGTTCTGAAAAAGCAGCTACTGCTCACCCTCCTGTCGGAGTTCAAAAATTTTGTTTGCTGAGAAGTCAGACTTTGGGGAGGTTGCCAAGAAACTGCAAAAAAACTTAAAACTGTACAAGAGAAACCCAATCCTCCCTCCTTCCCCTATCTCTCCCCAGCCCCGTTTCTTCTTTCCAGAAAGTACCACGGGCAGCAAATACACCCGCTGAGGTTGGGACTTGCGCCACGGGCAAAAGACGACATAATTTGCGTTGTGAACCGCTTCGCCCCACCCCAAAGCTTTGCGTTTGCATTTCTGTTGGGTTACTACAGAACGTTAAAACAGCTACTAAAGCTTTTCACTGGTCCTCCTGGGCACCCTGTACAGGGAGGGAATGGAGCAAGGGCCAAGTTGGACCCGTGTCTAAGGCGGCCGGGAGCGCGGGTTTCCGAGCTGGGTGATCCTTGGCCTGATGATGCTGGCGCGTGGGAGTAGCGACGGAGGAGCCCACGGCTCTCTTGGCAGACCCCTCCCAGTGCCTTCCCAGCGGGTTAGCCTGGGCTGCTCGGCAGGAGCTTTAGGGAGCGCAGGTTGCTTCAGGACCAGGTGAAGTCAGCACAGGAGACCCGTTGCGGACTGCAGGAGACCGCAGGAACTGGAACCACAAGTGCCTCAGGCCAGCCAGCCCCTGTGGAGAAAAAGTTTCTACCACAGAAGAGGACCCCAGGAAGTGCGGTTGTTAGTGGGAATGGAGATACCGGAGAAGGCAGCTCTGGAGCGATTTTTTTTTCCACTTTTTTGGAAGCAAGTTGAATTCTCTTTTTACTCTGTGGGCACCTAGTTTTAGATTTTGTAGGTGTGTTTAAAAAGATATTTGTTGTTCAACACACACACACACACACACACACACACACACACACACACACACAGAACCCTTGCCTTCTGTGGCTATCACACACCCTCTCTGCAGGTGAGCAGTCGGATGCCCTTCGCAGACAGCCTGGTTTCACAATGGGTTTCGCTCTCATGCTGAGTAACCGGTTTCTAAGAATTGCCACTCCAGGGCATGCAAACAGTATGCAGCGTTTAGGAGACTTCAGGTCCGGTTGTGTCAACCTTTTCACATTTCTGTGTCCAAGTTAACAATACTCACTACAAAAGCCTAGATCTCTAATTTGTTTACAGGCTTAACCAAACAGGTGCAAGTCAGCGTCTTGGTTTGGGGGTTTTTAACTCCTGCCTGAGTGTCTGCGGAGGCTGGTGCTGGTGAGGGTGGCTTCCCCACTTTCTAATGATGTAGGAGGTGTTTCTAGAATAAGAGTGTTTGCGATGGTGGCTACTAGAAAGGTTTACAGTGATGTGGGAAAGCTTTCCTGAGAGAATCTCTGTTTCTCTAGCCAAGCAGGCAACAACGTTCATCTCTGCCCTTACTCTGGAGAGGGGTTTTGTGCCTGCTTCTCATTTCTCCGTAATTTGCAGGTCTAGGCACTCAAATTTACATGTGTGCAGGGGATTACGACAAGAACTCCAAAATTTTAAGTTGCAGGGCACTTCTAATTCATTTCTGCCTACAGGTCATCCACGGGGTTGGGGGCCAGTACAGTCTGTTCTGGTTCCGAGGCCCAGGGTTTTGGCTGCGCAGTTTCACTTAGCATTAATCTCAGTCCTTTGCAGTAGATTTTTGTTGTTGTTGTTTTGTTTACAAATGAGTCAACCGAGATTCAGAGAAGTGAAATTAATTGCTAACAAGCACACAGAATCAGACTCTGGGTTCTTCGTCTTTGCAGAAACACTCAGTCCAGAGAACTTGTAGTTCTCATTTACCTCGTCAAACGGGAGCATAGCTTTTATCTTAAGCTGCGTTTGAACATGGCTGCTTCTTTGATATAGCTCCAACATGTGAGGCAGCCAGTTTATTTCCACGGTACCACAGACTTCATTTCCAATCCCTTCTCACACCTGTTCCCATTCTGGCTAATGGCCATCCTGCATGCAGTGTGGGGATAATCTCAGGTCTTCGGCAGCAGTTTAAGATTCTGTGACAAGCTGCTTTGAAATGCAGACTTCCTGATCCCCGTGTGGACAGAAATTAAAATTTGGAAACTAAGAAAATGCCTTTAAAGTTTTTTTTTTAAAGTCATATCCTAGAAATAAAAGTTCAGTGGTTAAAAATATATTAATGTATTTGTACAGCTTCATAGCTCTATGGAAAAAATCTGTGACCAGCCACTTAAACATTGAGGATGTATACTAGAACATGTCATCTGATTTTTTTTTTTAACAAGGACTTCCAGGCCAACAGGATGAAGAGCATTCTTATGTAATATGAGGAAATGTATATGTCTGACCCCAACACAGACATCACTGTTAAAGGGAAAATACTGAAACATAGATGTTTATTTTATTGCAGTTATTATTACTTTTACATTTATGGATGGCTTATTTCTGGAGTTTTTCCTTTAGTATTTTCAGACAGCAGTTGACAGCTGGGAACTGAAAGAGGAACGCAAATCTGTGGGTAAAGGGTGATAGACGCCCCACACCCCACACCTGGGCTGTGATTCAGCCTCCTTGTATTAGAGACACTGCCTTTTAATAAGCCTTGGAGGGAAGCAAGCTTATAAATGAACTAGAAGAAGAAATGTGAATTTTGGAATAAAACCTTGACTCTTTACCCCAGTGTTGGCTCTCTTTAATTGCATGGCCATAGGTAAGCTGTTTATAGGGCTGTAGTGAAATCAAAACCATCAACAGTGCATGTCAGTTACTCAGTTTCAAACGTGCCAGTGAGGAACTGGAGAGATGGCTCAGTTGGTAAAACCCACTTGTGATTGATGCCTGATCACTTGAGTTCCATCCCCAGAATACATGGTGGAAGGAGAAAAATCAACTCCCAAAAGCTGTTCTCTAATCTCCAAGTGTGTGCCCTGGCACACATGCCCACATTTGCACACATCCTACACACAGACACATCACAATACTACTAAGTTAAGTAAAAACAAGACTTAGAGAGTGTCAGTCATGCTGAAGGCTAACGTTTCCCGAGCGCCTACTGCCTGTCACTTAGACATTGTTTAACTTGTGGAAGCTTCCTTCTTACAACATTTGCAGAGGAAGATGAACCTCACCTCCGGTTTCCTAAGAGGAGGATGGAGCCCAGGGAGTAAGCCGAGCCAGGATTTGGTGTCTTGGCTGACTTTCATAGTAGGCCATGAGTGCTAATTTTCCTTGGACCATGAGATTAAGAACAGCGAGGGGCTGGAGAGATGGTCCCTGTGTTGAGAACACTTGTGGTCTTGCAGAGTGCCAGGGTTTGGTCCCCAGGACCCATACAGGGGACCTCACAAACACCCAGCACTCCAATTACTGGGCTACGACGCCCTCTTCTGGCCTCCACCAGTATTTGCAAACACATGGTACACAAACACATTTGGACACATACACATAAAATAGTAAGAGTATTAAAATAGAAAACAGCAAGAAAACCCAATAGTGCTGGTTGGAAGTTGATAAGAATGTTTTCTTTCTCAGAGTAAGGAGCCATGAAGTGCTGAATTTCTTGAGAGAAGTTATTTGGTCTGGTAGCAGAGGCAAGTGTTTGGTAAGACATCAGCCATCTGTCTGGGTTAGCCTGTGGTCCTATGGTACACTCTGGACGCTTACTCCAACTTGCAGTCTGGACAATTGGAATTATCAGCATGGAAACCTCTTAGATATTTGCATATACTAATTATTGTCAATAATGGGTTTCATCTGGGTATTTTTACATGTGTGCTTGCTGTGCTTTGATATTGCTCACCCTGTGACTCTGATTTGTGTCTCCTCCCTCTTCCCAAGCCCCTCTCTCTTCCCTAAACCTTCTCTTTTCTGTGTGTTTGTTTAAAATGTAAACTCTACATGTGAAAGAAAAGGCCTTGTTTCTTTTTCGGAGTCTGGTTTATTCTGCTTTAACTTTCTGGCCTCCAGTTCAGTCCAGTCTGCTGCAAAGGACATTTTGTTCTCTGTGCTGAATAAACATCCACACCGTGCATATGTACATTGTTTTCTTTATAAGACAATCACTGATGGACGCCCCGTTAGGCTGATTCTCTATCTCGGCTGTTGTGACTAAAGCCGTAAGGGCCGTGGGTGTACAGCAGAAGCTGAAGCTTGCCTGCTGACAGCCGAACCATCCATTTCTTCTGTGAGATAGCAAATGTCACAATCAAAACCACCTTTAATCAGACTCATTTGGGATTCAATTTGAAGAGCTGCACTTTCTTGGAAATTAAATTGGTATGGTTTGAAACATAAATCTCATCCAGAAGTTATTTCCTAAGAACTACGAAGGTTAAATGTCCCTATTCGCTTCCCTACATGATTTTTATCCTCAAGGTGCTTAGCAGGGCACATGGGTAATAAACCCAGGACAATGGATGTTCATCTCTGCTTCTCTGAGAAGGAAGGCGCTGTAGTCTTGGCTACTGGGCAGTTCCCTCCCAAAACGGACAAGGAAAGGTGAGAAGCAGGAGTCTCTACGAGGGTGGTGCCAGGAAGAGTAAAAGGAAAAATTTACAATAGTTGAGTTTAAAGCTATTAGACTACACTGATCCCCAGGGGATCTAGGGCTGGCTTCTGGCTTCTGTGGGTGCTGCGTGTAAGTGGTGCACATCCGTACTCCAAGGTGAACGCAAGCTCGTGCACATAGACACACGAAATATTTCAAAAGAAGTTAAATGATGGAGGGATTGAAGCAGATCCCTCCATTCTCATGGCTGTTGGTCTTGTCAGAAAAATCGGCCTGCTCTCTCTCAGTTTTCCTGGTTTCACAGGAGCTCAGGCAACAAACACCTCGGTTTGGGTTTGGCGATGTGGAGCTTTATCTAGCACCAGTGACTCCATTCTGTTCTTCAGTCAGGTCTGTTTGGACCCAGTTTAACAGCTTAGTTCAAAACAGTGACCGTCTGGAACCAGGACTTGGCAAAACAAATGAAACCATCTACAAGGAAATGGACCCGAGAATGGACCGAGCGGCACATGAAAGGCTGCGGTCCTACTCTGGGGGTTTTGTTGGGGACTTGAGAGCGTCTGCTCATGGGGAAGAGGCAACAGAATGGCGGGGACAGATTTTCATGCTATTTTACCTTTCACACGAATTTCCCTTCCTCCAATTCTTTTTTTTTTTTTCTTTTAATTAAAAAAAAAATCAAAAAACCATGAAGACTAGAGCTGCTTTTAAAAGTGGCCTTTCGTTGGTGCTTGCTTGCTTGTGTCCGCTTGGCCTTAACCCACTGTGTTTCTGAGACTGACCCCATAAGTCCCAGCACTTGGAGCTCTGTGGCTAAGTTGTGTCTGCAGAGCCTTTTTGGATTTTAGGAAAAGCTGCATTCAGTCAGGTTTTTTAGATTTTTGAAAGCAGATTTTTCTTTTCTTTTTTTTTTTTTTTGAGAAAGAGAAAAACTTTTATGTTGCTAGTTCAAATGTGGGAGACAAGGGATGGGAGGGTAAGGAGACTGGACTGGAAAATGAGATTTGTATTAGTGTGTGTGTGTGTGTGTGTATGTGTGTGTGTACATGTATGTAATTCAACCCAAAGCCTCATAGGATTAGGTAAGTGCTCTACCACTGAGCTATTTTTCCAGCTCAATATTCTTTTAAAAATTGAAGTAAAGTAGACATATCACAGAACATGGCATCGTCCTACCTGCGCATCTCAGTTTGAGGCTGGTTTGCCCGCATCGATATGCAAAGGAGCTGGACTCCTAAGTGGCGTTGCACAAAGGCGTGGTTACCCAGAAGGGTGAGCTGCTGTGGCCACTCCTGCATTTACTGCAGGATGCTACTTTGTGGTGATCGTGGCATCTGCGAGAAGCCTGCCGTGAGATTCCTGGGGATCTTAAACTTCCCACTAATAATCTGAGACCTTTAGAGATAAAGCTCTAAGTAAGCTCATGAGGCATTAAGACATTTCCTTTGAACGTTTATCAGATAAGTCTGCGATATCAAAAACACAGTGTATGAGTTAAAAAGAAACACCAAACCCTCTTTCCATACACAGAGAAGTTGCAGAGGTGGCGCAGAGTCCCTTAGTGATTCCTATTGATACCGACATAAACTTGTCAGAGGAAGGAATCAAGCAATGACTTTGTTCCTAGTTCGTTCATTTCCTCAGCACTTGGCTGATTCAGACCGTGACTCACAGGGGTCAGTTTACTCTAGCTCAGCCAACTGGCTTTCTGCAGTGCACTCTCAGAAAGCTCCTATGCTCCACATATACCTCCCCTAGACTCATGTAGCGCTCTCCATGAGGAGTGCTCTCACATGCCCAAGGCTCTCTCTTCAGCTTGCACCACCCCATCCTGAAGCATCATGTAAATGCATGTGGCTTTTACAGCCTGATTCTGGGGTGGACACATGTTCCCTGTGTCATCGCTGAGTCTCAGTGGAGTGGTGTAAGTAGCAGGGGCCGAAGAGACGACGGGACTCTTCTGCATTCTGTTCTTTGTCTTCTTCCCATTTTATTCATTTTTGTTGTGCAGAATTGTGAAAACCCCCAAGCAAGCAAGCAACCAACCAACCAACTAAAGAACCAAAGAACCAACCAATCAAACTAAGAACCAACCAACCAAACCAAGAGCCAACCAATCACCCAACCAACTGACTGACCAAACTAACCAACAACCAACCAACCAACCAACCAACCAACCAACCAACCAACCAACCCAACCAAAATCACAAGCAAAAGAAACCACAGCTTATGGGGAGCTGATAAAATAATTATTCTTGTCAAAATGCACACATTTATTTTTCTTTCTGCCAAGTGGTGCTGATGGCTTTTAATCCCAGTACTCAGGAGGCAGAGACAGGCAGACCTCTAAGTCTGAGGTTAGCCTTGTCTACAGAGTGAGTTCCGAGAGCCACGCCCACAGGGAGAAATCCTGTCTTGAAAAACAAGAAACAGGAAAACAACAACATTTATTTTTCTTTCTAACAGAGACACCTGAGTTCTACTATCCCCTCGTTTGATCCTTTGTCTCTGCAGGGTAGTCAGTCAGTGTCCTCCCTGAATGGTCACCTTCAGGGCCGTCTCGGGAGCCATAATGTAGCTTTGGGTTGTGTTGTGTGTGCCAGACATGAGCTTTTGCAAGTGGAGACAGCGGCCAGGGTGTTGGCTCCAGAGGCTCAGAACTTGTTTTCTTGACCTGTCCCCAATGTCAACCAGCCTTGTGGTCATTTGTTGCCTGCTAAGAAGCTGGAAGGAGATATGCACAGCTGGTGGACTCCTGGGACGTGTAATGTGCCTGGCCCTCTGGTAAATTCATTAGCCAGTATAAGGCAGGAACAGCATTTTCTCCCCAGTGGTTTCTTGTCCCCAGAAAGTTATTATTTACCCAGGTACACTCAGTGACTCACAAATTGTCAGCATCTATCAAACATTACCTCCTCTGTCCACATCGACTTAGCCCATGGCCTCTACTTACAGTTTGGATTTTTTGCTACCTGTGTATTAAATGCCACCCAGTCAGTTGCCAGCCCTTACACACAGTTCACACTGGAGTCATGATAAACAGAAAGACATTTTATTTTTAAAAATAGATAACACAGCATCCTTAGGGGGGTCACAAAGGCATCTACATGAAAGTAAATTATTGTTTTTTTTAAAGGATCATTTAAATTTTAATATTGTTCTTTTTGATTGGAAATGTAACTGCATACATTTATGGGACACAATGAAATATTTTTATAAGGCTAGACAATTTAGCATGATTAAAGCAGTCTATTTAACATATTCATCAACTCTACAATTTTTTTCTGGTGAGACATTGAAATGTATTGTCAGTGATTTTTGGAATATTTAATATATTGTTATTTAAGTAAAGGCAATTTACTGCTCAGGGCAAATTTGCAGAGCAGTTGAAAGAAACCCCAGGGCCTATCACAAGGATCTCTAGACAGTTACCACAGATATGAACCTTAAAATGGTATGTCAATCTCTTTTCCTATGGTTTGCTGAGGTTTCAAGCCCAGAGCTCATCCAGTTCACTGTTTGTCTCTTTTTGTATGGACTGATTTCTTCCTGAGCACGGCTCGTCATCTTCTGTGTTCTGCCGCTGTCTGCTCTCACAGAATCTTCTCTGTGCTCTTAGACACTTTGAGATTCTTTTTCTCTCTCTCCTGGTTCCTAAGATTTTCTGCCTTGCTAGCCTGTTCCCCCTCTCCTTCCCCTCTTTCCTTCCTTCCTTCCTTCCTTCCTTCCTTCCTTCCTTCCTTCCTTCCTTCCTTCCTTCCTTTCTTCCTTCCTTTCTCCTTCCTTCCTTCCTCCCTTCCTTCCGTCCTTCCTACCTTTCTTTCTTCCTTCTTTCCTTTCTTCCCTGTTTGGTCTTTCTTTTCTTGCTACAACAGATTGACTCAAACTTGTTGGTTAACGTGACTGAAGGGCTGTATGTGTGTGTTTATGTGTGAGTGTATGTGTGTGTGTGTGTGTGACTCTCCTACTTGAGGCCACAGTCTGTCTCCTTGGTTCTCCCTGAAGCTTTCCTTTATTTCTTTAATTCATTGGTAATTGAACTATTAAATTGTTTAAATGAAAATGTCAGACATCTTTGGTTAAAAGCTGTCAAAGTTTCAAGATAGCAGAAGCCTTCAGCTAAAGCCCTCTCTCCCCGTTTGTTTTATGCCCGGCATGTTGGGGACTTCTCATCCTGGTTGCTTTTCAGATATCTTTTCCTAATGGCTAACCTATCTCCACAGCATCCTGTACATCATCAGCACTGCAAGTTAGAGAGATAAAGTCTGTCTTAGAAGTCAGTATACGGGCCGGGCGTGGTGGCGCACGCCTTTAATCCCAGCACTCGGGAGGCAGAGGCAGGCGGATTTCTGAGTTCGAGGCCAGCCTGGTCTACAAAGTGAGTTCCAGGACAGCCAGGGCTACACAGAGAAACCCTGTCTTGAAAAACAAAAAAAAAAAAAAAAACAAAAAAACAAAAAAAAAGAAGTCAGTATACAAAACAAAGAGCATAAAGGTTTCATTTATTCTATGGACTGTAGCTAGAGAGAAAAAGCCTGTATTTGTGTTTTTCTCGGAAGCCAAAGAATTTTTCTATTCTGAATTATTCTAGTAATTCAGTACCAAAGTGGTCCTTCATAGTCCTCAACACAAACAAGTGGAGAAGACTCAAACACTCGAGTAAAATGTCCCCAGGAAAGTGAAGTTACACAATTGAGTTTTCACATAAGAATTTTTACTTATAATATTTCATTAGTGTTTTCTCTTGTCTTCTGTCATATCACTGAACACGAAAAATCCCAATTATAAAAATAGCATCTCAAAAATATAACTCACTGATAGTAAATATTTAAAAAGTATAAAGCAGGGACCAGCATGATGGCCCAGTGGATAGCGACGTGGTTGCCTGTGCCTGACGACTTGACTTTGATCTTCCACACACGTGGAGCCAACTCCACAACGTCTTCTTCTGAAGTCCACACTCATGCTGCATTGTGTGCCATGCCCCCGACAGAGTGCGTACACATACAATATGTTCACCCATAAATATGCACATGGAAAAGTTTATAGCAGAATAAGGAATCTGTAGACAGCCTGAAGCCTTTTTCTCCCTTAGCATATACAGTACATGCATGTGCCAGTATGATATTTTCCATAAAATTTAATGGCCCCGTGAAATCACAGCTTTGTGCACTGTGATTTATTTACCTGCCATTCAATATTTGAGTCATTACCAATTTGGGATTGTTGGTAACTCAGCCTGTGCAAACAAACATAATGACACAGAATTCTACATATGCTTTGGGTTATTTTCTAACGTTCTTATGAATAGAACTGAGATGTCAAAGTGAGCACATGTTAAGGCTCTGTGAAGGATGCCACATTGCCTTCTAGAAAGGCTGAGAACCAGGACTCTTTCTTTACCTTGGTTGCAAACAGCGTGACTCCACTGTCCCTGTAAGCTTGCTGCTGAATAAAGAGAACGCTAAGGCTTCTCCTCTATCAGCAGTGTGACCTCCCTGTCCCCACACTTTCCTCTGTGGGTTTCAGCACAGGAGTTTCTTGAAAGACTCGTTAATGGGAAAGGTCTCAAGAGTGACTGGATTACGTGGAGACCTTTCCTTACTGTCTCCACCAATCCTGGACTGTTGTGTGAAGACCCTCCCTTCCTCACCGGAAGTCCCACCTAAAACCAACCCTGAACTTGCAGTGTTCGTGATTCCCAATGCTGCTGTCTCCTGTGCTAGATGCAACGCTGCAGAGTTGGTGTGCTCTTCTCTCAGGAAGCCTCAAGCTAAGCTTGCTCTAGCACACTGTATTGGTGACAATCCATGCACCTTACAGGGTACAATACCTCCTTTGGGGATGGAGGGCTTGCAAAAGGCACTAACCTGCTCCTGAGCTAGACCCTCTGTGGAAACCCAGCCAGGCATGTTTTAGGCATAAGGAAGATTAGTGAGGCAGTGTAGAGTGACAGTTTCCTGTAATTCCCTAATCTTAGCATGGGGGTTGGGGTGAGGGTGGGGAACAATGGGGAGTGGGGAGGAGGGGGCTTAGACAAAGGCTAACCTGTGCTACATACCAGGATCCTTCTAGAAAAAAAAAACAGGGAGAGAGCAGGGATGGCAGGAGAGAGGGTAAGGAAAGAAGAGAGATAGGGAGAGAGGGACGGGGAGGGAAAGGGAGGGCAAGGGAGCGGAGAGGAAGGAGTGGGATCTACAGAATACCATCTAGCCCTTCTACCAGGCACTTTCTGGGTTATGCCTGCTGTCCTGATTCAGTTGTTAGCAACCTTGTCCTCCCTGGTGTTGGCATGCGTTCCACAGAGTTCTTCACTAGTTATCGGACCCCATTATGACCCCATCCGTCTTGTGCTCCATAATATTGTCATGAATGTTTTATCATCAACCAACAAAGTTCTCGGTTATTAACCCGTCTCCTGGCCAAGCCCTGGGTGGCGAGTTTTGTGTGCACTTTTCACAGTCCTTTGGGCAAAGAGTATTTTACAGCTGTCTTACAGGTCTACTCTCGCTGAGCACTGCTGAGGACCAGCCTCAGTTGGCCCCCCTCAATCCACAGGAAATTAGGGGTTCGGACAGGTGGGCAAGGAGTTGGTGCAGATGGGTGACAAACAAATATGGACACAAGGGAGTGTGCTGTATCTGAATGTAATTTGTCAAATCGAGCATCAAACTTTTAATATAGAAGAAAATAGGGAAGTTAGGTGACATGTCAGCAAGGTACAAAGAGGTTATTGGATGCTTAATGACTCTAACACAAAACAGAGGAATGCAAACGTAAAGACAGGCAGGAACTGGGCAATAAAACAACTGAGACAATGTCAGCTCTATCTAAGGTCAGCTATATTCTTAGAAGCCAGGTGTGAGGTCTTTACACTCCTGGGGCAAGGGCTTTCATGCCCAAGCCAAGGTTCTAATTAGGGAGTTCTGCTCTAGCTAAGCTTCTCATGAATAATGCAATATTCTAGTTCCCCCTCAAATCACAGCCTGATCTACTTCCTAAACCATTGTACATTCACAGCCTGATCTACTTCCTAAACCATTGTACATTCCTGTATATGGGAGTGACTCGGCTTTTATTCTAAGTGATTGTGTGTGGTGATTTTCTACTAATAAGTAATGTAGTCTGCCATACATAACTATAATAAGAACTCTAAACTTACTTTGCTAAGCTTGCCCTGAGATTTCTAACTCTATGTAGTAGATAGCAATGCCTGATTTCTTTCACTATCTCTCTTACAATACTAGAGGCAATTCTGAATGTCATTGAATAGGCAACATTCTTACTGAATTCCAAGCCTGGGGTTGGCTCAAGGACGACCTAGGGTATTGGTGAAAGCCAGGAAGCAAAGCTTGATTTTGCTTAGGTATTTGGCAAGTCATTGCTTGGAGACACCTATAATAAAACAATACGAAAGAAAGCACACAGATCTATTCACAAGGACAAGTTTGGAGCATTCGTTATATGGGATGCCACGGTTCCAGGAGACTAAGTTTCCGTGAAACTCTTTGCCTCAGGACTACTTCCAGGTTTCTAGGCCTGTCATGCGAGTCACCACTGGAGTGGTTGTAACACAGAATATATTGCTTTAAATGCTGGGTGACGGCAATGCCTGTGTCCATGGGGGGGGGGGGGCATTTGGCAGCCATTCCTGTGGTTGATATGGGAGAGGTGACAATATGGCGCTGATGGGTAGCTCATCCCACACAGAGAAGCTTAGGAGGAGTGACACTCTTAGACACGTATATGAATGCCCCCAAATGCTGATGACACCCAGTGCTAGAATCCAGTGAGTGCTGGAGTTTCAGAGTCACTCTATTGTACAAAGATGTGAGGCTGGGGGTTTCTGCTGTCTAAGATGGAGAAGACTTCAGTTACTAATCTCTAGACTTGAATTTTAAAATGTCTGTTGTATCAGTAGCACTCCCAAAAGAATCATGGGATCAATCCCCAACCTCTTCAGTTTGGATTCTTTTTTCTTTTCTTTCTTTTTTTTTTTTCTAATGTGGAGCTAGCCTTTTGAATTTCCTTGAGAAAAAAATTAAAAAATTAGATTTCAATGTAGCTGGTTTTGCCAAGGAAGTGGATACAACAGATAACACATTTGTGTAGATGGTAACGAAGCATTATTCATCTATAGATTTGTGTAGATGGTAACGAAGCATTCCCCTATAGATTTGTGTGGATGGCAACGAGGCATTCACCTATAGGAGCATACTGTCAGAGCTGTTCCATGATTTACTTGCTATTTGGAAGGAAAAGTGTTGTCATGGCAACACTGCAACAAACAATGAGGAATGGAACGGCATATAGATGAATCACAGCTATACGTGAGGCAGAGAAGCAAGTGTTCCTTTAGGGTTGTCACAAGCTTAGTAGGCACAGAAAAGGTTTTGATGAGGCATTCTTATTATTTTCCATGAGAAACAAACAAACAAAGGGAGTATGTGGAGGGGTGAGGGATGTGATTAGACTTATTTCTACACTATTACCATAGCAGGGCATGAGGCTGTTGCTATAGCCTCATCTAATGGGGTTCCAGCCTATTTACAGAATAGAGGTGTCTTCAGATGAGCTGTGTTCCACAGTGTTCACGCATACACCTGCACACACATCTATGCATGCGTGTGCACTTACATGCACATATGCACACATATGTGCAGACATACATGCACAAACACATATGTACGTATGCAAACACACATGCACACATATGTGCCCAGCGTGATTGAATCAGGGACATGAATCTTTTCATTGCAGGGTGTGAGGCAGTGCACACTGACTTTACTAGTGACTGCAGTGGGGGTGCTTGCTATGCTGAGCCTCCTTGGAGGGTGGGAATGCTGGAGGCATCCTGCTTGAGGCAATGAATCCGGGTGTTTCTGTGGTTCTCTGAGAAATTTCTCTTTGAGGTCCCTTAGAGAGATGCTGTACATGGCTGTTTTTTTTTTTTTTTTTTTTTAAAGATGTATTTATTTATTATATGTAAGTACACTGTAGCTGTCTTCAGACACTCCAGAAGAGGGCGCCAGATCTCGTTACGGATGGTTGTGAGCCACCATGTGGTTGCTGGGATTTGAACTCTGGACCTTTGGAAGAGCAGTCGGGTGCTCTTACCCACTGAGCCATCTCACCAGCCCATGTACATGGCTGTTAAACTGTGTGGTTACATCCTGCTTATGTATATCCCAGGTCTATACAGTGAATGCTTTTTGTAGATTATACTTTAGGGGAAATGCTGTCTGTTAACAGACTGGACTGTGTGGATGCCATGCCATGCTCCCGACTCAGCATCTGCCCTGGGTGATTCTTAAACTTGAGCCCCCTGAGGATCTGCTAAAATGTAGCCTGCCAGGCCCTGCTTTTGTAGCTTCTCCCTTTGCATTTTTAACAAGATTCCAGGTCTGGGCTCTGCACCTTGAAAGCCACTGTTTTAGCCAAAATCAAATCTAATAACAATGTGTATGTGGTAAGGGGCAGACAAAAAGGGGCTGGTCAGGTCCTTAGTGGTGTGGCGTGTGCCTAGCAAACCCAGGGTCCTAGGTTCTACCCCCAGCACCACAAAAATAATTTAAAATCATCTTTTTGAAGATTTGGAATGTTGGTATTATAGGGTTTATATGTCTCCCCCAAAATTCTTAGATTGGAAAGTTAATTTCCAAATTTATATCTTAGTGGTATTTGGGAAGATTGGGATTAGATGAGGTCATGGGAGCAAAGCCCCAGAGATGGCTCTGGGGTGTAAGTGGCTGCATGAGAAGGGGGAACCCACACTAGCTGCCCTGTGATGCCTCCACAGTGTTAGGATGCAGAGAGAGGACGTCACCAGACTGCGTACCTCACGTTTTGATTATCCAGTCTCCTGAATGAGCTACAGAAACTCGGCTACAGCTACACCTGGGATTTATATATGACGCAGTTGGCAGCATTCCATTTTAGTGACAGAAAACTAAACATTTGGTGTCATGGTTTCTCAATCCAGGGAGGTTTCAAGTAGAGGAGACGGATGGAGCTGGGGCTAAAACTAAGTGAGGAAGAGGCTAGGCCCAGGCTCTCATCAGCGCACAGGCAGGGGAGGATGGTCTGTTTTCTGGATGCTTCTGTAACTGCAGACAGTCGGCGATAGAACTTTAAGGGCGTGCTTTTCAGTGTCTTCATCCTCAAGAAGACCAAATACAAAACCCCTGTACTCTCCGCAGGCGACTCCCACTTCACAAGCTCTGCAGTGGGATTCAAAAGCACACTAAAGTTGGAGATGTTCTGCTCGGAAAGGCAGACTGCCAACGTGGGTGGGACTCTGGACTGCAGAGTTTTAGCCTTACCTCTGCCTTTTGTCAGCCACAGGGTGCTTACTGGGCCCCAGGCCATGGGATGGTGGTGGGTTACTGATCCACAATTCTTGCCAGCTCTGCGATGCTATC
Organism: Mus caroli; assembly: GCF_978045245.1. Classification (NCBI taxonomy): domain Eukaryota; kingdom Metazoa; phylum Chordata; class Mammalia; order Rodentia; family Muridae; genus Mus; species Mus caroli. Next base: position 61,884,188 of record NW_028227270.1, on the reverse strand, counting down.
TTTCTGAATCATGGCTTGAGGTACAGACCTTTCTGCCTTTTTTGGGAGGCTTCTGAGAAGTGGAGTTCCTAGGGCCTCTTGGGTCTTTGAGCTCCGCCCCCCCACTCCCTCTTTCTCTCTCCTGTAGGTTGATATGAATTCTGAGGTGTTGAAGGCGGTGCTGCTGAGAGCTTGCCGTTCTCCAGCCTCTGAAACCCCGTGTACTCCACGTGTAATCACCAACGACAAGTTCAGCAGCGAGTGGTCCGTAGACCGGGTGGGTCATCTCCACTCTGACAGCACTGGGAGTGCCAAAGTCCTTGCTGAGGAGCCTCCAGGAAGCTGCTGGGCTGGCTTTGACTTTCCTCCTGGGCAGACCTCAGTTCTTAGAGTAGTATCCAGGAGCCACTGTTCCAGGAACCTCAGGGTACTAAACTCCGGGTATGGAAAGGTGTAGTGCTTGCTTAGAACCCATGTGTGTTTTTCTACATTCCTTAAGTCATCTCTAGACTGCCCACAGTGTCGAATGCAGGATACATGGCATACAGATAACTGTCCTATTAGCTTAAGAAATAAGAAGCAAAAGCACAGTCTGTGTATCAATAGATTCACCTCCTCCCTTGCATCATGTTCTCTCTTTTTCTCTCTCTCTCTCTCTGGTACAGCCTCAGCTTAGAGAGGGGTTCCCGAGAGAAGGGGTGTTTGAGAGCTGTGGAAAAAACAACTTGAAGTCAGTCATGGGGTACAAGCTGACAGACTGCTTTCTCTCTGGAGGTTTCCAGATAGCTCAGCTCTGAAGACCAAGGCCCAGTCTTTTATTTACATATCAATTCAGTCATTTACTCCCGGTTCCCTTTTGAGCCATCCCATGACTCCAGCCCCCCAGATTCTTTGAAAAAACAGCAAGCACTTTATAAAAAAAAACCCAAAAAACCAACCAAACAAACAAAAACATTGCAAATGAGTTCAGAGATCTGCCTGCCTTTGTAAGCACAACCAATAAATTAGCTGGGAGGGATCCTGTCCTGAGATCACCATCCCAACCATGCCCAGACCTAAACTTGCTCTGTCCCAGGCTGACCTCGAACTCAGGATTCTGTCTGCCTTTGTATCTGCCTGCCTTTGTATCTTTCTGACACGCTGGCTCATAGTACAGCTGCCTCTGTTCTTTTAGGTTCGTGAAGCCCCTCATACAATTCACATTGCATCCTTACATTTTTCATAGGTGAGAAGTTATATATTTTTGAACTCAAGTTTTCAGAGTTCCTTCTCATGCCTTAAGGGCTGTCCTGAAGCTCACAGCATTCTCCCATTTTCTTGAGACATTAGACACATCCTTGCCTCCCGGAATCAAATTTCACTGAGTCATTAACATTGGCAGAGAGGACAGTCCCTGATAACCTTGGCAGGGAGAATATTTCTAGAAGGAGGAACATGAACACACACACACACACACACACACACACACACACACACACACACACACACACACACACAAGCCTCACACCCTGCAACCATCCATACTCATGGAGGCCCATGCCCTGCTGGCTTTGGCTTTGTTCCAGGGGTGGGAACCAAGTTATTCTGTTTCTTCCATGCAGGACTTACTTGGTTCTCTCTCTCTCTCTCTCTCTCTCTCTCTCTCTCTCTCTCTCTCTCTCTCTCTCTCTCTCTCTCCTCTCTCTCATAGATCTCACTATGTAGTCCTGCTGGCTGTATAGATCAGGCTGTCCTCAAATTCAGAGACCCACTTGCCTAGCCTCTCAGTGCTGGAATTAAAGGTGTGCACCTGCCCCTCGATCTGTTCACGTTTAATTGAATCTGAGGGTGTGGAACTATGGATCAAGGCCACACAGAATCCTCCTCCAAACTAGTGAAACCCTGTCTTAAGGAAATTATGAAGCCATATGCCATATCGAAGCATTTTCAGACTTGAAACTTGAGTTAATTAATATTAGTTGAGCAGAAAAGATATCTGGTAGCCCAAGCTAATAGGAAATGCTTCCTGTGGGAATGAATGTTTAATTGGCTCGATAAGGTAGATTGTTTTGAAGGGCTTCAGACACATTTGTTTTCATGGTAAACACGTGTGTCTCTCTGTCCGAGGCAGAATTTCACCATGTAGCCTAGGCTGGATTCAAACCCAAAATCAAACTGCCTCTGCCTCCCGAGTGCTGGGATCAAAGGCATGTGTCCAAATCAAACACATCTTTAAAAAGGACTTATTTATCTATTTTACATACGAGTGCTTTGTCTTCATACACACCCAGAAGATGGCATCGGATCCCATGACAGATGGTTGTGAGGTGGTTGCTGGGAATTGAACTCAGGGCTCTGAAAAAGCAGTCAATGCTCTTAACCGCTGAGCCATCTCTCCAGTCCTCAAACACAGTTTCTTAGGGCCAGCTCTGTGGGGCCAGCTTACTCTAGTTCAACGCTCACTGGATCACATTTCATAGTCTCAAAAGAACCCTGATATATTATTAATTTAAACCTGCTTACCCCAAATCTGCCCAAACGAATTAACCATCCCTCTGACTGTGAGGAGTCTCTTGGCTCCTGGGCTCTGTGGCCCGGAGGAAGCTTTAGCAGTTTCTTTCCTGACATCTGTCCCTGGAGGTTTGATTTCTATCGAGGCCCCTTGACCTGCACTCTCCGCCCTGCAGCTCTTGGGATGGTTTGTTGGGAAACAAGGGCGGGGCCTCTTGAAGTGAGAAGCATGCGCAGAACCAGCCGGGCTTTCAGCCTTCAGGTCAGAGGTGAAAAGGAAAGATCCCAGATAAAATGCTTTTCTCTGCAGCCTGGGAGGTTTCTAAAACAAAGCCTTTTGTCAGGCTGGGAGCATCACGCTAGCCCTGCATCTCGAATCTTCTTCACAGCAGTGATTCAGGGCTGCTGCTGCTGCTGGTGTGTGGGGAGGTGGGGGTGAGAGGGACGGGGAGGCTTCTGTCTGCAGGGTGCCTGTGACTTGGTGTTACCTTTTCTGCGTGTTCTTGAGTGTTTTGGGTTGTTCCCTGCGCGTGTCGCGCGCACCCCCTCCCCTTTTTTAAATTGGTATGGCAGCCTGGTGAGATGTCTTTTCAAGGAAAGTTTGAGAGTGCAAGTTTATTATAGTTTTGGCTGGGAATTGCACAACTCTGGAGATAGCTCAAATGTTCACCTGCATGAATCACTTAGAAAAAGTAATCTAGCGCTAGAGAGATGGCTCAGTGGTTAAGAGCACTGACTGCTCTTCCATAGGTCCTGAGTTCAATTCCCAGCAACCACATGGTGGCTCACAACCATCTGCAATGTAATCTGACACCCTCTTCTGGTATATCTGAAGACAAATAAACAAATCTTTAAAAACAAGTAATTTATATCTGTATTGGGAAATACATAGACTAACACTTGAATAAACACAAAGATGTGCTCTCTTCCTGCTGCCTGCGGATCCAGATGTAGAGCTCTCAGCTGGCTCCTCAGCACCACTGCCTGTCGGAGTCATGCCCACAGCAGACTTTATAAACCTCTGGACTGCATTTCCCACCTGGTGGTTTCAGAACGCTGAGGAACTTTGAAGAGTCTCCGCCTCGTAGGAGAAAGTGGGTCACTAGAGATTGACCCTGAAAGCCACGAAGAAAGCTGTGTGGCCCAGAAAAGGTAGCACCGAAGAAGCTTAGGCTAATTTGAGAAAGCTACACTGACAGCCAGCACCCCCCCTCCCCCCCCAGCTCCACTTTTGCGGCTTCCGCATTCCTAATGGTGATGACTGACAGGTCTTCAATGTCAATTTGATTGAATTCTTCTTCAGAGCAGTACCGGGCCCCTGATTGCCAAGCCACTGAAGAAGGGACGCAGCATCTGCAATGCAAGCAAAGCTATTCGATTTAAGTCTGGATTGTTGGTCTTCTCCAATGTTCACAATGTGGAGCTAAGACGCTAACAGAAAAAAATAAAATAAAATAAAGGCCAGTCTCTGGAATGTATTAGTCTTTCTACAAGAGGGCAGATTTCTTTTTGTTTGTTTGTTTCTTTTTAAGCGGGTTGAATCTTGAATTTTCTCTTAAATAAAATGATAATCTATAACATAAGAAAAAAAAAAAGAAGACAAGATACCTATATTGATACTCAAAGTCACCTAATAGCTGGAAGGTGTGCTCTGACCTTCACATGAGCACCAGGGGACTTGACATGTCCACACTCACACGCATACACAATTAAAAAAAAAATGAAACCAAACGAACCCAAACTAGGAAAAGATATAAAAAGAAAGCGCCACAGGTGGGTGTCTGTTTCTGTGTGGGGGAGCACTAGGTTTGAGACTCGGAAAGCCCTGTTTCCGTAGACCCCTCCTCGGGCTCTTTGAAAATGTTTACATTTACAAACGTTTACAACCTCAATAGACAAAGAAAGAGCCAGACCAAGTTCAAAATAAGCATCGATTCCACTTGTGGGGTGGGTCTGGGGATTTGGAAGGACGCACACCAGCGTTGTGAATCCTTGGCTGTGAAAGAGCTGCACACCCCAGCCCGCGAACCTTCGGGCTCAGACAACCCCTCTCCAGGCGCTCACAGCCAAGTTCTTGCCTGATGCAAGTTCTCCTTAGCCATAGATGCTAACCGCCGGTGTCTGCTCCGCCAAAGGTCCCCTTCCGCCCTGCCCTGTTCTGTGGCTGCCCTCAAGCCTTTTATTTTCCGTTTAGAGGAAGACTGCGGTAGATTTGACTTTTTCTTTTGGAAACAAAAGCGATACAAAGGGCAAGTGTGCAGGGCTTCTTCCGAAACAGTGGGGCACTTGAAGCTGGGGCTGCAGGTGCAGCGGCTGATTCAATCTCAAGATTGCGCTTTCTAAAAGCGCTTTAAAAAATGCTGAAGAGAGAGCGAGAGCCCGGAGTACTTTTGGAAATGAGACATTTTGAAAGCCTTTATTTATCTACTCTTTGGGGGAAAAAATCAATTTCTTTAGGGAAAAGCCTCACCACCCCGCTATGTCATGCATACAGAAAATGACGTTAATTGAAGAGATTTGGGGTAAGACCAGAGGGAAACTGAGTGCATTTCTAAAAGTCCTTAAAAAAAAAAAACTTTTTAAATATTAGAATTGTGTTATGAAAATATCAGGGAAGATCTTGTATTTTCTTAAAGCTAACATATAAATATTTTTCAGAATTAAGAAAATTAAACTTGTTTCTATAAATGTTATGTATTTGTTCACATGCGCGCGCGCACACACACTCACACACACACACACACACACACACACACACACACGAAGTTCAAATCTATAAGAATGAAGAGATGAACCTTCTCCAACCTGGTCAGCCCTGCCAGTGCCTGCTGGCTCACCGCTGGCTTACTGCTGGCTCACTTCCAGACCCTATTCAGCGTGATCTCCCTCCTTTGCCAGAATTCTAAAGGCTACCACAGACACTAGGTCCTGCAGACATTCTAGCAGAGAGGATCTAACACCCCACCCTCTGCACTCCTACCTCAAAAATAAGTTTTCAGGGTTATTTACAAACCCAGCCCACGTCCGCTTTCTTTATTTGTCTCCAAAATGTCCTTTTGTTGTTGGTTTATTCAAATCAAGATAGCAAAATTTATAGGCAAATCATTTGCCATCTTTCACTGTCTCTTGAAAGTTTATAACACGAATATGTTTTGTGTATATTTTTATTTATTTACTTTTTTTTTTTTTTTGCCAATTGGGAAAGAGGCTTTGTTGAGATTTAATTCACATGTAGTACGGAAGGCTAAGAAAGGACCCTTCTCTCCCATCCATGTTGGTTGGTCTAATGCCTGAACCATAGGTTGTCCTGTAAGAAGTGAGGGACTTACAGGGGTGACAAGTTAGGATTTTGATGGGGGAGATGATCTGAGTGGGCCTTGAGGCCATTCACACCCTTACAGAGCAGCAAAGGGAGAGGTCCCAGCTCTCAGGTGTGAGGCAGCCATGGATGGACTATCTGGATCATATCATATAGGTCCATTTAATAAATCCCCTTTGACTATGTATATATTCATCCCATCGCTTCTATTTCTCTAGAGAACCTAAGACATTGATATATTGGATGCCATCAAGAATTTCAAAGCCCATTAAGTGAAAAGAATCATTAATAAAGGAAAGGCAGATCATGAGATGTGAGCACAGGATTGGAAGTGTGGCTAAGCAAGGAATGTTAATGTGTTAAACATTCCTCACAAATCTATAGCAGAAGTAAAAATCATGCATTAGAGACACGGAGAAAGGATTAGAAATGGTGGGGCTGGTGAGATGGCTCAGCAGGTAAGAGTACTGACTGCTCTTCCAACGGTCCTGAGTTCAAATCCCAGCAACCACATGGTGGCTTACAACTACCCATAGTGAGATCTGATGCCCTCTTCTGGTGCATCTGAAGACAGCTACAATGTACTTATGTATAATAATAAATAAATTTTGGGGCCTGAGCGAGCGGAGTTGACTGGAGTGAGGTCAACTAAAATTCAATTCCCAACTACCACATGAAGGCTCACAGCCATCTGTACAGCTACAGTGTATTTACATACATAAAATAAATAAATAAGATTTTCAGAAAAAAAAAAAAAAAGATTAGAAGTGGAATTTCCCAGGAGAATCATGACTGGCCTGTTACACTAATGACTATCTTCTGGGCCAAACTGTCACCGTCTCCTTAAGTGCAGCTGGGCCTACTGGCAAAATGTCATCCCAGCTGGGACAGCTGTCTGTTGACCTTCCCTCCTTGAAGGAGGGTTCTAGAAGGTCGTGGACACTGACCTGAGCGTCCAGCCACTTCCCCTAACCATTGTATGCCATTCCACCCTGATTGCACATAGCCTCAAGGAAGAGATGGAGGATACAGTCTGGAAAAGAGCAAAGAGGGGCTCCAATTGTGAAGTCACATCTACACTGTCATCCACCCTTGTGGAACCACCTTGTGGAGCCCTTCTAGTGCGACCACTATGGGCTCATCCACACTAAATATACATTATACACTCTATAAGGAACCCTGATAAACTCACTGGTTTCCCAAGTCAGTTTTTCACTGGGATCTTAGGAGGAGGGGGGAGTACATTGTTTATGTGTCCCCAGGGAAAGAATCTTAGCAATGGATGGTTGCAGGAATCAATCTAATTTTTCATAATTTGCAGGTGTGGATATTTTGTAGCATTAACAGCTTTGGGAAACTTTGTGTGCATTTAACACCTGGCCCTCTGTTCCCAGGTGTTCACCCAAAGGCTATAATTTGTGTGTGTGTGTCACAAGACCATGCAAGAGTGGTAGTTACGTCAACTTAATTCCTAAGTAGTAAAATCTGAAGAGACCTGACCGCCAGCAAGAAAGAGGATTTCTGGGCTTCAGTGTAGTTAAATAGTGGAATATTACTCAGCAATGAAAAATGGACATAAAGCGCTAACGCAATCAAGGAACACGCTCTTGTCAGCAAGGCAAACTATTCAAAGAGCCACACAGCAGACTCCACTTTCATGATCTGAAGAAAAAGAAAACTTTCAGTGATAGAAAGGTCACTGGGCGTGAGGGAAGGCTTACCAGGAAGGAGACTCAGCCGGCCTTCCTAGCTGCAATTATGCATCTGTGGAGCCAACGAGCCAGCAAATCAGCATGATTCGCCAAAGAATGACACCCCTGACTCAAATAGTTTATGCATGCTGTGGCCCCACTACCAAGATAGAGTCAACCAAATGAGTTTACAGGCCTGATTTAAAGCACATTAGGTAATCCTGGGATTGGTGACCTCCGTGTTAATCTCTTCAGACATTCCATTACCCGGGAGGTCTAGAAACTGCTGCTGACCCATGTCCTTGCCTCAGGCCAGGTGGTGGGGCAGCTTCTGAGGCCTGGACTTGCCTGGAATTTCCTGTCTCCTTAACTGCTGATTTGAACATGGAATCAGCCAAGCCTTCTTGGTGTTTTTTTTTTTTTCTTTTTAAGATTTATTTATTTTATTTATATGAGTACACTATAGCTGTCTTCCAACACACCGGAAGAGGGCATCAGATCCCATTAGAGATGGTTGTGAGCCACCGTGTGGTTGCTGGGATTTGAACTCAGAACCTCTGGAAGAACAGTCAGTGCTCTTAACCACTGAGCCATTTCTCCAGCCCACCTTCTCGGTCTTTACACAGCTACATCTGCACCAAGCATGCACAGAAATGCTGTGTAGAAACTACTCACACATTTACTCTGAGCTGTAGTTTTGATCCCCAACGCTCCCCAGAGGCTTTGTCTGTGGCACTATGGGGGGGATGATGGAACCTTTATGAATTGGTCTGGTACACAGACTTGAGCACTGTGGGTGTGCCCCTGACTCCTCCCCTCTCTGCCTCTCTGGAGTTTCCTCGATCACATGCTTTTGCCTAAATAGCCTGAACCTGTGAGTCCACACCTGTGAGTCAGCACATACCTTACCTGCCTCTGATCCGTCCATCTCAGCATTTAGTCACAGTGTCTTGGCTTATCTAGAGGCATTTCAAAGCATCAGTTGATGCATATAGGTACATGTCCATACCATACTGTCTTATATAAGGAGCTCTATACAACTGTTACTTATTAAGTGAATCTCGATAAAGGAGAAAGAAAAAAACTTTCTGGGGAAGGGATCATACAGGTGCATGTGTTTAGCAAAATGTATTAAATGATGGTCTTAATGCATGTCTTTTACTCTTTGTACATTTTCTTTCTTGGGGGGGCTTATCGGTCTCCCAAAGCATATTACATTTAAAATTTTTAAGTCAAATTCATTAACTGATACTTAAAAACAGCAACCAAGCAAAACACTAAATAAGGCCGGGGAGCACTCCAGCTTGCTGCTGTGCAGAGGTCAGGTGTGATGGTTGACAGATGTGAATTCACATGCAGATTTGCCATGGTGTCTCTCATCTGCATGCAAAACACTCTGTGATTTGTTATTTTTGAGAGAATAAGCCTGTCTGTCTTACTTCTTTGAGAATTCCACGTGATGTGTTTGGATCATACTCACCCCTCTTCACCCCTAACCCCTCCCAGATCCAGCCCCGCCCCCTCTTCACCCCTAACCCCTCCCAGATCCAGCCCCGCCCCCTCTTCACCCCTAACCCCTCCCAGATCCAGCTCTGCCTCTCCCCACTCCCAGTTTCATGCCCTTTCTCTCTCTCTCTCTCTCTCTCTCATAATCAGTGAGTCCAATCTGTGCTGCTCATATACTCTGGTGTGTGTGGCCATATGTTAGAGCCTAGTTGACCTACTAAGTGCCACACCCTTAAAGAACACAGACTCGGACACTCGCCAACTGCCCACAACACCCGCCACAGGATCTTAAGACTTCTGGTGAGGGGAGCACAGCTTCTGCTCCAATCCAATTGCGCGGGACCTGAGACTGCATTAGTTAGGGAAGCAGAAACCGGCCTGAGTAGGACCACAGGCCTCATCCGGCTGGATCAGCGCCGGGGTAGCGGGAGCGCAGGGTTGCCTGACACCCGCCAGCTACCCACGACCCCCGCCGCAGGATTTTGGGACTGCTGGTGAGTGGAACACAGCTTCTGCTCCAATCCAATCACGCGGGACCTGAGACTGCTCTGGTTGGGGAGAGAGAAATCCGGCCCACACAGGGCCACAAGCCTCTTCCGGTCAGAAAAGCACCTGAGCAGCTGGGGCGCAGGGTCTGCTGACACTCGCCAACTGCCCACAACACCCGCCACAGGATCTTAAGACTTCTGGTGAGGGGAGCACAGCTTCTGCTCCAATCCAATTGTGCGGGACCTGAGACTGCATTAGTTAGGGAAGCAGAAACCAGCCTGAGTAGGGCCACAGGCCTCACCCGGCCGGATCAGCGCCAGGGTAGCGGGAGCGCAGGGTTGCCTGACACCCGCCAGCTACCCATGACCCCCGCCGCAGGATTTTGGGACTGCTGGTGAGTGGAACACAGCTTCTGCTCCAATCTTTAAATAGTGACAACGATAACAACTAACCCCAGAGATTACCAGATGGCGAAAGGTAAACGTAATAATCTTACTAACAGAAACCAAGACCAGTCACCATCATCAGAACCCAGCACCCCCACTTCACCCAGTCCAGGGCACCCCAACACACCGGAAAAGCTAGACACGGATTTAAAAGCATATCTCCTGATGATGATAGAGGACTTCAAGAAGGACGTTAATAACACACTTAAAGAAATGCAGGAGAACACTGCTAAAAAGGAAGAAGACAATAAAGAGGAAGCACAAAAATCCCTTAAAGAATTGCAGGAGAACACTGCTAAAGAGTTACAAATCCTTAAAGAAAAACATGATAACATAATCAAACAGGTAGAAGTCCTTACAGAAAAACAGGAAAACACATCCAAACAGATGATGGAAATGAACAAAACCATACTAGACCTAAAGAGGGAAGTAGACACAATAAAGAAAACCCAAAATGAGGCAACACTGGAGATAGAAACCCTAGGAAAGAAATCTGGAACCATAGATGCAAGCATCAGCAACAGAATACAAGAGATGGAAGAGAGAATCTCAGGTGCAGAAGATTCCATAGAGAACATCGGCACAACAATCAAGGAAAATGGAAAATGCAAAAAGATCCTAACTCAAAACATCCAAGAAATACAGGACATAATGAGAAGACCAAACCTACGGATAATAGGAGTGGATGAGAATGAAGATTTTCAACTCAAAGGACCAGCAAACATCTTCAACAAAATTATAGAAGAAAACTTCCCAAATCTAAAGAAAGAGATGCCCATGAACATACAAGAAGCCTACAGAACTCCAAATAGACTGGATCAGAAAAGAAATACCTCCCGACACATAATAATCAGAGCAACAAATGCTCTAAATAAAGATAGAATACTAAAAGCAGTAAGAGAAAAAGGCCAAGTAACATATAAAGGCAAGCCTATCAGAATTACACCAGATTTTTCACCAGAGACTATGAAAGCCAGAAGATCCTGGACAGATGTTATACAGACACTAAAAGAACACAAATTCCAGCCCAGGCTACTATACCCAGCCAAACTCTCAATTAACATAGATGGAGAAACCAAAGTATTCCACGACAAAACCAAATTCACACATTATCTCTCCACGAATCCAGCCCTTCAAAGGATAATAACAGAAAAAAACCAATACAAGGACAGGAACCATGCCCTAGAATCAACAAGAAGGTAATCCCTCAACAAACCTAAAAGAAGACAGCCACAAGAACAAAATGCCAACTTTAACATCAAAAATAACAGGAAACACCAATTTCTTTTCCTTAATATCTCTTAATATCAATGGACTCAACTCCCCGATAAAAAGACATAGACTAACAAACTGGCTACACAAACAAGACCCAACATTTTGCTGCTTACAGGAAACTCATCTCAGAGAAAAGGATAGACACTACCTCAGAATGAAAGGCTGGAAAACAATTCTCCAAGCAAATGGCATGAAGAAACAAGCTGGAGTAGCCATTCTAATATCTGATAAGATTGACTTCCAACCCAAAGTCATTAAAAAAGACAGGGAGGGACACTTCATACTCATCAAAGGTAAAATCCTCCAAGAGGAACTATCAATCCTGAATATCTATGCTCCAAATACAAAGGCAGCCACATTCATTAAAGAAACTTTAGTAAATCTCAAAGCACACATTGCACCTCATACAATAATAGTGGGAGACTTCAACACACCACTTTCACCAATGGACAGATCATGGAAACAGAAACTAAACAGGGACACAGTGAAACTAAGAGAAATTATGAATCAAATGGATCTGGCAGATATCTACAGAACATTCTATCCTAAAACAAAAGGATATACCTTCTTCTCAGCACCTCATGGTACCTTCTCCAAAATTGACCACATAATTGGTCACAAAACAGGCCTCAACAGATATAAAAATATTGAAATTGTCCCATGCATCCTATCAGATCACCATGGACTAAGGCTGATCTTCAATAACAAAATAAATAATAGAAAGCCAACCTTCACGTGGAAACTGAACAACACTCTTCTCAATGATACCTTGGTCAAGGAAGGAATAAAGAAAGAAATTAAGGACTTTTTAGAGTTCAATGAAAATGAAGCCACAACATACCCAAACTTATGGGACGCAATGAAAGCATTTTTAAGAGGAAAACTCATAGCTCTGAGTGCCTCCAAAAGGAAACTAGAGAGAGCACACATTAGCAGCTTGACAACACACCTAAAAGCACTAGAACAAAAGGAAGCAAATTCACCCAAGAGGAGTAGACGGCAGGAAATAATCAAACTCAGGGGTGAAATCAACCAAGTGGAAACAAGAAAAACTATTCAAAGAATCAACCAATCAAGGAGCTGGTTCTTTGAGAAAATCAACAAGATAGATAAACCCTTAGCCAGACTCACTAGAGGGCACAGGGAAAGCATCCTAATTAACAAAATCAGAAATGAAAAAGGAGACATAACAACAGATCCTGAAGACATCCAAAACACCATCAGATCCTTCTACCAAAGGCTATACTCAACAAAACTGGAGAACCTGGATGAAATGGACAAGTTCCTAGACAGATATCAGGTACCAAAGTTGAATCAAGATCAGGTTAATGATCTAAACAGCCCTATATCCCCCAAAGAAATAGAAGCAGTCATTAATAGTCTCCCAACTAAAAAAAGCCCAGGACCAGATGGGTTTAGTGCAGAGTTCTATCAGACCTTCAAAGAAGATCTAATCCCAGTTCTTCACAAACTATTCCACAAAATAGAAACAGAAGGTACTCTACCCAACTCATTCTATGAAGCCACAATTACTCTGATACCTAAACCACAAAAAGACCCAACAAAGATAGAAAACTTCAGACCAATATCCCTTATGAATATTGATGCAAAAATCCTCAATAAAGTTCTTGCTAACCGAATCCAAGAACACATCAAAACAATCATCCATCCTGACCAAGTAGGTTTCATCCCAGGGATGCAGGGATGGTTCAATATACGGAAATCCATCAACGTAATCCAGTATATAAACAAACTCAAAGATAAAAACCACATGGTCATCTCCTTTGATGCGGAAAAAGCATTTGACAAGATCCAACACCCATTCATGATAAAAGTCTTGGAAAGATCAGGAATTCAAGGCCCATACCTAAACATGATAAAAGCAATCTACAGCAAACCAGTAGCCAACATCAAAGTAAATGGTGAGAAGCTTGAAGCAATCCCTCTAAAATCAGGGACTAGACAAGGCTGTCCACTTTCTCCATACCTATTCAACATTGTACTTGAAGTCCTAGCCAGAGCAATTCGACAACAAAAGGAGATCAAAGGGATACAAATTGGAAAAGAGGAAGTCAAAATATCACTTTTTGCAGATGATATGATAGTATATATAAGTGACCCTAAAAATTCCACCAGAGAACTCCTAAGCCTGATAAACAGCTTCGGTGAAGTAGCTGGATATAAAATTAACTCAAACAAATCAATGGCCTTTCTCTACACAAAGAATAAACAGGCTGAGAAAGAAATTAGGGAAACAACACCCTTCTCAATAGTCACAAATAATATAAAATATCTTGGCGTGACTCTAACTAAGGAAGTGAAAGATCTGTATAATAAAAACTTCAAGTCTCTGAAGAAAGAAATTATAGAAGATCTCAGAAGATGGAAAGATCTCCCAAGCTCATGGATTGGCAGGATCAACATTGTAAAAATGGCTATCTTGCCAAAAGCAATCTACAGATTCAATGCAATCCCCATCAAAATTCCAAATCAATTCTTCAACGAATTAGAAAGAGCAATCTGCAAATTCATCTGGAATAACAAAAAACCTAGGATAGCAAAAACTCTTCTCAAGGATAAAAGAACCTCTGGTGGAATCACCATGCCGGACCTAAAGCTCTACTACAGAGCAATTGTGATAAAAACTGCATGGTACTGGTATAGTGACAGACAAATAGACCAATGGAATAGAATTGAAGACCCAGAAATGAACCCACACACCTATGGTCACTTGATCTTCGACAAGGGAGCTAAAAACATCCAGTGGAAGAAAGACAGCATTTTCAACAAATGGTGCTGGCACAACTGGTTGTTAACATGTAGAAGAATGCGAATCGATCCATTCCTATCTCCTTGTACTAAGGTCAAGTCTAAGTGGATCAAGGAACTTCACATAAAACCAGAGACACTGAAACTTATAGAGGAGAAAGTGGGGAAAAGCCTTGAAGATATGGGCACAGGGGAAAAATTCCTGAATAGAACAGTAATGGCTTGTGCTGTAAGATCGAGAATTGACAAGTGGGACCTCATGAAACTACAAAGCTTCTGCAAGGCTAAAGACACCATCAATAAGACAAAAAAACCACCAACAGATTGGGAAAGGATCTTCACCTATCCTAAATCAGATAAGGGACTAATATCCAATATATATAAAGAACTCAAGAAGGTGGACTCCAGAAAGTCAAATAACCCCATTAAAAAATGGGGCTCAGAACTGAACAAAGAATTCTCACCTGAGGAATACCGAATGGCAGAGAAGCACCTGAAAAAATGTTCAACATCCTTAATCATCAGGGAAATGCAAATCAAAACAACCCTGAGATTCCACCTCACACCAGTCAGAATGGCTAAGATCAAAAATTCAGGTGACAGCAGATGCTGGCGAGGATGTGGAGAAAGAGGAACACTCCTCCATTGTTGGTGGGATTGCAAGCTTGTACAACCACTCTGGAAATCAGTCTGGCGGTTCCTCAGAAAATTGGACATAGTACTACCGGAGGATCCAGCAATACCTCTCCTGGGCATATATCCAGAAGATGTCCCAACCGGTAAAAAGGACACATGCTCCACTATGTTCATAGCAGCCCTATTTATAATAGCCAGAAGCTGGAAAGAACCCAGATGTCCCTCAACAGAGGAATGGATACAGAAATTATGGTACATTTACACAATGGAGTACTACTCAGCTATTAAAAAGAATGAATTTATGAAATTCCTAGCCAAATGGATGGACCTGGAGGGCATCATCTTGAGTGAAGTAACACAATCACAAAAGAACTCACACAATATGTATTCATTGATAAGTGGATATTAGCCCAAAACTTAGGATACCCAAGATATAAGATACAATTTGCTAAACGCATGAAACTCAAGAAGAATGAAGACCAAAGTGTGGACACTGTGCACCTTCTTAGAATTGGGAACAAAACACCCAGGGAAGGAGCTACAGAGACAAAGTTCGTAGCTGTGATGAAAGGATGGACCATTTAGAGACTGCTGTATCCAGGGATCCGTCCCATAATCAGCTTCTAAACGCTGACACCATTGCATACACTAGCAAGATCTTGCTGAAAGGACCCAAATATAGCTGTCTCTTGTGAGACGATGCCGGGGCCTAGCAAACACAGGAGTGGATGTTCACAGTCAGCTATTGGATGTATCACAGGGCTCCCAATGGAGAAGCTAGAGAAAGTACCCAAGGAGCTAAAGGGATCTGCAACCCTATTGTTGGAACAACATGATGTACTAACCGGAACCCTGGAGCTCTTGTCTCTAGCTGCATATGTATCGAAAGATGGCCTAGTCGGCCATCAATGGAAAGAGAGGCCCATTGGACTTGCAAACTTTATATGCCCCAATATAGGGGAATGCCAGGGCCAAAAGAATGGGAATGGGTGGGTAGGGAAGTGGGGGGCGCTATGGGGGACTTTTGGGATAGTATTGGAAATGTAATTGAGGAAATTATGTAATAAAAAAAAAAAAAAAAAAAAGAACACAGACTCCCCTTCTCCAGTACCAACCAGTTACCAGTAACCTTTCAGCAAGGTGTGGGATACACAAAGGCCTCCTCCCCACGCTGGGCTTTTGTCTGGCTTGATCTTTTGCAGTTCGTAAGGATGCTGTCAAGATTGCTTCGAGTTCATATGTGCAAGTGTGCTGCTGTCCAGGAAAACATTGTTTGATGTAGCCATCTGGTGCCTCTGGCTTCCATAATCCTTCTGGCCCCTCTTCCACTATGACCCTCCGCCTTGGGAGGAGGGGCTGTGATAAAGAGGTCCCACTTAGAGCTGAGTGCTCCACAGTCTTACCTTCTGCACTTTGGCCAGTCGAGGGTCTCTGTGTTAATAGAGTCTCCTGTAAAAGAAGCCTTTCTGATGGTGGTGGAGAAAAAAATTAATCTGTGGGTATAATGTTAAGTCACTAGCCGACAGTTTAGTACTATCTCCACTTAGCAGAATAATAATAGTCTATCCTAGTCTATCCCTAGGACATATGACCTATCTAGTTATAGGTCCTTAGTCCCAGGAATGGAGCCAGGCATGGATTCTGTCTCATGGACAGGCTCTCACGCCAACTAGAAACTAATGAGATGCCCATCGCCTCCTACTACATATAAAGTCTAGGAGTATAGAAGCCATTGATATTTTCCTCATTGCTTTGTTCCCAGCACTTACCAACAAGTATTTGTTGCTGTTTAGAGACTAGTGGATCCAAGAACAGAAAAAAGGTAAGCAGATTACCTTCGATTAAATCTCATCCATCCGCAAAGCATTAGATGGGAGTCTGTCTATACCGGGGCATCCTAGAGTCATGCAGGCTGACACTCAGTTCTTCCTTAGATAAGATTTCCTGGAATCCCCTTATATTCTGAGAACTGCTATAAAACTGGGAGGCACAGATAATAAAACCAGAATGTTAGTGGCATTGAGTCAGGTGTTGAACGGTGAATAGACAGGCTGGATACTGTGAAGGGGGCAGGCTCTTGGAAGCCCTGTTTCCTTTGGAACAATCCTTTCTAGGTCCACTTTACAGATAAAGTCAAGGAAGCTAAATTTGTTTTCCAAGTATAAGTTACTGTTAAAACTTTAGCACAGTAAGAGACAACCAAAATCAAGGGCACAGGAAGCAAAACAAAACAACAACAATAAGCAGTTAGAACCAGTCCACCAAGTGGTGATGAGGGCCACTGCTGGTTAGTCTTAACTCTCAACTTGACCATCTAGAACCTTATAGGAAGACAGTCCTAACGAGGAATTAGTCAGATTATACTGGCCTTTGGGCCTGTCTGTAGGGGATCATCCTGATTATTAATTTGTGTAGGAAGACTCAGTCCAATGTGGGTGCCACCATTCCCTAGGCACGGTCCTGAACAGTATAAGAAAGAAGAAAGCGAGTTGAGGATAATCAAGCAAGGATCCGCACATTTATTCTCTCTCTGCTCTTGACTGTGAACATGAAGCTCTAAGCTTCTTTGGCTTCCCTGAAGGGTAGGCTGTGACCTGGAATTATAAGCTGAGTAAACCATTTCTCCCCTGAGTTACTTTTGGTCAGGATGTTTGTCACAGCAACAGAAATGAAACTAGGTCAGAACTTGTGGGAGCAGTGGGGAGGGAGAAAAAAACTATAGATCAACGAGATGCATTATTTCAAATAGCTTTTGTTAATAGATTTCTTGTAAGAGAAGTCAGACCTTGGCTACCAAGATTTATATTTTTGTGAAAGCATTTTTTAATAATAGTTTTATAAGATTTAGATGATCGCTACATGGTTTTTACTTACTGAGGATTTTAGGAAAATGCTTTCAAATGTTATTCATTGATTCATTTATTGCTTGCAGAATTCTGTTGAGTAGACTTTCATGTAAAAATCACTTTCCTTGGCTCCAGAAGCTAGACCTCACTGCTTTCGGTTGGTCACAGTCACTAGCTCCTCCCTCTGCATGTCCCGGGCAATGACAGCTCATACATTTCCTCCCTAGAAAAAGCGACTGGTTGTGAGATGGCCTGAGGAGCAGACTTTCAGGAAGGAAACAAACAGCTGATCTCTGAGGCAGCCTAGGCTTGACACACAGAACAGCTGCCTATTCCTGGGTCTGAAGGGAGCAATACTTCAGGCAGCTGTGTGGGGAGCGATGTGGGGTTGTTGGGTCACGGATGTTGCAGTTATGAAAGCCATTAGCTGCATCTTCGTTGGCTTCTGCCCTATCCTGGTACAGCAGGCTCCAGGCTGTGACTACTGGAACTTGCTTAGTGTTTCAAAATCAGAAAATAAAGACGAATATATAGAAAACATATATTTGTCAGAATCCCACTGTCCATTCATAGCCACTGTATCCTTGAAGGATACATGTCCTTGGGGGCTCTCTCTCTTTCTCCCACTCATTCCCCCTCTCTCTCTCCTTTCTCCCTCCCCCCCCCAACTTCCCTCCCCTAGAATTCCCTGGGAAGAGAGTCCTAATAAGAAATTGATCAGATCACATTGGTCCTTGGGCCTGTCTGTGGGGGATCGTCCTAATTATCCATTTGTGTAGGAAGGCCCATCCCATCTATTGTGGGTGGTACCATTCCCTAGTCAGGGGGTTCTAAGCAGTATAAGAAAGAAGAAAGCGAGTTAGAACCACCAAGCAAGGGTCCATGTGTTCTTTTCTCCCACTCCCGCCTCCTTTGTCTGCTCTGTGCTTGCCAGAGAGTGAGTTGCTTTCTTCAGCTCTTCCCTTCTGCTGTGACTTCTCTCCTCTATCATAGGCCTAGAAACTGTGACCTCAAATAATCTTTCCTTAAGACAACTTATCTCAGGAATTTTGTTGTGACAGTGGAAAATTATTGGAGAACTATAGCTACTGTTAACACTTGCCTGGTGGAAATCAGTCTTTTTCTTTTTTCTCTTCCTCTTCCTCCTCCTCCCTCTCTTCCTCCTCCTCCTCCCTCTCCTCTTCCTCCTTCTTCCCTTCTCCTCCCCTCCTCCCCCTCCTTCCCCTCCTCCCTCTCTTCCTCCTCCTCCTCTTCCTCTTTCCCAGGGGAAGGCCTTGGCTTTCCTGGCTTACATATTCACAGTGCTCAGGGGTCCATTTCTGATGTCCGGACAGAAGGCTGAGGTCACATTCACGCCAGCGCCTGTGGTCAGGCGAATGGATCAGTGTGAAGTCAATGTGGCTCTCAGAGGTGCATTTCTCGTTGGGAACTTGTGAATCTGACATGCTGCTTTCTGAAGTTAATCCCAATTGTCTCTGGTTTCTGTTTGTCCTTTGGTGCCTTGGGTAGAAAGCTGATTTTGAGGGGGATGCTGAGAACCCCAATCTAAGTTGAGTTTAGAGGCATCAGGCTGGTCAAACCACGCCCTGCAGCGCCAAGTTGTTATGTACAAAATGAACCCGGTGCCACAGAGAGAGTAGCGTCTTCTGTCCTGGAGGGCCCACTCTGAGCTTTAATAAACTTCGCTTTCCCACAACAGAATGATCAGGAGTGAACTGAGTTATGCAAGATTAAAAATCATCACCATCATCATCATCATCACCACCACCATCATCATCATCAACACCACCACAGCAAGGCAAATTGCACTAATTTTTGAAGTGGGGCCAGCATTGTAAAAAAGCCTCTAAGTCAGAAAACCAGCTGAAAGCCATAGGCAGGTTATCAAAATGTGATTAGATTTTTTTTTTTTTTTTTAGGTCTTTTGTTGCTGGGAAGATGGCAATGTAGCCATTTTTGGTCTTTGTGGATCCTCCTGTTCTTGTTCATCTGGAAACATAATAGACCCGGGAGCAACTTGGTCTGCCAAGTTCTTTTTAAAGTAAAAAGACAATATCTAAAAGTCCAGTTCTCCCCAATCTGTGCCTAATCTTTGCAAGGGCTCTGTCATTATCTCTGCTTACAAACAACAAAGAGACTTAAAAACAGCAACAGAATCTCTAAGCCTCCCCCATTCCCTGTCTCATCCTTTAATGAAAGGAAACAGACATGGAGTACTGTTGGGGCTGGGAGCAGAGTGCCCGCCCGCCTGTGCGCCAGGTGTTTGCTAATTATGAAACAGAATGATAGATAATGACTGTCTTAGTGTGTTGATCAATGCGGTTCGCTCCCGTGATGCAGGAGTGGTCATCGGAGACAATGTGTAAGCCTCTCACGGCTCCTATTCATTAACAAAACACAGTCGACTGGAATATAGGCTCCATTACCTAGACACAGCCAGGATGGGAACCCTGCATCAAATTGTAATTAGGTTTGATCAGGGCTGGGGTATAATCAGAATCACTTTGAATTAATTTTATACTTGTGAAAGGATATGAGGTTAGGTTGATTCAATGGTAACCAGAGCAGCCCCCTTTCTATGACTCTTCAAGCTGAGAGAGAGAGAGAGAGAGAGAGAGAGAGAGAGAGAGAGAGAGAGAGGATCATTTCAGTCCTATTAATCTCGTCTCGTCTACTTAGGAAGTGTGCTACTACAGTCGACCCAAATGCAGCGTAGAAGGCAACCACCATCTGGGTCAAAGAAAGCTCTATGGTCTCTCTGTGCCTGAAGCAGATCTGGGGGTGCTCCACTTCCCTGCCTCATCAAAACAAAGTGGTACAGAGCAATAATCTTATCTTTTAAAAAAGATGTGTTTGTGGTTTGCCCACAGTGCTATCTGATGAGCATATTTTCTCAATTGAAGTTCCCTCTTCCAAAATGATTGTCCCCCGTGTCAAATCAGCCCAGAGTAGCCATCGCAATAATTAAGTCAAGGAAATAGAGATTATTAGAGAAAATAACTTTATATACAGGAGGGACTGCTGTGAATGACCCAGTTGGTGTCCACAAGTCACATGGCTACGTGGTCAGCCCTGACTCATGGCGGGTTGACGATGACTTCATCCTGCTTTGGTTTCTACTGATTTCCTGTTCTTACTGTCTGGGATATTTTTGTACATGTCTCATGATAAAGACACTCTGTGTGAATGAGAGAGGATGCAGATGCCCACCACAGACAGGTCTTTCCCAGGTCTATTGCTCAGTCAGTTATCGTTGGATTAGAAGACTCTATGGCCAGAGGACTCTTTCAAATCTTCCTGTGTCAGTAGAGGGTCAAGCTAAAACCAGAAACGAACTAGCACTGTTTACCTCAGAACCTACAAACCCAGTTTAGAAATCAAGACAAATGCAAAGTCGTTACTATCGGGGGTCTCCATGGAGCTTGTTTTCTCTGCTGATCAAAGAATTCAAAGGCAGGAAAAATCTCAGGTCCAGCCGGCAGCAACAGAGAACAGATTTTACTGAAAGAGAAGAAACACCCACCCATGAAGGCACACAGCGCAAAAGACGTCCTACCACATGGAAAGCCTCCCCTGCAGGCTGAGGGTTTTAAGTGGTTTTGGTGGTTTGGAATGGGTAGTCCCCCGTTTTACATTGGTCAGCCCAGACAAAGGGAGTGGGCTAATTGTCTCACAGCTCATGTCCAGGGCCTGTTCACGAGGGCAGCAGAAAGAGGGCCCACTGCAGGTAAATGGAAGCCTGCCAGGTCTGTCCTGGCTGAAGACAAAGCCAGGAGAATGCCTTCTTGCTTATTTATGGCCCTTTTCTCTGACTCCTGTATTCCTTCAGAGCGATGCTCTTCCTGTTTGGGGGTGAGGTCAGCCTGTTAGACTAGCGCGGGGTGGGGGGCACCCCTTTCTTCTTTTAAATCACACGTCTCAAGAGGAAGCCCAAGAACTAAAAAGTTGCTGCCTCCATTCAGTGATGGACTGTAGCCATCGCTATAGGGCAAACCTCAGGAAGGCAGCCGTCTTTTCAGAATTGTCGACAAAGAGGAACAGGGCAAAGATTCTTCCACAGATGATGGGGTGGGGCTCAGTTCTGTGTGTGAAGTGCTGTGGTCACTAGCATCGTAAGGCACTCCCTAAATTTCCAAGTAGGTGACTTTTTATTTATTTATTTATTTATTTATTTATTTTTTTAAAAAAACCTTTTTAATCAACTCTTTGTGAGTTTCACATTTTGCACCCTAGTCCCGCTCACCTCCCAGTCCTCCTACATCTGCCCTTCGCCCTTGCAACGGTCCCTACCATGGGGCTCTTTCGAAGATCCCGCTCAAGGTTTAATTAAGACATAGAAGCATCTATATAGTTTAAAGCTGTTGCCCTTTCTCTGGGGCAATACCTCAGTTAGCTATCTAAACTTATCCTGACTTCTCCATAATCCTGTCTTTCCACGTGGCCCTCACTGCCTGCTTTCTGCTGTCTCCCAGGATCTTCCATTTCTCTGGAGTCTTTGCTTCCTGGTAGTCCCGCCCCCACACTTCCTGTCCCACCTCTTACCCTCAGCTCTTTATGCAAACGTCCTTATGCAAAAAGGACGTTCCAGTCTAAGCCAATCAGTGGCAAGACGAGGCTGACTGTCTCTTAAGAGTTGTCCTTTGGCGCGGAGGACTGCTTGTTCACGACTGCAGCTTGCTTTTTAATATGATAATGCCAGAGAATCATTTTTTTGGGCAGGTGAGGAAGGACAAGCATTTACGTACACAGAACTGGTGATGGGCCATAGAAATGACAATACCAAAATCCTGCCAGCATTTAGCTCTCTGCTGGCCCAGTAACTAATAATTGGAAATACAGGGACATGCTTTCATATAGTGTGAGGAAAGGTTATCCCAACGCTCCCTCCAAAGTAAAAAACACACAAACCACCGCCGCTGCCACCACCACCATCATCATATAAAGCATAGAAAACATCTCATTGTGGAAGCTGTAGTGTGTCACAGCGTGTCCCGCAGTATAGCCCTTTGTCCACACATCTTCACTTGCAAACATTCATTGCGGTGAGTTATTGGTCTGGTTCGAGATCTCTGGCTTCTGTGACACCATTGATATTGGATCCTCACTGGGACTCCTCCCAGTTAGCCTGTTGTTGCCCTATGTCATGGAGATCCTCCAGCTTTGGAACTGTAGGACTGGCCCTTTCATGGGTCCCAACATTTGCAGATGAAATAGATTTGGGAGTGAGCTATGACAGGGCTCTCCTTTATCTTTACTACAAGGGCAAGCTCTCCAGCACTGCTCTGGCTAGGCCACCCAATGCTGCCATCAGCAGGAAACAGCTCTCCTGCTTTCCCCCACTCCACCCTCACTGTACCCACGCGACCAGAGCCAGCTCCACTGTGCTGCCCAGTCAAGGCATGGGGCCCTCTCTCCCAAGTGCTGCAGCCTGTGTGGCGCTGGAATAGCTCTCCAACTTCTCATATGCTTGGGGCTGGCTCCCACCCTGTCCCTTGACCAGGGCCAGCTCTACTGCATTCCCTGGGTGAGGCACAGGACCTGCTCTCCCATGTGCTACCAGTGGTGAGAGATGGGGCCAGCTCTCCAGAGTACCACATCCAGTGATGGTCAGGGCTAGTTCTGCACAGCCCCCTGGATATCCAGGTGTTCCCGGAGACTGCTGGACCAGGAACACTTCCGTGTTCTCTAGTGGTAATATAAGCCGTGAACATTAATGCTGACTCCTACTTCTTTGAAGCCATGAGCTCAGACATGGCTCTCAGCGGCCGCTCAGCCTGAGACCTCACCATGATCCTTGGTGGCAGGGCTGGCCACTCCCAAGAGGCTACTCCTCTCTACTTTTGAGTCTCTAGTTCCATCTCTACTCATAATGATCAAGCTGTTCCACTCCAGTTTCTCTCCCATCTGAGTACCACATACTTGCACATTGTCATGTGGTAGCTCCAGTTGCAGGCTGGCCACGGGGCTGGCAGGCCCCTGGGTGACACCCTGCATCCAGGCTTCGTGGTGTGTCTGCAAGCAGATGTCTATGGCTCATTTGTGTTGTGCACTGGAGGGCAGGTCTGCGAGTGGCATGATGGTCCACAGGTCTCTGTCTGTCTGTCTCCTTCTGTGCTGTGATGCCTGGATTTGATTTGATTTTTATGAGTTCTAGGCACAAAACAGTTTTGGCCACCAAACCAGGAATCAGGCTAGGATGATCAAAGAGCTGCCATCTGCTTTGCCCCTGACTGATATAAGAACACACCACCAAGGTGTATCTTTGCCCATTGCCTGGGGTACATATTTATTTATATTTTGAGACAGGGTTTTATGTTGTAGCCTGACTGGCTGTGACCCTCCTGCCTCACTTTCCCGACTGCTGGGATTATAGGCATGAGATACCGTTATGAAATATTAAGATAATTGTAATTAAACCTCTTCTTAGGCCTTGGTATATTCAATGGAAATGGTGGTTCATTTGGCTGTCATAGAGGGGCGGGTCTGTGTTTTAAACATGTGACTTAAAATGCCTATGTGAGATGAATATCAAATGACACCGGAAGCAGCGTCTCCCACGACCATGTGAGAGCATTCTCTTCAGTAACTTCCTGAAAGGCGGTTCAGAGGGCATCCCCTGCACTCTTACCTACTAGGTCCATGCTATTGGCTTCTCTGACGCCTTTAAAATATTTATTTTATTTAAGTCACATTTATGGGAAGTTACATACATGCGAGTGCAGGTGCTGGAAGCCAGAGACATTGGCTTCCCTGCGGCTGGAGTTCCGGGTGGGCACGAGTCTCCTGTGTGGGCACTGGAAACCACTTGTGGGTCCTCTGAAAGAGTAATGTCTACTTCTAATTGCTGAGCCGTGTCCCCGGCTTTTCACACCCGTCTCACAATAAACCATCTGTCTCACTTTCTGAGTCTGAGGAGCCATTTTGGCTGTGTTTTTGGAAGTTTAGAAGCCAATTCTAAATTCGGAAGCTATGAGGTCCTACTTGGGAAAAACGTAAGGACACAGGAATGGTGGCCAAGCAGGGTCTCCCTGGCCAGCTCCCTGGGAACACATTGCTCCATTGCCATTCTGAAGAAATTACTGGTGTTTGTCAGACATATTGGTTTTGTGTGTTGTTTGTTAATTATATATTTATTTTTGTTGTATGTTAATTAAAAAGCCAACTTTTTTTTTTTTTTTTAAATGTATGCAGGACTAGCAAGGTACCATCTCTTTGGTTGTAAGATCAAGGCCTTTGCTGTGAGTTTGGAGCTCTGGATCCCCACCCCCCCACCCCCATCCCCAACCCCCCACCCCCTCTACCCTGCATTCCTGGCCTGGCCTGCACTCCCTCCTGACCCTCTCTGCCTTCCTGCGTGCCCTGGGATCTTTCTGGGGTCTGCTCCGCCATTCTGTTCCCTTTCAATGTGCCCTTTCTATGTTTTTCTTTCTCAGCGATGTGTTTAGCTGATCCTTGACCTTGTTTTTTTTTTTTCTTCTAATGTCCGACCCATTTTTTAACTTATAAAATTTTAATGTATAAATATGTACTCCATAGAAAGTCATTAAATTTATTCATTCATGATTTATATAGTCTTTTTAAAATTTATTTTATTTTTATTTTTTCCTTTTATTGGATATTTTCTTTATTTGCAATTTCATTCTGCTGATACTGCTGGGGTTTTCAGTGTCCAAGCCTGGAAGGTTTCTCTTACCAAGCCGGACATGCTGGAAAGCGGCATCTTCTTTTTTTTTTTTTTTTTTTGGTTTTTCGAGACAGGGTTTCTCTGTGTAGCCCTGGCTGTCCTGGAACTCACTTTGTAGACCAGGCTGGCCTCGAACTCGGAAATCCGCCTGCCTCTGCCTCCCGAGTGCTGGGATTAAAGGCGTGCGCCACCACGCCCGGCTTGTGTTCTTTTTTTTTTTTTTTTTTTTTTTTTTTTTTAAGCGGCATCTTCTAAGGAGTCCAATCTTTTCCGCACTGTCTCTGGGGGACTAGCCGAGGCTGGAGGGACCAATGGCTACAAGATGGATGGAGAGCATGATATGGGAGGGAAAGGGAAGATGTCCCAAGAAGGTTGTGCCTCTACTGTCTCAGTTTTTCATATGCATGTTTATTCATTTGAAGTGCTTCTCCAGTTTGGATGAATTCTTTAACATATACATATATTTTTAATATATTTCATACACACATTGTGGCAAGGTCATATACATCTTTATTCATGTGAAGTGCTTCTCCTGTTTGGATGAATTCTTTTTAGAAGAAAATATACATTGTGGCAAGGACAACTAGGAGTTAGCCCTTCCCCTCCACCACACTGGTCCTGGATTGCCTGCAGCTCATCAAGTTTGGAGGCAGGTGCTTTTGCCAGCTGAGCCCTGGATGCATTTTTAAGTGTAATGTCCAGAGTGAAACATTACCAGAAGTGAGTTTATTTAAACCCACACAGAATGGTTCTCAGAGAGGTCGTAGAGAAGTCTCCAGGAATGCTGGAATACTTCAAAAGGGACCAAGGGAGATAAAGTGGAAATGCTATTTTGATGCTGAAGTTGGTTTAGATAGAAGGTGACCCATTCTCCTTAGATTGATGATAACAATTACCACAGCCTCTCAAATCCCAGATGAACTAGGGCTGCGGAGTGCCTCCATTTATAGGGTACTGCTGGGAGAGGACTCTCAGAATCATCCATAATGATGGTTCAGCCACCGGGCTGTAGCTTGGGGAAGATGCAAACAGAGTCCTTCTTGTTTCCACTCTGTCGGAAGCTCTAGTTCATTTCTAATTACTGTCTCTGGGGAAAACACTTTTAAATGCCTTCCTCTTTTAGGGAAAACAAAACAAAACAAACCGCGTATTTTTAGGTCATTAAGAAAAACCTCATCTTGCTTTGGCTGATGTTTTTGTTCACAAAGCAGAATTATTATTTCATTTCGTTCCCAATCTCCTCGGTGGAGGAAGTGGCTGCGTTTTAAATTGGCTCTGAATTAACAATAATCAAGGGACTGTAGCTCCCAGTGTTTCTCTGTTCACAACTCCGAGTTTATGCAAGGCGGGGGAGATGTGTCCTTGCTGTTTGGAGGACAAATGTTGCTACACGATTACGCTCTTCCTTAACTTTAGACTCAACATTGCTTTCTGACAGAAAAAAAGAAAAAAATATCCATGAAGAAAAGAAAAATGACCATAAAATTCACACATGTAATAAATTAAAAGGCTGCATGGTTTTGTTTAAACAGGGAAGTAGAACGTGTCAGAGGCTGGCATGCGCTGGTTCTTCATATTATAAAATGTTACTCAACTGTATTGGAAAAGTGGAGTAGATGGCTTTTCAGCTTAAACAAAGTTACTTCCTTTTCAGTGACTTACTCAGTTCTCGCAGTAAGTTTAGGAATTGTTTGAATGGATACGTATCTTAGTCGGGGTTTCTATTCCTGGACAAAACATCAGCAAGTTGGAGAGGAAAAGATTTATTCAGCTTACATTTCCACATGGCTATTCATCACCAAAGGAAGTCAGGACTGGAACTCAAGCAGGTCAGGAAGCAGGAGCTGATGCAGAGGCCAGTGAGGGTGCTGCTTACTGGCTTCCTTCCCTGGCTTGCTCAGCTTCTTATAGAACCCAAGACTACCAGCCCAGGGACTGCACCATGCACAATGGGCTGGGCCCTCCCACCCTTGATCACTAATTGAGAAAATGTCTTACAGCTGGATCTCATGGAGGCATTTCCTCAAGGGAGGCTCCTTTCTCTGTGATAACTCCAGCTTGTGTCAAGTTGACACAAAACCAGCCAGTACAATGGGCAACTTTTCTTTCTTAGTTTTTCCTTTGATGTGTGGTCCAAGCTGGCCTCGTACTTGGTGTACTCTCCAGGTTGGCTCAGAACCCACAACCCTCCTGTACCGAGTGCTGGCTGGGGTTATGGACTGGATGACCACGCTTGCTTTCCTATGAGACAGTGAGTGAAAGCGGGGTTGGTAGTTGGCTGTGTTCCTCTATAGTCATGAGGAGGGGAGGGCAGTCCACACAGAGGACGCTTCCATTCAGTACTCCTGGCTCCAAAAGATCTGGGAGGAAGGGAGTTGGGAGCAGGCAAGGTGGATGGGGACTGTGAAGGTTTGTATATGCTCAGCTCAGGAAGTGGCACTTAGGAGGTGTAGCCTTATTGGAGTGGGTGTGGCCTTGTTGGAGTGGGTGTGGGCTTTAAGACCCTCATCCTAGCTGCCTGGAAGTGAGTCTTCTACTAGTGGCCTTCAGATGAAGATGTAGAACTCTCAGCTCCTCCTGCACCATGACTGCCTGGATGCTGCCATGTTCCCACCTTGATGACAATGGACTGAACCTCTGAACCTCTGAACCTGTAAGCCAGCCCCAATTAAATGTTGCCCTTTCTAATTCTTGCCTTGGCCATGGTATCTGTTCACAGCAGTAAAACTCAGACAGGAGGTAAATGCCTGGGAAACCACATCAGTCAGGGCCCGGATGGGAGAGACCCATGGGATTCACAACAAGCCATTCTGCACCTCCAAGGTGAAGTGTGATGTGGAGGGCCAGGCAGAAGTGTGCCAGTTCTGAGCATTCCTGAAGAATAAATTCTTTTATATTTAGGTCACAGAGAAACAGGAAAGATTTTGGTTCCTTGTTTTTGTTTGTATTGTTTCAAGACAGGGTTTCTTTGTGTAGCCCTGGTTGTCCTAGAACTCACTCTGTAGCGCAGGCTAACCTTGAATTCACAAAGATCTGCCTACCTCTGCCCCCAGTGCTAGGATTAAAGGCGTGTGCTACCATGGAAAGGGACCAGTATTGCTTTCAGTTCCAGACACCCCAGGACCAGGATCTTAACACAAAGATTTACTTACCCCAGAGGGACAGAGGGCAAGGGATAAGAGACAAAGACAGGAGACAGAGGATGAGGGAGAAGGGGAAGGGAATAGGGGAGAGGGGGAAGGGATATTTTTTAGGAGTTGAGGTAGTGGTGGGGTGTGCATAAGGGTTTTGAGTGGGGTGGGGTACATGACCAAGGACTGACTCTGGATAGAGAGGAGACAGGCATTATAAAGGTAAAAGGGGAAACCCTGTGTAAGGATGAGGTGTTTAATTTTGATTGGACAAGCTAATTAGGGTAGCCAAAGGGGGCTTTTGATTGCTGGACTTCGATACTTTGACACCTGGACCTGGTCTAGCCTCAGGGGGAAGAAGTGGCCAGATAAGGGAATGGACCTTGGTGTCTAGCTTTAGGAATATAATCTAACAGTTTTTAGCAAGGCAGAGGAAAATGGGGGAGAAGGAAAAGGTTTGCCTGAGCCGTGTTTGCCATGCTCAGGCCAGCTAGCATCCCTTCCCCATGCCCTGCTGAGAATTCCGTTACTTCTTATGTAGTTATTAAAACTCTGGGCAAAACTACTTACTCATCCATTTTTACCACCAGGAGTTTTGTAGGACAAAGGTCAACTGCATTTGTCGCAACAAGGGAAGATTGGAAAGGCTGAAAAGTCAAAATAATATATACACTGTATAAAGTTCTTCCTAAGTGTGTGTGTGAGTGTGTGTGTGTGCATGTGTGTGAGTGTGTGTGTGAGTGTGTGTGTGTGCATGTGTGTGAGTGTGTGTGAGTGTGTGTGTGTGTGTGTGTAGTTTTAGATGGTAAACTAGGAAGAAAGTTACTCCTGAGACGTCCTTTTGCAAAGACGCTTTCATGTTGAGAGTTCAGAAACCCAAGTGCTCAAATCACAGTGTCCATCTTTGGCTGCAAACCCACAATTCTTCAGATTATTTGGTACACAAAGCCAAGAACCCAGCATCTCGGGGGCTGATTTTAACCTAACATCTGCCTGCCTTGTGGGAGATAAGCAAGCAGGGAAACCAGGCCGAGCACTGACCTGGGAAGTCTGGGAGCAGCCTGGACATCAGAATCACCTCACGTTTGTGAGAATTGACGTTTCCTGGCCCCTTGTAAGATCTCCTGATCTCCACACTCTGAGAGCGCAGCCCAGGAACGTGGGGAGCTTTCTTGTTATATCCAGAATTATTGCTTTTATAGCACTAACTTTTCCATTCTCATTAATTTTTAATTTAGTATACAAATGAATGTTGTCATCGGAATCATAGATGTCATTGTAGCTTGGTCGTATAATTGCACCTCTCCCTCGCCTCCCAAGTTGTCTTTAGCTGATGTACTGGTCAGTTTTATGTCTACCTGACAAAAACTAGAGTCATCTGGAAGAGGGAACCTCATCTGAGGAATGCCCCCCACAGATCATCCAGTGGGCAAGCTTGTGGTATGTCTTCTGATTTGGGAGGGCCCAGGACACTGTGCGTGGTACAATCCTGGGTCTTGGTTTCTATAAGAAAGCAGGCTGAATAAGCCATGGGGAGCAAGCCAGCAAGCAGCATCTCTAGATTCCAGGTTCCTGCCTTGACTTCCCTCAGTGGTGGCCTGTGTCGCCAAAGTATAAGTGAAGAAAATTCTTTATTCCTCAAGTTGTTTATTATAGCAATAGAAACCCTAGCTAAGACACTTGAAAAATATAAATTGTCCTTATTTTGGGGGGTGCAATGTGATCTCCAGAATGCATATATATATAATGCATGCACAATGCTCAAATCAGGCTAGTATGATTTCCCATCAGCATTCAAGATCCGTCTAGCTAGATCTCTGATAGGTATTATACAGTAGAGGATTAGTATCTAGAATATGCAAATAACTGGAAAAACTAAGCAAGGATAAAAAGGAGCCCAGTTAAAAGGGGGAGGGGGTGTGAACAGAGCACAGGATTCTCAAAGGAAGAAATACAAGCGTTACGCAACTATCTTTAAAGTGTCAACAATTATTAGCTATGAAAGAAGTGCAGATGAAAACCACTCCAGATGCCTTGGCACCTCTGACAGAATGACTGCCATCAAGAAGACAAAGGACAGCCAGTATCGTCAGTGTGGGGAAAGTGTTAGAGGGAACAGAAACTGGCGTAGCCATTTTGGAAACCAGCCCAGAGGCTTCTCAAGAAGCTTGGAACTGCTGTGTGATCCCTTGATGCTTCCCCTGAGCTCACACCCGAAAGGCTCCTGCCCATGCTAAGACACTTAACACATCCAATGCTCATTGCTGTTCTGTTCACAACAGCCAGGAAACGCACACAGCCCCGGGAGAATAATTGAATCCAATCATTGTCAAAACATTTCCCGAATGTATCACGGTGCACTCCCAGAGGAGTACAGGTTCTTCGTCACCTCACAGTGATGCCCTTTGGGTGTCACCAGGCTTACGAGCGTACGTTTCCGTCACGGATGGGGGTGGGATTCATGGGACCCCTCCAACCCTGGAAGGTTAATTACCATTGCTCAATTAAAGAGCAGGCAATCGTATCTAAGTTCAGGAAGTCGCACATAGGAGGTAGGGTGGCACCTCTGAAGGGTTTAGGAAGAATGGAGGGGAGTGAAGGAGACTGGGGTTAAATATAATCCAGGTATTGTATATCTGTGTGGGGAATGTAGAGAGTATGAAAGGAGATAAACAAAAACACTTGGAAGAAATCCACCCCACCTAAAGCAGGAAAGAGAGCAAACCTCTTGTACTGAGAGGGAGAAATTTTTTGTTTTTTTGTGTTAAAGAAAAATGTCTGGGGGGTGGAGAGAGGTTACGAGCACATTGGCTGCACTTTCAGAAGTCCTGAGTTCAATTACCAGCACCCACATGGTGGCTCACAACCATCTACAATGAGATCTGGTGAACTCTTCTGGCCTGCAGGAATACACACAGGCAGAGCCATGGATCCATAATAAACAGATTAAATTTTTAAAAAAGGAAATCTGACCAACTAGAGAACAGCTAACAAGCTAACAAGTATAGTGTCAGGGATTGGTAATAAAACTCCTTCAGGAATAACCTTAAACATGAACAACTCACTGAGACTTGCTGGTGGATAGAAAAACTAGGTTTAACAATCAGTGTCTCTAAGAAACACACCTCATTGGTAAAGGCACCCCCAGGCTAAGAGTCAAAGGCTGCCCTGCACAGACTGAGCCAAGAGAACTGCTGGGCCTGTGAATTCATTGTTATTCACTCAATTCTGACGATGTGAACACATACCATTATCTGAGTTTCTGATCTAGAATGGTCACGGCCCAGATACACAGTGGAATTTCATAAAACCATAAGGAAATCATGGTGACACGTGCAGAAAAATGGATGAACCTGGAAATCATGTTAAGTTAAGTCAGATTTAGTGACTAGTGCATGCTTGTCTGATGTGTTGGACCTAGTTCTGTTTTGTTCTGTTTTGGGGAGGCAGGCTTTCACTCTATAGCTGGCTGGGAACTTACTGTAGATCAGTGCGACCTTGAACTCACAGAGATCTGTTTGCCTCTGTTTCTCAGTGCTGGGAGTAAAGGTGTGTAGCACAGTGCTGGTGGAACCTAGAGTTAAGTGTGTGTGTGTCTGTACATGTGTGTTTCTGTCTGTGTGCATGTGTGTGCACATGTGTGTGTCTGTGACTGTGTATGTCTGTGTATGTGTGTGTGTGTGTCTGTCTGTCTGTCTGTCTGTCTGTACATCTGTGAGTCTGTCTGTGTGCACATGTGTGTCTGTGTGTGACTGTGTATGTCTGTATGTGTGCTGTACAAGTGTGAGTCTGTCTTTGTGCACATGTGTTCCTGTCTGTGTGTGTGACTGTGTATCTGTGTGAGTGTGCCTGTATCTGTGTGTGCACAAGTGTGTGTCATGTGTGTGTGTGTGTGTGTGTCTGTATGTCTGTGAGAGTGTGTGTGTCTGTGTGAGTGTGTCTGTGTGTGCACTTGCACACATATGTAGGGTGTGAAACTAGAAGAGAAAGTAGAGCCTGAGAGGGGAGGGAGAGATGTGAACAGACAGGAGGGAGGAAAAGTCACAGTCTAGTGGAACAGGCGATGAGAAGACAGGAGGGGGCTCCAGGAGAGCAGAAGGGGGCTCTGGGAGAACGAACAAATGTGGGAGGAGAACTAGGGAAGAAAATGAATTAGAACAAAGTGTAATGACACACACGCATGGTGATGCCATAATGAAATTCATATTTTATATGCTAACTTACTTTTTTTTTAATTTTAGAGGAAAAGAGGCAGCTGCCAGTGTGGCAATCTTCTTGGGGTTCCCAGTCTGCAGAACCATGAGTCAAAGGTGAAGCTGGACTTTTGGCTCCCTTGTGGGTTCTTTTTCTTCCACCCTTCTCCATCCCTCTTCTTCCACTCTATCAACCCCTAACACTGGATAGGAGAGAAGGAAGGGTGGAGGGAAAAGGGGATGACTACTTCCTGCTGATTAGGGGCATTGAGTTCCCTGGGCCAAGTCTGATCTTGGTCGTCAGGATATCTAATTTCTTTTTTGTCTCTTTGCACACGACTACTTGACAAACCCAACCAACAACCAACCGGCCACCCAGCCCCTTCTGTTGGGGCCCTAGTATTTATATATCCTCTGAAAAATTCCCCACAATTCCAAACGTCACACAATTGCAGAAACTATCTGCAGCTGGAAAAACCATGCCTCTGCTAGAGCACGAGGCAAATCATAGTCAGCTGCTGTGAACAATCTGGAGTAGCCCCACTTCCCACACCTGGGATTAAAATGAAAACATATTCATGTAATATTTCTGTTGTTTTTTTTTTTTTTTTTTTTTTTTTTTGGTTTTATTCAAGACAGGGTTTCTCTGTGTAGCCCTGGCTGTCCTGGAACTCACTCTGTAGACCAGGCTGGCCTTGAACTCATAAACCCACCTGCCTCTGCCTCCCAAGTGCTGGGATTAAAGGCGTGCGCCACCACGCCTGGCAATATTTCTGTTTTTTAAAAAAACCCAGATCACAAAATTCTTGCTATAGAAAGTCATCCTTATACATTATCAAGCCTCAGGCACTGTGTTGCGGATACAAACACTTGTTTTTTTAAAGGCAAGAATCTCAATAGTTCCTCAAAAATCGGGCCATGTGGTGGTAGAGACCTCTGCTCACGCCTGCTTGGGATGCACGCTCCATCAGAAAGAAAGGACTCTTAGGATAGACCGTCAGAACAGCTGCGAGACTTGGGATATCAGTAAAGGCGTAACAGGAATCTGGCAAGAGGATGGTCTGACAGTTCAGGGATGCCTTTGAAATACCACTGGGGCACATTAATGGTCCCAAGAATAAAGTACTTTAGAGCGAGTCTCACTGGGAGGAAGACCTCCCAGCCAGCC
Source organism: Mus caroli (assembly GCF_978045245.1). Lineage (NCBI taxonomy): Eukaryota > Metazoa > Chordata > Mammalia > Rodentia > Muridae > Mus > Mus caroli. The sequence goes on along the minus strand of NW_028227270.1, from coordinate 61,850,566 downwards.
ACCTGTCTCCCTAGTCTCCAGGGGTGTTCTCAGCTGTGCCCAGAACCTGGAGGACACAGCTCCTCGGGCTGTCACTACGAAGGATTTGGCTTTTTTAAAAAAAGATTTGTGAAGCCAGGGATACTTCTAATATTTAGAGACATTATTTTTTTGTTTTGTTTTGTTTTTAAATTTTGGAGACACAAATATGGGCGTGCCTGGCTTCTTACCTGCGTCCTGCGGATTTGGGATTTGAACTTCGGTTCTCATGCTTGCATAACAACTGCTCATTTACTGAGGCTTCTCCCCAGCGCCCAAATTTTTCAGACACAGGTATATTAAAAAATAGAGATAGACAGCAAAGGGCTGATGACTTAAAGTGTATAGCGTAAGTGTACGTGCAGAGATCCAACAAAGGGCTGCTGACGAAAAAGCGTATATCATAAGTGTACGAGTAGAGCTGTGTAGCTTGTACTTAACTGTGTAATGATATCAGGCAAACATATTATGAGCTCATTTAGTTTTTAATTCAGGAGAAGTCTTTACAATATTAATCCATGATAGGTGAACAGCCCAGAAACAGAACAGCTTTAAAATTGTACGATGGCCTCCCTCCCCCACCCCCACCCCCGGCCCTGTCAGCGTGCCTTTGTCTAAATGTCCATCAGCCTCGCTGGGAGATGATGTCAGAGTGCTAAATTTGAGGCTCTTTTTAGCAAGTGACCTCTGAGCCGAAAAGCTGCCCCCATTTGGCCCTAGAATAAGTTCTGTTATTAAGTATGTTTTCTGGGCTCTTGTTTCTACAATTTGCAAAGAATTTTCCAGAAATTTCTTTCCTAGTTATTTGCATGCCTTGAATGTCGAAGGAGGGAAGGAGAAGGTTGGTCACACATCTCTCTCTCTCTCTCTCTCTCTCTCTCTCTCTCTCTCTCTCTCTCTCTCTCTCTCTCTTTCTCTCTCTCTTTCTTTTAGGTAATTAATTTGCCAAACAGGGTGAACAGTGCTTGAAGAAAGGCTAGTTGGCTATGGCCAACCTTTGATGCTGGCTATATGGTATTTATAGTGTGTAGGTTTCGTTTTCCCTGTCTTCCTCCCTTTCCTCCTTCCCCTCCTCCTCCTTCTTCTCCATCATCATCTTCTCTCTCTCCTCTTCCTCCTCCTCCTCCTCCCTTTCCTCTCACCTCCTTCCCTCCCCCCACCCCCTCTTCTTTTGCCAAGACAGGGTCCCCTGTGAATCCCAGGCAGACCCTGAACTTACAGTCCTCCTACCCCAGCCCCCAGAGTGTTGATATTCTAGGCATATGCCACCGCCTCTGGCTGGAAAGTCTGTTGTTTCTGTATAAATTTGACTTGACAGATTTCTCTGAGCTTTTGTAACCCACAGAGGTGCAGCCGCCTGGGCTGAGTAGTGTTGAAATTAGCATCAGATCGCATCAGGGTGCTCAGCTCCAGTAATAGCCATTGGCCAGGACAAGTTTGTTACTGGTGGGTCTGATGAGGTAGCCCGTTAGGTTCTCGCTGGTGAACGGGAGTCATCATGTGTAGTCTGTCCCATAGCCCAGGAATGTGAAGAATCTGGCTACACTATCTCCACTACACTATCTCAAGCACTTGGGGCACTGAAGTGTCTGTGAAATTACCCATTCATTGTGTGTGTGTGTGTGTTTTCATCTTAACTGTGTTGTATCTGTAGATTCAGTGAGTGACAGACTAGAGTACAACAGGGCCTTGTTGAGAGCTGGCAAGCCTGTCAGCTGGCCCTGTGGCCAGCATGGCTCCGAGGAGGCTGCTCCTAACACCTGGCCCCCATCAGCAGTGTATTCTTGAGGGTAGGCCAAGCAGGTTCTTGGAGGGAAACATATACTCCACTCTGGATCCAGGCAGACGGGGAGGGAAGGCAGTGGACAGTGGGGGGCCTTGTGAGGGGGAGCTTAGGGATGTGTGTCTTCACGCATGTGTTCGTGGAAACTGAACCATGGCAGTCCTGGTCTCTCGCCCCCGAGCCACTGAGGGACGAAGGAGGAGGCTCAGAGCTTTTCTGGGACTTTCACAATCAAAACAAGAAGACTCTTCTTTACTTTTTCCTTTTCTTTTTTCTTTTGTTCACTTTGTTTGAAACAGGTCCTCACTATGTCTTGGCTGGCCTAGAACTTATGGTGTAGACCAGGCTGGTCTGGAACTCACAGAGCTCTGCCTCCCCAGGGCTGGGTTCGAAGGTGTCCACCACTGTGCCTAGTAGAAGCAAGCTTCTTGCATAGTTTTTACACACTCACTGAATTCCACCCACAAATCCACCTTCTCAGGCTGTGGCCTCCCTTCCCCCCAGCCTGGAACCTGCCTGCTCAAGGGTGGAGCTACCGGCTCATTCGTCCTGCCACGCCTACCTACTGCTGGAACCTGCCTTTGCTGCCTGGAGGCACACACGTGTTCGTCCTGCTACTGGACCCTGAGTTACTTGGCGGGAAGTTGGGTTCCCTCCCCCTTCCTTTATAACTGGGTGTCTGAAATTAGTAAAATTGAGCCTTGATCAGAACTTGTTGTCCTGGCTCCATTCTTTTCTTCCACCCCGTCTAGATTCCTCTCTTTTCAGCCTGAACTGCCATTTTCAGTTGAACCGTTCGTGTTGTGGACTGCGGGCAGGCCGCAACAGTTGGCGCCCGAACAGGGACCTGAAGAATGGCAGAGGGATGCTAAGAGAAATGACTGCTGTGTGGAGCTCCACAAGAAAGGAAAGGATCTTCGTATCGGAGGAGCATCGGAGCAACGGACAGGTACACATGCTAGCGCTAGCCTAAAAAATTTCAGTTTTGTAAAGTGTTGCTGAGGATGCGGTAGGATACGAATCAAGTTTGAACCAGTGCTGACCCAACACTGTTTCTGCTTGGGGTCAGCAGTTCGTTAATCGGAACTAGATACGGAGACAGGCGGTGTGCCGCAGCTTTTTAGAAAGCTGCTTAGGTGGAAGAAGGAAGGGTTCAAAGTCAAAAATCTTTTAGATAAGATAGATAGCTGTTGTCCATGGTTCAAAGAAGAAGAAACGATAGATTGTGGAACCTGAGAGAAAGTTGGTGAGGCCCTGAAGCGAGTTAAAGTTTGAGATTAAGCTTCAGAGGCTGAGTCTCTTAAGATATTTCTAGTTTAGATAATGATTAATGTGGTTCCTATCCTAAATAGTAAAATTTAAGATAAGATATAAAACAATGCCTCTTTATTAAAGCGTTAAAGCTTGCTTTAATAGGTATTCATAGGTATTAATTGATATCCAAACTTCGTAATATGATAGTAATGCTTCTAATATTGATTTTAACAGTGATAAATTGTTTTAAACATAGGTTTTGCTTTCCCAAAGTTGTAGATATTATCCTAACCTTGCACAAAAACTTAAAAATTATGGTTAAAACTGCCATTGTTCCATTGACTGCAGCTTGCAGTTTGATTGCAAATTTAAGATTAATGCTCAGATTAAAAAGTATTTTACCTTTGAGTCAATACAGGGCTCTGGGCAGTCCCAGAGCGGCTTGTGGCCCTTTCTTTTGTTTTGCAAACAATGCCTAAAAAAGTTTTTCCCTGTGTTCAAGAAAATTTCTTTTTAACAGTGTTACAGATCTATTCAGATGTTTAAAATAATGCTTAAATTCAAAGATTTTTGCTTCTAGTAAACTGGTAATCACTAGAAAATTTTGCCTCTACGTATGGCTAATATAGCTTTACATTATGTAAGAAAAATGTTTATTGTTTCTGCTTCTTTACAAGAAGCCAAAAGTTTTAATCTTTCAGTATATATTGTTTCCTAAGTGGAAAGTATTTTATTAAATAATGCTTCTCAAGGGAAGTTTACCTTAAATCCTTGCTTGTCATTTTTCCAGTTTAGACTAGCTTCTAGCCTTTTAACTTTATGGCAATAGTACATCAGAGACTGTATATTCAGACTTAGTAAAATTAGTCATTTAATAGAGTCATAATGATTTTTCACTCTTCTTCAGTGTGACCAGCCATTCTAACTCAATCTTAGACTGGTCTAATATTCAGTTCAATTATTAGAGATTCCTATATTCTAAATTACCTAGCAAAGTTAATTCAGAGCATTTCCCCCAAGGTCACCAAAGGCTCATCTTGCCTTTACCTTATTTGTCCTAAACTTTTTGCAAACTGACATTAAAGGTCAGTCTGCAGCAGAACGCCACTGGCACCCAGTTACTTCTAATTCTTATGCATTGGTAAAATGGAAGGACGCCCTGACTAATAAATGGAAGGGTCCAGATCCAGTTCTAATCTGGGGAAGAGGCTCGGTTTGTGTTTTTTCACGAGATGAAGATGAAGCACGGTGGCTACCAGAGAGATTAATTCGTCAGGTAAACACAGATTCTGTCTCTCCTCGTAAGTATCATTCTAAAGACTAAAATTCCTCTTGTGCTGGGAGTGGAAGCTCTCAGAAAAAACTGTTTTCCTCTGAGCCAATTCCCCTACAAGAGGCCGGAGATTAACTTTAGCTTTACAATTTGCATCTAAATAAAGTACCTTGACTTCTCCGAACAGAAAATTTACATTGCTACACTCTCATTGTTTAGAATTCTTCCTTCTCTCAAGCAGGTCAATCTACATTCTCCGGTTCTCCGCCCCTACGAGCAAACAGGTGGTACTGCTAATCTCCCTTCCAAGGACATCCCAGCATGTGGCTTTTCAGTCTAAGATAAGATCTAGATTTACCAGGAGAGCTAGGGAAGTAGAAATTTCATATATATTTACAAAGATTAGTTCTTATTTTGATAAAGATAGGCTTAGTCCCTTAGCTGGCCTCTGGCTTTTCACCCTTGCTGTTACTGCAAGGTGTCCTTAGTTCCTCAGGCTACTGGGGATAACAGGGATGAAGAGGAAAGACTTTCAGCTCCTATTTTAACCAAAATTAATGGTGTTAATACTGACATAATTCTTATCTTGGCTTTGCTAAATCTGAGGTTGACAAGTCTCATATAGAGACCTCGCAATAACTCAGAATTGCGCTACTGATTCATAATCATATGAATACAGTATGGGTACCGCTTGGCGCAGGAGATTACTGCGGAGGGAAGGTCCAGTTTGACCGTTTCTGAGTTCCCTGTGCGACACACCTGATTTGAAGGAGGTTGGTATCTGACTCCAGCTAAAAACCAAAAATACTTAAGGCTCTGCCTCCCCTCCTCAAAAGATACCAAGAGCCACAGATGTGAGTTGTTATAATGCTCACGGGAGGAATCAGGTCAATGTCCACCCAAGTCAAGGTTAAAGGCCCACTCATCTATGGATGAAAAAAATCATTTGATCACCTCTGTTAAGCATTGCCTATTTAAACTTAATTAATAGGGGGGAGAGAGGTTGGAGACCTTGCTGTCGTAAGGGCAAGCCCTTCACTGCCTCCCACCCAAAAAATAAAAAAGCCAATTGGCCTTGTACTAGGAGCCAGCCAGTCTTACTCCCTTCTCCCTGTTCCCCTGCCTTTCACCCAAAATTGCAGAGGATTATCAGCTCAGTGTTATTCTAAAATCGTTTAGTTAAACTCAGCCAGGGTTCCAACTCCCTACTTAAAATGCAAACAGGTAGCTACCTATTCAGCACTAATTAGCATTATAAAGTCAGAGCCTACAGCCCAGCGCTGCTATTCAGTCAGTGCTTTAAAGACAGTCTTAGCCAGATACAGTTTACCATTAGAAAAGTTAGGGAATCCCACGGAAACAGGTTTTTTCTTTAGCCCTAGGAACTCAGGCAGAATTATTGAACATAGATAATTTTTCTGCCTCAGGCCACCCCCTTTTTTTTTATTTTTGTTTTGTTATCTAATGGGGGGAAATGTGGCCTCCCTTCCCCCCAGCCTGGAACCTGCCTGCTCAAGGGTGGAGCTACCGGCTCATTCGTCCTGCCACGCCTACCTACTGCTGGAACCTGCCTTTGCTGCCTGGAGGCACACACGTGTTTGTCCTGCTACTGGACCCTGAGTTACTTGGCGGGAAGTTGGGTTCCCTCCCCCTTCCTTTATAACTGGGTGTCTGAAATTAGTAAAATTGAGCCTTGATCAGAACTTGTTGTCCTGGCTCCATTCTTTTCTTCCGCCCCGTCTAGATTCCTCTCTTTTCAGCCTGAACTGCCATTTTCAGTTGAACCGTTCGTGTTGTGGACTGTGGGCAGGCCGCAACATCAGGCCTCGTTCTCTCTCATAGATCTGCATGCCTGACATTGTCTAGCGATGAATTTCCCCTCTCCCACATGGAGTCTTCCCAGGACAGCAGCACCGGAACGCAATGCCTTTCTCTGAATTGACATCCTATGGTGTGTACCTGACTTCTAATCTATGACGTGTGTCCATGCCTTGCTGTAACAATGAGATGACAAAGTTCTTGGGAACCTGTCATTGTCATCTCTTCCCCCTCAGTATGGAGGATCCACTGGTGGGGATTTACTGACTGTGGCCGCGTCTCACGGGGATCTCACTGTTAGATCTGAGGCCCCGAGAGAGTGGATTCTGGTTTGGAGTCTGTTTAGACTGCTCCCGCACGGCGCAGCCCTCCCTGTTCTGTTCTGCACTAAGTGCTCAGCATTCACAGAGCATGGTCAGCATCTGTCACAGTCGCCACCACCTAGAGCACTCTCTGATTTCACAAAGATGTAGTGCTTTGTAAGTCAAGACCCCAATACAGAAGTCACAGTCAGGGCACTCCATACACCACATGTTCCGCTGCCTAGAAAGCTCTGTGCGTTTTATCCCCCAAATAACTTATTCCTGTTCTTTTTACTTCAAAGAGCTTTTTGTTGCTGTTGTTGTTGTTTGTTTTTTCGAGGCAGGGTTTCTCTGTGTAGCCCTGGTTGTCTTGAACTTACTTTGTAGACCAGGCTGGCCTCGAACTCAGAAATCCACCTGCCTCTGCCTCCCAAGTGCTGGGATTAAAGGCATGCGCCACCACCGCCTGGCCAAAGAGTTTTTAAAAGATAATTTTCCCTTTCATTTATCTTTTCTGTATAGTGTGTGTGTGTGTGTGTGTGTGTGTGTGTGTGTGTGTGTGTATAGACATAGGAATGTGTTCATGCATGCATGTGCATGTCATGGCTGTGGAGATCAGAGGACATCCTCTGTGTTGGGTGTTGTTCCTTACCTTCCATTTTTCTCTGTGATAGACCCCAGGCCAGTTGGCTTGTGCACATCCTGCCTCTGCCTCCTATCTCTCTGTATGAGTGCTGGCCACGTACTCTTAGACGTGTTCCATGGAGTCTGGGCACTCAGATCCTTACCTTCTGTGGAAGATTCTTCTACCCACGAGCTCTCTCCACAACCTGAGATAGGCAAGCTTTCTTTTTAAAACAATACATATTTAGTGCCTGTGTGTGCGCGTGTGTTTGTATGAGGGTACCATGGTGCACGCGTGCAGGACAGAGGACAATTCACCTGAGTTATCATTTCTCTCAACACGTGGGTCCCCTGGAATACTTCAGGTCCTAAGGTTTGGTGACAGGTGCCTTCACTCACTGAGCCATCACCCCACTCAGCCACTGATGTAAACCTTCTTACGGAGAAAGCAAGAATCCCTTCATTCCCTCCCTCAACACCCCTTGCCACCCCAGTTCCTAAAACCGGTTCTTAATTCTCTGCCTCTCAACCTCTCTCCATCACCCCTGCCTGCTGCTTGCTTTACTTTCTCATCAGCCCCCGTGAGTGTTCGCTACACACTGTTTTGTGCCATGCCCTGAGCTTACCCTGGGAATGTAGCCAAGTAGGACAGACAGTCTTAGCTTTGCCTGTGGTGCGGGCGATGAAAGATGAAGGCTCCTGGCTTTGCCTCCTCCACTAAGCTGATGCTTAGAAACTCCCTGTTGTTGCTGTAACTCTTTATGCTCAGCTTTCAGAAAGGACCTGTCAGCTCGAGCAGTCCATGAAGGAGTTGAACCTTCCAGAGGGATAGGAAGCCACATCAGGAGATCTCTGGGGAGAAACCTCTCCTGACATTTCAAAAAGTATGTTATGTGGGTAGATGTCGAGCCCACCTGACCAAAAAAATCCTTTTATGCAACAGAGCATTCTCTTCTGGTCACCTCGGTAGCATGTCCTAAAGTGCCACATACATTCTAGTGACAGTGTGACAGGTGTGTGGTGTCCTGAGGTTACCAGTGTAGAGATTCTTCTCTCCTGATGGTCTCTAACCATTTGGGTCTGTGACTTCCTATTGGGGGCGGTGTGTCTCAGATGGCAGGAGCTGGCTTGCCTCACTGAATACAGCAGGCTAGCAGTATGAGGGAGAGAACTCTATCTATCCATGAGAGCGGTCAGACTATGAAGAAAGGGTAGTTACTGGGTGGGGCTCTCAGGCTCTGTACTGGCTGGGTTTGTGTGTCAACTTGACACAAACTAGAGTTATCACAGAGAAAGGAGCCTCCCTTGAGGAAATGCCTCCATGAGATCCAGCTGTAAGACATTTTCTCAATTAGTGATCAAGGTTGAAGGGCACATTGTGGGTGATGCCATCCCTGGGCTAGTGGTCCTGGTTTCTATAAGAAAGCAAGCTGAGCAAGCCAGGGGAAGGAAGCCAGTAAGCAGCACCCTCGATGGCCTCTGCATCAGCCCCTGCTTCTTGACCTGCTTGAGTTCCAGTCCTGACTTCCTTTGGTGATGAACAGCCATGTGGAAGTGTAAGCTGAATAAACCCTTTCTTTCCTCCCCAGCTTGCTTCTTGGTCCTGATGTTTTGTGCAGGACTAGAAACCCTGACTAAGAGAGACCCAGTCTGGGGCTTGGCAGTCTGGGCTGGCAGTATTGTGTTTCTGGCGCCTCCCCAGATAATGGCCTTCATGCTCTCTGGTGGTGCTTCTTGGGAACCAACCCCTTGCCAAGCACAAGGTCTTTAACCCTAGTTCAAATCCAACCTAACAATAGCTCATATCCATGTTAATGGTGCGCGTTTTATTATGTACCAAAATTTTTGAATTGATAACTATGTCTGTGATTCCAAGGATATTACTGAAAGTTTGCAAGGCAAAGCAGAGAGTTATGGTGCCGGCCCGTAATCCCAGCACTCAGGGGCTGAAGGAGGATTGTGAGTTTGAGGCCAGCCTGGGCTAAGGAGTGAGTCTACAGGTAGAGAGGAATCTATTCAGGTGGAAGACCCATCTCAAGGGGGATGTGAGTGGCAGGTGACTGCTGAGGGTGCCGGCCAGGGTGGGTTTCCCTGGAGCCCACAACCCTGGACGAATTTTGAAGTTTTACATGATCAAATCCTTCTCCTCCCCTAAGTTGTGCTCTGTTAGTCTCTCAAAGGCGGGCATCATTCCAAGTCTTTAAAGAAAAGAATCAAAGAGAGAAAGGAAGGAGAAAAAAGCGGGGAGAAAGGGAGGGGAGCAGGAAGAAGGGGAGAGAAGGAGGAGGAAGAGGGGAGGGGGGTGAGAGGGAGAGAGGAGGGGAAGAGAGGGAGAGTGGAGGGGGAGAGAGGGGGGAGGGGAGAAAGGGAGAGGGGATGGGAGGAGGAGGAGAGAGGGGGAAGCTGGAATGAAAGAGCTGCTAATCATACAGATGCCCCAAGGAAAAGGAGGTTGTTTTTACATGCACACAGCAGGTTTTTTTCTTTAAAAAATAACTCTTCCCCCACCCCCCTCACCCTCAGCAGTCACCTGCCACTCACATCCCCCTTGAGATGGGTCTTCCACCTGAATAGATTCCTCTCTACCTGTAGGCTTACTCCTTAGCCCAGGCTGGCCTCAAACTCACAATGTGTGTGTGTGTATATATATATATATATATATACACACACACATATATGTATATGTATATATATATATATATATATATATATATATATATATACCACTATCATTTTATTTTTCAAAGTTTGATCTAGGTGATAGCTGTGATGGCGTTGTGGGTTATAAGGGGAGACTTCTGCTCACCGTAGACCTGGAGAACCTAGGGACCCAAGCAATGGGTCTTAGTGCTTGATTCTGCTACAGATGAAGATGAGAGAAGCCGAACACTTCACAGACACTTGTGTGCTGTGCCATCAACAATAATCAGGTCTGGATCAGAATGAGCTGTGGAAGACAGAGGCTCCGATATAACAACTGCCTGGAAGGAATTGGATTTCTTCACATGGAGTTCTGGGTAAACGGTTGGGATTTGTGTGATAATTCACAGCACAGGGGATCTACGATCGGTCTCCGTTCTCATGCTCCGTCACTGTCCAGGAAGGCTGCTGTAGCTCCAGCCATTACATCCGCACTCCAGCTGCAGAAGGAGGCTGAGAAACTTCCCTGTGGGGAAACTTCTGTGAAACTGTACCCGCCACTTCCTCTTACATTTCTTTGGCCAGAACTGGACAACTTGGCTAAATTTGACAGGGGAGGCTGGTCTTTATTTTGAGAGGGCCATTTGTGCAGTAAAGCATCCTACTGAAAACCAAGAGGGACAGGGCAGGAAGTGGGTAACACCAACATCGTAGCTATCCAGGTGACTCACTCACAGGTAGTTCCAAGTAGTTAAATCTGACCTGCTACTCAACCATTAGTCCTATTTAGTGTACTGATGACCTTGCGTGGCCCCCAAGATTACTCCTAATTAAACCTTTGCTGGCACTCAGAGAGAAAGCCCATGCTTCGTTTGCCTTTCTGTCTGATGTTGGGCAAAATTCAGCCCATCTGACAATCACCCAGATTCTTTATTCTCTTTTCTGATCAACATAATTTGGCCATTTTCTCATTATTCAAAGACCAAAGCAAGGGAAGATGGGGAAAAAAATCTCCGTGTGGTTTTTCTCCTCATGACATTTGCAGGGGACTGAAATAGAAGATATTAAAATAATAACCAAGCTGTTGGATTATCTGCCCTAGAAACATTACCCGGTGCCAGGTGCTGGGCAGAGTCCTTTTCTTTGCTGTCTGTAATTGCAGTAATAGCCTGGGGAGACGGTAATGACATCTTCATTTTGGAGACAGAGAGGAGACTCACAGAGGAGACAGTAGCTACCATCCTCCCCACTGCTCTGCCTGCCTTGGACTCCCTCCAGCCCCACTGCTCTGCCCACCTCTGACTCCCTTCAGCCATAACTTCAGAAGAAGTGTCTCTTTGTTGGAGAAGCGCTTTCTGCATGAACACTGCATGGACTGCAGATCTACTCAGAAGAGGCAAGCAAAGTGACTGGGCCTGCTGTGTGCTCACCATGGCAGCTCTGCCTCCTGCATTTTGAACTTGGCTATTAGCAGCACTTAGGGGCACTTGGAAGAGTGGCACCCAGGGTGTTCAGGGCCAGGCACTCTGTGGAAGATGGAAGCTCTCCTGCTTCCGGATTCTGGAAGATCAAAGATGAAATTGGGATGGCATTTACTTGAGAGGAGGCAGCCATCACTTGTACACACACACACACACCCATGCACCACACACACACACACACACACACACACACACACACATACCCATGCACCCCCCCCCACACACACACTTGGGCTAGGAACTCTTACTGATAAGTAAGACCTGATAGCCAAGCCTCAGACCTTTCTGAGCAGTATTCCAAGGGGTTGGGTATAGGATTTGCATACAGAATCTCAAATACTTAAGCGCAAGGCAGTGTCTCTTCTTTGTAAACACTTCCCAGAGGTTGAGATGTAGGCAATGATATGACTCTATTATTAAATACCGTGCACAAATAGGTTGTCTGTAGATTAAAAAAAAAGCTTGCAATAAGCATATTATGTAAGAATCATCTGGCTATATGAAATTGACAGTAGAAAGTTCTATGCATTTTATTTGTAAATTATGTATTATATATCTGTTACGGACTATTGTGATGAAGGTTGTAATCTGTAGACTGCTTTGGTAAGATGGCCATCTTCACAGTAATAATTCTACAAATCCATAAGCACTAGAACTTTCCACCTTCTGGTATAGTCTTCGGTTTCTTTGTTCAGTGTCTTTAAGCTTTCATTGTGTGAGTCTTTCACAGTGGATCCTACCATGTTGGTTTTTAATAAAGAATCTACTCCAATGTAAAAAAAAAAAAAAAAAAAAGAAAAGAAAAAAGAAAAAAACACAAAAAGAAATGTAGGCAGTGGGCAGTTGACTCTAGAAAGGCTGTGTGGATTGCATATTTGAGGGTGTTTTAAAGGTGAAATGGTTTCCAGTGGATTGTGTGTAAAGGGTGCTGGATTGGCATGCACGAGCAGAGAAGCCCTCCTCACCCCTATGGAGGAGCTGCCCGAATCTGATCAAAGTGCACCCACTGGGCCGCTGGTTGGTCTGCCTTGCCTCTGGCCTGCCTGTCTCTGGTCTGGAGACTTCCTTTGCTGGAGGCTGCAGACACAGCCGCTCCCCTCTAGTACTGCCACACTGATGCTTGGTGTCCTGACACTGATGCTTGGTGTCCCGACTTGTCCGAGCTTGCAGGAAATATCCTGATGATCACCTTTGACCCTATCTATGTTAAATCCTTCATCTACCATCAGTAGGAGAAACATGGCTTTGCTGTTTTAGTTGGAAGGTGTCTTAGTTAGGGTTTTACTGCTGTGAGCAGACACTGTGGCCAAGGCAAGTCTTATAAAGGGCAACATTTTTTTTTTTAAGATTTATTTATTATTATACATAGGTACACTGTAACTGACTTCAGACACACCAAAAGAGGCCATCAGATCTCATTACGGGTGGTTGCTGGGATTTGAATTCAGGACCTTTGGAAGAGCAGTCAGTGCTCTTAACCACTGAGCCATCTCTCCAGCCCAAAGGGCAACATTTTTTTTTTCTTTTCCTGTTTTTCGAGAGAGGGTTTCTTTGTATAACCCTAGCTGTCCTGGAACTCATTTTGTAGACCAGGCTGGCCTTGAACTCAGAAATCCACCTGCCTCTGCCTCCCAAGTGCTGGGATTAAAGGCATGTGCCACCACCACCCAGCAAAGGGCAACATTTAATTGGGGCTGGCTTGTAGGTTCAGAGTCCATTATCATCAAGGTGGGAGCATGGCAGCATCCAGGCAGGCATGGTGTGGGAGGAGCTGAGAGTTCTACGCCTTTATCTGAAGGCTGCTAGCAGAATACTGGCTTCCAGGCAGCTAGGATGAGGGTCTTAAAGGTCACACCAACAAGGCCACACCTACTCTTAAAAGGCCACAGCCCCTCTAACATGGCCTTACCTACTCCAACAGGGCCACACCTTCTAATAGTGCCACTCCCTGGGCCTAGCGTACACAGACCATCACAGAAGGCTTGGGAGAGTCCTCTGAGTTGGACATCTCACATTCTGCCCTTGAAATGTTCATGCTGCAGTGTAAAGGAATCTGGATGGTTCTCTGGAGAAAAGAAAGAGAGTCTTGTGAGGCTCGATGGGAAGGTGTGCACAGCTACAATGCAGACACCTGCCAGTCGATCTCTGTCTCTGTGGGAAGGAACCAGGGGGCAGGCAGATACTGGAAGGAACATCTTTGCTGGGACATTATTTTAATTTGGATCCCCATCCCCAGCTGAGCCTGCTGTAAGTTGGTAAAGGAAATGAAGGCAAGGTTTGGGGAAGTGGGACTAGGAAGGGGAAGACAGAGGGAAGACAGAGGGTACTCAGGCTGGTCATCTCTGTGGGCGGCGGGACTCAGGTGAGGAAGTGCCAAAGTTGGCTTGTCCGTGGTTGGCAAGGGACTGCTCCAGGGCTTCTGGGCCTGTTATTAGGCAGTCTAGCAAAGAGTCAGAGAAAGGGACCAGATAAGTGAACACAGGTATGGGAATGGAAGCCAGGCCTGTGTGCCCTGCAGGCATGCCCATAAGAGGCTGAGGTAGAACACTGGCCATAGCTGGTACAATTACTTGTCAGTGCACTGGGTGAGGCAGAGAGCTGTATGTGTGTGTATGTGTATGTATGTGTATATATGTGTGTATTATGTACGTGTGTGTATGGATGTGTATGGATGTGTGTATATGTGTATGTTTGTAGGTATGTGTACACATATATGTATGTTGTATGTGTGTATGAGTGTATATGTGTATTGTGTGTATGTGTATGTGTGTGTGTGTATGTGCACGTGTATATATATATATATATATATATATATATATATATATATGTGTGTGTGTGTGTGTACACGTATATGCAGGTGAGTGTTTATGATTTTAGGGCTAGAGATGTATTCACAAGGAGCAGTGAAATTGAGACTGGGAATCCAAATGCCCAGATGTAAGGTCCCATTCTGAGTCTGAGAAGTCTTTGGTCACCCATTCATTCTCTGCTCGGAACATCTCTGCCTGCTCTGTGCTTGCATTACCAGACCCCAAGCCCAGACCCCACACTTTCTGGTCAGTCGTTGGTCTTGCCTGGTACTGCTCCTGATGACAACGGCTCTGCTTCATTGGCGCTCAGTCCTGTGTTAGCCAGAGCTCTTCCCTCTGCTTCCATGAAGAACTGGGATTTCTTTGTCCTCTGTTTCTAAAGCTGGTGACCTGTTCAGCTGAGGTCCTGCTCCCTCTGAGGGCCACACAGCCCTGATGAGAAAGCCCCTCTTACATACGTGCTGCGGTCCTGTGGTCCCGCGATCCCGCAATCTCGCGGTCCCAGGGAGAGAAGCTTTGACTCATTCTCACGACAGTCAAGTGTGTTTTCTAGATACCTGTAACAGGCATGCACAGGAGGCTGTTGGCAGTCTCAACATCCACGTTTCCAGATTTAGCATTCAGGGTGAGGGACATCGTGCAACTGTGAAGCCTGCCCTTTCCCTGGAAGGCGCCTATGGGTCAGGAGAACAGCCCAGGAAGGCGTGTCAGGGTCTGGATTCCAGCAGCGCAACCTTGTTTGTCAGGAGGCAGGGCCCCCGGAAGACATTTGATTGCCTATTTAGAAACGAGATCCTGAAAGTTAACGGAATTTTTGGAAGTACCAAAATTTGAGGTTTGCATTCTCAGCTTACTAACTGTTCCTTTTGTGATTGAGAGCAATGTTCCAAGCGCTAATTGGTCTGAGGGAACCCAGGATGTGGGAGATTCGTCTCTGCAGTCTGTACCTCACTCTGTTCTAGAGTTCCCATTACCGTCCTTTGAGGTGCCCAGTCTACAACCTGAACAGCCGCATACAGATGACCCTCACAGTCAATGGCAACCGGTGAATAAACTGCGAGATCCCTCGGCATGCCAGGTATCGAGCAACTGAGAGCCAGGGACAGGAAGCAGCCAAGGAGCTCAGCTGTCGCTTACCCTTTTACATTTTACTTTAATGTTGACTCTTTTAGTTGGTTACCTGCTAAGTTTGCTCCATTTTAAATCTCCCAGGCATTTTAAGTAAATATGATCTTTGTCATTTACATTGATTTTTTTTTTAAAGCTCTTTTTCTAAGTTCTGAACAGTGAGCGCTGGGAACTTCCCCTGGATGGAGAGGGTTGTCCTTTGTGCTCCATATTGCAGTACTACAACAATGTTCTCATCTCTACTACTCCGGCAGCAGGTAGCCCTGCCTGGCTACTGTGCCTTTGAGAGAGGATAATGGGACTTTGGACGTCTAGATAAGAGACGCCGCGGTATTCCTAGTGGACTCCGTCTCTGTCACAGTGGCTTCTCCACATGCCCCTTTCCACTCTCTGTGAACCACAGAGGTCAGCATCAACGCTTTTGAGAATGAAGCTGTGAGAATAACCCAGCTCTGGGAGGAGGATGGAGGATGGAGTTCAGTCACCAATGTGAGCACCAGCGTGCCTGGCGTTACAGACACACAGAGTCATAAAGGAGAAAATGCAGGTCCCCTCTTTCCTGGGTGTCTCAGGTCTCTGAGATACCCTGTGGTGCAGAGTGGCGGGTATGCAGGAGAGATGAGAACTCACATCCAAACTGTTCATAGAGGCTCTGCTTCACTGCCCCAGCACCCCTGAGAGCCATGGCAAAGGCCTCTCTGGAAAGGAACCAGAGTGAGGGATGAGCTTTGGGGTCTCCATGCTGGCACCTAATGTACTCAAGTCTCTCAGCAAGGACGCTTCCAAAGCCAAACTGTTATAAGCAATATGTGTGTGTGTGTGTGTGTGTGTGTGTGTGTATAAACATATACATATGTATTATACATACATGTCTTGTATACATTTAAATAAAGCACTTCTAAATGATTACATTTCTGATTAATATTTAGATATTTAATATCATAAATCCTTCATCTAGGGAGATAAAATATGGAGTGTAAAAAATTAATTAATTAAAAAGAAAAAGAAAAATGTGTAATACCACAAAAACACACAACTAATAAACACAAAGTTAATCATGAAAAAAAAAATCCTTCATCTGGGTCAATGGTAAGTGGCAGATGCTTTAGGGGAGCATATAAATTCCCAAATACATGTGCCTCTTTCAGCCTTCTGGGTGGCATTAAACAGGCTTCTTTAAACAAGCTCCTTTTTCTCTCAGTGTTCCCCTCTGCCCAGTGTTCCCCTCTGCCCAGTGTTCCCCTCTGCCCAGTGTTCCCCTCTGCCCAGTGTTCCCCTCTACCCAGTGCTCCCCTCTGCCCAGTGCTCCCCTCTGCCCAGTGCTCCCCTCTGCCCAGTGTTCCCCTCTGCCCAGTGCTCCCCTCTACCCAGTGCTCCCCTCTGCCCAGTGTTCCCCTCTGCCCAGTGCTCCCCTCTGCCCAGTGCTCCCCTCTACCCAGTGTTCCCCTCTGCCCAGTGTTCCCCTCTGCCCAGTGCTCCCCTCTTCCCAGTGCTCCCCTCTGCCCAGTGTTCCCCTCTGCCCAGTGCTCCCCTCTGCCCAGTGCTCCCCTCTGCCCAGTGCTCCCCTCTACCCAGTGTTCCCCTCTACCCAGTGCTCCCCTCTGCCCAGTGTTCCCCTCTGCCCAGTGTTCCCCTCTGCCCAGTGTTCCCCTCTGCCCAGTGCTCCCCTCTACCCAGTGCTCCCCTCTGCCCAGTGTTCCCCTCTGCCCAGTGCTCCCCTCTACCCAGTGTTCCCCTCTGCCCAGTGCTCCCCTCTGCCCAGTGCTCCCCTCTGCCCAGTGCTCCCCTCTGCCCAGTGTTCCCCTCTGCCCAGTGCTCCCCTCTGCCCAGTGCTCCCCTCTGCCCAGTGCTCCCCTCTACCCAGTGTTCCCCTCTACCCAGTGCTCCCCTCTGCCCAGTGTTCCCCTCTGCCCAGTGCTCCCCTCTGCCCAGTGTTCCCCTCTGCCCAGTGTTCCCCTCTGCCCAGTGCTCCCCTCTGCCCAGTGCTCCCCTCTGCCCAGTGCTCCCCTCTACCCAGTGTTCCCCTCTACCCAGTGCTCCCCTCTGCCCAGTGTTCCCCTCTGCCCAGTGTTCCCCTCTGCCCAGTGTTCCCCTCTGCCCAGTGTTCCCCTCTGCCCAGTGCTCCCCTCTGCCCAGTGTTCCCCTCTGCCCAGTGTTCCCCTCTGCCCAGTGCTCCCCTCTGCCCAGTGCTCCCCTCTGCCCAGTGTTCCCCTCTGCCCAGTGTTCCCCTCTGCCCAGTGCTCCCCTCTGCCCAGTGCTCCCCTCTGCCCAGTGCTCCCCTCTGCCCAGTGAACATCATGCCCTTTATTAACCTTACGTGTTCTCACTTCGTGCAGCTTGAATGGCTGCCACACTAAATGCCTTTTAGGGAGAAAATGTAGATAAGAGATAAAAACTCACGATTGTAAATATTCAGCAGGCATTTAAATTATTGTTTCAAAACAGCTTTTGTGATGTGGGGAACATGTTTTTTTCTGTCAGCTGCTCAATATTTATTTTAACATATTAAACAGCCTCGGAAATATTCAATGCACGGAAACCTTCCTGTGTCTGAGTGGATTAAATTTACAAGCTGAATTAATGGTATAAATTGCATTTACATAATTCATTTCCCACTAAACAATTTATTTAGCTGGCATCTCTGCTAATACGTATATTTAAGGGAAAGGCAGTGCTGTTTCTGTTGGTCATGTAGTTAATTTAGCCTAAATAGAACTTAGAAGGCATCTTTGTGTTTCGTTACCAGATGTCCCCCCTCCAACAGACACCACCTAAATGTAACAATTAAATAGCACAGGGACGCAAGCTCTCAGGCGAGGAGACAAAGCTGATAAACAGGCCAGAGTGTCCCTTATTTTGGCTTTCCAGGACATTCCGTGATGTCTTTATAAATCATCTATTACATGTACTTGGCTAATTTTGTGTGAAATGGCAACGCCGGTGAGAGTGAGCAGAGTAGGCTTGGAGATCACGTGGAAACTCTGAAACTGCGAATTGCAATGGGGATGGGTTTGAAAATGGAAAAGTAGGTAGAAGGAAGCAGGGCAGAGCGTCGATCGCATTGATCGCACGCGTGGGGACCTGAAAGGCTGCGATCTGTCCTTGCACAGGTTTCACAGAGGAGGGTGGCAGCCACCTTTGCTTTTGCCCACACAGTGTTGGGTTCCAGAATGTTTGGAACACTATGCTTTAAGCCCCGTCAGTTATTGGGGGACTCATCACTATCCAGCGAGGTGTCTCTGATGCTGTTGCTGGCAGAGGGGGCATCGCTTCACCTTGTAAGGTTTTGGCTTTGTGCAGCCGGCGCTGAAAAAGCCTTTGTTCACCTCAGTTTCTCCCCCCTTTCCCAGAGTATCCTATTGAAGCTCTTTGTGAAGAAAGCCAGCTGCTTGTTTTCTCTCAATATAATGACTGGGGGGGGGGGGATGCATTTTAAAACACTCCGGGGAGCAGTCTTTCTGTAGAACGGGCTCCGTTCTCTTTGGCATCACCTGTCCAGAGATGACGTTCACTAATTCCACGGTAATAAAAATTCACAGAAACACAACGACCTAACCTGGGCTCTCAACGGAAACCAAGAGCCTCTGCTTTTGTTCTCGCCGTCACGGGCTTCTTCTTTCTCTGTCTCCTCATCCTAGTTTTAAAATGAGGTCTAATTTTTTATGCACAGATTTAAGACCATGATTTGCTGAGTTTGCACTAGTGTGTTTTCCCACACCCTCAATATCTCCATAAAGATATAAGACATTACCCCAGGAAGTGTCTAGTCTATCCATCTGTGTGACTGCTCCCAACCCCTTGCCCCAACCCCAGTGTCCAGAGAAGCAGCCGTGGTTCCGATTGTGGTCACTGTCAGTGGCTTTGGCCAGTTTTTGTTCTTTATATAAGCAGAGTCCTACAGGGTGGGTTCTTTTGGGTCTGGCTCTTTCTCTAATCACAATGGTCTCAGATGTATCTGTGTGGAGTCCAGGTCAGGGCTGCATGCCCTGTGGCCACACTGTCATGGACCTATTCTGTCCTCTGTGTGTGTGTGTGTACTTTGTATCAATATTTGCTTTTATTTCTCTTGGATAAATGTTAAAGTGTACAATCACTAGTTTGTATGGTAAGCCTGTATTTTACTCCATAAGAAACTGTGATGGGACAAGACAGTGCAGAAGTTCCTCCATCTTGTGTTCTTGCTGAGACCATTTCGGGTTTAACTAGAATTTGATCTCTCTGATGGGCAGCCCTGTGGAAAATTACCCAACTCTATTCTAGGAATCTGAGGTCAAGATGTCCCAGCTAACTTATCTTGGTTTTTGTTCAACTGCCTGCCTTCTCCACCCCCCACAAGCTATACAAACCAGATAGTGGTTTTTGCTTTAAAAGCCCTTGGGTTTGAATGCTTGGGACTGCACTTGGGTCCTCAAATACCTTCGAGTAGCACATGCTGGCTGGAATAAATACTTTCAATTGCCTATAAACTGTGTCTGACTGATCATCTCTGGTGGGCTCCCAGTAACAAAATTGCCAAAGGGAAGTCAAAGTGGAGGTTAAATCCCTCCCTTTTTTTGAATACCAGATGTAGATGAAATAATAAATTTTGTCTCTGGTGAACTAGACCAAGAGACTATAAAATTTACATGGGAGTCAAGGCAAGGTGTTAGCTGACCTGTTTTATTATTGTGGTTATTTTGCTTTTAATTGTTTATTTTATGTGTATGGGTGTTTTTCACGTGCATGCCCCATACCTATGGAGACAAAACGAAGGCATGAGATCTCTGAGGACTAGAGTTACAGTGTTAGGAGCTAGGAACTAAGCCTGAATCCTCCCCGGGAGCAGTGAGTGTTCCTAACTGAGAACCAACCGTATCTCTAGACTCTACTTCTGTCACTCCTCTGCCTCTGCTTCCCACTTACCGCATGCCTATAAGAATGTGCCACAGTACCCAGTTTTGCCTTTCTTCCTGACACTTTTTTACTATGGGGTCAGTGTCAGGCCCAAAGGAAACTCCAATTCCCCAAACTCCAAAAGGGACTTCATATATCCAGAAATGAGCTGAAGCTGAACAACTCTACAGTGGATTTCGGTGGTTAGAGAAAAGCCAGCCTTCCTCCAGAAAATGAAAGTGGTTCCTATCTGCTGAAAGGAGTCATTTCCCTTACCTCTGTGAGAAGGGACAAATGACTACCAGTAATGCTAATCAGGCAGGCAGCCTCCGGGAATTGGCACTCTCATCACAGGGATGTGTTATACATTTCAAAGTCAATGCTAACATTGTAGCCTTCTTACCTCCCTAGGCTTCCCTCCTCCTAGATACCCAGCTCCTCTTCCTGCCCCTCCTCCTGCTTCCCCCCCCTCTTCCTCCTCCTGCATCCCCTCCTCCTCTTCCTCCTCCTCTTCCTCCTGCTTCCCCTCTTCTTCCTCTTCCTTCTCCTCCTCCCCCTGCTTCCCCTCTCTCTCCTCCTCTTCCTTCTCCTCCTCCTACCTTTTCCTTTCCTTTCCTTTCCTTTCCTTTCCTTTCCTTTCCTTTCCTTTCCTTTCCTCTCCTCTCCTCTCCTCTCCTCTCCTCTCCTCTCCTCTCCTCTCCTCTCCTCTCCTCTCCTCTCCTCTCCTCTCCTCTCCTCTCCTCTCCTCTCCTCTCCTCTCCTCTCCTCTCCTCTCCTCTTCTCTTCTCTTCTCTTCTCTTCTCTTCTCTTCTTTTTTTTTTGGATTTTTTCGAGACAGGGTTTCTCTGTGTAGCCCTGGCTGTCCTGGAACTCACTCTGTAGACCAGGCTGGCCTCGAACTCAGAAATCCGCCTGCCTCTGCCTCCCCAGTGCTGGGATTAAAGGCGTGCGCCACTACGCCCGGCTTTCTTTTCTTTTCTTTTCTTTTCTTTTCTTTTCTTTTCTTTTCTTTTCTTTTCTAGAAAGGGTTGTCTCAGGGTATGTAGCACTGGCTGTTTTGGAACTCACTCTGTAGACTGTTAGGTACAACTCGCTGAGATGCCTATTAACACATCAAAGCGGACTCTGTCTGCTGGTTCTCCCAGCCCCCCTCAGTCTTTGCTTGGCTATGCTAGTCCTTTTCCCCCCTTTGCCTTTTGACCTTCTGGTCTCCTGGTCTTTACAGGTTCCTTTCTTCCCTCTCCTCTTCTCTCACATGGCCTGGTCCAGTGTATCAGGCATGTCCATGCTAGACTCTTCCAGATATCCTGTCTCTGCCCCTTTCCATATGCTCTCTGATATCTACAATAAACCTCCACCACACCTAGGAACAGCCATGTCCTCTGTTTATTTCTATCTTTCACTCATAGACCAGGCTGGCCTTGGAATCAGAGACTTGCCTGCCTCTGCCTCCCAATGTGTCTTAGTCAGGGTTTCTATTCCTGCACAAGCATCATGACCAAGAAGCAAGTTGAGGAGGAAAGGGTTTATTCAGCTTACACTTCCACATTGCTGTTCATCACCAAAGGAAGTCAGGACTGGAACTCAAGCAAGTCAGGAAGCAGGAGCTGATGCAGAGGTCATGGAGGGATGCTGGTGACTGGCTTGCTTTCCCTGGCTTGCTCAGCTTGCTTTCTTATAGAACCCAGGACTACCAGACCTGGGCACCACCCACAATGGGCTCTCCCCCCTTGATCACTAATTGAGAAAATGTCTTACAGCTGGATCTCATGGAGGCATTCCCTCAAGGGAAGCTACTTTCTCTGTGATAACTCCAGATTGTGTCAAGTTAGCACACACAACCAACCAGTACACAAGACCTGCAAGGCTTCTCCATAGCCTCTGCTGGTCTCACCATGCTCTCTCTGTTCTCTGTCTCTGCTTAGTCTCCCTTAGTCTCCCTTGTCTTGAAGATAGCCCTGGCTATGTGCAGACTGCTGGCCATGCTCAGTCTACTTCCACTGTTCTGAACTCTTCCAGATGTTTCTGCATGACCCCCCTCCCCCTCTAACACACACACACACACACACACTTTCCCAAACATGGAGCAGTCATGTTGGCAGTTTCTTTACTGCACCCTCCCCCACCCCACTACCCCCCATACAGAGAAGGCTTCATTTTTGTGTTCAACAAAGTGATTTGAAGTATGACGAGCAGCGGAAAGCATTTAGCTTCTCTTTTGCTTTAAGAAGGACCTAGATCCAGGACCCAGCTGGCAGGAGCTGGAGATACATTTGAGCTACATTGTTAAACAAACAAGAAAGAAAGACCTGTGGAAGCTTGAGGCAAGTGTTCCCGAGAAATATGCCTATGTGCCCAAGCTGTCTGCTCTGATAGACACAAGAAGTCGGCAGGTTTGTGGAACCGCAGGTTCCCTGTCAAAAGGCGCTCATTTCTCTGTAACAGGGCTCCGTATGCATCCGTCTCTCCATGGCAACGCAGATGGTCCATGCCAGTCAGTCAGAGGAAGGGGAAAAAGACTCAGAGATTTGACAGCTTTTTCTAGTGTTCTGGGCCTCTTGATGGAAACTCGTCGCTAGGTGTTGTGGCTGAAAAAGTTGCTCGTTGCTCATGAACCTTAAAATTGCCAGAAGAAAATCGGCTTAGATCTTTTGAAATGTCAGTGGTCAGTTTATCTTGATGTGACTGAATATTGCTAATAAAGCAATAACACTATGTTCTGTGATCCAGTTTTCCAGTTTGGCAAGGTGATCCAGGGACTGTGGCGGGAACAGGGGTATGTTGAGGTTCTGTCTTTTGCTATAACGATAACTACTGGCCCCCAAGGCCTGGCTGTCCTGAGGGAATGGAGAATCTGCACATATACAAGTGACGCTATGTGACCTTGCCCCCCAAGTTATCCCTGATTGGTGAATAAAGATGCCTACAGGCAATAGAGAAGACAGGTGGGGCAGAAAAGAGATAGGCAGGGTTTGAGTTCCCAGCCTTGGGGTCTAGGGAGAGACCACAAAGGAAGGGAGAAGGTGGAGAGAGGATAAGACACCGTGGGGGAGGTGAGTCATGAAAACATGGCCATGAGGGCTGGCCAGTTGGAGTTAAGAGCAGTCCAGTTATAACTCTGGGTTATTGATCGGGAAGTAGACATAATAGCACAGAGGGTAGTCATCTGCCCAGCCCTAGTGCTTTAAAGGTTCCTTAAATATACAGACTGTGTATCTTTTATCTGGGAGCTGAATGATGAAAGGTGAGGTAGAAACCCCTGACTGAGATTACATAATTACTACAACAAGGCTACGTGCAGCCTTCCCTCTCCCCACTCCAGAAGAAAATGGAGTAACCAAGAGAGCCCTGCTTTATCAAAAACAACAAAGGAAACCTGGGAGATGCTCTTCCTTCCTCTACCTTCCATGTAACGGTAGAGGAAGGAATGTCACTTACCTTGGTTTGTGAGTGTGCTATGTAAGAAGTGTTTATCTTGCTGGACAGTGGTGGCGCACACCTTTAATCTCAGCACTTGGGAGGCAGAGGCAGGCAGATTTCTGAGTTCGAGGCCAGCCTGGTTTACAGAGTGAGTTCCAGGACAGCCAGGGCTACACAGAGAGAAACCCTGTCTGAAAGAAGGAGGAGGAGGAGAAGAAGGGTTTATCTTTGAATCTTAAATTTTTTTCTTCTGAGTTGGAAAACTCAACATATTATATATAATATGTATAATGATACATATAACATGATAAGTTAATATATTGTAGTTATTATATCATATAGTATAAATAGTATAATTATAATATATATATGCTATAACATAGCATTATGTATCACTATGCTATACTAATGTTAGATTAGTCATTACTACAGCTGTGCTCTTTGTGTCTTGGGTTTGAAGAGCTGCTGTGACTTTACTCACTGTTGTGTTGGATCTTTTCTTTTTTTTAGGTTTATTTATTTATTTCATGTATATGAGTACACTGTAGCTGTACAGATGGTTGTAAGCCATCATGTGGTTGCTGGGAATTTGAATTCAGGATCTCTGCTCGCTCCAGTCAGCTCTGCTCTCTCGGGCCCTGCTCAGTCCGGCCTAAAGATTTATTTATTATTATATCTAAGTACACTGTAGCTGTCTTCAGACACACCAGAAGAGGGCATGAGATTTCATTGCAGATGGTTGTGAGCCACCATGTGGTTGCTGGAATTTGAACTCAGGACCTTCAGAAGAACAGTCAGCTCTTAACTGCTGAGCCATCTCTCCAGCCCTGTTGTGCTGGATCTTACGTGTCCCTGATGTGCCCATCTGCTACCCCTGTCTGCTGTCCTTGGTCTACAGCATAGCTGCAAGAGCAGCAGGAGCTTTGGTGCTCCTGGGAGGTGGCAGGACCTTTAGAAGAGAGTCAAGCTTCTGGGGGAGAGCCCTGAGAGGGACGTCGGCCACTGGCTTCTCCCTGTTATTTTGTTTCCTGGACACTATACCATGAGCAGACTCCTCTACAACCTGCTTCCTCCACGATGTGCTGCCTCCGACCCAAAGCAACAAGGCTAAGCACCTACAGACACAAAGCTTTGGTCCTCACATGCCTATAATCTTAGGGATTTTGTCTGTTGAGGAAAGGAGACTCACAGGCTGTAAGGCTTAGAGAAGTCCCGCAGTTCATTCCTCCAGTCCCTGTGTAGCTTTGTGAATGCACCCCTGCTCCGCATTCCTCAACTCTGAAATCTTTGAATCCATGGACAGGCAGGAGTCCCCCACTCACCCGCTACTTAGTCCGCCCTCTTCCAGTTGGTGGACAGCTGGACGGAAAGACAAGTGCCGTGTGAGACCCATGTCCCTAGGGAGATGTGAAAAGTGTCTGCTCACCCTGACGGGGAGTTGGTGACAGACAAGAGTAAGATCTCACCCAAGTCGGGGTCACTTACAGGAGCGGAGGTGAGCCAAATGCATCACCGAGGTCCACTCCACACAGGTGATGACGTAAGAAGGCTGTATCCACGGAGCTCTCTGCACCATCTGCAAGGCAGTGTGGCTCATCAGCGTCCCCTCTCCTCACTGATGCTTTAGAGAAGAAGAGGAGGAGGAGATGGAAGAGAAGGAAGACTTAAACCAGGGCCAATGTCAACATGGTATTTGGGGACTGACAGCTTAGATGGATGGTTTACAACACTCATAAGCGTATCATCCAACCACAGGCTTTTCCTCTTCTCTGGCACCAGCCCCTAAGAATCGTCATAGTATCAGGTTAGAAAATATTCATCACACCGGACTGGATCGTTTATGGAAGTTACAGAGAGACAGACAGAAGTCTCCAGAGATAATGCCTTGTTTGGTGGCATTGCCACTGTCAATCAGTCTTAAAAAGAATCGGGATTTAGGACCTGACAAGTTTAAGAGCCAAGTAAGGAGCTGGGGAATTCCACCTTCTGTCTGATCCATGAACAGAAGGCTATTCCAGGGAGCCCCTAGTGGAGGAATTTAGCTAGTACACTGGAGGACTGTGTGGATTGCCCAGATTCTTTAAATTCATTATTTAAAATCCCCCCACTCCCGCTTTTATTTTATTTTATTTTTTATTTTATTTTATTTATTTATTTATTTAATTTTTTTCCGAGACAGGGTTTCTCTGTGTAGTCCTGGCTGTCCTGGAACTGACTCTGTAGACCAGGCTGGCCTTGAACTCAGAAATCTGCCTGCCTCTGCCTCCCAAGTGCTAGAATTATAGGTGTGTGCCACCACCGCACACCACCCCTGAAAAAAATTAAAAATATATTAAAACAATATATCAAGCAAATATAGTGTGTGTGTGTTTGTGTGTGTATGCACGTGTGCGCGCACGTGCTTAGTTTCTGTATTTACTAAGAAAAGCCAGAGGAAGAGTCTATCCTAGAAGCATAATGGGACAGTTTAAAATAAAACAAAAAAACAAAAAAAGTAGATGTAAAGAAAAGAAAGCTCAGGGACTTTAAAGTCCTCAACAGCGGCGGTGGCGGCAATAAGAGTCTTCTAGGTGTCACCCAGCATGCCACCATTCTAGAGTGCGAAACAGTCCCCATTCTGGAGTGCAAAACAGTCCCCATTCTGGAGTGAGAAACAGTCCCCATTCTGGAGTGCGAAACAGTCACCATTCTGGAGTGAGAAACAGTCACCATTCTGGAGTGAGAAACAGTCACCATTCTAGAGTGAGAAACAAGTCACCATTCTAGAGTGAGAAACAGTCCCCATTCTGGAGTGCAAAACAGTCACCATTCTGGAGTGAGAAACAGTCCCCATTCTGGAGTGCGAAACAGTCACCATTCTGGAGTGAGAAACAGTCACCATTCTGGAGTGCGAAACAGTCACCATTCTAGAGTGAGAAACAAGTCACCATTCTAGAGTGAGAAACAGTCCCCATTCTGGAGTGCAAAACAGTCACCATTCTGGAGTGAGAAACAGTCCCCATTCTGGAGTGCGAAACAGTCACCATTCTGGAGTGAGAAACAGTCACCATTCTGGAGTGCGAAACAGTCACCATTCTGGAGTGAGAAACAGTCCCCATTCTGGAGTGAGAAACAGTCCCCATTCTGGAGTGAAAAACAGTCCCCATTCTGGAGTGAGAAACAGTCACCATTCTGGAGTGCGAAACAGTCACCATTCTAGAGTGAGAAACAAGTCACCATTCTAGAGTGAGAAACAGTCCCCATTCTGGAGTGCAAAACAGTCACCATTCTGGAGTGAGAAACAGTCCCCATTCTGGAGTGCGAAACAGTCACCATTCTGGAGTGAGAAACAGTCACCATTCTGGAGTGCGAAACAGTCACCATTCTAGAGTGAGAAACAGTCCCCATTCTGGAGTGAGAAACAGTCCCCATTCTAGAGTGAGAAACAGTCCCCATTCTGGAGTGAGAAACAGTCCCCATTCTGGAGTGAGAAACAGTCACCATTCTGGAGTGCGAAACAGTCACCATTCTAGAGTGAGAAACAAGTCACCATTCTAGAGTGAGAAACAGTCCCCATTCTGGAGTGCAAAACAGTCACCATTCTGGAGTGAGAAACAGTCACCATTCTGGAGTGAGAAACAGTCACCATTCTGGAGTGAGAAACAGTCCCCATTCTGGAGTGCGAAACAGTCACCATTCTGGAGTGCGAAACAGTCACCATTCTGGAGTGCGAAACAGTCACCATTCTGGAGTGAGAAACAGTCCCCATTCTGGAGTGAGAAACAGTCCCCATTCTGGAGTGAGAAACAGTCCCCATTCTGGAGTGAGAAACAGTCCCCATTCTGGAGTGAGAAACAGTCCCCATTCTAGAGTGAGAAACAGTCACCATTCTGGAGTGAGAAACAGTCACCATTCTGGAGTGCGAAACAGTCACCATTCTAGAGTGAGAAACAAGTCACCATTCTAGAGTGAGAAACAGTCCCCATTCTGGAGTGAGAAACAGTCCCCATTCTGGAGTGAGAAACAGTCCCCATTCTGGAGTGAGAAACAGTCCCCATTCTGGAGTGCGAAACAGTCACCATTCTAGAGTGAGAAACAAGTCACCATTCTAGAGTGAGAAACAGTCCCCATTCTGGAGTGCAAAACAGTCACCATTCTGGAGTGAGAAACAGTCCCCATTCTGGAGTGCGAAACAGTCACCATTCTGGAGTGAGAAACAGTCACCATTCTGGAGTGAGAAACAGTCCCCATTCTAGAGTGAGAAACAGTTCTACGGCCCCGAGAGGAGCAGCAGGAGAGACCCTCCTCCCCCGAGAGAAGTTGCGAACTGAAGATAGCTTTTATGTCATAAAGAAATACACCTTTGGGGCTGCGAGACCTCTCAGAGGTTAAGAGCACTGGCTGCTCTTCCAGAGGACCTGGGATTGGCTCCTGGCACCCATATGGTGGCACGCTATATGTTCTGGCTTCTATAGGCATTGAAAATGCATGTGGGACACATACACGATGCAAGAAATACATGAACCTGGAAATGAAAATGAAAGTAAATAAACCTCTTAAAAGTAATAACTCGGGAGGATTGTAACTTTATTTTGTGATTTTAAGCTAGTGAAGCCTGGGCCTTTGGGATATGCGACACAGGGAACCGAGTAAGGCCTGCCTGCTGTTCTGTTTTGCTCTTTTTGATATCGGGAATAGGAATTGAGGCCACGGGCCCTTGAAGATCTGGAGTAAACCGTGGTGGGGAGGAACCCGCGGCTTTCATCCTGTAAAATTAGAGACACAGTGTCACCTTCCATATCTGATTAGCTATCATCACTGGTGTTAGTGTCCCGGGGCTGAGTCTCAACGCGGGCTGCTCCATTTGTGACTGTCAATCACCTGAGCAAATAGGACAGCAGTTGCTCCCATCTACAATTTGAATGTGGCATCTGCTCAAATAATCTGTCTCCTCCAGTCCACTTACTATCTAAACCCCGGGTCTGCTGTGACATCTGGGAGCAGGCTCCTGACTCCCCGGCTCACTTGATTAACTTCCCTGAGCCAAGTTGCTAGTCAAAGGAGAGAAAACTGAACAGCGGTGTCTGCCAATCAGGCAGAGAGGACCGTCATTGGTACCCAGCCCAGCATGATGGGGATTCATTTATTTTATTTACTTAGGTTTATATACTAATTTGCAAAAAAAAAAAAAAAAAATTAACGAATATTATTTGTAGAACAATGATGTTTGAAATTTGAATACAAACAGGAGCAGGAGAGACTGCTTGGAGGTTAAGAGCCCTGGACGCTCTGGCAGAGGACTCATGTGGTGTCACTCAATCCTCTGTTGTAACGCCAGCCTCAGAGGATCTGACGCCCTCTTCTGGCCTCCTCGGGCACTGCACACATGTGGTGCCCAGACATACCTGCAGGCAAAACACCCATACACGTAAAATAAGAATAAATGAATAAGATATTTAAGACAATCACCTAGGGTATTCTACTCAGGACCTACTACCTTCATTGTCTGCGCTGTCTTTTATGCTTTCGAAGGAGATAGGAGGAAGGAACGGAAGTGCACTGCCCGAGGAGGCCAGAAGAGGGCGTCAGATCCTCTGAGGCTGGAGTTACAGAGGGTTGTGTGATACCTACCATGTGGGACCTCTGACAGAGCATCTGTAAGCTGTTTCCTCTTTACTTACACATGCCATTCCCCCTGACAAGTATGACTCACTTCACTTCCTGATCTAATCTGTCACAGGCTGGACTGTGACTAGCCCTGACTGACAGAACAGAAATGACATCATTGTGCTTCCACATCACAAGCAGCCTTGCAGCCTCTGTTGTCTCTTTGAATATGGTTTTGGGGAATGCAGAGACTATACAACAGCTAGTCTACCTTGAGTGTACCATGTTATCGGCACCCTGCCTGCTGTTTCCAACTGGCTCGTTTTGTCTCAGTCTACCCATAAGGAGAGACCTTTTGAAGACTGATATGCAGGAAGCCACTGTGTGTTTAAGTATAGTCACTAGGCGTGTGGGTTAATCCTGCAGATGACACATGGGTCCAGTTGCATTTGGTCTTGAATCTAAGGTTCTCCAAGCAAGAACCACTGAGCTGACCCATCACCTCCCAGCAACTTGGTTGATCACCTCATTAAGCTTTGGGGGCAGTTTTTTATATGATAGTAAGTTACAAGACCAGCTTAACTATGAGACAGACTTGATAAGATGTGGTTTGAATTTTAACTAAAATCCTCAGACTAGCTTGAGAAAACGCTATTGTTGGCTAAAGTGTATAGAATTTACCAATTTTACGCTTGGAATGGATGTGCATGTGTATTTGAGATATATGTATATATTTTATGTCTGCATATACATGTCCTGGAATGTAGTTCAGTGGCAGAACCTAGAATGCACAAGTGGCCTGTGATGCTTTTAATCATTCTAAAAAACAAAATAAAACAAAACAAAAAAACCCTAGAATCTGGACATGCTATCGCTTCACCTAGCAAGTACAATCACTGTCCTGATATCATGGGCTTAGTGAAATTACTGCCTGTGGCCACACAGCTAGTGAGTGTGGGAACAGGATTTGAATCCATCTGACTTGACATGTATGGACTCTGGGCATTTGACTGGCAGCCTCAGGAGTGATTTTCTGACATTCTCTGGCCAAGGGTTTTTGTTCTCTCTTCCCAGTTCCTTGCTAAATCTCTCTTCTGTAGCCTATTAGTCTCTTGTCCTTCTTTCCCCTGCTTCTGTAGCACAGCCTACCTGCACAGACTTCAGTTTCTGGCTCAGTGGGATCATGAATATAAAACATTCTAAAGTTCTCCTGGGTTATAATCTTCATTTCATATGACCACTCCAACCATTCGTACCCACATCCAATGTCTGTTTGGGAACAGCATACATTATAAATTATAAGTGAGGCAGATAGTGGCTCTTTATAACAAATAGAAGCATTGCTGGTCATCTTCCTTATATTTAAAAACTAAAATTAGAAACCCCTAAGCAGATAGGACATATTTTGACCTGACGCTAAGCCAGATGACATGAATTAATCCTCAGAACACCGTGGTAGATAGAACTGACTCCAGCTGTCCAGTTGACCTCTGACCTTCACACATGTGCCTCACCCTCCTTTATTACAAACTAAATAAATAAATGTAAAATACCAAAACCAAACCAAACCAAAACCCAGAAACCTGCCTGTGGTTTGAAGATGTATTTCATAACGGTTTTATCTATTCAGGCAAAACCTTACGTAATTTTTGCATGTTAAAAAATGTATAAACTGTGTTCCCGAAAGTTCCATAAAACTGTCGAATAAATGCTAAGGAAACATGAGAGCGCGGAGAATGCTTGGGTTTCAAGAACAAGACTGTATTTGGTTACGATGTACGGAGAACATTTTGATAAAGAGAAGGGAAAGTGAGCATGCGCAGATCAGTGGCCCAACTACAAATCCAACCAGTCCTGCACGTGCGATGGTTGAGAGCCTCTGGCTCAGAGCTCCTCTCAGCCTCCACAACCAGAGCCCACCCCTTCCCTTCCCTCTCAGCCTCCACCCCTTCTGATCCTTCAATGGAGGCAATCTCTTGGAACGTAGCCTTAAGGTCCGTCCACAGGCCATCAGAACACTTTTACCAGAATCTGTTAAAAGGCTTTAGAAGTTGCCATCTGGGGGGCCATGGAGAGAGCTCAGTGCTGAATCCAATCCTCTGAACCATGTGCTGTGGCTGTACTCAATCCTTGCACTGGGAAGGAGGGGACAGGCAGACCTCTGGGGCCTGTTAGCCATAGCCTAGCCTACTTGGTGATTCCAGGCCAGTGAGAGACTGCCTCAAACAACCAAGATGGACGGTGCTTGAAGAATGATTCCTGAGATTGATCTCTGGTTTCTACATGCACACACATGTGCACCCGTGCACACATGAACATGCATGAACACACACACACAATCTCTATTTGATAGAGATTGTCAAGCTTAATAACTTGACCATTGAGTTAAGGGTATTTATAAAAGAGATGAAAATTTTTAAATTCACATTAACTAGCATTTTTTTACAAACACAGTTTATACACAGAAGGTTAAGTTGAGTGGCTTTTCAGCAATAACCACTGGGGTCTTCCAATGCTAGCATAGGCTCATGCTGTATCTACAATTCTCGTTTTGTGTTTAAAGTCAGTTTGATATAGAGAGACGAGGGCTGTCACTTCAGCAATGTAGTTTATGGTGGGAGGGAAATGCTGCTTTCAGGGAAAGTTGCTTCTCAGATTCTCTAGTTGGGAAGTGGTCAGGGAGGCCTCCATGTTTAGATGTGGAGGCTGTGAGTGTTCAAGTCTATAGCTGGGAAATTCCCTGAGTTAGATAAGATGAATCTCAGGACCCTGTCTGAGCTGACGTGTGTGTGTGTGTGTGTGTGTGTGTGTATACATGTGTGTGTACATGTGTGTGTGTACATGCGTGTGTGTGTGTGATTAACCATTTTTCTCATCTGTTCTTGTGGTGGCTCATGTTCTCCCAGAAGCCTTCTGGTTGCCAAGTGTTAGCTTGGGTTAGACCAACTAATTCCATTCTATTAGGGAAAGCATCTGTAAGTAGTCTTGAGTGGGAATTTATCGAAGCGTTATCTCCAGGTCCACTTATGGAACTCATGTAGAACAAGCACTTGAGATGCAACATTGGCTGTGCTGTCCTGGGACGGTCTCCCCTGCCTGGGAGGGTTCGCTCACTGCGGCAGCAGCGCAGGGTTAGATGCAGGACAAACCGCCCACGTGGCTTCTCTTCTTCTCCTCTTCTCCCCTAAGAAGTTTCATTGAGATGGAGTCCATAAAATGGACCCACCACAATATGAAATCCCGTGTTTTTTCCTCCACTATATTCAAAGCTGTGCGACCACTGGCAGTTATCAGACACACTTTTTTTTTCCATTCCAGAGAGAGATCCCATGCTGCTCCACAGCCAGCTTCTGTCTAACCACTGCCAGCCTAGAACACGGAAGCGTTTTCTCTGTAAATTATTCTGTTAGAGGCGTTTTTTATAAAAATAGAATAGCTCAACATATTCTGCAACTGACTTTTAAAATTAAGAATAATGTTTTCAAGGCTCACCTATGTAACAGCTAGTATTTTGTGCTTCTTGTCAAATAGTATTCTATGATACGGACACTCCATATTTTACTCGTTCATGTTAGAGTTACTGGGAGTGTGTATGCTTACACTTTTTGGCTTCGGCTATAAACAGTGCTGTGTGAGTCTTCGTGTAGACATGGTTTCATTTCTCTTGGGTAGATAGCCAAGAAGTGCCAAGTCATGCTAACCTGATATGGTCTCTTGAGGGATGGCCACAGTGTGCCGGAAGTTACCTCATCATTTCTCATGCCTTCCCACAGTGCGCATGCTCCGGCTACCCCACCCCACCCCAAACCCCATGTTCCTGCAGTGCGCATGCTCCGACTCTTCCCCTCCCAACCTCCCCCCCCCCCACATATACACACACATATACACACATACACACACACACATACATACACACTCATGTACTCTATCACAGTCACACACACATACATTCACACATCCCGCCCCACCCCCTGTTGCCACTGACACACACACTTTGAAATAGTTTAGAAAGATGTAAAGAAAGAAAGAAAGCTATACTTTTAAGACTTGCTCCATTTCTAGCTTTTCTCAGGTGAAGGTGGGGCTCTTCTGTCTGTCTGTCTGTCTGTCTGCCAAAGTGGGTATAGATCCTTGGAACTATTAAAAGCTGCCTACCCCAGGCTTGCTGCCAGCCCTTTGCTAGCCCATCTCACATCTCACTCAACACCTTGCCTTGTGCAATCTTCCCTGTAGTCTCTGTTACCCATTGTCCCTGCTGGGGTGGGGGACATCTCTGAAGGCAGCCATGGTGTCCACTCCCGCTTGTTCATCCGTATCTCTGGCTTAGGAGGATGTGACATGGTTTGTGTGGCGTCTTTATCAGAGACAGTTAGATCTTGCACGCGTGCCCGCTGGTCCTGTGGCTTTGAAGCTTATAAGGAGTCATTAGTCATAACAAGTCAGTTCACTCTTCCAGAAATAAGGATTTCCAAAGGTCAGGCTGGCTTTTAATTAAGAATGAATTTCTTTTTTTCACAGGCTGGATTGTGATTCTAGGTGGCTGTGTTAAATGAATCCAGCAACAGCCAGTTCTGCAGTCATCAGCAGGTGGGATGGCTTCATGTTCAGTGGGGCTCAAAATGCTTCAAGGAGAGGGCAGATCCTGGTGATGGTATGCACTGTAGCTTCTCCTAGGAACAGGGGAGGAGGAGGTGCCTGGTGCTTTTTCTCCTATCACCCAGTCTTGCTCACCCTGTTCCTTTTTCTTCCTCTTTTTCTATCTCCTCCCTCTTGGTGGCTCTGTTCTGCCCTCCTCACTGACAAGACAAGTGGGACCCTGTGAAGTCACTACTGTAAGAGCTCTGTCTGAGGCCAGCCTGGTCTACACAGTGAGTTCCAGGGCAGTCAGGGCTACACAGAGAAACCTTGTTTTTAAAAAGTTAACAAACAAACAAACAACAAAACAAAATAAAACAGCAACAACAAAACCAAAACCCAAACCCTCCAAAAACCAAAACCGAAAGAGTTTCTAAGGCACTGTTGAAGCTGGGTGGACGCCTACTGGCAGTTGCTGCCCGTGCACGGGGGGGGGGGGGGGGGGGGGGGAGCATCCTTAACAGGTAGAGTACAGTAATTGAAAGCATCTACTTATAGAGGTGAATTTTGAAGGTCATTTTTGAAGGTCATGGTTGTCACCGTGTTATCCCTAGGCTCTTTCCCTCCACCAACCTACCATAGATTATCTTATAATTTTTATATGTGTCTTATCAGCATGTGTGTATGAGGGTGTCGGATCCCCTGGAATTGGAGTTGCAGATGGTTGTGACCTATCATGTGGGTGATGGGAATTGGAATGGTGATTGGTCCTCTGGAAGATCAGCCAATGCTCTTAACCACTGAGCCATCTCTCCAGCCCATGCTTATCTTTCGCCTATGGGCTTCTGCACTGTTACACTGACCAGCTATTTCTCCACTTGGAGCACAGAGAACAGTATGTGTTTAGAAGATAAAAGAGGGGATTTGTCAGTTCGTTACCTGGTGTTTTGTGGTTATGAGCACATATCTACTCTGAAAGTGTTATTCAAATACTGACTGATGTGTCTTGGCTGGGAAATGAAGCACGTGGTTTATAGACTTGGCAGGTTTGAATGCCAAGGTATAATGAGCGTGACTAAGTCAGGATTTAAAAAACGATCCTGGGTCTTGAATGTTGTTTTTCTCTAAAGTTGTGTATGTGTATGTGTGGGGGGGTGAGGGGCATCTTGCCTCTGAACTTACTGGCACTTGTAGTTTTCCTATGCCTTTGGGGTCTTGTGTGTGTGTGTGTGTGTGTGTGTGTGTGTAGCTTCCAACAGTCTCTGAGAAGTTTCTGAGGGATGACATTGGTCTGATTAATTGACATGGCTAACACCCCACTGCCCATAGTGATTTCCTTGTCTTGCAGAGTGTGTGGACGGGGCGGGAGCACCTCCCAGAAGCCAATGTCCTCATCAGATTGGTAGAGATCTTCACTATTGGTGTTCCAAGGCAGGGTGGGAGCAGACGAGGGAACCTTTCAAAAGCAGAGCTGACCACACTGGTAGAAGACAGTTACTTTACTCACACCACTCCCCAGAGGTTGTGACATTTGAGACAAGTCAGGTGACCATGGGGGTGGGGTCAGTCTATGCCTCTGGTATCACAGCTGGAGACAGAAGTAGTTTTTGTCCATGGTTGCTGGTAAGCAGAGCTTCTGTTTCTGTGACAATCTTACTAGCATTGGGGACTGCTTTTGAGTTTTGAGAGCCCTAGAGGAAACCACTATTGTCTCCGAGTGTACAGCTCCCAAGAGAGTCTGTCCATCTCCGTCTCTGTGACTCATAAAACATCCCCGACTGGACTCAAAACTGCAAAGGACTTTTCTCTGGTCTGTGGCTGTGTGACTGCATACTACACCCCCGAGGGCTGAGGTATTTATGACTGAACTGCTGCCGTGGGTCCCTCAGGCAGTTTCTAAGTTTGTATGGTACCCAGAGGTGGGCAGCACACTTAAGAGCTGCCGCACTGACCCTGGCCTCCAAGTGACTGTGACATGGAAAAAATACTAGTGCAAAGTCAGGTGATCCCGGGAGCCTAAGATGTCAGCTGGGCCTCCTCAGATTGGCCCTCTCCACTTGAAATTGGAGGAAACATCACTGGGGAGGTGCCATCAAGGTGCCGCGGAGAAACCTGAGGCTTGTTCAGAAAGCACTGGTGAGCAGTGGACCCAGGCGGGATGCATACAGACAGCGAGAGCTGCAAACCCCGGCAAGGGGCTATTTAGGAGGGAGATGGAGAGATGGTGTCAGCACCAGGGTGAGGGGCAGGGTTAGAAGGAGCAAGAGAAAGAAGCAGGGAGGATTTTCCTAAGGGGGCGGGCCACATGAGCAGTTCCTTAACACCTTGGGCAGGAAAGCTCTGATGGAGAAGGGAGCCCTCTACCAGAAACCTGAGACCTGCACACGTGCTGCCAACTGATTCGGAATGAAAAGGGGTGGGCTGTGGCAGGGGCCAGGACACCGGGCACGTGCTTTTGATGGACATCTTGGTAAATTCTCCTCTTATCAGCTCTACCCTGCTTCCCAACGTTAAAGTCAGGCGAGAGTCGAGAGTGCACGGGAGGGTGAGGGGTGGGGGGCTCCCTCAGAGGGGTTGGGAGCTCTTTGCAGAGGAGAAAGAAGAGCAGAGGGCCTGAGCGGGGATGGTCATGGTTTGTGTCTATGCTGGTCCGCAGTAGGGTACAGGGACAGAGGCCCGGAGAACACGGGCGGGGGCTCCTGAAACATTTGGGATCTTGGCTTTGCTTCCCGAATGTAACCAGAAATGTGTCTAGGTTCTCGAGATAACTGCTGTCACACCCAGACAATGGCATAGGGATGGTGGGCTGTGGTACTAGGTAGATGGAGGGCTAGAGCCAGGAAGCCCGGGCCTCCCTCGTGTGCTGTGGAAATACCTTAAGCTTCCGCCCATGCTGTGCTGGGAGGTGGAAAGATGCTGGGGTTTGTGGTAGGGCGGGGCCGAGAAGAGGTCTCCTCACAGCAGGTCCACAGCACTCCTGGGAAGGCTCGCTCTCCTGATCTATCCCTGAGGATTCACTAGCCCTGGGGCCAGAAGTGCTCGCTTACATATCGCCAAGACATCGCCAAGACGCGAAGAGGACTCTGATTCGCATGCTGAAAATCTGCCCCCCCCCCCATTGCTGTGTGACCACATACATCCCAGATACCATCTTACATATAGGGGGTGTGGGAAAATGGAGGGAATCTAAGGGCAGGACTATCCCAAAGAGACTGAGTGATCTGGAAGAGATTGTTTAAACAATCAGGGTGCCGGGCGTGCTGCGTGGTTGTCATCCTGGCACAGAGAAGTAAAGATGTAAATTTGAGGCTAGCCTGGGCAGCGCAGTGAGTTCAAGGCAAACCTGGGCTACGTAAGACTGTTTCAGAGAGAGAGAGAGAGAGAGAGAGAGAGAGAGAGAGAGAGAGAGAGAGAGAGAGAGAGAGAGGAGGGAGGAGACATAAGAGAGATTTAGCCCAGTTCTAACCTCAGTCACCCCTGCCCTGTGGAGTGGGAACCCTGATGAACGTGAGTTTCAGAAAGTTAAAAAAGCTCCGTTATTGGGTATGTTTGTGTTGAAATGCACAATATTTCTGATACTGCACGCACAGTTGTCTTTTCCTGGGAGCTTATGGGTGGTTGTCCTATCTCGGTCTTTCCTTAGTCCTCCCACCCCCCCCCCATGCATGTGTTAATGAGACAAACTTAACAAACAGTGATAAGCTTGCTCTATTCCTCTTTGGCACATTAGTGAGGGGTGAGAAGAACAACACATTCCCAGCCTGAGGGACACAGTGTCTATCCTGTACGACCGATCAGGAGGGATGTGGCTGTTTAACTTCTCAGTGATACTAAACAGAGAAGAGAGAGATTTAGCAGCCTTTCTTAGTCTCCAGTCACTAATCAAGGTGCTTCGAGTCTGAGACCTGAGTGTTCCATCTCTGCTCAGATAGCACAAAACAGAAGACAAAGACTCAGGCACTCGGATGAGGTTGCTCTGTGCTGGTGAGCTAGTCTGGTCTGGTCTGTGCTTTTGTCAACTCGACCTGAGCTAATGCCACCTGGGAAGAGGGGACCATCAACTAATGAACACCTCCATCAGACTGGGCTGTGTGAGAGAGAGAGAGAGAGAGAGAGAGAGAGAGAGAGAGAGAGAGAGATTGACATTGCTTCTTCATTGCTAACTGATGTAGAGGGCCCAGCCACCATGAGCCACTATGAGCAATGCCATCCCTAGGGAGGCATAAGAAAGCAAGCCCAAGATGGCAGAGGGAGTTGCCAGTAAACCACATTCCTCCATGGCCTCTGGTTCACTTCCTGGCTGGAGTTTCTCTCAGTGATGAATTGTGACTTGGACCGGTAAGCTGAAATAAACCTCCTCCCAGGGGTCTTCTACTGTCTTTGTCTCACAATTATTTTCCTTATCTGAGTTCTGGGGCAGGAGGTTAGGATCCAGCCATGATATTGCAAAGAGGAGGGTCTGTCAGGGCCAAGCTCCCTGACGCCCTGCTGACTTTCTGATAGGGAGGCAGGAGAGTGGGATGGTCAGACCTAGGACTCTGAGAAGCATCATAAGTACCTGATGCTCAGTCTCCTTGCTCAATGTGAGCACTGAAGCGGGAGGGGGGAGATGCAGCTTCTGGCCCGTGGCCAGTCACTTATTGGCCTTCTACTTCCCCATGTGCTTCAGCTGTGATGTTTTTGTTTGCCATAGGTCCCGAAGCAATGAGGCCCAGGGACCATGGCTGAAAAATTCAAAACCGGGAGTCAAATCCTTCAGGGCTGGAGAGAGATGGCTCAGTGGTTAAGAAATCTGGTTGCTTTTCCATAGGACACTGGTTCGATCCCCAGCAAGCACATGGCAGCTTGCAACTATCTGTAACTCCAGTTCCAGGGGATCTGGTGCCTTTTTCTGGATTCTGCAGGCACCTCAAGGACATGTTGCATGGGCGTACATTGCTGGTAAACACCCAGACACATAAAATAAAATAAATAATTAAAAAAGAGAAAACATTCCTCTCCATAAGGCATCGTGAAGGGTCATTAGTAGGTCGGGGCACAGCCCCAGGGCCACACCCACCTAGACTCAAGTACAGAAAGGAGACCTGAGATACCGAGTGCACACACATTTGTCAGCAGGAAGGATATTGAAATATCATTGTGTAGGAAAAGGCCAATAAATGGCCTTTAGTGTCGGAAGTGTACCAGGCTGTTATGGAACCTAACTGAAGACGTTGACCAAAGAAAACCAATGTTTTAACCTCTGGGCTCCATTTATGCTCATCTGCCTGAAAACTTCCTTTATCACATAATCCCTTCATGACTTCTTCAGCTAATTCCTCTGCTAGAGAATAATCTGGTGTGACTGAGGAAATAAGGAGAGGTGTTGGTCTGTGATGGCTGAGTTCTCTTCTCGGTGTCCTGCAGCCACATTTGCCTCTGTGAGCAAGTCTAGATTCATAGAATTGAGAATCCATAGGGAACCAGGCAGACGGGAGTTTATACAATTTGGGGGACCCTATGTAATAAAAAATTTTGTCTATAAATATTTATTTACAAAGAACAAATGTTTATCTATAATGGAAAAAAAAAAACCCCAAAGAATCATAAGTGGGAAGCCAAGGCATGCTAACTGGGATGTGTATGAAGGACTATGCCTTTAAAATGTTCCATGGAGCAGCTGGAGAGATGGTGCAGTGGTTAGAGCACTTCTGAAGGTCCTGAATTCAAATCCCCAAAACCACATGGTGGCTCACAACCATCCACAATGTGATCTGACGCCCTCTTCTGGTGTGTCTGGAGACAGCCACAGTGTACTTAGATATAATAATAAATAAATATTTTTAAAAAATGTTCCATGGAAGAGTCTACCAAAGATTAAGTGTTATTAGGCTTGAGGTCAATTTATTCTGATAATTACAATGTCCCAGCCTTCACATCTCTAGCCCTAGCAGCTCAGTGCTTCCTGCTCTTTTTCCAGTTTTAAGATTTTATTTTTAATTATGTGTGTCTGCACATGTGTACCTGTGTGCAGTGCCCACAGGGGCCAGAAGAGGGCGTACTATCCTCTGAAGCTGGAGTTACTGGTTGTTGTACCCACCACATGTAAGTACTGGAAACTAGCAGTGCATGGTCTTAACCACTGAGCATCTCTCTCCAGTCACAGCTATCTTTGAGCTTCCCATAAAGAAGTTACTTAGGGGCAATCAGCTACTTACAAGTGCAAATGAGCCTCCCGTTAAAAGACTTATGATGTTGTAGAACATTTAATACTCTGTTAGTTAATCTTATGACCTGGCCAGCCCCCAATAATCGAGGCAGCTTCTTAACAATTTATTTAATCAGCTTTAGCATGATTACTGGGTGGTTACCCCTGTGGTGGTTTGAATATGTGGTCCAGGGAATGGCACTATTAGAAGGTGTGGTAATGTTGAAGTAGGTGTAGCCTTGTTGGAGGAAGTGTGTCATTGTTGGGGAGGGCTTTGAGATCCTATGCTCAAGATCCACCCAACGCGGAAGAGAACCTTCTCCTTTTCAACGCCTTCAGATCAAGATGCAGGACTTTCAGCTCCATCTCCAGCACCATGTCTGCCTGGACGATACCATGCTTCCCGCTATGATGATAGTGGACAGAACTTCTGACCTGTAAGCCAGACCCAATTAAATGTTGTCCTTTATAAGAGTTGCTTTGGGCCGGCGTTGGTGGCACACGCCTTTAATCCCAGGATTTGGGAGGCAGAGGCAGGCGGATTTCTGAGTTTGAGGCCAGCCTGGTCTACAAAGTGAGTTCCAGAACAGCCAGGGCTATTCAGAGAAACCCTGTCTCGAAAACAAACAAACAAACAAACAAACAAACAAACAAAAAAACCCAAAACAAACCAAAAAACCCAACAACCCAATAAAGAGTTGCTTTGGTCATAATGTCTCTTCACAGCCATAAAATTCTAACTAAGACAACCCCTAAACTATTTTTCTGCCACACTAACCTGGCATCCAGGGTTTCCCAGGAAGGCAGCAGTGGGTGGCATTGGTGGTTGCAGGGGGAAAAGTTGTTTAGTATTTGTAAATTTTCTCTTCCTTTAACTCTTTGCTACTCTAAGGCCAAAAGCCCTGACTTCTGGCGATTAACTCCTGCTGTTAGCCGCAGGGGATTAAGAAAAGAAGGCTTAATTGCTAGGGCTCTTTTCTCTCTGGCTCAGGAGCCCCTCACTGGCCAGGAGTTTGTTAACTCTTTGTGAACCAAATGAAAAGAGAAGGAAAGAAAGTAAGTCATGGACAACATGAACATCTGGTGAAGCAGGAATGGCTACACCAAAACTTTATTATTGCTTTCAGCCTTTTATAGCTTTTAGACAAAAAGCTCTCTGCTAAGGAAGAATTACCTCATAGATAAAATGTTACACGAAAGGGGAGCCACAGAAGGATGTCAATAGTAAGTTCAAAGCAGTGTTTCATTCTATAAGCTCATTATAAGTTCAAAGCAACAGTTTCACCTGGCCTTGCTTTATCATAGTGCACACCTGTGGCTTCATCCTTGGACCTGACCTAGAATGAACATTTTCCTCCATCACAAATTTGTTCCAAGCCTGCTTTCTATCCTAGTGCAATTAGCCTGTGACATGTGAGGGTTTACAGGGCTCTATTTGTGGCTTTATTCTATAGGAGGCTTGAGATACTTGTATCAGTTTGAGTTCTATAAAATCATTATCAGACATTGTGAAATCATCAATTTGTCTATACAGCATTATGATCTGAGAGTACATCTTCATGTTGATCTGCAGGAAATCTGCCCAACAGGGTGAGCTGATGCCCAGGAATCGTTAGGAGATATAATAGTGACAGAAAAAGGATGTATCAGCAGCAATCCTGGGATGAAGTCTCTGGTGACCTTGCATCTCAGAGCTCACCCATCGCAGGACATGCAAACTGGTGGGCCATCTCCAGAAAAACCCCTTGCTAGCCTTAGCCTCTCCTAGGTGGCCTCTGTCATTTTCTTCTCCAGACTGGCTATTTCCCAACTGTGATCTCCATGTTACTTGCTGCTTGAGTCTTTCTGCTCCATCAGTCTGGTCCATCTGGTTTGATGGAAACTGCCTACTCTCTCCCCTTCTTTCTCCTTCCCTCTCTCCTCTTTTCCTCTCCATCTCATAGTTCCCATCTGTGACCCTCAGGAACTGAAGCTCCACCTACCCCTATTCTCCCTAGTAATTGGCTGTCAGCTACTTTTACTTAACCAGTCAGAGAAGACTGGTGAGCAGAATTCATATATCATTTGTTATACGTGAGAGTGTGCTTGTTGGAACCCCAATGAGATCTTGGCTCTTGGTGGCCAGTATTTAACATTTGATACATAGTGGCACCAGACCAACCCACAACAGATCTAGACACACCCCCACCCCCACTCCCACTCCCCATAAACTGGCATCTGCCATAGAAATTGCATCATTTCTCTTTCTCTCTCTCTCCCTCCCTCCCCTTCTCTCCTCTCTCTCTCTCTCTCTCTCTCTCTCTCCCTCCCTCCTTCCCTTTTCTCCCTCCCTTTCTCTCCCCTCTCCCTTTCTTTCTTTCTTTCTTTCTTTCTTTCTTTCTTTCTTTCTTTCTTTCTTCCTTTCTCTCTCTTCTTTCTTTCTTTCTTTCTTTCTTTCTTTCTTTCTTTCTTTCTTTCTTTCTTTCATTCTGTAAGAGGTGAGGCACATGAGGGAATTTTAAGCTCTATGACCACAAGGCCATGACAACTTATGTGATTATTGTTGTTGGTATGAAGGCCCCCTCCCATTTTGAAACCCTGCTTGAATCCTCTTTAAAAAGAGTGTAGACAGCAGTTAGATGTAGAAATATATGTATTGTGCATACAGCTAAGATTCAGGTGGCTTTAAATTGTGACAACCAGGTCTTGATCAGGTGGGTGAGAGGAGTCTCTGTGCTTCATCTGTGTTCTTTTGTGTAGCATTTTGCTTGGGGAAACAGCAGGCTTTATAAATGTTTGATGGATAATCGTCTACAATACAATAGAATTCCACTTTGCAGAGGCAGCAGGGCTGAGGGTGGGGGTGGTAGAGGGAGCTGGATTGAGCTGGACCTGGGAAGCTGAGTACCTCACAGGCCTGCTGGTTACATACAGAGCAGAATGGCAGAGGAGCCAGATGCTAGGAGACTCGCCACCATCCATGTCCAGCTGCTGTAAGTCCCTGATGGGTGGGGGGAGGGGAGGTAATACTGGGGAACAGACACTGGCTTCCCACCAACTCAGGGAGTGGTTCTCCAAATCCAGAAAGATTGTATTCAAGAGAGGTAATAAAGACCACGGTCACATTCACACCCGAATGCCACTCACACAGGGCC
Organism: Mus caroli; assembly: GCF_978045245.1. NCBI lineage: Eukaryota > Metazoa > Chordata > Mammalia > Rodentia > Muridae > Mus > Mus caroli. The sequence continues at coordinate 61,807,661 of NW_028227270.1, read as the reverse complement.
CAGGTACATGGATGGGTGCTCCCTCCTTTGGCAAGAGAGGTCACATGGTGTTGTGGATAGCACTGGAGCTAATTATATTTGCTGTTATTTCCATTCTCCTTTGAGAGGCTTCGAACTAGTCAGCACTCAGGTGATTTCCTGTAAACCTTCTTCCCACCTTAATTTGTAAAATAAAGGATAGCTGATGATTGGGCAGATAAAAGGGAAGGTGGAGCAGAAGCTTGGGAGAGAGAAGAAGGTGAAAATGGAAGAGAAAGAGGACACAGAGGAGGAGGAAGAAGAAGAAAAGCAGAGCAGAAGCACATGGCCTGGAGAAACTGCAAGTTCTAAGTGGTCTCATAGATGTGGAAGATGGTAGTGTAGCAGTGGATCTGCCCAATCTAGGCACACAGCATATATTCATATTAATTGTGTTGTGTTTTCATGCTGGGGCATATTTAGGTTGGAGATTTACTGCAACAACCTGGAGTCTTTTGAGAGCTGGCCTGTATAGCATGATGTTCTGGGTGGTTTAGTGTGTTAGCTTGACACAAGCTGGAGTTATCACAGAGAAAGGAGCCTCCCTTGAGGAAATGCCTCCATGAGATCCAGCTGTAAGACATTTTCTCAATTAGTGATCAAGGGTAGTTGGTGCCATCCCTGGGCTGGTATTCCTGGGTTCTATAAGAAAGCAAGCTGAGCAAGCCAGGGGAAGCAAGCCAGTAAGTAACATCCTTCCATGGCCTTTGCATCAGCTCCTGCTTCCTGACCTGCTTGAGTTCCAGTCCTGACTTCCTTTGTTGATGAACAGCAATGTGGAAGTGTAAGCTGAGTAAACCCTTTCCTTCCCAACGTGCTTCTTGGTTTTGTGCAGGAATAGAACCGTGACTAAGGCACCTGCTAATCTCAGAGGCAACAGAGGAGACTGAGGGGCAGAGGCTCAGGTCACTCTGCTGGAGAGCAGGTTGTTCTGACACCCTAAAACCAATTCTGGGACTTTTGACCCAAGACATGTTCTCTTCCAGGGCTTCCAGAGTCCGTGAGGTTCCTGTGTCTTAATCTGTCTTTCATCAGGTTATCACTGATGGTCCCTCCTGCTGGAAGACTACAGAAGTGGTTCTCAACCTTCCTCATGCTGTGACCCTCTGATTCATGGTGTGGTGACCCCCTCCCCCAGCTATAAAATTATTTCATTGCTACCTCATAACTATAATTTTGCTACTGTCAGTGCCTGTGTTTTCTGATGCTCTTTGGGGGTCGCAATCCACAGGTTGAGATCCATTGCACAGAGACTCTATTCCAGGCCTGGTCCAACTTCCCAATCTCTAGTTCAGTGAGCTCTAAGGATGTGCAAGGGGTCTGAGAGTGCCTTCCTCCATCCCGGGCAGCATCATGGTCCAAAGATACCCAGATTTCAGCAGCTGTTTTCAAAGTCTCGACTGACTTTGGACCATGCTGTTGTAGGGTGGTTTGGGGAGTATTGGGGGGTTGTGATCCTGTCCAGGGCACTCGTAGGTGCTGGGTGTCTTTAAGCCACAGATACTGTTCTGAGAGTGGATTTCTTATACCTGTATGTGGGGGTTGGGCTGCAGCCTGCGTTCCTCCTGGCACTTCACAGCTGTGATTCATGTAACATTTCATTTTGAGAAATGTCATTTTCTTAAAGCCTGTCGTAATGAGGCGGGGTGAGGCTGTTTCCTGTTGTTAAGCACTCAGAGAGAGTTTAGAGGTCATCCCTGTCAAGTGTTGACAGCCTGCAAGCATTTTTTTTTTTTGACATTCAAGTAAATTATAAGTAGGGGGAAAGGGTTCATTCAAGTCACCCCATGGTGTGAAATTCCCAGAGTCCTCTGGGGCAGCTGAGCTGGGCCCAAAAGGCAGAGTGAGAGTGTGAGGTCTCCAGGCCTCTGAGCACCAAGGACTGACTTCCATGGCTTCCCTCTTTGTCTTCTCGGAGTTAAACCTCGGAGAGGGCCAGTCCCATTTCTTCCCATTTTATGTTGCCATGTGGTTTCCCCCCACATCACCCTGAGTAGTTTCCAGGCAACAGATGTCCAGTTTTCAGCCTGTTGGTTTTGAGCAACGTTTGAGAAGAGTCCCAGTACAGAAAAATTAGAAGGAATACATTCTTTTGAAACGGGTTATACTGGATTTTACTCACTTATTAAAAACAAATATTCTTATATGACATTGCGCTGTTTCCTTCTGCTCTATGTTTACTTTTTTTTTTTTTTTACATTTCTTTGTATTTTTAATCATGAGTACAGTGCCTGAGCTGGCTAGAGGGATCCCTTGGAGCTGGAGTTGCAGGTGGCTGATGTGGGGGTCCTCTGTAAGAGCAGCACAGTTGCCTCTGACCTAGTATGTAAAATCAATTCTCTTTTCAATGCCTTCCTTTTAAATTAAAATTTCACTTTTTATCAAAAACATTTGAGGGGTTGGAGAGATGGATCAGCAGTTAAGAACTATTATTTTGTTTCCAGGTGACCCAGGTTTGGCTCCCAGCACCCAGTGGCTGCTCACAACTGTTTTAAACTCCAGTTCCAGGGGATCCAGTGTCCTCTTCTGACCTCTGCAGGCACTAGGCATATACATAGTACACAAACATACATGCAAGCAAATCACTCACACAGAAAATAAATATAAATAAATCATTTTTAAAAAGTAATTGAATCCAGTTTGAAAATCCAAATATATCACTAAGGTCTTAAATAGCTCATATTAACATTTTCTTATTATAAAAATATAATAATATAATTAATAAAAATTATAAAATTTTTGTTATAAAAATAAGAGGTCTAAAAAAATTTAAACTTTATATGTGTTTTATAATCCACACATGACAACTTCTCTTCTGATTTTAAATACAAGAGGCCATAGGCTACGTGCATTTGGTTGTAGTTATTTTGTGTAATATAGATATCCTAAATGAAATGGCTTTAATGGTTATATACATTTCAAGTTTTTTTGTTTGTTTGTATTTGAGACAGGGTCTCTTTTTGTAGTTCTGGCCATTTTGTAACTCTCTATATAGACCAGGCTGGCCTTGAACTCGCTGTGATTCTCTTGGCTCTGCCTCCTAAGTAACTGGGATTAAAGTTGTGTGCCACCATACCTGGCCATGTTTTAGGCTTTAAAAAAACATCACCATACTCAATATTTCAAGTCACATCTTGAATTTAAGTAACTTTAAAAAGAGATTTATTATTTTTAACTGTGTGTAGCTGTATGTGCTTGTGAGTGCAGAAGCCCATGGAGGCCCAAGATGCCAAGTCCCCGGGTGCTGGGAACCAAACCCAGGTCCTCTGAAGAGCAGCAAGATGTTCTTAACCACTGAGCCATCTCTCTCTCCCTGCAGAAGTCGTTAGGGTTTCTGGATTTTTGAAACCTAAAGCAGATTGTCTCTCATGTATCTGCAGTTGGTGGTTAAGCTTCCGAACTTCTTGCAAGTCATCCTTTTCTTGTGCCTAATTGAAAAACTAATAAAACTTTATTTATATTAGTATAACTTAAAGAGTTGGATAATACTTAAAATTCCCACCCAAATCCACTTTCAAAAGGCAAATATTAAAAGCATCTGTAAGTTATCCCACTGTTGGCTTGCCCTTTAGCTAAAGAATGCCTTAATAGAATTCGTGGCTTGATTTTATACATTTTCAGTTGTCTTCTCATTTATCTTTAAATCCTGATGAGAATATACCTTATTTAATGCTATCTTCCTTCAGACTGCATTACATACAATAATGTCTATTCACAAAACTGATAATCAGTATTTTCACAATTATGCCTTAGTTATAGACAGACATATACACGTGAACAATTTAGAAGTCAGGCTCCTCACCTCCTTCAAGCCCAGATTAGACAGCTGTGCTGAACAACACTGGACGGAGCTTGATGCCACCTTCCTGGTCTTCTTTCTTATCTCTTGTCTCCTCCTTATTCTTTAAAGTATTTGTCTATTTACTTATTTTTATGTATTTATACACACATGCACATGTATGTCTGTGTACTGTGTGCATGTTTGGTATCTGAAGAAGCCAGGAGAAGGTGAGTAGAAGGTGTCAGATTCCCCACAACTGAAGTTGCATACAGTTGAGAGCCACCATGTGGGTGCTGGGAACTGAACCTGAGACCTCTGGAAGGGCAGCCAGTACTCTTAGTAACTATACAATCTTTCTAGGCCCCCTTTATTTTTAGCTTTATTCCGGTTTCCACCAGCCCTTGCTAAGATGTGATCAGAGCACCTGATGTTTCAGGCCTAATTTCACTGGGCAAATGGTGATAATAGCAGTGTTTACTTCCCAGGCCTGTGCAAAGACTAAACCAATGATTTGTATTTGTAAAGCACATGGGGCCAGGTCTGGTCCAGGAAGTGCTATACACACACAGCTATCACATCTTGTCAGGACACACACACACACACACACACACACACACTACTTTCCCTGAAAGAGGTTATGGAGTGAGGGTTTTAGAGAGCTGATTTAAAAGCCGTATTCTCACCCTTGTCCTGGGTTGACCCTTGATTAGGAAGCCATCTAGGGTGACGGTGGTTTTCTAACTGAAAATGCATGCAGTCAATGCTCTCTGTCTTCACTGGTGCTGCTCTGGTAACGTTCTCTTTACCCAGGGGTCACTGTTGCTTCTGGGAGCTGCCGGAGTCATGGTAAGATTCCGTTTGGATTTCTACTTGACTCTTCATATTCGTTGACTACACTGAGGGTCTTCAGTCTGACAGGTACTGTCCTTGTCATCGAAATTATTTATAATTTCATCCTCTCCATTTTCCTACCTTTAAAAATTTATGTTTATCATTTTGAATTATGCATAGCTGTGTGCATGTCTGCATGTGGGTATAAATGCAGGCGTCAAAGGAGGCCAGAGGTGTGGGACCCCCTGGAGCTGGAGTTTGATGGTTGTGAGCTCTGACTTTGGTTAGAACCAAACTGAGGTCCCCTGAAGAGCAGCAGGTGCTCACAACTTCTGAGCCATCTCTTCAGCCTGATTTTCTTTCCAAGCATCTCTCTGTTTGGTGTCTGACTTCATGGCTTGTCGCTCTGAAAGACCCACCTTTGTCCTTTATCTAATTTTCTCTTTTTAGTGCTGTGTGAAACTTTCAAGACCCAATACCTGAATATTTCTGATTGATTTTATTTTATACTTCAGTCTCCTTAGCTCAAGGAGCATTCTCTGGGTAGATGGAGCATCCTGCATGTTCCTTAGACAACCAATGGCTAGCTTGTTTATAACATCAAAGATCCATGAGAGATTTGCCCAAGCAGGCAACTGTTTTATCTGTTACTATTCTTGAAAAAAGAGATTTTACTTTTAAGTTGCAATTATGTCAGTATTAAGAACCATATGTATGTTTTAGCTGGGCATGGTGGTACACACCTTTAATCTCTGCATATGGGAGGCAGATGCAAGAGGATCTCGGTCTCAACCTTGTCTCAAACAAAACAAAACACCCCCAAAACAAAACCAAACAAATAAAAACAACAACAAAAAACCCCAAACCAAGCAACCAACCGCTCACACACCCACCTGGGACCCAGAAGAGCAGGTGGCCCCTCCAGAGGAGGGGACGGTTAGGTTACCAACCATTCCCCAAGGCTGACTGTCTCACAACTGACCTACTTGTACCTCTGCACCTCACCGCTTGCACCATGGAGGGCTGGCGCTCACTCTTTAGGGTCCGGCTTCCCTTGGAGCTGCTTGCTGCTTTCTTGCGATCCCAGCACCACTCTGGACACAGTTTCCCTGGAGGCTGGGTAATGCTACACCCGCCTAGATAGAGAAGGAAAAGGGATCACCGCTGACTCTCCTTGGGTCAGACTTTTAGGGAAGGGTTGAGTTTTCCTCTTGTTCTTAGACTGTTGTAAATACCACAATGAGTCAGAGGTAGCACTCTGGCACTAAGGAATCTACCGAGTAATGAGGAAGCAGGATTTATATGTAAGTCTGTTTGGGGGATGCCACTCGTAAAAGGCAGACAGAAACATGCAGCTCTCTTTTCTGCCCTCTGTCGAAGCAAGACTCTCTCTTGACTAGGTCATACAGGATGCCTAGGACTCTCAGCAAATACATGTTTGTTAAATTTGTTGATGTATGAGAAGCAGATGTTCCCATTCCATATAAAGGCTGTTGATAATATTAGACACGCACAAAGACCACAAGATGCCCATGATGCTTGCGAAAGGGTGTGTCACTTCCAGAGCAAGCAGAGAAAACCTCCTTCCCTCCCCTAACACCCCCTTCCCTTCCCCTCCCCTCCCCTCCCCTCTTCTCCCTCCCCTCCCCTTCCTTCCCTTCCCTAGCCCCTCTCCTCCCCTTCCCTGAAACCTACATGTTATTCACATCTGATTGGATTTCCTGGAGAAGCGGCCATTGCCCCGGAAACAATCTTTCCACATGCTTTTCTAGGTATTTCGTCTCTGGCATGTGTTGTTTGTCATCCTGATGAGATGATCTGAAAAGTGGAGAGAGATTACATTTACCAATGCACCGTGCTTCTGTCATGGATGCTGTGAGACCCTGAGAAACATGTCAAGGTGTTAGCCTCTGGTTACTTAGTTGTACAGGGTCCTCTGATGTGGAGAGGGAGAACAGGTCTGGCTGGGGTGAAGCAGGGTGTTGGAGATGGGATTGTTATCATTGCAAGAAATATTGATGGTTTTCCTTGGTCAGATAAGTCCTAGTCATTAGATGCTGTGGGGAACTTCACCAGAGCATGTTCTAATGATAAAGTGTGTGTGTGTGTTAGCAGCTGGAAAGGTAGGGCTGTTCTCCAAGGGATCAGCTTGTGCAACTGTGGCACATTCTCACTTAGCAGGTTTTTTCTCATCCTTTCTGTGATAATGAATACTGATTGTCAATGTGTGAGAGCGTTACTGGACTAGGTCAGCTGAGGTGGACAACCACCATGAGTTACCTAGGAAACACTTCTAGTGAGCTGGGGTTCTGGGCTAAATAAGAAGAGGAGAACAACACAGCAGTCCTCTCAGATTTTAGACTGTGGATCTGACCAGCCGCCTCAGGCTCCCGTCTCACGCTCTCCTGCCATGATGGTCTGTACTCAGCCTAAATAAACCTGCCCTTCTGGAAGCTGCTGTGACAGTTGCTGTTGGTTGTCAAGTTGACTAAATCTGGAATGAACTGAAACCCAGTGGCTGGGCACAACTGTGTTTTCTTAATCATTTAAGTGAGAAGACCCACTTTTAATCTGAATCTTTGAAGTGGGGAGACTCGTCTTCTGCAGCAGCCTATCTAAGGACAGAGGCTAGTCTCATTGCACGAGATAGAGTGAGTGTGCTTCAGCAGTCCGAGAGAGTTGCACGGCTAAGCACTGCAGTAGAAGGGCTCTGCGGCATATATGAGCCTATTCTAGGGAGACATGTCATCTTTCAAGAAGGTTGAGTGTCCAAGTGTCTTTCCCCCAGGAAAAACGACATGGGAGCGGACCAAGACCCCTTCGGGTGATGAGCCTGGGAGGAGGTTTTGTGTAAAGCCCCTATTTTACACACTGGGGATTTGACCTCTATCTCCACTCTCATTAAAATGGGTGGCCTATTGCTCTTAAATAAAAGAAAAGGGGGAGATGTAAGGAGCCGCCCTCACATTCGCCATTACAAGATGGCGCTGATGGCACTGGCACCCGTGTAAACAAGCAAGCTGCGCATGTGGAGGTGGAGGACAGTCCTCCATAAAAGGGACGGGTTTCCGCCATTCTCTCTCTCTCTGGCTCTCTCTTCTCTACTGGCTCCTGAAGGGGTAAGCAATAAAGCTTGTGCCGCAGAAGATTCCGGTTGCCCTGAGCGTGTTCTTACCAGGGGGGACAAAAGCGCGAGCAATAGGAAGAAGGGAATTTGCTCTGTCTGTGCTAGCTTGTTCTTGCTCTCTCCAGCAAGTCCATTTCTGCACCGGCATTGGAGCCTGCTTCTTCAGGCTCCTGCTGTATACTGAAGATCAGCTGAGACATCCAGCCTTGTGGACTGAAGGACTACTGGATCCTTGGACTTTGTGTCAGTAGACAGCCATTACTGGATTAGCTTGGCCACAGCCTATCTCTCTCTCTCTCTCTCTCTCTCTCTCTCTCTCTCTCTCTCTCTCTCTCTCACACACACACACACACACACACACACACACACACACACACATCCCAAGGACCAGATACATTCCTCATGGGACTACCTCAACAAACATAATTTAATAGTTTAGCAGGACAAATGAATCATAACAAGGACATACACAAACACACACACACCTTTTCCATCTTGAGGGATAATTACCGGCTCCATGATGGTAAAGTCTCCAGGCGAAAGCTCCTGTCCATTTTGTCATTTCTGGGGTCCCTGGAGGCAAGGTGTGAGCTCATGTTAGACATCTTATTCTGAGGAATAATGGGGTGGAGCTGAGGGATAGTGGGTGGAGCTGAGGGATAGTGGGTGGAGCTGAGAGATAGTGGGTGGAGCTGAGGGATCATGGGTGGAGCTGAGGGACAGTGGGTGGAGCTGAAGGATAGTTGGTAGAGCTCCAGGCTGGACTGGGCTAGTAGATCCTTACAGGAAGGGATCAGTGGATTTTCCCCCTTCTCATTTGCCAGGGATCAATGGTGCTATACACTTAAGGCAGCTTATAGCTACTCATGAGTCTGCTCACATTTGGCTCCTCTGTGGTGGTTTGAGTATGCTTAGCCCATGGGAAGTGGCACTATTAGGGGGTGTGGCCTCGTTGGAGGAAGTATGTCATCGTGTAGGCAGGCTTTGAGGGCTTCTAGGCTCAAGCTCCGCCCAGTATGGAAAAGAGCCTTCTGGTGGCTGCCTGAGAGTGGCAGTCTCCTCCTGTCTTCCTTCGGGTCAAGATGTAGAACTCTTGGCTCCTCCAGTGTGAAGTCTACCCTCACATTGTCATGCTTCCCACCATGATGATAAGGGACAGAACCTCTGAAGCCAGCCCTAATTAAATCTTTGCATTTGTAAGAGTTGCCTTGGCCATGGTGTCTCTTCACAGCAATAAAACCCTAACTCAGATACCCCCTTTCAGGTACACATCATGCTAACCTGTAAGTTGGCTGAGGGTAGGCCCCCTGAGGAATATGTCTGGTCCCGGGGTGGTGATATCCAAGGATTGGGTGCTACCCATAACAGGTACCTGAACACCATTTGTTAAATAAACAAATGAGCAGACACCGACCAAAATCCATGAGGATTAGTATTCGTGGAGCAGGCTGTGTTGACGTTCATTGCAAGAACAGTTTACTTGGGATGAATCAGGAATGTGGAAGAAACACAGAGGCAAGGACCCAGTCCTAGAATCTATGGAACTTTAAAAATAAGATCCCTAAGAAATCAGTCGCTGAGAGTCTATAGAGTCCTGAGATAGGCTCAGCCCACTTGGAGCCAGACTCCCTTAAATTAACTGTCTAGAGAGTGAGGGCTGTGTCCTGCAAAGGTTTGGGTGTGTCTGTGGGAGTCTTGACACCCTGTGGAGTGCTGTCAGTCCTGCTGGGAGGTTCACAGGTCAGCTGAGAAGGATGAAATGCCTCCCTGGGGCCTCTTGGTAGCTTTCACAACCGACCAACTACCAACTGGCTGGCCTGTCCTAAAAGCCCGAGTCCAGGCTCATCTGCTTCCTTATCTCCTTTCTGGCTACATGCTAACTTGTTCAGTTGAATCCCCAGCCCCATGCACACTCCGCCCACCACCATGTGACTCATCTGGGAAGGAGGAAGGCGCTCACCAGGATGGAGCTCTGTAGGCACCATGCCCTTGAAGACCCCAAACTAGAGCAAGCCAAGACAGAAAGCTGTAGACATGAGATGCCCTTGAAGACCCTCAACTCTGAGCTAAATAAGCATCCTTATTTTTTTTTTAATTCTTCTTTTTAAAATTGGTGTATGCTCAGTGTATACACTACTGGGTTTCCTGAGGACATTTTTGTTTAATTTACTTTGACATGCCCTCTCATCTTACCCTCCTTTTCCGTTTGTCTCTCTTTGAGGATCTGCTTTTGAACGCTTAGATGTAGAACGGAAAGGGAAGGATGCTGGAGAAACAAAGGGGGCTACTGGGTAGGGAGCTGGTGAGTGAAAGGTAAATGGTAGAGGAAATGCCCTGTAGTTCCCTGCTCTTCCCCAGCCAGTCTGCTAACGAGGCTGTCAGACCTCATTGGCTCTCAGGCTATTGCACATTCCAGGCAAACACTAAGCCCCTGCACTACATTCCCAGGCCTGGCTGGGTCTTTTACACAGAGTTTGTGGACTATTGTGTAGTTAAGGGCTATGTGACTACCAGCTGTGCAACAAGTCCCTTCTGTTCAGCACTCAGAAGAGCTCTATCACTCCATGTTTCCCATGTGGGGCCCGGGAGGCTTCTTGATTCTCCTCTTTACCTGGGAGGGACAGGGGAAAGCTTTCAGAGGGCAGACAGCATTATGTTGTTGCTGTGCCTTTTTCATTCTGAAGAAGCAAACAATCTAATGTGAACTGTCATGGCTGACAAGATCACTGGATCATACTCTGGTGGCCCGATGGTGTGAATACTCAAAAGGGTCTCATTTGATGTCTCAGTGTCACCCGCATGGAGTCCTTGTCACAGAGTCCTTGCCCCCAGAGTGAGGGAAGATTGAACAGATGGACGGGAAGATGGGACCAAAGCGCTTGGTTGCGGTTTGGTTGGGCTGGCAATTTCCACCTTGCAACTGCAGCTCACACAGGTACTTAGGCTCCTCCAGGGAGGATCAAGTACGGTCCAATTTCCGAAGGATTTGCATGTGTAAGCCTGGCATTATCACCGTGGCTTGTGAATATTAAAAGAGAAGGCAGAATCCTGGATCATCTCTCATGAGGAGTTTTGCAGGATAGAAACTACAAAAGACTACATGCTACTCAGGGCTGACTTTCCTAGCTCCGACTTCAGGTTTTATCGCACAGATATGGAATGCCGAGGCTCCTGAATGCTGTGCTGTTCTGACTGACCATGAGACGAGGCACGTCCCTGTGTATTGTCCTGCCTTTGGCTGTTGGGCTCATACTTATCGGTCTGCTCTGTGTTACTTATTTATGCTGTAGATTTTGAATCAGGATACTGGCCCAAACATTCAGAGTCTGGAGAATAATTTGCCAATTTGAAGTTATTTCCTATCCCTATAGAGCAGCCTGCCACCCCTCCTAGTTTGGCAGGCAATTTTAGCCTGACTAATGGGAACAACTAACTGTTCATTGTCTCCTGATGTAGTCGTGATATGAAGCATAATACAATTTTTCCTGATGTACTCTAGTGAATACATATTATAATTTAATCCTTCAGGTATACTTTCCAGTGTGCAGATAATATGACAATGAGAGAATAAGCTTGATGGCAGAGCCTAGGGAGGCAAGGAGGCAAATAAAAGCCAAGGGCGGGCCTTCAGCTAGACTACTGGCATAGTCTCCTTTAAGGGCTACTGTTGTATGATAAAGGACCGCAGGTTGTATTTATATATTTGTGTATGCTCATAAATGCATTTAGATGCATATATATATACACACACATATATATAGTGTATGCACATGCATAACATAAATATGTGTGCACCCACGTGGGTATCAATAATAATCAGAGGGAAGAAGAGGCTATTACTTTGAGAATTGGGGCGGGGTGTCATGGAATGAGCTGAAGGGAGGAGACTTGAAAGGGGCCAAAGGGAGGAAATGGAAGTGATGTAACTATATTTTAATGACCATGTATAAAAAATAAGGTGATAAATAGGAATGCTGTAGATGGAAGGCAAAGCTTTAAAGAGCACATTGTCCTGGACTGAACGCTGGGTTAGCTAAACTTGAAACTGAGGACAATGAGGAAGATGTGCAAGGTCTCAGCAGAAAATGAGCAGACATGAGAAGAGACGTTATCCCAGACACAGCTAGATGGCTGTGTGTAGCCTAGTCATATAGATAAATATGTACAGAGTAACAGAGTGGAACCTTCCATGCAGAGATGTCGTAGGGAACAAGACATCTTAATTTTCCTGCCTTACCAAAGATCATTTTTTTCTTTTCTTTTTCTAAAGATTTATTTATTTATTTTATGTATATGAGTACACTGTAGCTGTCTTCAGACACACCAGAAAAAAAAGGCATTGGATCCCATTACAGATAGTTGTGAGTCACCATGTGGTTGCTGGGATTTGAACTCAGGACTTCTGGAAGAGCAGCCAGTGCTTTTAACCACTGAGTCATACAGAGGCCATCAGTGGGCAGCAGTGATGAAGGGAAACCGTGACGCTAGCTCAGGCCTGTGCTCACGCACACAGAGGACTGTGAACACGTCTGAGTGCACACCTCAGGTCTGAGTGCACACCTCAGGAGGAGCCCCATGGAGACCCTGACCCATCAGCCGCACAGCCTCACTTCTTTCAATCTGAGTCCAGACGAGAGGAGTTTGGTGAGTGCCATAATAGAACTGAATGGGCACCAGGACTTCCTCCTGAGATAGAGGCTGAAAAGGAGGGAGGGAGGCCAAGGCTTTTCTGTTCAGGACATGCTGAACTCTCTGGGAAAGAGCTGAACACGGGATCTTCATAGTGCTGCTGTTATCTGGTAAATTCTTTGGGCTAAGATTATGGAGTAGGGGATAAATAGACTGCACATTTTTCCCTGGACACACCCAAACAGCAAATGAAATTTGTACCTTGGAATAACTGCCAGAAAGTCCTGTGTTCTAGCCAGTGACTGCTGTGCAGGTATACATGTTTTTTTGTTTTTGTTTTGTGGTTTTTTTCAAGACAGGGTTTCTCTGTGTAGCCCTGGTGTCCTGAAACTCACTCTGTAGACCAGGCTGGCCTCAAACTCAGAAATCCACCTGCCTCTGCCTCCCAAGTGCTGGGATTAAAGGCATATGCCACCACTGCCCGGCACATGTATACATGTACACACATGCACACACACATGCAGGAGTGCATGTGCATACATACACACACACATATAAGTGAACACACATGCATACAAACACACACACAGAGACACACACACATGAGTGCACGCACACACACACACACACACACACAGGACTCTGCAGGGAGTCACTTCTACTTGTCTCTTGTATGGTTGGTTGGCATTATACATATTGAATCCTCTGGTATTCAATACAGTTTATATTGACAATTTATCATGGTGATATTATGGTGACCTTTGTGTTACCACTACACCAAGATGTTAAATGTATTAGTTTGCACCTCACAGGGTTTTTGTACGTCTGGTAACGTCATTGGATTTGATCTGAGAAAAGTGGCCTTTTCTTCAGATCAATTTAGACAAGATCTGGGAAACCAAGGAGAAACTCGTCTGTATATGTAAAGGGTCAAGAGCAAGAGGTGGGGAGGTTTGGCGTCTGTCAATAATGAAAACATTGATTAAAGAAAACATTTCTTCTGGCTGACTCTGTAAAGAGTGAGTCTTTTCTACCAGATGGTGTGGTCTGATGTTTAAACCACATGGCATTGACTCAGTGACTCACTTTTATGCCCAGTACAATAATATGTCCCAGTGACAGACATATTCAGAAAAATGTAACACTAGATAGTTCCACTGCTGTGCATCACACAGAGAACTCACACAGACCCCAGAGTGTCCTCTTGTCACAGTCGACCAGACATGGAGGGGCTGGCTGCTGCCAACTGGGACACAGCCCCCTTTATTGCTTTTTAAAAATTGATCTGGGGCTGGAGAGATGGCTCAGCGGTTAAGAGCACTAACTACTCTTCCAGAGGTCTTGAGTTCAAATCCCAGCAACCACTTGATGGCTCACAATCATCTGTAATGAGATTTGATACCCTCTTCTGGTGTGTCTGAAGATAGTTACAGTGAATTTATATATAATAAATACATCTTTAAGAAAAAAATAAAAACTGTATATGGTAGGAATGCAAACTGTGAAGATCCCCAGAGAAACCTTTCTCTTTGCACAGTGGCTTCCTCAGGGCTGCTCATTTAGAGGCCATGGGCTTGCTCCATCAGGTAAGAGCTGCCTTACTTTATAGTCACGTGTTGGAGAGGAGCCCTCTGGGTGTCCAGAGTGTCTCATTACCCAGGTGAGGGCTGTGATCTGAGGCCCTTTTCTGCAGGACTTAAAGCTGGATCACTTGGGGGCTTTATTCTATGGTTTGAGTGTTTCTTCTGCTGAAGCCACAGGGCACCTTGGACAGTGGTGTCTGTCACACAGCTTCTCACAGAGGCAACAAACTGTCACGTAGCACAAGCTGCCACTGACATTTTTCCTTCCCCAACCCTGGTTTTCTGGCCTTTAGGGTAAAGAATTGTGACATGTTAAATAGACCACTGAAGTTCCCAAGAGCCAAAAATAGTCTGAGCATCCATTCTGAACTAATTTGCTGAGTCATTTTAGGCACGTTTATCTGCTCCACTGTAACAGTTTCTTCTTTGGGGTGGGGGCTGGGGGGGGGACGACGACGACAGATAAGGCTACTATCTGACTATAGAGTAACTCTATAAGACTGTAGAAAGCTAAGAAGTTGTTTAAATTCCCTCACGTTTAAGTATTTGCCATTGCAGAGAAAGAAATGGGGAAGGCAGCTCTGGGGTGAGGAGACTGCTAGGAACCGGAACGCATTCGGAGATATTTCCCCTCTTTATGAGGAAACACACATAATAAGAGAGTTCTAGGGATCTCAGAGAGTGGCTTGAAGCTTTCAGAGTTTCAGGATCCCTTCCTACACTGGAAAACTGGATTCATGCAGTTAGTCACCGGTGTTGGAATGAGACCGTAGTCGAATGTGAAGGTTGGGAGTTGGGTACCACTGTCTCGCATCTGAGCCAAGCAATTAGACAAAAGAATGTGTTTAGAGGATTTGGGGCATCAACTTGATTTGGGGCCCGATATTGGTTGGGGTGTTATTAATTTGTTATTTTGGGGGTCAGATGTCAGTCAGGCCTAAGACCAGGATAAAGGCAGGGCTCCCTGTGAAGTTATATGGCATGGCCCTCCCTGGGGTCAGTCTGCCCTCTTGTGGCCAGCTGTGGGCCTTGCCGCTGAGCACCGTCTGTGCAGGCTCCTGTTTCCGGTGGCCCTGGAGCTGGAAGTGCCTGCTTTTTCCTTACTACAGCTTAAACCTGACCTTTGTGAACGTCACCAAACGTCTGTCAGCCACAAATCATGTTTTACCATGGTTCTCGGCGTCTGCCTGTGCCAGATAATTAGGCTTGGAAGCATTAAGTAACTTGCAATGAGGCTACTTAGTGGAACTGGGGTACGAAACCTGGCCAGCGGACTCCTAGTGACCTTTCTACCCCTAGTACATGAAATGAAGAAGGAACACTTCCACCAGTCTCACAGGGCGCACCATCAGACTCAATATAATGATATAAGAGCAATTTCATAATAAGAGTATTTGCCCCCCCCACCTAACAATAAATAAAATCACGATTTCAAAAATTACAGATTGCCCCCCACCCCGTCTGTCCTTCCTCAGCCCGCAAAGCTGCTGACTTAGCAGATGGGTGGGGGATAACATTTCGACAAACACTGGGCTAGCAGTGCTAGCTAACTGCCCTAGGTCTAATATTTCAAAGTGCAGTTAGCTTGAGGATCGTATAGAAGCAGGTATTTGAAAAGATGGAGTTTTCTCTAAAGACTTGATTTTCCAGGCTGCGGAGTTGATCAGCGCCCTTTCCCTCCTCACCAATCTTTGTAAGGCCCTGGGACTGGATTCACACAACTGAGCATGAAGTTAAAGCGGGGTGATTCAATGAGGTGCTTTTAGCTTCGAAGTAGCTCTGGCCTCATGACATGCCCGGAACCAATGGGCATGGAGAGAACTTCCCTTCTCACCATAGCAACTGGTGCAAGCTAGTCTCCCTCTCTCTGTTTCCAGGCAGGGACTCTATACCGAGTCTATCTGTATCCTAGCAACGGGAGGATGCTACAGTTGGCTTTGGTTCCCAAATGCCCTGGAAACAAGGCTTTTCCTTCCAATTCCCCAACCCTTTTCCTTCTGTTGGTTCTCAGGTGCGGGAGCCCTTGAAGTCCTTAAAGAAACAAGGTGGGAGGGGTTAGCCATGTTGGAGGCAGGTGTGAGCTGAAGTTCAGCCAGCAGGAAATGGGAAGTTTGAGCCTGGGGGAAAGGGAGTGAACTGTATTCACAAAGGCAGCTTGGGAACTACTAAGTCAGGGGTGAACTGCAAGTTCTTTACTCTGTGGAATATCAGGATTTAAGGTACATCAACCCTACCTTGTCTGTGATTATAGAAGATGAAGAGTCATTGCTGCTGATCCCTGAAGTTTACTGAACAGACACATCTGTGAAGCTAGTGTTCTGAATTCACTTAATCTTTAAGGCTAATTCTGTAAGGTAGCGAGATGACAGACAGACAGATGGTAGATAGTGCGATGACAGACAAGTAGATAGACTGACTGAGAGATAAGCATCAGATGCTAATTAGGTCAGTGAAATAAAACTGAAAAGCCCACAAACTCTAACAAGTGGAACTTAATTATGTGCTAAAAGTGACCTATCTAATAGAGGCGCTGGTGAGGATTGGAGCTGAATGTTCTGGAAGATGAACTACAGATGGCTCATACACACATACAAAGACAGAGATGCATAACCTCACTTAACTAGAGAAGTGTAAATTAAAGCCACACCGCAGTACTTTTTCCTTTGTGTTAGTAAAATCCTGGCACTCGACTAGATCTTCATGGAAAGCATTGTCCTTTTGAAACAGCAAGTGACTGTGTCCTACGTTTCAGTAGCTCCATTTCCACAACGTCCCCAAAAGGTGTACTCACACATGTGAAGTTGACAGCGACCGAAGGGTGCAGGAGGGTCCTCTAGACATCAATAGACAGGAGTCTGCTTGTGTGTTCCTTAGACAGGAGAGTGTGGGGAGTCAGATACTACAGAGCCCAGGGGCTGAGACAATGTCATCCCTGAGCCCAGATATCCAAAAAGGCAGAGAAGAGGCAAGCATGAGGCTGTGGATGTCATGAATCTCAGGAGTCACCAGGGGTACAGCTGGGGATGACCAGGGGTACAGCTGAGGATCTTAGATGATCAACTCTTTTGTTGTTCTCTGTGTTAGATGAGGTGGTGAGGCCATTGCCCCAGAGTATCAGCTAGTCACCTCCTCACACGACGAGCTCACTACAGAAAGCACGACCTGGAGATTCACTTTCTGTCTCCAGTCTTCACACTTGCACTGGGCCTCAGCGTGAGCTCGGCTGATCCACTGACAGGGTGACGTGTGCAGAGGCCGTTGGCTGCTGCTACGTTTTGTGTTCATTTTGTGGAAATAAACCAAATAGATGAGTTACAAACAAATCATTAAAAAAGACAGATGCTGTGTTCAAAATCATGAAAAAGGTCTTTTTCACTGCTGAAAGATAATGAAAGTTATCGTTAATTAGCAAAGAGCCCAGGATGTATCATTGAAGGATCCAGCAGGTTTGGGAGGTGCTGCTGTGCTGGACCAGCGGATCACCCTGAGTATGCGGTAAGCTGCGGGGCGGGGGTAGGACATAATATTCTATATCTACTATGTGATGATGAAATTGCTAGCCCTCTCAAGGACCTGACTGCACACTACCCACCTTGTGGCTGCCATCACAGTGGTGAGGTCTGTGTGAACTAGGACCTTTCCCGCTGAGGGTGAGGAGTGGGGCCACTCAGACCAGAGAAAGATGCTAGAAAAGCCAGTGGTGACAGCTCTGAGCTCCGTGCTCACCTCCCAGACCAAGGCCTCCCTCGCCAACATGGTGGATGCTGTGATGATGCTTAACAGAGCTGCTGAAGCTTAACATGATTTGCATCAAGAAGGTGCAGGGTGGAGCCCTAGGGGAGTCTTAGCTGGTGGCTGGTGTCCTGGTCAGGAACACTTTCTCTTATGCTAAGTTTGAGATGTGGCCCAAGGAGTCTAAGAACATCAAGATTGCCTGCTTAAATGTTGAGCTGGAGCTGAAAGCAGAGAAAGATAATGCTGAAATCAGAGTCCACACAGTGGAGGATTACCAGGCAGTTGTCGAGCATCGCAGAACATTCTCTATGATGAAGTCAGAGCCAAAGTCATCTTCTCTGGACTCCCTATTGGGGATGTGGCCACCCAGCGCTTTGCTGATGAGGACGTGTTCTGTGCTGGCTTACAAAGTTGTTATGAAGACAGCTGAGCTTCTCCTCCAGCGCAGTTGTAGGAGCACAGCTCAAGGGCTTTAGGAAGTCTCCTCAGAGCCTGGTCCTCACAGACCCACTGGGGCTCAGTTTCTGTGAGGTAGCACCTGGCTGTTGTGTCTGGGTGGCATCTACACTACACACTGAGCAGAAACGCTTGCATAAACCCACAACACAAGGCCTTCTGGCAAATACCTGCATTGCTGGTAAGGAGAAGGTGTTTAAGAAATTCATTTCCAGGGCTGGAGAGATGGCTCAGTGGTTAAGAGCACTGACTGCTTTTCCAGAGGTCCCGAGTTCAATTCCCAGCAACCACATGCTGGCTCACAACCGCCCGTAATGAAATCTGATGCCCTCTTCAGGTGTGTCTGAAGATAGCTACAGTGTACTCATATACATTAAATAAATGGATACATTTTTTTAAAAAATTAAATTTTATTTTACTTTTTTACTTATTCACTTTACATCCCACTCACTGCCCCCTTCCTGGTCACATCCCCACCTCCCCTTCTCTTGGGAGGTAGAGGTGACAGATCCCTGTGAGTTTGAGGCTAGGCCTGGTGTACATAGGAACTCCTTAGTGAAACTGAGAGAGAGAGAGAGAGAGAGAGAGAGAGAGAGAGAGAGAGAGAGAGATTTCCAGCTGGTTCCTGACTCCTGGCATTCAGAAGGCAGAGGCAGGTGGATCAGACTGAGTTCTAGGCCAGCCAGGGCTACATGGTAAGACCCTGTCTAAAACACAGTTTAGGCTGGAGAGATGATCAGTAGTTAAGAGCCCTGGCTGCTATATTAAAAGACCTGGATTCACTTCCTAGCAACCATCTGTAACTACAGTCCCAGGGGACCCGATGCCTTCTTCTGATGTCTGTGGGTGCTGTATGCACATGGTGCCCCAATGTACATCCAGGAAAAAAAAAACATACAAAATTTAAGAACGTGAGAAAAAGATTAATTTCATCTTCATGCTGTCTAGAGGATCAGGAAAGGGCAGAGCGACCCCCACGCTTACTGGTGTTAATAGGAGTCTGATTGGATTCTTTGTGAATACTTCAGCAGCAGTGTTTGAGTAAACACATCCCGGAGTGAGTATCCAGCTGCAGCCTCCCTGAGCTCAAAGCATCCTCCACCTCTCTCTACTTGGAGGACTCCATAGTCTGTTGCCATGGAAACAGTAGTCAAGTCACACTGCAACAAAGGATCTCTCCTGGGTCCTAAGGAACAAATTGTTTTCTTCTGTTTGGTTCGGTATCCATGGAAACGCGCACCTCCTGGACATTCTGCTTCCATGGCAGACTTTGATGAATAGACGGAGGGAAAGTAAGTATCTCTCTGGCGTTTGAGATGCTCTGTCAGGTAGGCATAGAGTAGGCATAGGGCTCTCTCTCTCTCTCTCTCTCTCTCTCTCTCTCTCTCTCTTTCCCTCCCTGTCTCTCTCCCTCTCTCCCTCCCTTTCTCCCTCCCTCTCCCTCTTTCTCTCCCTCTCTCTCTCCCTCTCTCCCTCCTTCCTCCCCCCCTCCTTTCTCTCTCACTCTTGCTGTCTCTGTCTCCCCTTTCTTACTGTGGATTCTCACTGTATAGCCCAGGCTGACTTCCACGTCATAATCCTCCTGCCTCAGCCTTTCAGTGGGGTCACAGGCGTGTAGGTTGTGTCTGAATGAGACACACATGTTATATAGAACTAGCCCATTTTCCAGATAAGCAGGAATCTTTTTTTTTTTTTTCCCCTTTCACAATTTTTAGCTGGCGGCATGCTGACTCGCGGGAGGGAAGAGTAATCTGTTCGGAGTAGAGCTCAGTGAGCATGAGCTGCCTTTTCTATACTACATTCTTTTTTTCTTTGGTTTTTTGGAGACAGGGTTTCTCTGTATAGTCCTGGCTGTCCTGGAACTCACTCTGTAGACCAGGCTGGCCTCGAACTCAGAAATTTGCCTACCTCTGCCTCCCAAGTGCTGGGATGAAAGGCGTGCGCCACCACGCCTGGCTCTATACTAAGTTCAAACACCTGCTTTTCACATCTCTTTCCCACATCCACTAATGTTCTTGTACCATAGCCATATGAAGTCAAAAGCCAAAGGATTTTTTTTTCTCAGAGTTTATTATTAAGTGTCATTAGGTGGGAGACAGTTTCCATGTCCCCTCCAACCTGGAGGGACCTTGTGGCATTCTGTCTTGCTCCTTTTGGAGGCTCTTCATCACTGGTTGTCTTAATTTGCTTTCTGTTCCTGTGGTAAAACACTGATCAAAAGCAGTGTGGGGAGGAGAGCGTTTAGCTCACAGTCCATCCTAGAGGGAAGCCAGAGCAAGGAGCTCAAGGAAGGAGCCTGGAAGCAGAGCCTGGGAGCTGAGGCAGAGACCATGGAGGAGTGCTGTTTGCTGGGTCGTGCCCCCAGGGGCTTGCTCAGTCTGCTTTCTTATGCAGGCACTGCTTAGGGCTGGCATTGCAAAAAATGGGACAGGCACACTGACATCAATCCTTAGTCAAGAAAAATGCCCCGCCCACAAGGCTTTCCTTCGGGCCAATCAGATGGGAGCATTTTTCTCAGCCGCCTCCCCCTTCCCAGGTGTTTCAGTTTGTGTCCTGTTGATGAAAACCAATCAGGCCACAGACCTTCCTGTTTAAATCTCTGTGAAGGAAACAGGTAAGTAAAGAGGGTCCCCAAGTTTGAACCAACACCAGTTACTGTCTTCTTGTCTCCTGCTGTGGTGATGCTGTCTGGGAAGGTTACACACCCATCACTCTGGCTTATATTGACATATCACAATTCATTATCAAAGGCGGTCAGGGCAGGAACTCAAACGTCAGGAACCTGGAGGCAGGAGCTGATGCAGAGGCTGTAGAAACCGATGCTTATGGCTTGCACCTCATGGCTTGCTCAACCTTTCTTGTAAAACCCAGGACCACCAGCCCAGGGGATGGAGCTACCCACAGTTGGTGGGCCCTCCCCCACCTTGATCATTAATGAAGAAAATGTCACATCGTCTTGGCCACAGCTGGAGCTTATGGAAGCACCTTCTCAACTGAAGTAACCTGTGTCCAGTTGACTTAAAAACCAGTCAGCACAAGTATCGTTTTCCAGGTTTGCAAAACACACAATAGCTGAGAGGCATTGACTCGATGTGAATCTGTTTAGTTCCGGGAGTTTTTTGGAATGGAAACCCAGTACGGGCTACAATGAACAGGGTTGGAAGGATTCTACAGCTGCTATGTCGCCACATGGCTGGTGTGATGTCAAGGAGAATATAATAGTCAGAAGCGTGTACAGTCTTTAGAGTAGGAAACGGAATGTAAACATATTCATTTGTTTCAACTTAAAACAAAATTAGTAACTGTCTTAGGGTTTTACTGCTGTGAACAGACACCATGACAAAGGGAACTCTTATAAGGACAACATTTAATTGGGGCTGGTTTGCAGGTTCAGAGGTTCAGTCCAGTATCATCAAGGTGGGAACATGGCAGCATCCAGGTAGGTATAGTACAGGGAGAGCTGAGATTTCTACATTATAATCTGAAGGCTGCTAGCTGTATACTGACTTCCAGGCAGTTATGAGTAGGGTCTTAAAGCCCATGCCCACAGAGACACACCTGCTCCAACAAGGCCACACCTCCAAATAGTGCCATTCCCTGAGCCAAGCATATACAAACCATCACAGTAACAGAGTCTTAAAAAGTGGCCTTTCATCAGAGGTGGAGGGGCAGATGGCTCCATGGTTAAAAGCACTTGCTGTCCTTCCTGGGTTCAGTTCTCAGCACCCACATGGTGGCTCACAACTGCCTAACTACAGTTACAGGGGATCCAGTGTCTTCCAGACACACATATGATACATGTACATACCTGTAGGAAAACACGTAAAACGTAAACTAAGTAAAGCTTTAAAAACATATCAAGTGACCTCTCTCACTCACTGGCTCATCAGACCACACCGCTCACTAGAACTAGGTTATTCCTCCGTTCCCATGCCCTGTCCGGCGGGCATTGTATCTATCCTGGTGAGCTGTGTCTTTGTTGGTTTCAATACCTTCTTCATACGTATGCCGGATAGAGTCATCTGGGATTTGGAAGTCAGCTCCACTGGGCAAGACACATCATTGCTATTTAGCATGCCCTAGCAGCCTAATTGCACTACAGAAATATAAAAGCAATTAGCTGGGAATATTTGCAAAATGAATGCATATTAGCACTCTGCATAGTTAGAGACCTGTCACTCAGGTGTGTGGATATGTTGATTTTACCAACGGGGGCGAGGAACAAAGAAAATTATCTGCATTTCATGACTCTAGTCTATTCTTGGCTGAGATGCTGAGACATCCCCAGGGCTGGAGGGTTTATTTATAAAGTTAGGAAATCACTCACGTTTGGAACCGTAAGGCCATGTGTGAAAAGGAGCTTTCAGATTAGTGGAGAATAAACCAATATAAAGTCAAATCTAGGAAGCCTAAGGGCTTTTAAAAATACATTTTTAAAATTAATTCTCTGAAAATATGCATTCACCTTATAAATTTTCATTATACCTCCCTCTCATGAGCCCTTTCCTTCTGGGGTTCATTACTATCGAGGCTGTGCCTTTACCAGTAGCCTTTCCTGGGGCCTCTCACCAGCCTGCATAGCTCCTTCTCCATGATGTTCCCTGAGCCTTGGGGAAAGGGTATGATATAAATTTCCCATTTAAGACTGAGCATTCCACATATGATTACTGTCTGCACCTTGATTAGTGCATTAACCACCATCCAGTGCGCAAAGAAACATCTCTGATGAGGTCGAGAGATGCACTCATCTATGAGAGAGGGAGAGTATAGCCCTTGCTAAGCTGGCTGTGCCCCAGTGGAAGGCCACGCATTTAAGAATAATGGGGCAGTCAGTACAAATTGGTCTTGGTTTTAAAAAGAACTCCACAACATTGTGTGGGATGGAAGTGGAGTGGATTTGGGAAGAGTTGGGGAAAGATGAACATAGTCAAAATGTATTGAACAAAATTCTCAAACAACATACATGCGAGTGCTCGCGCCTGCGTGTGTGTGTGTGTGTGTGTGTGTGTGTGTGTGTGTGTGTGTAGAGAGCCAGGTATGGTGGTCACACCGTTAATCCTAGCACACGGCAGGCAGAGGCTGACAGATCTCTGAATCTGAGGCCAGCCTGGTCTATGTACTGGGTTCCAGGTCAGGTAGGGCTACATAGTGACACGGTAGCCATTTTATCAGGTGATTGAACTTGGTTATGTCCCTAGTGGTCTGGGGACAATGGAAAGGAGGCAAGCAGAGAGAAAACAGGATGTGTCTGTGGCAAACTACCTAACAAAATCAGCTTCAAGAAAGAAAGGTTTCTTTAGGCTCAGTCTTAGACTTTCTGCGCACGGTGGCCTGGATTTGTAGTATTGAGTCTGTAGCAATGTAGGTAGGAGTAGGCAGTGGATATGACCTGCCCCTCTTCCCAGTGACTGGAATGTACAGAAACAGGAAGGGGAGAGACTGGGATCCCAGGATCCCCCTCATATGCACACCACCAGTGACCTAACTGATTCCCAGTGGGGCCTGCCTCTTCCCAGCAGCAACACAGGCTGAAGACCAAGCCTTCAATACACAGACCTTTGGGAAAATAGTCAAGTTTCAAACTATAGGGGAATGCCTAACTTCTTCCCTTCTTTGGCATTATCTCACTTGTATAGTGCAATGCGTGTGTGTGTGTGTGCCGCGTGTGTGTATCCAGGCATAAAGAAAACGGAAAGCTAAAGCTAGAGCTATAGACAAAGGGGGATTTTCAAAGCATCTCACTAGCTGTAAAGAGGAAGTGAAGGGTAACATGCAAATCTTTGCTGTGTCTGCCATCGCTGATCCCTTACATGCTCTTCTGTGTTTGTATAAACAGGAAGAAAGGCATGAGTACTGGTCAGGTACCAGCGAGTTCTTCTCTGTTGGCGGAGAACTGGGGTGCTCAGAATGGGCGGAAAGATGTTTAGTTACGTTCGTATAAAACCATTATATTTTAGATTTTCCTATTCCAGTTTAACAGTGTTTTCATTGTGAACGTCTATTTTTACAAACTAAAGAGAAAAAACTTTTTGACAAACAGTCATAATTGCTTTCCTTGAGGCAGGCTGACAGGCTCAGGAAAGAGTTAAACAAAGAAACATATTGACCAAAGACAAAATTAAAAAAAAAATGATAGACAGGCATTCTAGAAATAACAAAGAGGTTCTCTCAGGGGTTCTCAGGAAGAATATATACTAGAAAAAAAATCAGGGGGGTTAAAAAGCATCAGAGAGAAGATAATAGCTATAGAAGACAAGAGAGAACCAACATATGAATAATTGGCACTCCCGATGTTCTGTAGGCTGTAATGAAACCTTAAGGCTTATAAGGACACACATATGGATTTTCCTAAAGTATAAAAACTGAGAAAGATTGATGAAAATAATAAAAAAAAATTAGAAATACTGGGCCGAGTGTGGTAGCACACGCCTTTAATCCCAGCACTTGGGAGGCAAAGGCAGGCAGATTTCTGAGTTCGAATCCAGCCTGGTCTACAAAGTGAGTTCCAGGACAACCAGGGCTATACAGAGAAACCCTGACTCGAAAAAAAAAAATTAGAAATACCTTGATTTGTTTACTTCAGGGACAAAAAGTTCTTTGGACACACAAGCCCTCCTCCCACACCACCAAACATAAAGCAAAACCAACAAATAATCCCAACTATTTATATATAGATTATTTTTTAATTGCTCTCATGCATGGTCAGAAGGGGAAACAGAATACATCATCTAAGATATTGCATAACCCTTTCCCCGCTGACACTCTTCCTTTTGAGTCGTCTTTGGCTCAGGTTTTCCTCAGTGTGTTCACTGCACCGTCGATACTTATTTCGTTAAAGGGAGTTCTGCTGATAACCCCCAGAACATTGGTCCAGGGGGCACTCACAATGCTGGTGTCTTGCTGATTGACAGGAGAGCCAGTGAAAGCCATCCCCACCTCAGTGGGCATTGAGTGTCCTTCATAGCTGGCGCTTACGTGGCTTTTTGACTGAGCACTAATGTTTTACAGTCTTATCAGGAATGTAAGAAAATTGCACATCAACAGGTCTATATACACAATCCCAGAGACTTGGATGTCAGGCACCTTGGTAGTCTATTGACTTACTTCTTCAAAGTGTCCACTCTTTTCCTCTTGTGACAGGGATAGTTCATTTATGGCCTCAGACACCTCCTTGTCACAGAACTTACTCTGACTCACAGCACAGAGTGGAAATGAAGAGTGGTATTACCTTGTATAAATTTTGCTGTTGCTGCTTGGAGATACACTCTTGCTATATATCCTATGCTGGTCTTGAGCTCATAAGCTTCCTGTCTCAGCTTCCCAGAGCTGGAATACAGGAGTGTACACCTAATCTGGCTCCTAGCAGCAAAGTTAAGAGCTATTACACTGTTTCTGCATGTTTCCCTAAGGTCAGCCCATATAGGGATCACTTCTTTAGCTGGGGTACTGAAAACAGACACGATTAAGCCCCAGTTTAGCAATGCAGAGACTCATGGCTGATAAATGTGAGAATACACAACTACAGAGTGCTCAGCCCCAACCGAACATTTATAGCAACTTCCTTGCAGCACAGGGAATAGCGCTCAAGATGGGGAGGAAAGAATGTGAGAGCCAGGGGCTGGGGAAGAGCTGTGAGATGCTGTCTTCCGAACAGGACATAGACTTTGCACTCATGAGTTCAAGGTAGAAATGGTCACTCCCACAAGATCAAGCCAACAGTGCCAGGCAACATTGTGGCAGGCAACCCTAGACTAGTAAGTTAGAGAAAAAATGGTCACTCCCACAAGATCAAGCCAACAGTGCCAGGCAACATTGTGGCAGGCACTCAGAAGGTTACAAAACAGAGAGGAGAGGGCAAGAAGGTGAGGTGGAGACAAGCCGAGGGGTGTCTAGGAAGGTGGGGGCAGTGGGAGTTAGGGGTATGATCAAAGTACATTATATACATGTGCAAAATTGCCAAAGAATAAAAGATACTCATTCAAAAAATACAATGTTAACTTCAAAAAGATGGAGGACGACTGCTTACAAGCCTCTGAGGTTGATGAGACTTAGAATCTTGAAGCCCAGCATTTCAAACATATCCATAAAAGATTTGTAAGCTGTTGAAGTTAGCGGGGAGTCTCTGCAGCATAGGTGGATGGAAGCTGGCTGCTTACAAGTCTCTATGTTTATGGACTTAAGTATTGGCTTTCGTATGGTCTGCGTGTTTTTCTGAAGGACTCTTGATCTATGAGAAACTTCTGGATGGTAGCGAATGAATGGGCCATTGCAGAATAGCCCTCCTTCACATGAGATTCAAGTTGAAGGTATTTCAGACGACCTTGAGCGAGGGTAGAATGACCTTGCCTGAGATGTGTTTAAATCACATTGCTCTGGTGTACTTGGAACACCATATGAAGGGAAAACTGAGCCCAACTATTGGGAAGTAACACACACACACACACACACACACACACACACACATCTATCTATCATCTATCTATCTATCTATCTATCTATCTATCTATCTATCTATCTAATCTAATCTAATCTATCTGGCCCAGTTGCTGGGAACTACCATATATATATATATATATGTATATATATGAATATATGGTGTGAATATATATACTATTATATATATGTGTGTATATATTATATATATACACACACAGACATATATATGTATATATTTGTGTATATACACATATTTTTTTCATGAAATGCCTTGAAACTATAAAGTCAGAAAATATTGTTGGGGCTTAGGATCACACCTCAGCTAGGGACACCATCCTAGTTCTCCATGCAGAGAGGGTGGGCTAAGGAGAGAGAGGAGAAGGGAGGGAGACTCTGTAGCTCAGGAGGACTCACTCCTGACTGTGTTCCTCCTTTGCCATTAAGTCTGAGTCCATGTCGGAGTTATCTATCCCCTCCGGAGCAGGAACTCCAGCTTCTGCACGCAGAATCCCACTGGACACATGGCTGAGATCACAATTTATTAGGTATCCAATCGCAGTTCAGCGTTGGTGGTTTCAGCAGGTTGCAGCAGCTCTTCAAAGCATAGAGGCTGAAGTTTCCTCCTGGGACGACGTCATTTGGTCCCTTGGCAACAGTGCTGGTGGAGGCAGAAGGAACTCATTAGCTGGGCCTTAGGTGGGAGCAGGAGGAGAGTAGACAAGGGCGCACTGGAAATGGTACAGGACAGGAAGCTGATTCCCTTGTTTCCAGTCTAGATAGGTGGGTTTAAGACAGAGACTCCTGAGGGTTGGTTTTGGTTCTCAGATTCTGGATGGCCCTGAGGACTCCCACTGTTTCTTTCAGAATAGCAATGACAGGGTAGAACTAATTCTTACAAAAACAACAAATGAACAATAAAAAGGCACCTGTACATGGACTGGACCCATGACTAGGCAGTTAAGAGCAC
The DNA here is from genome assembly GCF_978045245.1 of Mus caroli. Classification (NCBI taxonomy): domain Eukaryota; kingdom Metazoa; phylum Chordata; class Mammalia; order Rodentia; family Muridae; genus Mus; species Mus caroli. The sequence continues at coordinate 61,780,098 of NW_028227270.1, read as the reverse complement.
TGGCTGTCCTGGAGGACCCAGGTTCAATCCCCTTGACCCACAGAGCAGCTCACAACTGTCTGTAACTCCAATTCTGGGGCTTCTGGTGCCCTCTTCTGGCCTCAATGGGCACTGCTTGCACTCAGCACACAGAAATACCTGCTTATACATACTTATAAAACAAACCCAAAATCTTAAAAAATATTAATTTGTACGTGAATAAAACGAAGTGGAGTGAAGGCACTGATTTTGCAAATAGAAACTAGAGGGTAGAGATAGCTGACAGGGATCACCTTCATTCTTTGAAAAATGATGCAGTTTAAGGAAAAAAAAAGGTAATTAGAAAACAGCCATGATGAGGCTGGTCATTGAGGCTGGATTCCATCCCACAAAATCGGTCTCCACCCTACCTCCTTTGTCACAGAACAAGCTAATTTTGCAAGTGAAAATTAGTGACAGGCAAAGGAATGTGACCTATCACAATTGTACCAGCTTAAGTTTGAACATGCTGAGCTGGAGAGATGGCTCAGTGATTAAGAGCACTGTCTGCTCTTCCAGAGGTCCTGAGTTCAATTCCCAGCTGACAACCATCTGTAACAGACCTGATGCCCTCTCCTGGTGTCTGAAGACAGCTACAGTGTACTTATGTACATACAATAAACACATCTTTAAAATTTTTTTTTGAATATGCTGTACTAAAGGGGAGTTACAGATCAGACAGGTCTGCAGGCTGGGGCAGCGGGGTCTGCTGCTATCAGACGACAGACAGAAGGCAATTCCTGGGGAAGCATGGCGGTGTTTACAGATTGGTTTTTTCTTTTCTTTCTTCAGTTCTGTCTGCTCTGTTACACATTCTCTGTGGTCTTGACTGGGGTCTGAGTCCTCTCCCTGCCCCTGGGCACAGATGGAACATTATAAACTGCCCAGAAGACCCTAATATTTTTATCTGGACCACAGAAAGCTAAAGGCTTTCGGTGAAGAACAAAGCATTGTCCTGGATCTAAACAGGCCTGCCAATCACCTGGACAGGAAAACACCCCCTAGGAAAGGACTTTTAAACAATAGCACAAATACAAAGCTTATCTAAAAATGTAGGTTGGCCATGGCCCACCGCTGTCCCTTGAGGCTGCTCCACTTTCCTCTGTGATAAATACTACACCACATATCTCATCCGAGGTTACTAGGACTGGGGATCTGAGGTGAGCCCAGAGTGAGATTCTAGCAGTAGTAACTAAGGATGTTGGCTTTGTGGATGGCCTTGAAGTTCTGGCCTTGATCATGCTGGGGCTAATATTACTTGAATAGACAGAGCCTCCTTAAGGCCTCATTGTGTCAAATGCAAAGGAAAACTAGGGTTGTGCTCAACTTACACGGGGATCTCAAGGTTTAAGTGAGCTTGTTCATCCCGAGCGTTACTGTAACGCAGAGGGGTTTGTACTATGCACTCATGAGCAGCCTGGGAAAGTGTTTTAGTTTCTGGTTATCCAGTAATATCTGACAAGGTAAGATGCAAGGCTGTTAGAAATACCGAGAGTTTTCTTGCATGACAAACAGTTAAGGGGGTAATGAAAACAAATGGGTGTGGTCTTCATGCTGAGATTCCAGTAAGGCCGTTTGGTCCAGAAACAATAGGAGCACACTCTCTGCCTGTCTGCCCACTCTCCTGGAGCAGAGGTAGGCTTGGCCCAGTAGTCACGGCAACCAAATAAGTGAACAAATACCGTGGTAGCCAGGTGTATGGAAAAATGTTAAAGGGGTAATTAGCATTCTCTACAAGAAGAAGATGGGTGAGGAAGGTCGAGAGGCCTTACCTTGGGGTTATACCTACCGCTTCCTACCTCCCAACTGCATGCAACCTTGGAAGGGTCTAGAATATGCAGCAGATGCAAGATTAGATGGAGGTGGAACTCTGTGACACAGCTTTGGCAAGTCATCAGTGTTGTGTGAGATTTTCCACTGATACACCCATTTGGGGGCTACTCATAGTCTCACTGGCTCACCAAGAGGGGCTGTAAGGAACTGTTGGCTCCCTATCTGGGGTAAACACATAATTGTTCCCATCTCCCCCAGGAAAAGTACATAACAGATCTGACCATGACGTAGAGACCATAATACCTGTTGAACAGATTTTGGCAACAAGACACCACTTCGGTTGTGTTGCTGAGTACTTTGCCATTCTCTAGAACGTGATGGCAGTTGATATCCACCGGGGTATCAGAGAGGATGCCTGGAAAGGAACAGAGTGCCGTTTACTGTCATCATTTAACGAGATCCCAGAACTCCCCTTCTGTTCTCAGCTTCCCTATACCACCCCACACATCCTGCTCCACAGCCTGCTGAGCCCGGCTCTGACTCTCAGCTTTCTGCTGCAGCATATGCTGTGTGTGCAGCCTGGAAGCCTATCTCCCTGGAAACTTCCATCCCGTGGGCACTCAGGATAGGACGGGTGGACGCCGTACCTGCGATGCAGGCTGTCATGAAACAGGCAATGGTGCCAGCAATCAGGGCTCTCATGGCTCCAGAGGCGATGTCTCGTTTTCTGGATGGTGCTATGGATGCTGGAGGAGAAAGGGGCGTTTGAGATTAGGTTGGTTAGAGACCAAAATCTGTAGCTTCTGATAATTCTTTGGTGGCTGAACTCCCTTCTGGGCAGTTGAAGAGAGACAAGTCAAAAGATAAACCGAAGGGACCCGCAGAGCACAGAGAACACAGCAAAGCCAAAGGGTTACCAGGAAGAACCAATCAATGAGATGATGTCTAAAGTTAGCTGCCACCATCTATGTCTATACCCAAGGCAGACTTTAGTAATCAATAGCAGCATCTTCTATAGTGAATACCCATGGGTCCCAAGACCTCTCATTCAGATGACTGTTATAAATCTATGGGCATTAGTAACAAGTGGCTGATGTTATCATTGGCTTGGGAGAAGTGTATGCTTGTATGTATTTGTCTTGAGTTCTTGAGTGTACATAGGAAAACTGCATTCCAGAGCAGGGATTAAACATGGACCCTAGAGGACTTAGCTACTGTTGAGGGGCCATTGTCCCTGACACAGCATTACAGAGCAGGAGGGACTGGCAGAAGTAGCGTCTGGTGTCGAGGAGTGCCCTTTTCACTTACTAAGTCCGCCGATCACGATTCCTAGGGAACCAAAATTGGCAAAACCACAGAGGGCGTAGGTTGCGATGGTCTCAGAGCGAATCTGCAAGCAAGCATCAAACACCGGTCTGCACATGATCTGACCCACCTTCAGAGATCCCAACCAGGCTTCACTACAGAATCGATGTCGACGAATGGGCGCACACTGTCAACTCTCAGATGACCATTGGCAATTCCCCTCGTTCTTAGATTTTGAGGGAATGTAGATTTAAGGAACACTTCACAACAGACTAGGAGTTAGTCACCTTGATATCTAAAAATGCTACTTCCTGCTCATTAATCACTTCTAATATTGTGTGGGACTTACCACCTGCTGTACTATAGCACGCATAGTACTAGTTTCTGGAGATAAGAAGTTGGTCCCAGAAAATAGTTACATGATGTTTGACTGACAAAGGACTTATTTAGCATATATAAAGAGCTGCTATAATTCAACAATTTGACTACTGCCCGAGTTTTAGATACATTGCTACAAAAGGTATACAAGTGGGCAATAAACATATGGAAAGATGTTCAACATTTGTACCAGGGAAGTGCCAACCACTACACAGAGAGCCAAAATAAATCTTTCTTAAGTTGATTTATTTTAGGTATTTTGTCAGTTTAACGAAAGAACTGAAATAAAAAAGGAACTGGCTGTATGCTATATATACTAAGTGTGTCTAGGATGGAAGGCATCCGGGATGCTTATGCATTGCTGTTGTGGATGATCCGCGCTCCTGGTGAACCAGCAGAGTCAACCCTGTTGTTGGAAAAGCTGCCGTGGAGAACCTTCCACAACAGTTCCCCGTGAACCTCTGATTTATCTCACGGATTTTGTTACAATAATGAAAATTGATTAATAATACATCTACAGTGGGAAAAAAAAATCACTAGTGGCCTATAGGCCTTTGGAGGGGGAATGTGAAGGAGGATGGAGGGCATTGTCTTTTCAGGGCCTCGAGGGAGCTTCCTTACAATCTGCTGTCCTGCATGCCTGCCTTTGTTCTTTAGCTGAGACACTCCATGAGAATGTGTGGGTGCCCATTTGGAAATGTAAGAGTGGGTGTCCTTTCTGAAGATGTTAGTGAGGGGAGTGTGTGGCCATAGGGCTCTGCTCCTCCTTAAGGGGGCTACACAGGCTGCACCGCCTGATAAGTGACTAAAGGACTGAGTCTAGAAGTTTCTGCAGATTCAGTGGGCACATCCAGTCTGGCAAAGTTATGGCTGAGGTCAGGCTGAAGGCTGCTCTGAGTGGGTTTCCAGACTGACCCTCGTCCTGAGAGGCCCCTGGGCATATCTGATTGAGGTAAAGATGCAGCACCAGACCCAGACCCCATAGGAGACACCTGACACTTCAATGGCTACAACCCACTAAGCTGTGACCTGACAGGGACCCGGGGGTTGCGGTGTGTATGTGTGTGTGTGTGTGTGTGTGTGTGTGTGTGTGTGTGTGTGGTGTGCAGTCATGGCTGTGTATGGTTTTATCAGAAGTCGAAAGGGAGGCTGGGATGAAGCCACTTTCTTTTGCTCCCAGCGTGAGCGATTGTCAAGTGGAACAAGACGGGCTGAGCTAGGAAGACAACGGCCTCCTGTGTGTGAGCCAAGATGCTCTGAAATTTGGAGTAACTTGCTTTTCCCATTGAGACTCCACAACAGCAGAGGCTGCTGGATTGTTTCCACATGTACCCTGTGTGCCTGCCTTCGGCTGGGATCACTCCCAAACAGGGTCATCTCTGCAGTTGGGGCTCCTCCTTCCCGACAGGCTTTTCAGAGAACTGGCTAGCATTGCCAGAACTGGCAGCTTGCTTCCCTCATTAACAAAAGCACACTTTCTCCTGGCGATGGGGAGGCAGAAAACATGTCAGTTAATTTAGCCTATTGTTTGCTTTGGGCAGGGAAACAAACTGGTTTAGGTGGCATCCAAACAATGAAGATAGTTGGCCAAGTCCCACTGTTATGTTCCATGAAAAATGAACAGCAAGGGCAGAAAACCCACAAAGTCTGTTCCTAGCACATCTGAGGGGCACAGTGCCCCTGACCACAAAATCATTCACGTGCAGATCCTCTTGGGAAGCTGGCCTCACTTATAATATCCATATGTTTGGTCTTTGAGAGTCCAGGAGTTTAAGTGGCGACCTTTGGATTGAGTATCTAAATACTGGGCAATGTGCTTCAAAGACGGGGAAATTGACTCCAAACGCGTCATTTCAGAGAGGGACAGGGATGGCTAGAAATGTCCGTTTCTTAGTTTCTTTATGAGACAGTTCTGATCTTTAGAGGGAAACTGGCACTTCAGCTACAAATATGTCTTTAGCCAAGTTAAGTTCCTTGGTCCATCAAAGCCTAAGGAGACATGAGTGCCTCTTTGTATGATTGCAGGGTGACTGCCCCAGGGTTCCAATCACAGACCTAAGTGTTTTATCTTCCCTCTTCCCTTACACAGTAGTAATTATGCCTTGTTATCTTTTGAGGATGTAGAGGCTCAGAGTGATATGCAGTCAGTTTCTTAGAGCTCATGATGCTAGAAGAGGCCTTCATGATCAACTGTCAGCTCCAAAAAGGTAAGACCTGCCATATCGGGTCCCTTTGACATACCCTCCTGGGAAAATGGGCCCTCAACTGAAGAATTGCCTATATCAGTTGGCTGGCAGCATGTTTATTTTCTTCATTGCTAATTGATGTAGGAAGGCTCAGCCCACTATGGGCAGTACCATTCCTATGCAGGTGGGCCTGGGCTGTGTAAAAAATGGTAGCTGAATGTGAGCCTGTGAACAAGCTGATAAACAGTGTTCTTCCTTGGTCTCTGTCTCCACGTTCCTTCCCTTGTCTTCTCTTAGTGATGAACTAGCCCATAAGTATACACTGAAATAAACATTTTCTTTCCTAAGTTGTTTTGGTTATGGTGTTTATCATAGCAACAGGAAAGCAAGCTAGGACAGGAAGTCAAGTGTAGGAAAGGAAGTTAGGCCTACACACTTGAGGGGGACATTGGGACTCTGTCCCCTCCTCTTCTTTTCTACTCCCCAGATGCTCTGCGGTGGATGACCCTACTCTGCTAGATGCATCTACCTGATGAACCGCTTTGCACAGAAAACAACAGGACCAGTGAATCGTGAGCTGAAATCATGAGCCAAGATGAACCTGTGGGGGGCCTGTGATGGCCTTAGGCACAGAAGATATCTCATACACCAGGCGGTGGTGGCGCACGGCTTTAATCCCAGTACCTGGGAGGCAGAGGCAGGTGGATTTCTGAGTTCGAGGCCAACCTGGTCTACAGAGTGAGTTCCAGGACAGCCAGGACTACACAGAGAAACCCTGTCTCGAAACAAACAAACAAACAAACAAACAAACAAACAGAAGATATCTCATAAAGCTTTGTGCACTGATGTCCTAGCTCATGTGACCCTAGGTCTGCGTCTACTTCAGTTTTTAAGTTTTCCCCACTCTCCCTCCCCTTTCTCTCTTTCTCCACACAAATATCACATGGTCAAGATAACGTGACTGAAGATTATGCTGTGCTCATCATGAGGTCTACAAGAGTCACTCAAGTTCCAGACAGACAGAAGAACAAGTCACAGTGTAGCTATGTGATAAGAATTATACATATTGACATATTGCTGCATCGAAGTCACAGTGTATCTATGTGATAATTATACATACCAACATATTGCTGCACACCAAGTTACAGTGTATCTATGTGATAAGAGTTACATGTACCGACAATAGAATATAGACATGAAGAATTATACGTACCAACATATATTGTCACAGTGCATTATCTATCTGATGAAGAATTAATTATATAACATATAGAAAATAGACATAAAGAACTATACGTACTGACATATATTGCTGCACGCCATTCACAAATTTAGGTCCAGCTGCTTTCCTCAAATTGATTAATTTTGAGAGGTGGTCATAAGCCACAAATTCATTGAAGAATGTCTTGTAACCTATGAGTTTGGCGACCATAAAGCTGTCTTGCCAGTCGACTCCCATCATGAAAGAGAAGGGCATGAAGATATAGGAACAAATGAGCTGCAAGGGACAGAAGTGGTGACACTCATTAAACAGTGATTGCTTCGAATTCTGCCACACACCCCCTTGGTGATAGGGTTGTCCCTGCTTTTCTGGGCACATTCAGTTGCCCATCTTTATGTATCAGGAGTGTACGGTTGGTCCTCAACAGATCGGTGTTAAGGCTTGATTTCTATGTGGTGATGTCAACAGACACAAGACTCTTAAAATCTATGAGTGTCTTTCATGGGATATAGCATTAGTTCTCCGTGGAATGGACTAATTTGAGAGTGTTTAAAGAAGGTCAGCAGCTCGGTCCCCCCTTTCATTTCGAATGTGCCCTTTCCTCTTGTCTGTGATGCATGGGTCTGCGGGTGATCCTTGCCACATTTAATTTCTTGAGTGGATTTGAAGCCTTCAGAGTGGCAGGTTAAATAAACCTTTACTGTTATAGGCTTCCCAGTCCAGTGTTCTGCATAGCCCAGGAAGCAGAGCAGGGCAGGAACTGGGTAGAAATTGGGCCCTTGGAAGTAGCTTATATTTTGGGAAAGAGAAAATAATTGCTTTGGGGGGAAAGGGGGTGGCGACAGAAGACAGGACAGGAGTGAAACAATTGGGGCAGCAAATGAGATGTTTCTATAGTATATGAGAGAGCACAACATAGCTGACTAAGAAAGGCTCAATCTGTAGCCCATGCTGGCCTTGAACTTATGGCAATCCTATCTTGGTGATAGTGATTAAAATCCTATCTAAGTGATGGGATTAAAACGTGAGCTACCAAACCTGGATTCTTAACTTATTTTTAAACAGAGGTAGTCAGAAACCAAACAAGGCAGAATCATACCTCAAAACTCAGCTCTGGGTAGTTGAACATGCTTCCAAACCAAGACAGGGCAGAGTTCACAAAGGAGAGCAAGGCCAGGAAGGCGATCAGATTCGCAGCAATGTTTGCCACCAGAGGGATGGATGAGGATGCGCCCTGAGAGGCTGCCTCCAAGAGATTCCTCGAATCACTTCATCAAAAAATGGAAATTCTAGAATTACCAAGGCATATCTGTGGTGGTTCATATATGCTAGGCCCAGGGAGTGGCACTATTTGGAGGTGTGGCTTTGTTGGAGTAGGTGTGTCACTGTGGGCATAGGCTTTAATATCCTAGTCTTAGCTGCCTAGAAATGAATTTTGCACTAGCAGCCTTCAGATGAAGATGTAGAACCCTCAGCTCCTCCTAACCATGCCTGCCTGGATGCTGCCATGTTCCTGCCTTGATGACAATGAACTGAACCTGTAAGCCAGCCCCAGTGAAATGTTGCCCTTATAAGACTTGCCTTGGACATGGTGTCTGTTCACAGCAGTAAACCATAACTAAGACAGTATCTCTGGATCTATGGCACAGCAATGGCCTAGTCATAGTTGTCCGACATGAGGTGAACCCTTAGGTACCGAGTACTCAGTCTCTTATGGCCTCAAAATTTGATGGGCTTATGATTGTTGATGCTTGGCCATGGGGATGTGGGAGCCCACTGCTGTGGTACGTTTCTCTTGGTGAAGGTTGAATCCTGGGCTTTGGGTGCTAAGCATCCATTCCTACCTCTACTCCATTGGGTGCATTTATAATAATAAACCAAGAAGTGATGAAATCATATACATTTAAATACTATTTATCAAAAGTAGCTACCTACCAGGGACTGTTGATCTCCAGGCACTACTGACTATCAGTTAGAAGGAAGCCCATATCACCGCTACTTCATTAAAGACTGAATCCTACGGTGTGCTCTTCTCTGATCTCCCATGAACCCCTCTCATCTGAGAGGTCTATCCCTAAATTCTAAATTCCCCCACCCCCCAATTTCTTTACTATTTCCCTACATGGCTGCATCCCTACATAACATACGTGATATAACGCACCAAGCAAATCTTCATGGTTCTGGACTCTGTAAGTGGAACCTTTAGGATGCTATCTATCCCCTATCCCAGTCCTCTAGACCAAAAGTGTTTCCTAGTTTGGTGTTTGGAATGGATTGCATAACCCACAACAAGACACCTTGTGGGAGGAGGGATAAGGATTAAAATATAATGGTGATATCAACTGATATTTCATATGTACACACAAAGCCTGAGATACAATTTTATACAATACTTTAAATGTTCATTTATTTGCTGTTACTGTGTGCGTGAGTGTCATGTGTATGTATGTGATGAAGGCGAATGTGCTGGGGTAACAGGACAACATTGCGGAGTTTCTTCTCTTCCCCATCTTCATGTGGACTCCTGGCCTCTAACGCAGGCATCCAACCTTGCGTGGTGCATGGCTTTAGCTGCTGAGCCCTCTCGTTACTCTAGGCAATATTTTAATAATCTGTGTATAGAACAAAGCTGAGTGCCCTGGATTGTTTTTATTTGTGGCATCGAGATGCAACTAAGAAATGTTTCAGGTTTCAGAACAATTTTGATTTTAGGTTAGGTTTCTGAGTTTTGGGCGCCCGCCTTTCACCTCATCCCCTCGACAGGCTGTCTTCACACGCCACTCTCCCAGTTACGAGTATTTCCACGTAAATGAGGCCTAGAGCTGAGATGAGAGTTCATTACATCATGTGATATAATGAGATACTTATATTTCACATGTCTCACTCCTGCGGTCCCTCTGCGATTTTTAATTTCTTTTTCACAGAGCGGAAGAAAATGAAGCCACCTTTTTATTCCATGGGTGATCTTGGAAACAGCCATTCTGTAACTTCCCAGTAGTCTTCAAGCAGGGCTTAGTGAACACTGAGTGCATTTATCAAGAAGCACTTTATAAGAAAGGTGTGTTTGGAAAGGCTTTCATGAGTATTAAAGGAGGAGTTTGTCTTGTTTCCTAGGCCAAAAATCTAAGAGCTCACTGGGAAATTAAATGTGATCCATTCTAAGGCCACAACTGGCTGTACCTTCTTCCTATTATCAAAGTGTGATTTTGGCATCCTGGCCTGTACGGTCATTAATTAGATAACACCTACCCATTTTCCATCTTCATGGCACTCTTGAGGGTTATTTTGGGTTTCTCTGTTTCAGGCCAAAAGAGTTTGGCCACAGCCAGGGCTGCAGGCGCAGACATGACCGAGGCGGTTAGCAAATGTGTGGACGACACCTGCAGTGGAGAAGGAAGGGGCTGATCATTCCCAGTGGCCCAGTCAGAGGACAAGACTCATGTCACCTGACCTCCCCCTTGGGAGAAGCACAAAGCCTAAGTCTGATTATCTGGGGTGAGAGTTAATTCTGCATCATAGGAACTTAAAGGTTTCTCAACCTTTCTGTTGTCTCTCTGAGCATCCAGCGGATCCCCACAGCCCATACTTATCTCATCCTCAGTTCAGATGGGGGTATGAGAGGAGGAGCATGGCCTGCGTGCAGAGACGGAAAGTCCCCATTCTTCCCAGCTTGGAACCCTTCCTGTCTTACTGTTCCTTTATCCTGTAAACTACTCTTACCCAATATTTCTTTTCTACCCTCGTGTTTTGTATTATTCTGTATTTGTTTCCCTATGGTGATGGCTAATTTTGGTTGTCAACTCGACTGCATCAACTAAAACCCAAGGCCAGGGTGGTCCTGGGAGGGATTTCCTTAGTCAGATTGTTTGAAACAGAATGGTTCACACTGTGGACCTCAGTTCCTAGTGGAGGCACAGTTACAATAACATGAAACAAGCCGGGCGGTGGAGGTGCATGCCTTTAATCCCAACACTTGGGAGGCAGAGGCAGAGGCAGAGGCAGGCGGATTTCTGAGTTTGAGGCCAGCCTGGTCTACAGAGTGAGTTCCAGGACAGCCAGGACTACACAGAGAAACCCTGTCTTGAAAAAACAAAAACAAAAAACAATAACATGAAACAAACTTGGCTTTCTGTCTGCTTGCCCCCACTCTCGATGGCGAGTCCATTGCTGCTGTGCCGTCTCTCCATTGGTACTACAACCTACTTCATCTGGCTTCCAATGTAGACAGGAATCCAACTGCTTGCCAGCAGTCCTCCAGGTCTTCAATATCAGATTCGGACTGATGAGACAGCCAGGCCCAAGGACTGAACCACTACTGCGTTCATAGCCCAGTTAGCGTAAGACAGCCATTGTTGGGTTACCTAGACCATATTCTATCTTAGGGAGTCCTGATTATATGTGTTCCCTGCCCCATTCCCATCACACCTAGCTCATTGATGAAGGCAACATCCCTACCTACAGTGGAGCAGGTGACCATCTGTGTTAGCATCTTATCTATAGTGGGGCAGGTGACCATCTGTGACAGTATCCCTACCTACAATGGGGGCAGGTTCCCCATAGTGGGGACAGCATTCCCCAGCCTCCAAAACTGATCACTCTTAGAATTGGCTTTGTATTAGAATTTGGGTTTCTCAAAAATATTGATGGCAAGGTCTCATTCCATGAAATTCTTGTTTACGTGGTCGTGGGCCAGAAAACTTGGACCTTTAACAAGTTTCACCCGAACCAAAACAACCCCTTTCCAGGTGACTCTCATGAGAAGGTTTGAGAACTCCTGCTCCGGGTCACAGCTCCTTTCCCAAGTGTCAGGTATTAGCTTGGTTGGCTGAACTATTCAACACACACAAGACAAAACCACAGGGTTGGCTAGTTCCCAACAAAGCCTTCTACAAAACCCCAGCAGGATCTGGATCTGGCTCATTAGCCATAGTTTGCTGACCCTTGGGGAACATCTTTGCTAAGATTAATAATATAGGTTCTGGTTTTCCACACAGATTGAAGATTTTTAGGCAAAATAACCTTGTCATGGAACCTCACTGTGCCATGGTTAGATATAATTATATGAAGGGGGCAGGAATATGGACTCCAAGCTCTCAAATTCCCTGGGGTCACTACATTCAAATGCCAAAGCCACAGCGGGCTACTTTCGTCATGCTCGAAAGGGTGGCATGTTCTCAGTGTCACTTCCAGTCAGCAACAAGAAAGAAAAAGAAACCAAAAATAGGAAGTGGGAGATTGAATTCACTTTGACTTATGTTCCAAACCTTCTTACCCCAAAAGAGATGTATGCGCCCAATACACTTCCAGCAATCGTGGCAAAGCCAGCTGTCATAATGGTATGGAGTTCCGACTTGGTGACGTGTGGTAAATATGGTTGGACCAGTAGTGGAGACTCTGTCTGGAGACAAACATTAAATGTTGTTACCTTTTAAATGCCTAACCTTGTGTCTCTAATGCAGTTGCTAGAGTGACTCTCAAAACTTGTCCGGCAGTCACAGGACCTCTGGAAACGCAAAGTCTCCAAGTGGAATTGGAAATTCTAAAGGTGCCCCACTGTGTCCGTACTTTGATAGCTTTCTAGTTAGTTCTGGTACCCACTCCTTGGGGTCCCTGCATTCAAAACCAAAGTAAACTCTCTATCAGTGTGTGTAAATTTGTAATGTGTGAGGCTGTTCAAACAGTCCTCAACCTAGCTTTGGGCTGGATGCTAACAGAACTTGGAAGGCTCTCTTGAGGGTTAGCTGAGCATTGTCTGGCCTTATAGATGGGATTTCCAAACTGCTGTGACTTTGCATCTTTCAAGCTGACCTTGACAGACACATACATGTTTTGTGGAAATAGAGACCATTATAGAACAAAGAATAGAAGAGGCACCCATAGTTCCTTTCATATCAGCCAGGGTATAGTGTCAAAGGCTTGAGTTGCACTGGGGAGGGTGGGTGGCTCGAAACATGGGGCTCTCCACCAGTAATAGAAGCACTTTGGGCATATTAACTATCAAATCTAGTGCCACAGACACATGTGTGCAATCTTACAATTTTCTGCTCATTATTTCTAATTGTTCTGTGAGGTTGAATGTGTTGAGCCTCAATTTATACACTGAATGGGAGCCCTGTATGTGAGACCTTTTACCCTGCAGGTACCAGCAATCATCTAGAGATGGTGCCTTAATTAGTCCTGAGAGATTTTATGATTATAATTATTATAATTTCAACTCCTAGGGAAGGACGAATTACCACTGTACACACTAAAGACTACTTTAGGCTGGTGAGCCAGCCTTATGGAGAAGGCTCAGCCTGCCTCCAGTAGTTGTAAGCCTGGGATTTGGGGCTGTGTATTTTTCTGTGGCACGAGTTTGTCTTTGAGTTGGGCAGCTTTTCTGGCAGCACTGCCCTGTGGCCTCATCGGGCAATTCTGTCTTCCCTGAAGCTATGTGTCCCTCAAGCTGTGCGGCTTATTGTATTCCTGACCTGTGTGTTTCTTGGGGTGGCTCCAGTTTTGAGGGGTCATATTTCTTTGCTTGAACTGGGCCTCAAACAAAACGGTATGTAACCATCCAATGAGCTGGGGAAGTGACACAGTGACCTGAAAGCTTATGTATCACGGGAAGAAAAGCATCAGAAAGTGTTTGTGCAGGCTCAGGGGACGGGGAGCAGCTGGACGAGGCTGGACAAGGCATGTGTCTGTGCCTGTAGGATTCTTGGTTGGGTGGCTTTTCTTTGTCTCCTTCATCATCACAGCATTGCTGTGAAGCATGTGAGGTACCCTACGCACTCTCTGCAGCTTGAGGACAGTGCAGTCATTCGAGCTGAATAGCTGCCAGCCGCAGCAGAGTTGACCAAAGGCCTCAATAATGGAGAGAAGGTTTCTGGCAAATGTGTACATGAGATGCATTGTGACTTGACAAAATAATGGTGTTCTTTCTCTGAGCTTTCAATAACTCAGTTCCATACTAAAATAACCTTCCTCCCCAACCTCATCCTCTTCTCCTGGACACACACACATATGCACATACACACACATGTTCACATGTATGCACACATGCATGTACACACACTCATGTGCACACATTCACATATATGCACACATATATGCACACATATCCATGCATGTACACACATGTGTACATACTCACATGTAAGTATACACATGCACATACACAAACACATGTGCACACATGAACATACACATACATGCATACATGGACACACACATGCTCACATGCATGCACACATGCATGTAAACAACACATATAGCCACAGGCATGCACATGCATACATTCACATTTGTAAGTATATACACACATGCTCACATGCATGCACATACATACATATATACGTAGTACTAGGGATTTCTTATTTTACACTCTCCACTCTACCCTAATGAGATAATGCATCCACAGGGACCTCATCACCAGTTTTGGAAAGAGAGCATCCCCATCTGCAGCAAGCAGTTTGCTTTGCTTGTCTTCTGTTATTACAACTTACTTGCCCGATAAATATGTTGCCAGCAGCAACTACAGACTCAATGGGAGATGACCCCATCGTGACAAGCATTAGCCACCCGACCTAAAAGGAAGAAAAGGATAAAGTCAGCAGAGAACCGTTTACATAGCAAAGACTTAAAGGTCAGCTAAACAAAATCTAGTCTGTGTTAGGACACAAGTCTTTCGTGGCTGCTGTCAGGATGGTAACAGGGACCTATATGTTTATATAGGAAATTCATTCAGCCCACAGAGCTGATGAGCTGAGTCTTCCCACCTGAGTCTAAGTCTGCATCACTGTATCTACATTTGAGCAATACAGAAATGAGTTTTTATAGATTAAATAAAAGTACCATGGACAGAAAGCTTTTCTGTGGCCCAAGAGCGACTATGAGCGACAGACCTGAATCGTCCATCTATTTCTGGCTCTTTGGAGTAAATGCTATCACTCCCTGTATTATAGAAGAGGCAACTAAGGCACAGAACGGTCACGTTGTTAAAGGCCTGCCCCCTTGGGATACTGAGATGGACACGGTTGAAGGGGTTTTTCCTACTTACGTCAAATGAGCATAGTTTGGGGTTCCGCTTTTGTAATGGCTTTGTGGGAATAGCTTAGATTTAGGGTGTCTCCCAAATGTCTACACATTAAAGGTCTGCTCCTCTGCCTCAGTGTTACTAGGAGGTGGTGGCCTTTAAGGGGTGGAGTCTAAAATGAAGTCAGAAATTGTTGCAAGGTGCCCTTGAAGAGGATCGGGTTTTGCTTTCTAGGCATGTGCTTTGCCTGATGCTCAAACCATACTCTCTACTAAGGTGTGTGTGTGTGCTTTTGTGTGGCTGTAGGCCATGTGTATGGAGGTGTCTGCAAGGCCAGAAGAGGATGTCAGTGGAGTCGATTTCGAGGCACTGGTTGTGAGCAATGGGACCTGAACTCAGGTAGGGCAGAGGTGTTCTTAGCAGCTGAGCCATCTCTCTACCCAATTTGAGCTATGATGAAGGTGAGGACTCAATTGCAGGGACAGCAAGACTATGCCTAACTTGCTTTTAAAAATATCTTATGCCTGTATAACGTGCTCCAGAGCAGAAGCAATCTCTTGTTTCTATTTCTGTACTACCTGTGAGGCCTGGAGGACCTTAGGTACCCCGCAGGAAGCTGTTACTACAGAGCAGTGTTGCTTCCTCCTGGCATCCGACCTTTGTCCCCTCGATGCAGAAGTAACTTGGTTTGCAAATCAAAGTCCCCTTGGAGGTTCCTGAGGTAACATTCGCACTATGGACACATGCAGGATCACCGGTTGGGATCCAAGGACTCAGATGAGTATCTTTGTGGAGAGAGACAGGTGTGGTGTGAATGCCTGAATCACAGGTGTTAGGACTTTTGAGCCTGAACGAACTCTGCATCATCCACAGAGTGCCTCACATCCCAGTACCTTTCTGATGATCCACTGCATCAGCCCCAGATAGTAAAGCATAGACATCACAGTGCTGAAGAAAACCACGATGGGCAGGATCTGTGGGCGGGGCACAATTGTGGTCACCAGTCAGTGCTGACAGTACTGTGAGCATCCTGTACGCTTCCCCTCTGCCTCCTTTCTGCCCCTAGGAACATCATCATAGAAGCAAAGTCCCTCTGTACAGAAGACTGGGTCATCCAGCCAGCAGCTGCCCGCTGGACAGCCTCCGACTCTTAAGTTCTCTATTGCATTGGATTGAGTGTGTCTCCAGAAGTCTACACGGTGGGTATTTTAATATCTCTCAAATGCCATGGTGACAGTGTCTGAAATATAGCCTTCGGAAGTAGCTATGGTTAGAGGAAGTCACAGGCTGGAGAGATGGCTCAGCAGTTAAGAGCACTTGCTGCTCTTGCAGGGGACCTGGGTCAGTCCCCAGCGTCTACATTGCAGTTCACCACTGCCACAGTTACAACCATAACTGCCTGTAACTCCAGTTTGATGAGAGCTAAAGCTCTCTTTTGGCCTCTGTGGCTATTGCATGCATGTGATGCATATACATATATACAAAAAAAATACTCATATCCATTAATTAAAATTAATCAAGAAAAAAGATTAGATGAAGTCATTGAAATGGGATGCCCATAACTGACTTTACAGGTCCTTCCTCAGAGCCTGCCCCTGCCCTACCTCACCCTTCCCCACTATTGCCTAGCTAACTGGTCAGAGGCAACATGCCAGGACAATTTGTGCAAGGCCTAATTTAGAAAAATCTCTATTAATGATACCCTTAAAAACACACTTTGTCTCAGCATCAGGGTTCTTTTCATTTTAATAGGCGGGCATAGGAAAGGAATCTGGACTTACCTTAAATGCAAAGAAGTGGTCTGTATACTTTTCCCCAAAGACAAACCTGGCTCCAGTATCAGTGTACCCCAGGAAAGTCTGAGAGAGAGAGAGAGAGATAGAGAGAGAGAGAGAGAGCTCATTACACACACCATGAGCCACAGGAAGGAACCTGAGCCCCCCTGAGAGATTGGGGAAGCTCTAGTAAATTCATTAAGCAGACTTGGGAAGTTAGGAATGCTGAGAATCTCGGTTTAAATCATCCCTACAGGCAGACTTCCTGCCATTTCTGACATTCCATCTGACCTGTACTGGCTGTGGTTGTTGGCTCCAACAAGCCCTAGGCGCTATACAAGGATGAACCTAGTCACCACTACATGCAGAGAGAGGCTCTTTCTCTGTTTGGAGGAGCCATCTCAGAAGTGCGGCACCGCTTGGGCAGGATAATGGGGTAGGAAGGATAAAGATGTGGTCCAATGGATGACACAGCTAGCGGGCAGTGGCAAGCTTAATTGACTACACAGATGAACATATCTGACAGGCGCAACAAAGTGGCAAGCCTAATTTGTGCCATGGAATTAAAATTAGGGTACAATATTACAGATAAACTACCCACATTTAAAATGTCCTGAGGGCTACATCCAAATGTTAAAAGTACAAAGAAAAGAAAAGCAAGAATTATTGTTGTTATTATTATTATTATTATTGTTAATTATTATTATTATTTTGAGCCAAGGTCTCGTGAGCCTCAGGTTGTAGCCAAGGCTGGTTTTGAATTCCTGACCTTCCTGTCAGCTCACCAGCTCTCATCTGACCTGCTTACCTGAACTTGTCTCCCCATCCAATCAAAAGCAACAAATCCAGGCCTAGTTCTTAAAATTAAGAGCCCAAGAAGAAACTGTAGTCCAATTCCCCAAAAGACAGGCCTCCAGTAAACCTGTGGAGAAAGACGGAGACCATAAAATGTCACGCTAACTAGAACATTGTAATGCTGCTTAAATGAGCAAAATATACAGTAACGTTGGGTGCAGGGGGGCTAAGCTTTCAGAAATTGCAACAGACCCCTTTAGATTGTAGTTACCTTATTAGGAAGTTAATGGTGGCCATAGACTTCCAAGGGGGCATTTTCCCTTGGGAGCATTCTCACGTGTCCCTGAGGAAGCCCAAGCAGACAGCCTCAGAGAATTTTTTTCTAATTAATTAAATTTGTCCTTTGACAATTTCATACATGTATATATAATCACGCTGACTACACTCCTTCTCTAGCCTTCTTACTTCCCTCCCAGCCCTGCCTACCCTCCTTATTCTTACAAATCTCTTTCTCGGATTTCTGTTTGTTTTGCTTCATAAACAGGGTCCTCTGTGTACCTGGGGCTTTGGAGTCTGGTGGGTTTGGTAATGGGTGCACAATGGAAGCACAACAGAAGGCAATGACTCGCCCCTCCCAGAATTTATCAGAAGCTGATCATAATCCAAGAGTAAGAGATAGGACCCTGTGGTTGTAGGGTTTAATCATGAACTTGACATGCCAATAACTATCTGGGTCACAGTGAAGGGTTATTGAGACCAGGGCGACCTGTGGTTGTATTTGTTAGGGATTATCTTTATTACATTAGTTGAAAGTGGGATGGTTGTGGACTGTGGGTGGCACCATTCCCTACACGGCAGCTCCTGAACTGTGTAAGAGTTCAAACACAGATGCACCATTCATGGCTCTCTGCTCTAGACTGGGAATAACACGCCTCCGTGATTCACGCTTCCACCTCTTTAACTCACCCACGGTGATGGACTATACCCTAGAATCACGGACAAATGAGCCCTTTCTTCCTTAAGTTGGTTTTATCAGGGTATTTTAATCAAAGTAACAGGAAGTGAAAATAAGAGAGGCCCTATACAGGTCAACTCCACGCAGGGGTTGTATTCTGCCCTCTTCTGCTGCTTTTCCACGGTGCTCTCTGAGCCTTAAAGGAGATATTCTAAATATCTGACTTAGGGCTGGGTCCTCAGCCATCACACCTTGGGCAGCTGCAAGTCTCTGCCCACCCACCACCACTTACTCCAAAGAGAGGCCTCAGAGAACGTTTAGATAGACTCATACCATTAAAAAAAAAAAAAAAAAAATCAGGGCTGCGCTCACTCTTTATAAACCTGGGTGAAAAAGCTGAGAAAGTAAGGTAAACCAAAAATCCTGACGAATGACCTGGACTCAGAGAGTCGTCTCCAAAATACCTGGTCATATTGCAAATGTTACGTGTACAGCTACTTCTCCACTTGGAAAATGGAAAGGTTGTAATTGATTTTTCTGTGCTCAAAGGTTGTTTATCTGACAATTTATAAGTGAATTAGATGAGATTTGGCTCAGATGAGGGGTTCTTGTTCCACAATAAAGGGAGCCCATGACCTTGAGTGCAGACCTAAGATGATAGAAGAAATGTACTGTCATCTACGTTTAATCTCAGAGCAGAAAAGAATGGCTTAAAAACTCTGGGTTGATAGAATGGAGATGTTGATCTGAGCAGGGCAAATAATTTCCATTGCATTAGGTCAAGTTGGTCCCTGATGAATGCTTTTTCTGTGGGTCACCCTCTTTGCCAGAAGGGACTGCTACAGCTTGCCATCGTGATTTGCAGATAACAGCTTTAGTCTTATAACTCAAACCCATCTCATGGGCTGTAGGCTGATAAAAGGCAGGAGGTGGTGGGGGATAGGGGGAGGAGAGGAAGAGAATTTGATGCTAAGGGGCAAGAGTGTAGCAGGACAAATCTGAGAATAAAAAAGGCCACATTAAAATGGAATTTTCATAAAACACAGAGTCGAAGGCTGGAGATGTGGCTCAGTGGAAGGCTTGGTTAGTGTGTGCAGATCCCTATGTCAATCCACAGCCCCCCATTAACTGCGCTTGCTTAGAATTCCAGCACTTAGGAAGCAGGAGGGTCGGAAGTTCGAGGGCATCCCTGAGCGAGTTTGAGGTCAGCCTGGGATATATAAGCTCCTGCCTCAAAACTAAAACAGTGCAGGATTGGGTATAAGATACTAGTAATGGACCATCTGGGAATATGGGTCAAAGGAATGAGCTTTCCCGTGTGTGTGTAATGGAACCCCAAGTGCACACGAGGGACGTATTACTTGTGTAACTGGAAATCACTAAGAACAAAACAGCTCCGGACAAGCACCCTCGCCCCTTGTGGACTCGCACGAGGTGGACATTTTGCATAGTTAGATTTTTCCCAGTGACTGTTTTGAAGTCTTGGCTTCCCTGCCTCCCACAGCCAGTCTGTACTTACTCTGGTGGGATGTTTGGAAAACAGAAATAACAGGATAAGGTACATGATGAGTCCGCCAAAGGATACCAAGTTTTGTTGGCCCAGTTTGGCAGTGTCAAGAGACAGCCAGAGAATAATCGCCAGGATCAATGAGCTCCAGACCACCCTGTGAGGACAGAAGGAGGGAGCCGGGTCCTTTATTGTGCCAACTTGAATATCGTATCGAGGATGAAACACACAAAGGAAAACTGCTAACAAGATGACACACCTCAGAACCAGGGAGCCGTGCTTCAGACAGCTGTGGCCTTGTGACCTATGTCCCTCTTACCTCCTAGCTCCCACCCTCAACAAGTCCAAGGCTACACACATGCGCATCAGAGAGGAGAGAGGGTGTCTGTACAGGGATGCCTCGTCTCTGCTTAAAGGATCTTCAAGCAATACCTTAGCCTTCCTCTCTGTCCTTTTGGGGATGATATTACCTTTATGAGAGGATGTGTTTCCTGTAATTGGGGGACCTTAGCAGAGTTAAATCAGACTTCGGGTTCTATCTTCCTGTGTCTAGTAGATGTGATAGGCTGATTCACAGCTTTGATGGCCAAGTTGGGGAGGCTGCTGTGTGGTGATTGCGCTATCCTGATGAACTGGACTGAAAGTGGGTGAAGTGTCCAGGGTAAACCATGCATGTGCTTCACAGCATAGAGAACCAGTCCCTTGGACTATTCAATAGGACCATCTCTAAGGAGGGGAGAGCCCACAGTGAGAGGCCAGAGAAAATCCCTGGGGCCATTGTAAGATGTGGATTCCTTCAAGGGGGAGTCAGGTCCCCAAGGTCCCCAGGGAGCAGGTTCTATGAGCAGGAAGTCCTTTCCCAAGTCAGGTCTATCCTTGCCCTCATCTTGGTGCTGGCTTTGAGGCAAATCTAGAGTCAGTACATCAGGTGAAAGAAAAGGGAACATTTGGCTGGGTTTTCTCTAGCCAGGGATGGAAGGAACATCTCACACACTCACACACACACACACACACTCACACATACACACACACACACAGACACATACAACCCAAACAAAACTGAGGTGTCATTTCACCTTGGTCTTTATTTCCTATTTGAAAAATATAAATAAGCAACTAATAATAAATAAGTGAAACAAAACATATTCAAGATCAAATACAGTCCATGATTTCCACTTTGCAGATGAATTTAGTGAGATAATGCATGGCTATATAAAAAGAAAGAAGTTAGAAAAAAAAATGCAAGCTCACACGGTCAGCAACCTTTGCTGTCTTGTACTTATGAGCCAATCTTTAAGTCAGCACTGAAACCGCATGGCATCTTGAGCTGTTCTCTGACCTGGGGCAGGACAGACATTACTAATTGATAATGATCTCCTTGCATCAACAAACCCTCACTGCATGACTAAAACACTACTTTATCCTATGTTCTTGTCCTGTATGTAGGTATCTAGGTGTCTTTGTAACACAGACATGCAGATGAGCAGATTGTCTTTGGACTTTTACCAGCACCTCAGATAAGGGGCTTCTTGTGACACTTGAATAATTTTTAAGTGATTCATTATCTCATCCTGGTCTCATTCATAAAATGGAGGTACTATAATGGTACTATTGTGGTTATTGCACATATCAATATCCCATAAATGAGAATGGGATTTTAGAACACATTTTTGGAACAGTAGAGAGAGCCAACATCCCATCCCTGCAGTAGGAGAAATGTATTTACCATTTCAGCCAGAACCAATGCCTGTCGAGAAGCCTTCTGCCAGGAGACAGGAAATCGTCTATTCGCTGTTCATATTTGGCCATCAAGTGATCCCAGATGACAAAGAAGATGGTCACCAAGGTGATCACAAAAAGAGGAAGGGCTCTGTGGAAGTTTATCGCACAGGCTGCAATCACCAGGGCCAGGAAACCTGTCCAGGAGGCAAATTCAGATGCTTGGTACCCCCAAACCAGTGGATCTGGGCTTCCAGCCTGGTCTGACTGGGGCAAGGGGAGGCTTAGGCAGGCACTTGCTGGATGCAGGGGTGCTTGGTGTAGCTTCTAACTTCTCTAGCTGAGTCTTTTGTTTTTCTTTCAAAGAAGTCCCTAAGATTTCACCACGATGGAGAAAAAGATCCATCCTTCCTTCCTTCCTCCCTCCCTTCCTCCCTCCCTCCCTCCCTCCCTCTCTCCCTTCCTTCCTTCCTTCCTTCCTTCCTTCCTTCCTTCCTTCCTTCCTTCCTTCCTTCCTTCCTTCCTTCTTCCCTCCCTCCCTCCCTCCCTCCCTCCCTCCTTTCCTTCCTTCCTTCCTTCCTTCCTTCCTTCCTTCCTTCCTTCCTCCCTTCCTTCCTTCCTTCCCTCCCTCTCTCCCTTTTTTTTTAGTATCTTCTAAGTTCTGCATCCTCACACTTGGTTCCTGTGGCTGCATTTAAAGAACACAATTTAAGATAAGAATACCAGGTGTTAGTACATTTAATTCCAGCACTTAGGAGACAGAGATTGGCGTATCTCTGTGAGTTCAAGGCAAGCCTGAGCTCACTCTACATAGTGAGTTCAAGGACACCAGGAGCTATACAGTAAGACTGTCTCCAAAAGGGAAGGAAGGAAGGAAGGAAGGAAGGAAGGAAGGAAGGAAGGAAGGAAGGAAGGCAGGCAGGCAAGCTTCTTATTCTAAAAAGCCAGCAAACGGCCTGCAGGTTAGGTCTGGCCTATTACTAGGGAGGTGGCAAGCTCATGGTGTTTTCTTGTGTGCACTTGTATCCTCCAGTCAAGTAGAATTGCAATGCAGATACACCTTTCTACTCACATACTATCTGCGGTTGTATTTTTGTTACAATGTTGAAGGTCCAATATGGCCAGACCTAAGACTCTGTGGCCTACTAGAGGGAAGATGGCTGAGCCTTGCTGTTGCTGTTCCAGCTGTTGAACATCACAATGATTCTTGGCTTTGGCGGTGCAGCCTTCAAATGTCTATGGGCTTGAGAGGGAAGGTTCACATTTTACAGCCAATTTGTTTTGTTTTATTTTTGTTTTTGCTTTTTATTTTTTTACAATGTGCTTTGAAACCCTTTACTTTGAGAAGACAGAAAAAAAATCAGGGTACATTCTCATGTGACCGTAGGCTAAAGTCTGGGCCAGAAGGTCCTGGGTTTTGTCCTGTATTCGATCCCACATTAATGTTTGCTCATGTTTAACTTTGTATCGTGAAGTCTGCCAGTTGCCCAAGTAGTGTGGATTTGCATTAGCCAAGGTGTTTTCTTTCCAAGAGCCCCATGAGTATGGTTTGGAAGTATCCCTCTGACATTTGTGTGTTGGAAACGTAATCCCCACATCCATATTATGATGGTAGCAGAGGTGGGGCTTTGAGGAAGTAATTGCGATTGAATGAGGTCCCGAGGGTAGACGGCCACCATATTACTAGTGGCTTCAAAAACAGAGAAATAAATACATGGGTTAACCTGGGCTATCTAGTGCTTCAAAGACACACACCCCCACCCTGCCCCTGTGATTTGATGGAGTAGAAGGCCCTCGATGAGGCTGGCACCTTGGTCTTAGACTTCCCTGGTCCAGGACCTGGATAAACATCTGTGATTGAGCCTGCAGTATTCAATTATAGCAACAGAAAATGGACTAAAACAGTAAGTGACTTAAAAAAAAATTACCGGTTGACCTCATAAACAAGGCAGGGTAGCAGGCTGTGTTCTCTCTCTCTCTCTCTCTCTCTCTCTCTCTCTCTCTCTCTCTCTCTTTCTTTTTTTTTCTTTTTTCTTTTTTTAGACAGGGTTTCTCTGTATAGCCCTGACTGTCCTGGAATTCACTTTGTAGACCAGGCTGGCCTTGAACTCAGAAATCCGCCTGCCTCTGCCTCCCAAGTGCTGGGATTAAAGGCATGTGCCACCATCACCTGGCCAGGGTTGCTTGATCCACTCCACCCCTTCTCCCGGTGAGTGTGTGAGGCCCAGGGGAAGAGGAGATTTCTTTCTTTCCATAGAAAGTAACGCTTAAAAGACCCCAAGGAAAGACAACAGTCTTCCCACAGCCCTTTGGTATTTACCTGTCAGTAAAACGGCCCAGATGGTGCTTTGGAGAACAACTCTGTGCTTTCTACAAAACTCACAAATTGTATCATACTTCCTCTCCAAGAACCTGCAACATAAAAGCAAACAGGCCACAGAGGTGAATAGAATACCACAGCATGAAGTACCTAGCCTGTGATGCCCAGGTTAGGTCCTGAAAAGAAGCCATGTTTGTTGTTGTTTCTGAAGCCATATCCCAAAGCATAAATGGGATGTTCACTTTAGCTGGACACTGGTCATAACTTGGATTGGCCACTGACCGAGTGGCCTAGCTCTGAGGCGGATAACAGTAACTAACCAATAAACCACAGGCAGGGTAGGGATTCTGAGAGGAGGGCCTCAGAGTGTATCACATATACAATACATTGTTACCATGGGAAGCATTCACAACTAGAAGGATGCGTGAGGATGTGTACTGAGAATCTGAAACACTACCCTAGGAGATACTAGGAGAATCAGAGTGTGGTAAAGACTAAGTTTCTTGGGGTCTAATTCAGGAAAGGAAAAGCCAATAACTAATTTTTCTCAGTTGAGGAGATACTGTTTTGTTGTGTTAGCAACCATGATAAAGAGCCACTTTTAGTAGACCTTTGTCTGCTGTGCATTGGCTTCTTCAGCTCTTATCTTATAGTGGCAGGGAAAGTGTGTAATTCCAATGAATTGCAGTAATCTGGCCCTATGAAGCAAAGTCACTGCATAGACTTGCTTTGTTTGGTTGTCCAGGCTGAACAAACTCAACCCACTGGTGATTGCTTCAGTGCCATGATCATTAGTGAAACCCCGGAGAATATGATGCCTCCAGAGATCTTCTCATCCCTGGGTCAGAGCCTCATAAAATAAATGAAGGATGGAGCCTGGCAAGAGTTCTTGATGGTATTCACATGTCAAGACCTCTAAGCCCCAATTCTGATTTTTGAGAGACATTGTTCTGATGCCTAAGAATAAAACATTCTTCAGGGGCTGGGGATGGTCGGTGAGGAGCGCACAGCACTCCTGAAGAGGACCTAGGAGTGTTTCCTGGCACCTGTGTGGTGGCTCACAACCATCTACAGTCCCAACTCCAGGGGATCCGATAGCTTCCTTTGGCCTCCACTGGCACCGGATTACATACATGGTGCACAGACAGACATACATGCAGATAAAACACACTTAGACTAAAAAAATAGATAATTCTTTAAAAACTTCTATAGAGATATAGAAATTTAAGTAAAAATTTACATAGGAATTTAGAAAATGGACGTGCGTATTATAATATAGTATCAGAAATTCCAGACTCTTCACTTTCAAGTAGACTGCCTTTCCTTGTACTAACCCCAAATCAAGTTAGTGATATTGTTTCATCCATGTATGATGACTCACACTTATCGCCCCAGCATTTGAGAGCAGGCAAGAGGGTGGTAAAGGCAAGTTAAAAGTCGGCCTTGGCTAGAGAGCAGACCCTGCCAAGCACACACCTACTGGCTCTTCTGTCTTAGCGATTATAAAAACTTAGAATAATTCAAGGCCACAAGATAATAAAGGCAACAGTTTATAAAATTTTATCACATGTCCTTATTTTGTATGTATATGTGTGAACATGAGTGTTTGCAGAACAAATGGGGAAGTCCGAGGACAGCTTTCAGTAGTAGGTACTCTCTTCCGGCAGGTATGTCCTGAGGATGGAAGTCAGATCAGCAGGCCTGACAGCAAGTGCCTTTATGGTCTGAGCCATCTCCTTGGTCCAGTTTTCTGAGATTTAATGTAGGTTTTGAGAAATCAATTGCCATTGATAGATATGGGGAAGATAAATTGACTCCTTATGTATGGATTGGAGCCATTAGTAGGTAATTTATACCTTTAATGAGAAGACTGTCCTGGGTGGATGTAAAAATAAATTCGAGGTTCTGAGAGCAACATTGTTTCAAATGGACCACATTCATCACCCTAAAAGGCCATTATTTTTTCCAAGTGGCACTGGGTGGGTGGGTGGCACTGGAGGTGGTGACAGTTTCTAATGAAGCATAGTAAAATTTAAGAACAGAAGAGAATAAAACAAAAAGACAAAACATGGGATAAACCACACGCCGGGGTAGGCACTGCTGTACCCTTTCTGATGCTCATCTTCGCTACCATCCTCCTCTCTTTCTTCTTTGTTTCCTAGAGGCTCCTGTTCAATCGTGATCTGCCTGTCGCCCTGCAGATCAAACATCGGAACAAAGACAATAATGAGAACCTGGGTGTTATGAACTCTGGAATCCATTGCTCAGGGTTCAAGCAAGCAACATTCAAAACTTTCTTAAATTATTATGCAAGAAACGGCTTCCTTTTCCTACGTCATGGACAATTTTTTCCTTTTATAATAGAAATTTGGGGCCACACTTGTGTCCTTCCTCCCAGAGAAGTCTTTGACATTCTCGATTGCCATCTTTTTGCATTGGTTTTTATTTTATTTTATTTTTTATTTTTATTTTTTTAAATTTTTAATATTTTTATTACATATTTTCCTCAATTACATTTCCAATGCTATCCCAAAAGTCCCCCATAGCGGCCCTCACTTCCCTACCCACCCATTCCCATTCTTTTGGCCCTGGCATTCCCCTATATTGGGGCATATAAAGTTTGCAAGTCCAATGGGCCTCTCTTTCCAGTGATGGCCGACTAGGCCATCTTTCGATACATATGCAGCTAGAGACAAGAGCTCCGGGGTTCTGGTTAGTACATCCTGTTGTTCCAACAATAGGGTTGCAGATCCCTTTAGCTCCTTGGGTACTTTCTCTAGCTTCTCCATTGGGAGCCCTGTGATACATCCAATAGCTGACTGTGAACATCCACTCCTGTGTTTGCTAGGCCCCGGCATCGTCTCACAAGAGACAGCTATATTTGGGTCCTTTCAGCAAAATCTTGCTAGTGTATGCAATGGTGTCAGCGTTTAGAAGTTGCTTATGGGATGGATCCCTGGATACGGCAGTGCATTGTTTTTTGAAAAGGCAATTTGTTTGCATTTCTGATTTTTGTTCCAGTTTCTGTTGTAACCGATCAACACCAGACACCAGCTCTCTGCTTTTTTGGGAAGGGCTAAATGAAGTTCAAAGCAAGGGCTGTCTGATTCTCCCTTTACATTGAACCAGCCCATTTCCAGAGCCTGAAACCAAACTGAGGCTTGGCTTGCAGATATGAACACTTGCCTCATCCTTCAAGAGCTAACAGACTCCCTTGAGACTCACGTCCTCTCAACTGGGAGCACTGCCCTTGCCCTGATGACTTAAGAGCCTGTGTCAGAGTCACTTTTCATTGGCAATTTTCTTTTGGGACCAGTATGAGCTTTCTCCCAAATATCCATGACCTATCCTGTTTCCAGGCTAGCCCCCTCTCTCAATCCCACAATTCTTCAGCTGGTGAAGTTGCCATTGTATGTAGCTGGGAGTGTTTAGGTACACACTGGCTTTGAACACTCCTGGAGATCTACTGATGTTTTCTGCCATGTGCAGAATGACCCCTGATCCTCTGCACTTAAAACATCAGACCCCAAAAGATATCAAAGAGGACGTGTCCCATAGCACGTCAAAGACAGACACTATTCTTTCTGCCTTTGGTCATCTGTGTTTTCTAGACTGACCCTCAAGAACTAGGAAGGCATGAACCATAAGAAAAGAGGCTGAGTTCAAGGTCCAGATACCACAGTCAGGTCAGAGGTGAGTGTGCCACTTACATCTTCTTTTTAAAAGTTTTACTTATTTTTATTTTATGTATATAAATGCTCTGCCTGCATGTATATGTACCATGTGCATGCAGTGCCCACAGGGGCCAAAAGAGGGCATCAGATCCTGTGGAGCCCAGTTATAGATGGTTGTGAGCTGTCATGTGGGTTCTGGGATTGGTGAGAAGGTCCCTGGTAAGAGCAGTCAGTGTTCCTAACTGCTAAGCCATCCATCCATCTCTCCAGCTCCTTGTCCATATATATATGCGGCTTGGCCAACAATATTGGTAAATATTTAATTTAAATGATTGTTCTCAATGTGTCCCAAGCCACCTACCACCTATGAAATGCTTCTGTTTATTTCTTTCTTTTCCTTTTCTTCTTTTTCTTTTTTAGATTTATTTTTTATTATATATACAATGTTCTGCCTGCATGGATGCCTGCAGCCCAGAAGAGGACACCAGATCTCACTACAGAGAGTTATGAGCCACCATGTGGTTGC
The DNA here is from genome assembly GCF_978045245.1 of Mus caroli. NCBI lineage: Eukaryota > Metazoa > Chordata > Mammalia > Rodentia > Muridae > Mus > Mus caroli. The sequence goes on along the minus strand of NW_028227270.1, from coordinate 61,751,928 downwards.
TGGGAATTGAACTCAGGACCTCTGGATGAGCAGTGAGCGCTCTTAACCACTGAGCCATCTCTCTAGCCCCATTTAATTCCTTCTTATCTTTTAACATGGACACCCAAATCACCCTCAACTCTTGTTATCATGGGTGACGTTCCATCTCCCAGTCAGTACGGGACTCTGTACATTTCCATTCCGCGCCACCACCTGCTGACCACCGCTGCCTGCTCAGCCCCCTGTGTGCATTCCTGCTGAGTGTCCTTGTTCAGCATCACCCAAGCCCCATGGCTGCCAAAGCCGCTGCTGATTGGCCTGCACACTTGTGTTACAGCTGTGAAATAGGGAGTTATGCTTTGTTCTTTCGTCAAACAATTGAGAGCAACTGTAGCAAAAACAAACTGTAAACATGGAGGCTTCCCATACATCCTCACACGGTCCATCCTTTGCTGCCCACATCCTCCACTTGTTACCTCAGATGAACCTACTACATGGATGATCACACAGGTCCCATCATTTCCCTCCATGGGTGTGACGTGTGCTCTTGGCCATCAGTTTATTACATCTGGAAACCCAAGTGGCTCTGTCTACCATGAGGGATTTTTTTTCTTCTTCTTCTTAATTAAACTATTTGAAGTGGGAAGACCCAGTTTTAATCTGAATCTTTGGAAGTGGGAAGATCCACCTTAAATCTGGGCCACACCTTCTGCTGGCAGCCAACGTAAAGGGCAAGGAAGAAGGAAGCTTGCTCTCTGCCTGCTTGCTCTGGCTCTCTCTAGCAAACCCATCCCTTCACTGGCCTTGAACCTACTTCCTCAGGGTTTCAGTGTACATTGGAGACCAGCTGAGACATCCAGCTTCCTGGATTGAACAACTGCTGGATTCTTAGACTTTCCCTTGGTAGACAGCATCATTGGACTAGCTGGCCCAGAGCCTGGAACCCAGTCTAACACCTCTCCACCCCCACATAGTCATGTTATAAGTTCTATCCCCGTAGAGAACCCTAATACAAAGGTCGTTTTCTAGTGTGCTCAAATCTAGGTTTGGATCTTCACCTCCATAGTGTTGTTCAGAGTGCTTACGGTGCCCTGAGAGTCCCAACGCTCACCCCCACTTCCTCCCTGACCCCTGGAAACCACTATCTCTTCATCCCTCTAAGGTTTTGCCTTTTTCTACTCAGGATGATGCTACTGGCATGGTACAGGGTGTTCCCATCTTAAACTGGATTCTTTCACTTCATAATATGCACGTGTGGTTCCTTGAGTCCTGTTTATGACCTTGTTGTTTGCTTCTTTCTAGCTCTGAAAAATATTGCCCTATCTGGTCTGATTGTGGATTTTTCAATTTTACGGGTGCGTATCTCAGATGCTTCCAGCATTTTCTGATTATGAATAAAAGCCACTGTAGGCACGGTTTTCATGTGGACTAGTTTGGTTGCCAGAGGACACCCGTTGCACAAACACTGCACAATATATCAAATAAGATAAACAGTAAAGTAAGATGAACAGTGTGATCCAATATGGATAGCACGAGACTGTGTCTGCATAAACACGGGCCATGCTCCAAGGTACAGTGATTTTCTCCTACTTCACCCCAACTTTCATCTTCCGTTTTTTTGCTGCAGTAATTTTCCTAGTTTTAGGTACTCTTTAGAACTGCTTTTCAAAAGGGTGATCCACATGAGCAATTACTTGCTTTGTTTTTTCCAGCAGTGGAAGGAATTCTGCCTAAATCTAAAATACAAATGAAGCAGCATGGAGCTCCTTGCCAGACATGGTGGTCCACGCCTGTAATCCTACCACTTGGGATGCTGAAGTCAGGGAATCAGGAGTTCAAGGCCATCCTCTGCCGCATATTGAATATGAAGTGAACTTGGGTCACGTGAGACCCTGTCCCTTCCAAACAAACAATTTAAAAAAAACAATAAAATAAAGACAAAACTCCCCACCACCACTATCAAAAGCCCCCAAGACCTGTGCAAGCTAAGGATTTAGGTTCCATGGAACCAAGGGAGAGGCACCTCTCTTGCCTCCCTCCTTAGCATACCAGTGCTTTTCATCTTTCACAGGAAGTCCCACACCAGGCTAGACCTGACTCGTGCCTCTGCCTCTTAGTAACTGGGGCTACAAAGCTGAGGGTCCATGCTTGCCTAAGATGAGGCTTCTTGCCTTGAGATGGCTTCCCTTTTGGGGGAAGTCTGAGGCTGGTCTGCAAAAGCGAAGTCTCATCGTTAGGGTGCGTGTGTTTTCTGTCTGGCTCTGCCCTAAACACACTAAGCACACTCACAGGCAGTGCAGTTTTCTCCATGGTAACAGGTCCTTGATCATCCTCCACACCTGCCCTACCTGTTTGGCGCGTCCTTGTTCCCCGCTTTGCACAACCCTGCTCCTGACTGTGCTGTTTCCTGGAGGGCTCTGCCCTTCAAGGTCTTCATCCTAGGAAGCAAGCAGAGTGAAAAACACTGACTCTGTGTCAGAGCCCAACACAAGGGTCCTTCCGCAAAGACTCCCGGAAGAGCCTTGAAGAGTGGCAGAAGCCGAGACTCCGTGTTTAGATGAGGCACCCGGTTCAAGGAAGTGCCAGGGAATCGTGGGCCCAAGGAAAAAGGATGACCTTGCTTTGTTTTGCGCTGATGGGAACGATCAATGTGCTGCACGTTGAGGAAGGACTGCAGCTTCCCACCTTAGGCCCTGATGCACGGCCTTTACCAGGTTGGGGTCCTAATGTTTCATCTGGGCAGGTCAGTCACCCCTCAGGAAGGCAGATCGATCTTTAAGCCATGCTCAATCGATAGAAGAAATAATTATCTTTTTAATGAGATAGCATACTTGTCAATCCCAGAATTCCTGGCCCTAGCACGGGCGCATACAGAGCCCCAGCATCACGCCGCTGCTTCCTAAGTCTGATTAAATTTGAGAAGCAAAACCTTGCTTTTTCTTTCCCTCTTTTTTGTGCTTCTGCCCATGATTTCCCTAACACTTCCCGCTTGCTTCTTTCTCAGAAGTTCCCTTCTGGCAGAGTGGCTGCTTGCCCACATGCTGCTCCTGCGAAGTTGTCATGGCTGCATCTCTCTCCTCCAGTAGACTGAGATTTACAGTTGGCTCTCCTGGGGTTTTAATCTTAAACTCTAATAAAATCATCCTTATGGGTCTGTTCTTAAATCAATCTCTCTCTCTCTCTCTCTCTCTCTCTCTCTCTCTCTCTCCCTCTTTCCTTTCTTTCTCTCCTTTTCTGTCTTCCTCCTCCTTTTTCCTGCCCCTGCCTCCTCCTCCTCTGTTATTTTGAAGCCTGGACTCACTATGTGGCCCTGGCTGGTCTTGAACTAACAGAGATCTGACAGCCTCTGTCTCCTGATTCCTGATTCCTGAGTCCTGAGTCCTGGATTGAGCACTGCCACTCCCATCTTTAAATTCTTGCAAGGAGATTAAAACCGCAATCTCCCTGTACCATGTGGCACCTCTGATGGGTCTCCCCAGAATTCCTGGTAGTGGTACAGGAGGAAATGTATGTTTATACAGAGAACGAAAAAGAGGGCAGAGACGTGTAGCCCTGGGAACTCTACTTCTCTCCTGTGGTCATGAATTCTTACACTTTCCTTAACGCTAAATTGAAAACAACAGGACCCGGGAGGCTGAATTACATGAGTGAATAATCCAGGGTCTCTAATTACACACGCGAGCCTCGGCAGGTCGTACCACCCCGAACTTCAGGCGTCTATTCACACAGCAGTGTGCTCTTTCTGGCTCTCTGCAGAACCCTGGGGTTTTCTCACTGGTGGAGCAAGCTTCATTTTCTCTCTCTTTTGTAGGCTGCAGCCTTCTGATGCCCCCTGCTGGCAGCAGCTGAGACCTTTGCTGAAGGAATTGAGGGTTTTAAGTCAATGAACACGGAGAGTGTATTTGGGGGTGGAGTGCTCCCTGTTTTGCACGCGCACAGAGGAACCCTGGGTGTGTTTCCCCCGTGTTCTCGATTGCTCTGTCCAGTGGACTCACAGCTTGGTCGTTGTATTTCCAGGAAGAAAATCAGCGAGGATTTGAAACAGAAAAAGGAGTTATTGTGGGTGTAGGTGGGTGGGTGGTAAACAGCCAGCTTTTCTCTTTCTCTGTAAATTGGAACTGTGGGTCTGTAAAAGAAGCTAATAACCACCTATTAGCCAACATTTCGTTCTACTTATTAAGCAGATTACTGACACCTCTGTACCTAACACCTATAAGAATGCCTGTCCTCAGGGCAAAACCTCGAAGTATGCCGGCTGAGTGGGGGAGTCGTGGGAACCATGTGTATGTTTCTAAGCAATGAAGCAGGGGCCTAAACCACTCATATGCATAAAATGAATACAACTTTAAAAGATGTTAAAATATATTTCTGATAGAGTGTATATACACTATTAACAGTTAAAAATAAAACACTGAGGTTGGGAAAGTTAATACATTGTGGGAATCCTCTCTTCTTGGTCCCTGGGAGTGTAGTGAGCTGTGCTTTTCTCAAGCTCATGCTAGCTGGGCATGGTGGCGCACGCCTTTAATGTCAGCACTTGGGAGGCAGAGGCAGATGGATTTCTGAGTTCGAGACCAGCCTGGTCTAAAGAGTGAGTTCCAGGACAACCAGGGCTGCAGAGAAACCCTGTTTCCAAAAAACAAACCAAAAAAGCTTATGCCGAAGTCTTCCCTTCCCATCCCCTGCTTAATGAATCTATAAATTAAGAAATAGTTATTTAAGAAGTTTTCCAGGTGTGTTGCCTTACATGTTTAATCCCAGCCGGGAGGCAGAGACAGGTGGGTCTCTGAGTTCAAGGCCAAGCCTAGTCTATAAAGTAAGTTCCAGGACAGCCAGAGCTACATAGCTAAATCCTATCTCAAAAATCTATTTGTTTATTATTTTATGAGTGCTACACACACACACACACACACACACACACACACACACACACACCCGTAGTTCCCATGGAGGCCAGAAGAGGGCACCAGATCCATGGAACTGGAGGTGCTCAGAACCCAATGGTTCCTCTGTGGGAGCGCTCTTAACCTCTGAGCCATCTCTTTAGCCCCTTAAGTAACAATTATAAGTGGACAAATTCGTGAGCATAGGAGCCCCTTCACCTTAGTTGCACATTGAGAAGTCTTGGGTTTGCCTCTGGAGCTGTCCATACTATAGTATGTAAGACTAGGGGAAGAGACCTAGGCGTCCAGGAGTGGAGGCTCCAGCCCTGTGCTGAGTAACATTGTTATCATTTAGATTCTTAAACAGGAAGCAGGTTTGGACGGTCTGCTTAGCTATTTCACGGTTTCTCTAACAGGGTTGCTTTTTCCCACTGGGATTCATAAGTCCTGGTTATATTTACATGAACGTCATGGCTTCCTACACCAGCGTGTTGCTGTGCAGCGTCCACTTTGGGGTTCCACTCCACCCGAGCTGTTGGGACAGCAGCTGAGGTGACCCTGCCTCCCCAGCTCCACTAGGCAGCTAGCCTGGCCTTAGTAGACTGCGCCCTCACCAGCAGCTTTGGGCTCCAGCTTTCATGTACAAAATGTATAAAGATGAAGATCTCAGGGAAGCTCCTATCTTTGGTCAGAAGAATGGGATCTGGGAGCCAAAGGGATGGCTCAGTGCTTAAGAACACTGGCTGTTCTCGCAGAGAACTGGGTTCAGCTCCCAACGTACTCATCTGCCCTAAAGATGAGAATATCATATACTAACTGTGGTCCTCAAAAAAGCGAATCCAACCGCCTCACTAGTCACCTTGCTGGAACACTCCGACGATGTATTTGAAGCGTGTGCTGCTTTACCATTGTTTGCTTTGCTACTCTAAAAACTTCACGAAACTGTTTGGGGTTAACCTAAATCTCTCTTCCTAGGCGGTGGCCACTCAGGCTTGGCTCCAGAATAAATGTCCTCTTCCCTTTTGAGAGCTGGTTTGCTTGTCTGTGTTTGTCTCTCCCTTCCATCCGTCTGAGCTATTCCAAACGCCACTGCCACGGGAAACGAATACAAACAAGTGCTGGAGAATGTGGTAACTGCAAGAAAACAAAGGAACCTAACCAAGCCCTCTTGGGATGCCAGCTTGGCAGCTGGCACTACCTAGGAGACGAGCTTCCAGGCACAGCGGTGAAGGTGATGTTGGTCAGGTTAGCTGAGGTGGGAAGACCCACAGTAAGAGAGAGCAACAAGGCTCCCTGAACAGCAGGAGAGGAAGAAGCAAGACTCTGACCAGCATTCAGGTTCCTGATTGTGGGTGCCATGTGATCACGTGACCATGTGCTTCGAGCCCTTGCTGCCTTGATGTCTCTCCCACTGGGAGTTCCAGGGTTAAGTCCTTTCTTCCCTAAACTGCCGAATTTTTGTTTGTTTGTTTGTTTACGATTTTATTTTATGCCAGGCAGTAGTGGCGCACGCCTTTAATTCCAGCACTTGGGAGGCAGAGGCAGGTGGATTTCTGAGTTCGAGGCCAGCCTGGTGTATAGAGTGAGTTCCAGGACAGCCAGGGCTATACAGAGAAACCCTGTCTCGAAAAACAAAAAACAAAAACAAAAACAAAAAAAATTATTTTATGTGTGTGAATATACTTTAGTTGTTTTCAGACACACCAGAAGAAGGCATCAGATCCCATTACAGGCGTCTATGAGCTACCATGTGATTGCTGGGAATTGAACTCAGGACCTCTGGAAGAGCAGGCACTGCTCTTAACCACTGAGCCGTCTCTCCAGCCCCTGTTTGTTTTTGTTTTGTTTTGTTTTATTTTGTTTTGTTTGAGACGGGGGTCTCTGTGTACCTCTGACTGCTCTAGAACTGAACGTGTAGAGCAGACTGGCCTTGAACTCAGCCTCCACCTCCTGGTTGGGATTAAAGGCGTTGCCACCAACAGGCCTAAACGCTTTTGCCAGTGTATTCTATCATAGTGACAGGAATTAGTGTAAAAGATATTTTGGGACTCTAGGGGAAAAAAAAAAAGACCGCAAACAACCCACTTGTTGAACTGAGGCGTGCTGTTGCTTTTCTGGTGTCTACAGAGTAATCAGTCACTCTTGTGAACCCAAAAGGAACTCCTGACTGACCGACTAGGGCAAGGTTAGTCGTGATGGTCATGGGCATGCACACGTATGGGCGGTAGTGAGGTTTCCAGCAAGTGGAAGCGGTTAGCGGCAAAGGCCAGACTCTGATTAGGGCCCTGTAAGCCTTTGACTTTTCTCTTGACCTATGAGGAACGGCAATCTCTCCACACATTCTCCCACAGGAAGAGACTCAACCACCACTAATGTGACTTCTAAGAGCTGAGAGAGCAGAAGAGGCTGACTCCTGAACTCTTCAGAGCAGTTAGAGCTAACTTAACTCCAGTAAACTCTTTCACTGCCCCCTAGAGGTGGAGAGAAAGCTTCGCCGCCCAGAGCCTTGGGGGAAGGCAGACAAGTCCCCTTGGCCAGAGGAGGAGCCTGGCTTAAGTAACTGCGGGTCAGCAAATACTCCTACCCTTTCCTGCTTTTTGCAATGTCCACGCCTCTGACTGGGCCGGAACCTCTCCCTGTTACCTCATTCTTCCTCAGAAGGCCCACTCATCTCTGGAGAAACTGAAGCCAATTACGGAGGGAAATCAGTCCTCGCTGATTATCCTGGTATCAAGTGTCTTGCCTTGTTCTTTCTGGGAAGAAATATCCAAAGTGCTGAATCCAGCCTCTCCTCTGACTGCTTCTTAGATGTTGTCTGGATGAGGCTGGAGGCTAAAGTCGTATGGATGCAGAATCCCCCATCCACTCACTGCGTAGACCACTAAGTTGTCTTTCTTTCCCTCTTTCCTTCTTTCTTTCCTCCTTCCTTCCTCTCTCTTTTTCTTTCTTTCTTTCTTTCTTTCTTTCTTTCTTTCTTTCTTTCTTTCTTTCTTTCTTTCTTTCTTTCTTTCTTCCTTCCTTCCTTCCTTCCTTCCTTCCTTCCTTCCTTCCTTCCTTTCTCTCTCTCTTTCTTTCCCTTTCTCCCTCTCTCTCTCTCTCTCCCTCCCTCCCTTCCTTTCTTTTAATATAGGACAATTATAAAAGACAATAACCAAGATAACAGTAGAATAGGGTAGGTGTAAATTAAGAGGCATTCCACTTCAACAAGGAAAAGCAAAACATAACTAGCTGATCACTGTTGTTATTTTAAAATTGGCAAATGTGTATTGGTCACATTGGTTAGGGAGCAACAAGAGGTTTTTTGTTTGTTTGTTTTGAGACAGGGTTTCTCTGTGTAGCCCTGGCTGTCCTGGAACTCACTCTGTAGACCAGGCTGGCCTCGAACTCAGAAATCCCCCTGCCTCTGCCTCCTGGGTGCTGGGATTAAAGGCGTGTGCCACCACGCCCAGTGCAACAAGAGTTTTTAACTTTCAGAAATAAAAGATCTGTACCGATGGCTTTGCTGCTGCTGTCTGTGACACCCAGACTATAATTTCAAACCCAAATAAATCTTCACACAGAAACTCACGCATGAGTGCTATATTAATATCCTAAGCAATATAGAATTATGCACGAGATACCACTTTGGACAAAGAGGAGACACACAAGGAGAATGTATTTTGTTCAGTTATGTCTAAAACACACACAAATGTCATACCTCTGCTTGTTGATGGATACAGGAAGCCCTCTTTCCAATTACCTTAAAACTTGCTGTCGCTATTGTCATATAATGCATTGAATAACATCCATTAGCAAATGATTTGCAACTTTTACTGAGTGTTAAGGATATATTTAATTCTCTTTCATTTGTGTATAAATGAGTCATTTCAAACTTAAGGACACATACAGCAAGCCTTGAGGATTTTATCTACAGGTTCATATACTCATGTTAGCCTGCTGCTTCCGCTTCAAGAATTAAAATAAGTGCTAGGAATAGCTCAGCAGTTAAGAGCAGTTAAGCGATCATGCAGAGGACCTAAGCCAGGCCCCAAGACCCACATGATGGCTCATGGATGTCTGTAACATGGGTTCCAGCCCTTTTCTAGATTCCTCAGCTACTACATGCAACTGGTACACATACATGCAGGCAAAAAAACACTCATGCACTCGAAATAAAAATAGATTTTAAAAACTTAAAAAAATATTTTCAGAGAGGAATATGAGATTAGTTTGTAAATAACCATCTTATATTTTAAATCTGGCATGTTGTTAGAACATACTGAGATAAGGTAAGGACTATATTTTTTCCAAGTTAATATGTTGAGAACATAGAACCATAATTCTACAATAAACCAGTTTTTTTTTTAAAAAGCAAACAAGTGAGCTTTTTGGTTCACATGTACATTTATAAACAGGAAAATTTATAATAGAAAATTCACACATTAATACAACTTAATTGCTGGGCATGGTGGCACATGCCTTTAATGCCAGGATTCAGGAAGCAAAAACAGGTAGAGGCCAGCTTAGTCTATATAGTGAGTTCCAGGACAGTCAGAGCTGCATAAATCAACCAACCAACCAACCAACCAACCAACCCAAACCACAAAAAACAAACCAAGCAACCAACCAAAAACCAAAACCAAACAACACCAAATCTTAGGTATGAGTCACGGCAGAGAGGGTCAGCGGTTCAGAGTGCTGCTGCTCTTGCAGATGACCCAACTCCCATTCCAAGCAATCACACAGTGGCTCACAACCACCAGTAACTCAAGCTCTACGGGGCCTGATGTCCTCTTCTGGCCTCTGTGGGCACCTGCACTCATGTGGCATAGGCTCACACAAACACACATAATACATAGGGATAAAAATTTAAAACATAGCTAGTCCTGCTGGTGGCACACATTTTTAATCCAAGTTCTTAGGAGGCAGAAACAGGTGCCTTCTTAGGCCATTCAGATCTATATAATGAGTTTCAGGTCAGTCAGGGCTATATGGTGAGACCTGGTCTTGAAAAATTTTTAAAAATTAATAAATAAAAGAACCAAGATTCACCTTAGCAGGTGTTGTAGTAAGAGTTACTATTGCTGTGCTGAAACACCATGACCGAAAATAACCTAGGGAGGAAAGGGTAATTTGGCTCACACTTCCACATCAGGGGAAGAATTCAAGCAGGGCAGGAAGCTGAGGTCAGCGGCTGACACAGAGGCCACGGAGGGGTGCTGCTCGCTAGTTTGCTCAACCTGCTTTCTTATGGAACCCAGAACCACCAGCCCAGGTGTGACTCCACTCACAATAGGCTTGGCTTAGACCCATCAATCACTAACTAAGAAAATGTCCTACGGCTCAGTCTTATGGAGGCAGTTTCTCAACCGAGGCTCCCTCCTCTTGGATGACTCTTGTTTGTGTCAAGTTGACATAGACTAGCCAGCACAGCAGGGTTGCCAAGAAAAGTGGCATTGTGTGGCAAAGTGTTGCCACTGAACACCTTACCTTGTAGATTCATTGTTATTCTATAAAGTCTAATGTTACAGAAAGAAACAAAAGCATTAGTCTGTTTCTTACATAGTGTGCTCATGACAACAGTCCCCTGCCTCCTCTTCTCAAGTGCTGAGACAACAGTAGGCATTGCCGTGCCTGGCTCTCCCATTCTTTTAAGGTTGGTTGACTTTTGCGTCCATAATTTGTGTTGGATCAAACATGATCATTTCTGCCTGATTCTAATTTCCAGTATGATTTAGCCTGCCTTGTTTGATGTAAAGGAAGATATTCCCCTGAGAACTTCTAAGATGCATTCTGAAATGAGAGGACTAGAGAAGACTATAAACACCAAGCCCCTGATTCTGAGAGCAAGTGTGTGGCCAGGCCTTTTTCCCGATAGGCAGGCCACAGTGTGATTCTCCACGTGTAACTGCTGAACTTCTTTTCCGTGGTCTGAACATGTGCCCCAGGTTTGTTGTAGTCTGAATGTGTGCCTCAGAGTTCGTGTGCTGGAAACTTACTCCTCAGTGAAAAGAGTTGAGAGCTGGGACCTTTGGGAGATAATCAGGGCTCCAGTGATAAATGGATTATGTACTTATTTATTGCCAGAGTGGGTTCTTTACTGAGACAGTGGCTTGGTAATTATTATCATTTGCTCTCTGTCACTGTGATAAAACACTGATGAAAGCAACCTGGGGAGGAGAGGGTTTACTTGGCTTATCCGTCCTGAGGGCAGTCCATCATGGAGGAGGCGGAAGCTGAATCTCACTGCAAGAACTGATGCAGAGACCACAGAAGATCAATGCTTGCTTGTGGTGGCTTGCTCAGCCTACTTAGTCCACCTGCCCAGGGATAGTGCTCACTACAGTGCACTGGGCCCTCTGACATCAGTCATTAGTGAAGGGAAATGCCCCACAGGCTTGCCTGCAGGGCAGTCTAACTCCTCAGTGAAGAGTGTCTCTTACCAGCTGACTCTCATTGATGTCAAGTGGACACAACCTCAACAAGCGCAATCGTAACTCTGAGGGGCGCTCTCTTGCTCTCTCCCCTACCCCTGTCACAGAAGCCCGGGACGAATTTCCCACCTCCAGAACTGTGAGGAATTTCTTTCCCCTTTAGCCCGCTCCCTGTTACTTTATTATTTTAATCCGATCTCGGTTGTTTTAGTATAGCAGGAAATGGGCTTACAGTCTTCCTCCTGTGCACCTTCAATATTTGCGCTGTTATAAATTCTTCTTATCCTGGGGCCAAGAATTCACAGGTAGGCACCTTTCCTCGCCGAAGAAGCCAGCCGTTTCTTTGCGCTGCTTCCTTGTCTTAGATTTACTCCCTACACGCCTGAGTTTCAATGTTTCCTGTGTCCCTAAATCCAGCTTTTGTCACACAAGGCTGGAGTCCTTTTTAAAACGTCCTTGCCCTGTTCCCCTGTCCACCCTAGGGCTATCACAGTTCAAGTATTTCCTCCTGGATTCAGACTGCCATCTTCCTCTTGCTGTGCTGAAGGACTGTTCTCCTCAGCCCTGAATGTTCCAGAAGTATCCTGAATTCCCTCCTAAGCATCCCCATTCATCCCTCCAACGACCAATAACTGTACAACGGTGGGAGAGGCACCTGTGGATGGGTGAAGGAATGGCGTATAAGGTTCCTGTGGCTGGGGAGTTCTGGCACCATAAATTAGATAGCTGATTGTTTAACTATTGTTTCAATGACAGCTATCAAGACACTCAAGGTGCCCGTACACATCTTCCTCCCCCCTTTCCTCATGGTGCTGGGATCAAACCCAGGGCATTGTACTTGTGACACAAGTGCCCTGCCAGTGAGCTATACCCCCAACTTCAAGATGCCATGTCATAGGCTACTTTGAATGAACTTGGCTGTACCTATAATTTCAAAAATATAACTTGTTTATTATGTGAAATAGGCACCAGCAAATCATCAGATGTCGGGAGAGCGAAAGTAAAGGGGTAAGTACTTCTGAGCAGCTTACGGTGGGTTTTCTTGTTTGCAATTGCCCTTTTGGTTTGCCACACTCAGTCATGGTGAGAAGTCTTTTCCCTTTTAAGCTTTCTTTTCTCTCTCTCTCTCTCTCTCTTTCGAAACAGAGTCTTATACTATAGCCCACGGTTTTGACGTTCAGTAGAGAAGGTATCTTAAAGAGAGACACGTTGGCTATCAAACTATCCAACAGAATGTAAAATATTCCAGGAATCTCATGCTGGGGACAGGGAAGCCCCCACGCTAGCCAGAGCGGGAAGAGATTTCACACAGTTTTGATAGCAGATCTTCAGGCTTGACTAGAGCAGACACAGGGAAGGTCAAGGGTGAGTTATGGGCGGGACCACATCTTGGCCAGCAGTGCTTAATTACACAACCCTCACCCTTTGCTCCTACACCTCAAATGGATGGCCTTGAAGTTGACGGGTTCCTTCCTCTCTCCAATAAGTCTCCTTTCTCTGCTTATCACCATTATCTTTCACTAGGGCACTGGGGACAGGTGGCTTAATCTAACTTGTTGGGCCTGGCAGAGTCCAGGCTAGACCCAAAAAATCTCCTGTAACAGGATGGGCCACAAACGCACCATTCCCTGATCTCTGCCTCCCAGGTGCTGGGGCTCCAGGTATGCGTTGCCTGCACAATGCCTTAGTGAGTTGCCCCAGTGAGAGACGGGAATAAGACATTGTGGGTGGGGGCTGGAGAGATGGCTCAGTGGTTAAGAGCACTGACTGTTCTTCCAAAGGTCCTGAGTTCAAATCCTGAGCAACCACATGGTGGATCACAACCATCTGTAATGAGATCTGACGCCCTCTTCTGGGGTGTCTGAAGACAGCAACAGTGCACCTTCATATAATAAGTAAATAAATCTTAAAAAAAAAAAAAAAAACCAAAAAGATATTGTGGGTAAAGTGCGGGTAGGTACAGGTGGTGCCAAGGGACAGTGGCAGTCATCACTGATGCTCTGAGCCTGTAACTTCCTCTTGGAACAGGCCATAAACCATGCAAATTAAGGTTGCTTCGTGGTGATTAACATACAATTATAATAATTTGGTTTGAGGCCAGATTTGTCTATGTAGTCAGTTCAAGACCAGCTAGGGCTACGTAGCGAGAGTTTGTTTTTTTTTTTGTCTCTGTTTCTCTGTCTGTCTGTCTGTCTGTCTGTCTCTGTCTCTCTTCTCTCTTCCTATCCTCCTTCCCTCCTCTTTCAAAAACAAATAACAAACACATTTGAGGCCAACTTGCATTGCATGTCCTGTGAAACTGAGCTCAAATTACATCTGTGAGGGGTTTCTAAATTAACTTGGCCATCAAGTCCTTACACATAAAAGGGCTGCTGATTAAATAGATACGGACTAAACAGAAACACATGCAATGCACTTACATACCAGAAAAAATTTTAAGGAAAACATTTGTCTAAATAATAAAGAGGTAGAAAGGAGCATGCCATAGTTTGCTTCAGATGTCAACTTGATACACCTGGGAAAAGGGGGCTTCAACAAAGAAAATGCCCCACAAACACGGCCACAAGCTAATCGGATGGAGGAGGCAAATTTTCAGTCAGGGTTCCCTCTCCCTGGATAGTGCCAGCTACTCAGAAGGCTGGGGCAGAAGGATCGCACATTCAGGCCTGCACGGGCGCCTACCTCACTGAGATCTGGTTTCACATAAAAAGGGAAAGGCTAAGGACAGATCTTATTGGTAGAGAGTTTGTAAGAGCCTGGTCCCAAAGATCAGTATTGCGGGGAGTCACGTGGGAGGGGGGCTGGGACAGCGTCTTTCCTGGCCTCACAACTGCGGACCCCAGTGTTTGATACAAGAGGGGCGTGACTTCATACTCAGACTTTTGACCTGCTTTCTTCTGAACCCAAACAGCACGTACCAAGTGGTGTGAGATCACTGCTGAGGTCCGCGCTTTCCACTCACTGCCTAGGAGCACCGTGGCAAGGGGCGGGGCCTCCATTGCTTTGGGGCTTTTGGTTCTTTATAGGACTATGATGCAGGGCATTCATTGACCTTTTTTAAAAAAAAAACTTTAAAAATTACTTTTTAAAAAATTAATTTTATGTTACGTATGAGTACTTTGCCTGCAGATATGTTTGTGCACCGTGTGTGTGCCTGGTGTCTGCAGAGGTCAGAGGAGGGCATCAGAGACCCCGGAAGTGGACCGATGCATGTGAGCTACCACGTGGGTGCTGACAACTGAACACATATTTCCTGCAAGAGCCGCAAGTGCAAGCCGGGCGTGGTGGCGCACGCCTTTAATCCCAGCACTCGGGAGGCAGAAGCAGGCGGATTTCTGAGTTCGAGGCCAGCCTGGTCTACAAAGTGAGTTCCAGGACAGCCAGAGCTACACAGAGAAACCCTGTCTCGAAAAACCACCAAAAAAAAGAGCCGCAAGTGCTCTTAAGCACCGAGCCATCTTTCCAGCCCTCACCTATTTTTTTAAAAGAGTTTATTTTTATTTTTAATTGCGTTTGTATGTGGGTCTGCTTGTGTGGATGTGCATATCAGTGTGGGTGCCATCAGAGGCCAGCGGCATTGGGAGTTAGTGTGACCCTGGTCCTCTTTTTCTGGTGGTTCCTGCTCTTAATGGCTGAGAGTTCATTTGGATGAGAATCAAGTAGAGAAGTTAGGAAACTGCCTGAGTGGTGTGTACGTGTGTGTGTGTGTGTGTTGAGGTGTGTGTATTTGTGTACATGTGTATGTGTGTGTGAATGCTTATGTGTCTGTGTACATCTGTGTATATGTGTCTTGTCATATACACTGTGTGTGTATCTCTGTGTGTGTGTGTGTGTGTATATGTGTGTGCATTCAAGTGTGCCCTCGCATGTGTGTGTAGGGTACAGAGCCACATATCCTGACTCAAGTCTGCCTGTGTAACCTCTGCTTTTCCTGCCTTACCTAGAGTGTAGCTTTTCTCTTTCCCATCTGCGGTACCTCCTGTTTATCACTGTCTTCCCATTGGCAAGAGGCCACTTGTCATATCAGCCAAGGTCTCTGCCACACTGAGTACAGTCAGTACCTGGGGCACTGAACGCAGGCTTCCCTGCCCCCTGGGCTGCCCTGGCTTTGGTCTCCCAGATCTGTCTTCCTCCTCTCTGACATGAGGGCCTGTGCTTTGCTGGGGAATGGCCCAGGAAATGGATGGCCCCATGGGCCAAGAGGAAGTGGCACATTTGGCGGCTCCCGTTCTTCCCTCTGGACCTGTTACAGTTCACCAAGCACCCCCTCCGTTGTCTCCTTTGCTTTACCTGCACAGGCCAGGGACTTGGTGAGTTTTTCCTTTCAAAGCTTCCTGGCCTTACTAACAAGGCCAGGGCTCCCTAACTTGCTCTTCTCAAGTGTTCCTGACACAATCAGATCTGATGGTAACTCTCAATTCGGGTTACTTTAATTAGAAATGTTTAAGCTGGGTGTGGTGGTGCAAGCCTGTAAGTCTGGCAGAGGGTGGGGGTGGGGAGCATCTGGGAAAGAGAGGCAGATCTCCAAGTTCAAGGCCAGCCTGGTCTACAGAGCTAGTTCTAGGAAAGCCAGGCCACACAGAGAAAACTTTGAAGTGTTGTGAAGTTCACAAAACTCTAAAATGACAAAGCTGAAAGGAGGGGGGGACACTGAAGGAAGTTGAGGGGCTACTGGGTCACAACTTCACTTTGCTAGTCTCTCAAAGGTGGGGAGGTAAGGCTAACATGTCACAGATTTGCCCATCTTGGTCCTTTTCGGGGCTGTGGCTGACACTCTCTTGTGGCATAAAGAGCTTACCTCACATTAGCAAGCTGCTTTCTGACCTTACTTCCTGGAGAATTTATACCATTACTTTAGATCTAACTATCCCCGGGCTTGCTAGTCTATTCTAGAATGTTCTTGAGTGCACAGAATACAGAAACCCAATTTTAATTATTTCACTGATTTTAGAATTGTGGGGCCAGGATCTTGTCGTGAGCAGGTTGCCCTGAGATATGTCTGCAGACATGGGTTATATTGCTGTCAATCTGCCTTTTTGTCCTCCTCCAGTTTCTTGCTCCTCCTACCTTCCCATTCCAGCACTGATTCTTCCTCATAAAACACAACATAGAAATTAGCTCGGGCAGTAACGTCCTGAGCTCAGTGTTTTCCTTCTGTCTAGCCTGGGATAGTTGCTCAGTACAGTTTGTGGATTGAATAAAAGATTAAAGTGGGGCTGGTGAGATGGCTCAGCAGGTAAGAGAACACTGACTGTTTTTCCAAAGGTCCTGAGTTCAGTTTCCCAGCAACCACATGGTGGCTCACAACCACCGTAATGAGATCTGATGCCCTCTTCTGGTGTGTCTGAAAACAGCTACAGTGTACTTACATATAATAAATAAATAAATCTTTAAAAAAGAAAGAATTAAAGTGTATATAAAATGTTCACTTGGCACAGGTGGAAAGTGACTCCCTGATTTCCCAGGCATGGTGAGGGCCCCTTCTATGCCAGGAACAGATTTTGCAACACTGAGTGGTACTAATTTGTCATTGTTGATGACAGTCAAACAGTGGCCTTCTGTTTTTGGCTCCCAGTCTAATGGCTGGCACAGTGTCAGGGCTCAATAACTTCTGCTGAATTTGTAGGTCACACTTTAAACAGTTTTGGCTCTCAGAAGCAAAGTAAAACAAAAACACAGGTGTGTGGGCTGGAGAGTGGCTCTGTGAGAGCAAGAACAGTTGCTGTAGAGGCCTGGACTTCCCTTCCTAGCATCCATGGGCTGGGCCAGCCTGCCTCCATCTTAAAGGGAAAACCAACTTTGTTATAAGGTCAGAATACGTTCTTTTCTGTTTGCTGCACAATTCAGGTTGAAGGTGCTTTAACTGTGTCTGGAATTTGACATGGTCCCTGCCTTGTGGAATTTGATTCACACCTTGGATGTAGTCTACTCTGATAAGGGTTTCTGCCAGGGAATCCCAAGATATCTTGAGACATTCTGACAAGATGATCTGTCTGCTGTGTGCTTCTGTACAATCTGCTTGCTAAATCCTTGTGTCACCAAATTCCCCAGTTTAGCTGGGCGTGGTGGTGCTTGCCTTTAATCCCAGTACTCGGGAAGCAGAGGGAGGCAGATTTCTGAGTTCAAGGCCAGCCTGGTCTACAAAGTGAGTTCCAGGACAGCCAGGGCTAAACAGAAAAACCTTGTCTTGAAAAACCAAAAAAAAAAAAAAAAAAAGAGGCTCCCTCAAATCTTGACTTGGAGAGAGTCAGTTAAGACACAGGACAGTCTTGTGCCCCTCAGCCACAAAGGAAAGGTGCCAGCCAAGCAGCCATGGAGGGTGCTCCCCCAGAAAAGTGCCACTATTTAATATGTTTTTAAGTTTATTAACGGCTCCTGGGAATGAACTGTCCAAAAAGAACTTTGGTCTTGTTTTTAGTTTTTTTTTAATTAATTAATTTATTTATTATATGTAAGTACACTGTAGCTATCTATCTTCAGACACACCAGAAGAGGGTGTCAGATCTCATTTCGGGGTGGTTGTGAGCCACCATGTGGTTACTGGGATTTGAACTCTGGACCTTCGGAAGAGTAGTCGGGTGCTCTTACCCACTGAGCCATCTCACCAGCCCCTCAAAAAGAACTTTGAAAGGTAGGTGTGTGTGTGTGTGTGTGTGTGTGTGTGTGTGTGTGTGTGTGTGTGTGTGGTGGTAATGGGACACTCCTCCCCCTCTTCCCCTCCTTTGTGAACTGAAACCAGGGTTTTAGGAGTGAGCACCAGGCAAATGCTCTTCCCAGTCCACAGACTTCCAAGAGCCTCAGAAATCCTGGGACTATCACACATAGCACATGACCAGGAAGACTGATTACAAAGAAATAATTTAGTCAAGTCACGAAAACTAGTAACAACAGAATGCCCAGGAGGCGGAAATAAGTTCATTGCAGGTTCAAGGCCTGCCAGAGCCACAAAGGAAGCCCCTGTCTCAAAGACAAAAACAAAATAAACAAAACCCTAATGACCCATGAGAAACTAATTTTTAGAAACTGCCAGATTGTATTTTAGAAAGCTCAATTTTAAATAAAAACTTTTGAAACACACAGATGTGATAGCTCATATCAGGGAAAGGAGTGGCAGGTAGAAATGCTCAGAAGGACTCGATGTCAGACTTAGTCGGCAAACACACTACAGTATCTATTTTAAATGTGTTCAGAAAGCTGAAGGAAATCAAGCTTTTAAAAAGCCTGGACTCTCTACTAGAATTCCAACTAGAGAATATTGACAGAGAGGTTCAGCAGGCTGGGGGCATATAGATCAGGTGGTAGAGTTTTCTCAGCAGTCTTCAGCCCTGGCTTCCAGCGCCAACATCTCATAAACTGGGTGTGGCTGCCACACCAGAAATTCCAGCATTGGGCAGGATTCAGGGATGGGGCTGAGACAGGAGGTTCAAAGCCACCCTCAGCTGCATAGCAAACTCAAAGCCAGCTTGGGTTACATGAGATCTTGTCTCAAAAAAGGGAGTAGGGAGAGGGGACTATCTAAAAATCTATGGCTGGCCATGATAACACATGCCTTTAGTCCCAGTATTTAGAGGTGCAGCCAGGTAGGTTTCTGAGTTCAAGGCCAGTTTAATTCACATCATGAGTTTCAGACCCCTCAGAGCTACATAGTGACACCCTGTCTGTTCTGGCTAGATGTATGTTAACTTGGCCAAGCTAGAGCCACTGGAGAGGAAAGGGCCTCAATTGACAAGATTCCTCCAAAAAAAAATAAGGTTTTGGTAAGCCTGTAAGGACATTTTCTTAATTAGTGATTGATGTGAGAGGGCCCAGCCCATTGTGGGTGGGGTCACCCCTGGGTTAGTGGTCCCAGGGTCTATAAGGAAGCAGGCTGAGCAAGGCATGAGAAACAAGCAAGTGAGGAGTACCCTTCCACGGCCTCTACATCAGCTCCTGCCGCCAGGTTCCTGCACAGGTTGAGTTCCTGTCCAGATTTCCTTCTGATGATGAACGGTGATGTGGAAGTGTAAGCCAAATAAACCTTTCCTCCCCAACTTACTTCTGTCCACGATGTTTTATCATCGCAATAGTAACGCTCAGTAAGACACTGTTTTAAAAATAAATTAAAAACAAATACACACGACTTATAAGACAATGGCAAAGTAGTGGCTAGAAGGAAATCCAGAGTTGCTTGCATCACAAGGAGATAGATCTTAAATCATGGGCTGGAGAGATGGCTCAGCAGTTAAAGAGCACTGTCTGCTCTTCCAGAGGACCAGGTTGGACTGCAGTACCCACAGGCAATTACAATTCCAGGGGGTCTGACATTCTCTCCTGGCCTCAGAGCACAGCAGGTATGTGCATGGTACCCAGACATGCATGCATACACATAAAATAAGTCGTAAAACGATCTTTAACCAATGACCTGGCCTTTCACAGAAAGAAACTAGGAAAAGAGCAGCAAACTGAATTGGATGGACGAAGGATGCTTAGGAGGGTGAGGGCTGGAGTCTGCTTTCTAACACGTGCAAGGACCTGGGTGACTCACAAGCAGAGGAATCCAAGAGCGGAATGAAGGCGTGTGAGACAGAAGCTAGTACAACAGAGTACAACAATGCAACCAAACGGTGGCATGTTCAAAAGATCAAAATCGGCAGCTGTCTAATAGTCTGATAAAGAAATATAAATAGGAAGGAAAAAAAGAGGTACCTAACTTAGAAATGCAAGTGCGGGCGATGGCAGGACATAGAAACACTGCCTAGGGAAGTGGTGACCAGTGGAGCCTGCTCTGTATTCTCGGCCTAATTAATCCCTAAGGAGCAGGAGGCTTGCCTCTGAAGGAATCACTTCAGGAGTGTTTGAACCAAGGCCTAAGCCTGAGAGCTCTTCCTGAGGGCGTCATGGCTGTGATTCTGATTTTAGTCCCATGGGTTCTTTCTGCCCAGATGTAAGTTAAAGTAGGCACACACTCGTGCCCACTTTAGCAAACAGCAGACCCTTAAACAAACAAACAAACAAACAAAAAACCTTTCTTTACCCAAATAAGTAAATAGCTGGAGAGGAAGGTGAGAGGGAACAGGTTGACATGTTGTAGAGGCCGGCGTGGTCTACAAATTGAGGTCTAGAAGGACAGCCAGGGCTACAGAGCGAAACCCCTACCTCGGAAAAACAAAGAAACAAGCAAACCAAACCCAAACCAAACAAACAACAAAAACAAGTCACTATCCTGCCCTGCATTTTATGGAAAGGCCTCTCCAGCCAAGCTTGTCCTGAGCTTTGAGAACCCAACCCCCTGAGGAGCCTGCATGTGACCCCTTATGGTGATGCCCTTTCTCCCCAGTCTCTGGGATTCCACCCAACCGTGAACTCATCTATACCTGCCTTTCAGCAGCCCTCATCCCTGACAGGACTTCTGTGACCTCTCCAGTGTGATCTCTGCTGAGCAGGCTTTCTAAACCTGCCTGGCTGGGTCCCCAGCCCATGCACTGAGTCACTCAGCCCGTGCTCTGTGTGCAGACTGGAGGTGAATTACCGGACTCTGGTCCTGCTCCAAGCCTTGCCTAAGTGGGTCCCACCCAACATTTTGTTTGTGTTTTGGCATTGTCTGTGGTGCTGGGCATGGAACTCTGTCCCTTGTGTGGGGCAGGCAAGCCTTCAACCATTGAACCGTAGGGCTGTCCATGTAGCCCAGGCTGGCCTCAAACTCAATGATTCTCCTGCCTCAGCCTCTGAGTGTGGGGACTGTGGACAGGTACAGCCATACCTAGCTCAGCTGACTTCAGAGCAATCATAGGATCTGAGGGTCACCTGTGTAGGACAGAGGACATCTAGCTAGAGTCCCTTTTCTTCTACCATGGATGGAACTCAGTCACCGTCACCAGGCTTGGCAGGAGCCATCTTTTCTGCTAAGCCATCTCTCTAGCCCCTCGACTGCACTTTCTGCTGTTAGGGTTAGATCTTTCAATTCACAAAGGGAGGCTGTCTACACTAGCAACTGGCATTTGTACTTGCTCATCACACCTCACTTGAGTGAGTCCAGAGCCTGGTCTATACTGTGTAGGTCTGTGGAAAGAGGATTTTTGCACCACAACAAAATTGTCTAACAAACAACAACAACAAAACCCCACAACAACATAAAAAACTGGCCAGTATGCTGTGTTGATTGATAATTGTGGAATTGTGTTGGTCCACACTTACTAGACTGGCTGAACTTACAAAGTCATCTGAAAACTGATGAAGCTGGACAGAAAAAACAAGACCTCACACCCTTCCGATGGGTCTAAATTAGCATGAACATGTAGGAAGCCAGTTTGGCATTATTAGTGGACGTTGAAAGTATCTGGACTTGGTGGTGTGCTTGCTCTGCATGCATGAAGTCCTATCATTGACCCCACATCGTTTAATTCAAGCATGGTGACCTCCACACCCCTCATCCCAGCATCTTCAAGTAAATGGAGAGTCCAAAGCTAGCCTGGGCTACAGGAGACCATGCCTCAAAACAAAACAAAACACCAGGGCAGCAACCACAAACAGCACAGCTATGTCTCAATGCCCCAGAGACTCCACTGCTATGCCCAACCTAGAGTAAGCTGTTTCTGGTGTTCCAGGAGGGTGTATGAGTGTGCCCAATTCTACATGAGTTTTAGAAACTCCAAGAAAATCCCCAACCTGATAATACCACATCCATTCACATTAATATGTACGGGACAGAAACCTTATGTTGAAGCAACTTCGGGGAACTGAAGAGTCACCCATAACATCACAGCTAAATCTTAGGACTGCCATGGAGGCTGGCACGAAGACTTCATCTTCATTCTGCCTAATTCTATTCATTTGAAGAAAGGCGAAGGATGCATTTTGTGCTTCTGGCTGTAAGGTTTAAAAGCAGCACAGATGCTGTATGGTATTCATAACTGGAGGTTAAGGATAACCGCAAGCAGGACAGGGTTAACCTGTGATCAGCTCTGTGGGCCAGCGAGGACTGTGGTGTCTTGTCCTTCCCGCTTCTCTGCTTTGTGGCTTCGGTTGATGCTGTGGTTGTCTCCCGTTCCCGATCACACATGACTCTGCTCAGCGTTCTTGGTGGGTCACTCTCTCTGCTTCCTTCTCCCAGTCCTCTCTATCTTCCTCATTCTTTAAGCCTCGCTGGTGTAATTACACTTGATGGAGACACTTGGAATCCCAACCAACTGGCTTCAAGAGGAACTCACTCCTTACCTTGTGACAGCCTTTCTCTTGGATGTCCTTGCTAGACAAGAGGAGTGTCTTCCAAGCTGACATCCTGGATTAGAAAACTCCACTTTCTGTAGCCAAGGTTACTGCACCTCAAGAGCACGTACGTATGTCCTACACACTTCTTTATGGAGTGGGAGATTCACACAGTGGATTTTCTCAACAGCCCTGACATAGGGAGCATTCTGATCCTATCTAACAGAGGAAAACCAGAAGTTCCAAGGGACCGTCTCTTACACCCTGTCCCCACCCTGGAGCAAGTAGCTCATTCCCTATCTCCACACACACTCATCCTTCAACAAGGTCATGAGAAGCACCTGTGATAACCTGGCAATGCAGACGTCCTCTTAAGCACATTAGCTCATATGGACCACATTGTGGGGGATACCACTCTCCTCCTCACCCTGCACGCCCGCCCCACCCCCAGTGCAGGCATGTCACTCTCTCTTATACCCCTAAGCCTCTGGAGCCTACTGCCTCTCTTGCTCCACTGACCCCTCCTCTGCTCAGTAGGCAGCCCCACCTGAAGTCTCACGACACCACGGTACCCTCATGGCTCCCCAGTGGGTTCAGCTCCAACTCCACACTGATTGTCGTTTTCTGTTGTATCTTCCTGTGGATTACTGCCCTGCTCTGTTTTTTGAGGGCAGAAGCTATGGCTGTCTCCTTGAACTGATCCCCCTTCCCTCTTAGTGTGGGCCATCATAGTAAGGGGGGCACCTAATGAGTCTGCCCAATAAATGCGAGTTTACAAAGCTCTGGTAAAACAAGCTTCGGAAAGAGTGGCTCGAACTCTGTTTGCCAGGATGGTGTCTGGGCAGTGGTAGAATGCTGGGCTTGGCTTACCAGCTAAGAACACCGAAACCTGGCTATGTCCTGCTGGGATAGAGCAACAGGGTTTAAATAAATGGAATCCCGACTGCACATTCTGTCTGTGCGGCCAGCTGCTGGTGACAAAGATCTCCTCAGATCCTCTTTCCCCCTAAATCACTTCCACTTTGACTGTTCACTTTGTCTCCTACACCAACCCTGGCTCTCTTCTGAATGGCAGCTCTCAAGTCTGAGGTGCTCCTTCCCTACCTCATGCTTATGAGGGGAATCAGGCTACGCCAGATTCCAAGTAAGCCAGTGTCACATTAGAATGTGTTGAGCTGAAGACATTGAACCAAAAGCAGCCTCCACCCTTCTGGTCTTCCTAATGAAGCCCACAGATTTCCCTTCCATCCTGCACTCAGGGAAGAGGGGTCAGCAGACACGGTTCCGAGACAAGTCTGCACAAATAAACCTGGAGACAATGCCCCCTGACTTCCACTAACTCTCCAAACATTTCTAATCATTTTGCATTAATTTATTGGGACCCTAAAGCCCCAGCCTCTTGTCTTTTCTGCTTGGCTCTCCACACTACACATAAACGGTACTGTGCACACTACACATAAACAGTACTGCATATATGCCCTGGAGTTGACTCGTGTGGACACGCTGCCTCTTTATTTCTGAGACACAGATGCATGTGAAATTTAAAACGCTGGTAGAGATTACACGCTCCCCCACCCCCTTCCCATCAACTTGTCTTTTATCAGTTTAATTTCCTTATACCTATAAACTATGGGTTGGGCACCGTTGTGACTAAAGGCCAGGAGTCGGGGAGGAGACCAGGCTTATGCAGGCACTTTTGCCCGCCACTTGTGTTATTATTTAAAAATTATGTTCTGCCCATTAAGTGCCCAGGAAACCCAAGGGTAACTGAGCCTTCCCTGTCTTTTCAAAGCTCTAGTGTTGCATGTCAAATAAGGAGCAACTCAAATCCAGGTTCCTGGCAGGCGGGGTATTACAGCTCAGGGACCGGCCTCCCTCACGGGCCACCTGTGGCACCCAGCCCCGATACTGGGTGTATTAATCACTAGGCAGTGTGGCTGAGGACATGCTTTGCATAAGTAGGCCATCCTGGCTCCATTCCACCTGGGCTGAGGTGCCTGTTCTCCCCTGCCTAGGTCTCGGAGAAGGAACCTGAGCATAAATCCTGAAACTTGTGAGTCCAGGGGCAAGAAAGGGAGAGGAAGGCAGCTTGTTTCTGGAGTGAGGAGGGCAGTCCAGATCAAGACTAGACTTTGAAAGAGACTTTTCAGGTTTACCAACCCAGACGAGTCCAAGTTGGAAAAAAAAAAGGGCTTAAAGCGTACCCATAAAAGAATTAACATTCTTGCTGCACCGCAGGGAGCCCACGGCTCTGCTAGGCTCTCGTTACTACTCTCATAACAGCGGGTTATTTGGTCCCCTTTAGCCCTGCTCACCTGAAAGGCTTCATTGCTCCGGCCCAGGTCGCTGGGGGCTGTTGGCCTCAGCTCCAGGCTCATCTTGCTCTCACTGGGCTCCGAATTCTTTCCCGGGTCTGCCCTGGACATCCTCTGCCCAGAGACAGAGAGAGAGAGCACCACCTCTGCTATGTCAGAGGGCCACCTGCTGCTACCTCAGTTAGGAAACCTTTCCAATAACCTTTTAAATGACTTGGGCTGGAACCTGGTTGAGGTGGAGCAGGAGGGGCGGGCAGAAGGGCGGGGTGAGGCCTCTTTTTGAGCACGCCCACCCCCTTCCTCTTTCCAGGGATGCTCAGCATAGATTTCTCATCACAAACGGGAACCCGCCGTTTTCTCTGTAGTCCTTTGCAAAATCGCCTACTTCCTGTGGACGGCGTCGGGGGCTAGGCAGGTGTTGCTGCATCTACGCCAGGCATGTGGAAGATACAGTATGCATGACTTCGTATTCCGCC
The DNA here is from genome assembly GCF_978045245.1 of Mus caroli. NCBI lineage: Eukaryota > Metazoa > Chordata > Mammalia > Rodentia > Muridae > Mus > Mus caroli. The sequence continues at coordinate 61,726,678 of NW_028227270.1, read as the reverse complement.
TGGGGAAACTTGAGATACGGGGAAAGACAATAAAAGGATGAGAATCAGGTGCAGGTCTGGCCTGCAGAGCCTTTCACTGCCGCCCCCCCCCCTTTACCCCGAGGATCTCCAAACCTCAAGAACAGAATTGCGCGTGGAAGGAGACTGTTCACTCCCTATGTATACTTCTTAAAGGTATTTTAAATGAACCACACACTCACTGTATAGCTCCTTCTTCGTCTTGTTCTCCTCCTCCATCTTCTTCTTCTTCTTCTTCTTCTTCTTCTTCTTCTTCTTCTTCTTCTTCTTCTTCTTCTTCTTCTTCTTCTTCTTCTTCTTCTTCTTCTTCTTCTTCTTCTTCTTCTTCTCCTTCTTCATTATGGTCATGCAGCTTCTCATTAGTGAAGAACTAGAATGATAAAGTTTGATACTGGGAGACAGTAGACATAGAAGTAGGGGAACCCCTCTTCCTACAGGCCTTACCTGGGTGATGATTTTATCAATAGTTGCTAAAGTGACCGTTGTATTTTGCCGATTTCTTAATGAAGCTCGTGGCCTTTATTTTCCTACTAGACCCCGGATAACACTTACAGACTTATAGGAACCTATCATGTGGGTTCAAATAGGGTTTTCCCTGTTCCAAGTCATCAAACTACAACATACGAGCTTAATCCAACCCACTACCCATTTTTATATGGCTTAAGAGTGTGCTTTAGGTTATTGGATAAATTAAAAAGAATAAAGGGAAGAATACTTCATTTTTAAAAAAAACATTAAATTAATGTTTTCAGACCGTAATACAAAAGTGATGGGCTTTACCATGGCATCTTCATATGCATTTGTCCTAGTGTGTTCTGGTTGGTTCCCCTCCCCCACAGCCTCGTTGCCCTCCCACCTTCAGCTGATTCTCATTCTTCCTCCTCCAGTTAGCTTTCCCTTATACTTTCTATTACACACAGGGAAGGATATTTTCTGTCACATGAAAGTCACATGAAATTCTGATTTAAGGCTGGGTGTGGCAATGGCGCGCTCAGAGGCGGAGACAGGGCTGCAGCAAGCTTGAGACCAGCGTGGTTTAGGTGGTGAGTCTCAGCTAGGCAGGGCCAGTGATAAGACTCTGTCTTAGGGAAAAAAAATCAGGTTGGGAAGCAAGTCTGAAGACCCAAGTTTTGTGTTAAGAATGGTGGAAGGAGAGAATCAACCCCTGACCTTTGGCACTGTGGCACTAGGATACCCCACACACACACACATGTAATAATGAAGTCTTTTTAAAATGTCAAATTCTAGTGTAGGAAATGATTCGACTGTTATACAAGCTTGCCTGTTTGCTTATGCATTGCTTCTGGTTGCTTTACTGTAATTACAGAAACTTGACTGACAGCTCACATTCTTGCAGCTGCCAGTAAATGCTACCTACAGTCTTGGAGCTAGCAACAGACCCTGCTTCAATCCGCAGCCTGGGACAGAAACCATAACCCCGTGTGTTTTCTACCCATTGGCTAAAGACACAGTATGTGGTTATTTTTGAGCCTATCACCTGGGAACGGAGAGGACTCTACGGTCTGATTATAAGATATGGTGTGGAGTTGGGAGAGATGGCTCAGAGGTTAAGAGCACTGGCTGCTCTTTCAGAGGTCCTGAGTTCAATTCCCAGCAACCACAACCATATATAATGAGATCTGGTGTCCTCTTCTGGTGTGTAGTGTAGGCATATATGTAAGCAGAACACTGTATACATAGTAAATAAATAAATCTTTAAAGATATGGTATGCTAGATATGATGGGGTACACCTGAGAGAGAGTAGAGGATTGTGGGTTCAACCCAGACTCCATCTCACCTCTCCCCAACCCCACACAAAGATACACACAGTAATTACTCTTTCCCATTCTCCAACCTCACCATAAAAATTTGATACCTGAGGCAGCTGCACATATAACTTTGACCCTAAGATGCCCCAGATGGTCACATCCAGACTACAGGTTGATCTTATATGAAACCTGCAGCCTGTGGAGATAAAGCTCTCAGAACCAATGGGAGTCCAGCTTGTTATGGAACATCAGAGCTGACTGGAGTTATGGGTCTATCAGAAACGATGGTGGTCCCTTGCTATGAACTACATGTGGCTTATTGCTCTCAATCTGGAAACAAGCCATGCGATCAGAAAAAAGAGGTGAAAATTCTTTCCCCTTTCCCAGAACTGGATTTTTTATCGTCTAGAGTGATTTCAAGTCCTGATTTGTTAGAAGTAGCTGTGTCTCCCAACTCCTCTGGGCCGTTTTCTTCTTGGAGTCCCCAAATCTCATTTTTGTTTCTTTCTTACTTTGTTTTCAACACAGGGTTTCTCTGTGTAACCTTGGCTGTCCTGGAACTCACTATGTAGACCAACTGGCCTCCAACTCAGAGATCTGCCTGCCTCTGTATTGGGACTCAAGGTATACATACACTCCCCCTGCCCCCAGCAGCATCAGTCTCATTTTTAAACATTAAAAGCACCATGTAGCAACCAAAGCAATGGGTGTTTTACTCAGCTGGTAACTATACCCATTGCCTCCAATGGCTGAGTGTTCATTGTTCAGACCCCTGTGTATTCATTGAAATCAATGTTTGCACTCGCTGAAAGTACAAGAGCAAAACTAAGAAAGCACACACCTCCTCCTGCCCTGTGCATGCCATACTGGGCTGTTCTGTACAATGGCATTTTTTTTTTTGATTGTTTTCGAGACAGGGTTTTTCTCTATAACCCTGGATGTCCTGGAACTCAGTCTGTAGACCAGGCTGGCCTCGAACACAGAAATCTGCCTGCCTCCGCCTCCCAAGTGCTAGGATTAAAGGCGTGCGCCACCACTGCCCGGCATTTTGAAAGGGAGAAGACGTAAATTAAGGCTGCTGTGTGCGATGCATGTACAGTGATGCTGTCAGGTGCTACCCTGGAGCGCTCACTACCTCTGCCGCTCTCTGGAGAGACTGTTAGTTCATCACACATTATCGTCTGTGTGCTTGCAAGATAAAATAACATCACTACCAATACTGTCAATATTAAAATTAAAACAAAATGTACCAGGTGTGTTGGTATATACCTGGAATTCCCCACATTCAAGGGGTTGAGGTAGGAGGATGGTCAGTTCTGAAACCAAACTGGGAGGCACGGTAAAAATAAATAAATAAATAAATAAATAAATAAATAAATAAATAAATAAATAAATCCTACATGGTTTATAAATCACTAAACCCAAGAAAACAGTCGATCCACTTTAATCCTTAAGATCACCTAGAGTCCGGCGTGGTGGCACACGCCTTAAATCCCAGCACTCAGGAGGTAGAGGCAGGCGAATTTCTGAGTTCGAGGCCAGTCTGGTCTACAAAGTGAGTTCCAGGACAGCCAGAGCTACACAGAGAAACCCTGTCTTGAAAAACCAAAACCAAAACCAAAAAATAAATCACCTAGAAGCAGAGAAGTTGGAGGGGAGTGGGAGGGAATGTGTCAGTATATGTGGTCCCTCCCTTCAGCCTCTGACCAAACAAATAACAAAACCAAATGAATAAGGAAATGTATCTTCAACACTGGGGAGTCCCCAGCCTTGCTTGAGAGCACATGGAGGCAGTTGCCGGATCCTTTTCCTTGTTTGTGCTGTCACCAGGAGCCAGGATGGCTGTAGAGGCCGCCTACGCCTTTGGCCCTGCACCGAGGCCTGTCTGCGTGGCTTATTTGGCTGTCTGGTCGCTTCAGTTAAGAGTTCTAAGAAGGACAATTTTGGAGGCACGGAAGGGAGGAATATGACGCACGTCAGCACACCGGATGCCATTAGGCGTTTGTGTTCTTCCCACGTCAAAGCTCAGGATACATCTTTTTTCCTCCAACCTAAGAAGACAAAGTGAGTTTCCCAAGGCCAACAAATCGCAAAGCCAAAAGGTGGGCTCACGTCTCTGACCTCTACTTAAGCTCCACAAAGCAGTAATGCCTATGGGATGCACGAAAGAGTTAACGTCCCACGCTCTCCATTGTAGGAAGCAAGCTACACACAGGGTGAAGAATGAACAAAGGTAAATAAAAAAACAAAAAACGTTTGGCCTGCCAGAGAGTAAGAGTCTAACTTATGTATACACTCGAGATGCTTGGTCAAAGCTCGGGTGTCAGCTGGCTTCCAGAAATGAGCGCTCGGAGCTGTGAGCTACCGAGCGCAGAGGGCAGAGATCGCTGCCCTGAGTTACTTGCTGTATCTGCAGTGCTTTGCAGAGTTCTAGAAACGGGTAGGCTCTATGGTAAAGGGTAAAGAACTTACTCGTTGATCAAAGGTGAATGGAGGACGGAACTCGGAGCTCTGGGGACTGAGGAGGAAGGTTCAATGGTGGGGGTCCCTTTGTCCTGCCTTCCTTACGGTCTAATCTCCCTTTCTTGTTCTTTGAGACAGAGTCTCACTATGTAGCACTGACTAGCTTGGCATTTGTTATATAACCTAAAGTCGCCACAAACTCCCGACAATCCTCCTGCCTCAAGCTCCTGAGTTCTGGGCTTATCGGTATGCACTACCATGTCCAGCTAGTAGAATCCAGTCATTATTCTGTTTGATTTTTTTTTTTTCCCTTTTTGTGTTTTTGAGACAAGGTCTTGATATGTACCTCTGGCTGACTTGGAACTTTCTATGTTGGACCAGGTTGGCCCCGGCGCCACAGATACCCCACGGAGCTCCACCTGCTTCTGCCTCCCGGGGGCTGAGATCAGAGGCCTGTCCCAGAGCACTTTCTCATCATGTACTGCACTAGTTTGACATCTACTGCTGCAAACACTGCCCTGCCCTACCCTGAAGCCTTTACCTCCCTTGTGTCCTAAGGACTAGGTGTGAGTTTCAGAAAGAATGATAAGGGAGCAAGCTTGTACCAGCCAGTTCTCCCTAGGGGCCTGAGGGGGAAGTAGCTGAAGAACCTATAGTGCAAAATACCTTGTGTGTGTGTGTGTGTGTGTGTGTGTGTGTGTGTGTGTGTGTATGTATAGACAGTCACTCTCATGGTCATGCTGACATGAACTGTACCTGGCTTTTTGCTAGGGAGGCACCTTGCAGAGAGCAATGGGTCTAACCTGCTTACCACACAGGCTTTCCCTTTGTGTTAAACCACTGAAGGCAAGCTCATTCCCAATAGCCCCTAGCCATTGTTAGTTGTAAAATGAGCAGTACAGTTACACTGTCTTCTGTGTCTGTGATTAAGTCAGGGTGGGGTTGCTCCCTATTCTTAGCACCATGATATTCGTCCACACACAAAGGACTGCAGGCTAACCTGCCAGTGGCGGCCTTTCTGCTGAGTCCCTGATGAGGTATGGACTGCTTCCCACCTTGGATGTGTCTAGAAGAATGGTAACATTGCACCTAGGCAAATAAGGTTGTCAGAGGTAGGAGAGAACAAACAGGGACTTGTCCTGACTTCCCTTAGCCTCAACAGTAAACCTCTGGGTCAATAAAGACCTTCCTGGAAACCCATTCTGAGAAAGCTGTGCCGAGATAGTTTTTCCTCTTAATAGTATTATCGATTGGCTGTAACATTCAGAGGATGGCTTACTCTGTGAGTGGGCAGCAGACCCACCTTAGTTCACACTTGTGTTGGATAGAATTCTCTCTATCTGTAAAAATCGCTGTTAGCAATAGTGCCGGTCCCATTCCTCTGGAGCAATGGATTGGTATGACAATTGTGTGTAATTTAAAGCTCCATGGACCCAGGTCAAAGGACGTGCATGCTTGTGTGTGCGTGTGTGCATTTGTGTGTGTGTGTAGGTATCTATATGTGTGTACGTGCAAGTCCTGTGTTTCTGTGCATGTGCAAGTACACACACCTGTATGATGTGTGAGTGTGGCAGCCAGGAGTTGATGTCATGTTGGTAGCATTCTCAATCTCTTTCCACCTTACTTTTATAAATATTTTTATATTTATTTTATGTATATGAGCACACTGTACTGTACAGATGGTTGTGAACCTTCATGTGGTTGCTGGGAACTGAATTTAGGACCTCTGATCGCTCCGGCTCAAAGATCTATTTATTATTATATGTAAGTACACTGTAGCTGTCTTCAGACACACCAGAAGAGAGTGTCAGACCTCTTTATGGATGGTTGTGAGCCAACATGTGGTTGCTGGGATTTGAACTCAGAACCTTTGGAAGAGCAGTCTTAACTGCTGAGCCATCTCTCTAGCCCTCCACCTTACTTTTAGAGTCACAAAAGCTGGAGTTTGCCACTTTGGCTAGGATGGCTAGCTAGCAAGCCCCAGGAACCCTCCTGCTTTTGTTTCCCCAACTTTGCAATTACAGGCATGTACTACCATGCCTGGCTTTTTGTCTTGGTGCTGGGGAGCTGAACTCATACTCGTGTGGAAAGCACCTCATCAACTTAGCTGTTTCCCTAGCCCCACCCCCACCCCCAAGGTGTTTTATTTTTAGTGTTGTTATTTCGGACAGGGCATCTCTATGCTTCTGAAGTTAGAGTGGAAGTAGCTTAGGCTGCCCTCAAACCCTCTGCAATGTTCCTGTGTCATCATCTTGAATATTGGATCACACGCATACAGGGTCACACTTGGCTCACAAACCGAGCTTTAAATACATTAGGCTTGGTCTGTAGAGTCGCCGTCCTGACATTCCGTTGGGAGAAACATCCTGTTCCTTCTCAGAGTTTTTACATGGTTGGCTGTTCTGAGGGGGGAAATCATCTTTGGAAAAAGTAAATATTCAAATACGACAAATGGTTTTGTCGACTATTTTATAATTATCATAGCAAGAATTCTGAGCGGGTGCTAACACTCATGGCTGGAATTTTATGACAGGAGCATATCCAGAGATGCTGAGAACCTTGTCCTAAGTGACACGCTTGTTCCTAATCGAAGTAAGGGGAGCAGACATTTTATGAGGAAACCCAGAAGATACCACTGGAATCAAATATCACTCAAAAGAGGACCAAGGAAGATGCTGCTCCTTCAGACAGGACATGCTGAGGACATAGCATATCCTCTTCCAACAGGACACCCTGAGTGTCATCACAGAGAGAGACTGAGCCCAGTTGAGGGACATCTGCCCGGACTTATGTCCCTCCTGTGTAAGATCATTAAAGACAAAGAAGGCAGATGGACACTTCCAGCTCAGAGGACAGTAACCAGATATGATACATAGATGTAATGTCCCCTCCTTGGGGGGGGGGGTCCTAGAGCAAAGAAAATACCTGTTAGACAACGTGGAACTGGTGAGGTGGCTCAGAGTTCCTTCGCATGCTGTGACTGGAACCTGAAGCAGAAACTCTGTCTCCAGGCCTTCCAGGCACCACCCTTTCCTGAGGCTCTAGCTTGCAGGGACATTCCTGGGGCTGTTCAGTCTCCAGGGCACTGTGAGCCCCGCTCTGAACCTCGAGTGTCAAATACCTAGACATGTGCTGCGTTTACTTCTGCTTCTCTGAAGAACTCTGATGTCGGCTTAAACAATCTCATTTTACAGAAGAGAAAACAGGAACCTGAGTGATTTGGGGTTTGTTGCTCTAAATAAGGGGAAAAGAAAAAAAAAAACCAAAAAACCCTAGATTCTAACTGTGAAAGCCATGTGCTCTCTAAGAGCCTGCACAGTTTCTCAAAAGGTGAGGTAAGCTGGGAGCACTGATACTTCCAGCCCTGTGGAGGAGGCAGGTGGATTTCTGTGAGTTCAAGGCCATACTGGTCTACAGAAGGAGTTACCCATCAGCCTGACTCTGTCTCAAAAACAAACAAAATGCAAATGGACAGGGCATAGGCTCACAATTATGATCTCACACCTGGGGAGCATCTATAATGAGTTCAAGGCATCCGGGGTTATTTAGAGAGGTTTTTGCCTCAAAACAAAAGAAAACACCCAAACCCAAACCCAAACCCAAACCCAAACCCAAACCCAAACCCAACCAACCAAAAACCCCAGGGGGACTATAGTGTAAGGACAGCTGACCAAATCTGAATTTTGGATTTTGTTAATGTAACTATGTTAAACACCCTGACCTTGAGAGTCGTACTTGTTTAGATGGTCTTAAGACATACAAACTGGAGTGTTTGTAAATAATCAATAAGAATTTATTCATCAAAACAGCAGCCATAGCAACCCCTGGAGTCAAGGTTAGCTCATGAGTGTCTTTCAAAGCAGTCATTCTAGAACACTTCCAATCAGTCACTCAACAAACCTTATAGCAAGTAAGAGAAATGGTTATATTTCCCAGCTTCCTCTAGTGACCATGGTGGTTGGTGTCTCTGCTTTCTGTGGTGAGTGGCTTGGGGTGGCACTTAGTTCTCACTTCCCTGCTTTCTGTGACAGAGAGACTCAGGGTCACACGTGGCTCCCACCTCTTCATCTGTTTTCTTTTCCTTGCTGGCAAATCTTCCAGGCCCTTAGGCCTCTGCTCTGGCCTCCAGTTTCACTTGAATTTGCACCAGCCCTTGGAAGACTATCCTAACGTCTACCACCTCACCTCTGGACAAGGACACGTGGGCACCACACGTTCTCCCAAGTCAGGTACAGAGCCTGGCATAGAAGCAGCTCAGGGATGAAAGATCTCTGAGCAACTAGTGCTTGCCTCCTAAATATCCCTACTCTCAGGGCCTGCACCAGGCTCTTTGTGCCATAAACAAGAGGCTTTGTTTGTTTTGTTTTGTTTCTCTTTTTTAAAAGTTGCCTGCCATAGTTTCTAAAGGATGTAAGTGATCTCTGGGGAAGAACTGTCATTATAATGTATTGAAACGTGTCAGAGCTTTGGACATTCAGAAGTTCATAAGAAGAATGGTCATTATAATGTACTAAAACACATCAGAACTGCAGACATTCAGAAGTTCGTAAGAATGCTTACAAAAATCTCTGTAACTCCACTTAAGTAGTTAATTGTTACACTAATAAACACTTGAAATAAACATTTTGTTTGGTTTTGGAATATGTGTGTGTGTGTGTATGTATGTATGTATATGATCATGTATGTGTGTATATGATCGTGTGTGTGTGTGTGTGTGTGTGAGTATACCAAGTTGGCCACAACTTGCAGTCTCCTTTCTGATTCTGTGTCCTGACTCCTGGGATCACAGGCATGCTCCACCATGTTCTTAGAAGACAAAAAGAAAAACAACGCTAGAAAAAAAACCTAGCAGGGAAAATCGAGCATTTGTAAGGTCAATAGACCTTACAAATGCTCCCATCTGTAAGAAGTTAAACGTTATGTAGCAAAGCGGGGATGGCGGAATTTATGAAGCATGGCTTGGAGGCCCCTTTAGCCAGGGTTAGCAGTTGGTGTCGAGCCCAAGGTTGGGTGGTTGGTGGGGTACTGTCAGAGTCATCGTCAGCATCCTGGCACTGGGGACAGTGACACATCAGGACATAGATGTCAGATAGTCACAATACGGAGGGGGTCATTCACTTCAAGTGGGATCATCAGATGCAGTGAGCTCTGGTTTGGAACCATGCAAGGTCCACACTGTCACCTCTGCTTCTGTGTGTTTGCTTCTTTATAAGGACTCCTAAGATCAAAGCTGTCTCTGGACATTTGTACCTCTAATCTCAGCTTTTAGGGAGAGGGTGGGGACAGAAGAATCAAGGGTTCAAGCCCAGTCCCGGCTGGCTACCTGGGGAGTCTGAGGACAGCCAGAGACTGCTTTGTTTGGCTTCTCAGACGTGTAGGTTGGGATCTTGAGTCATTCTGTAACGTGTTGGAGTCTTTGGAGTCATGGGTCTAATGAGACTCCTACTTGAAGCATTGCTAGAGTAGAACCTGGTATTTGCAACCCAGTCAGCTATTGTTGCAAATGTTGATTATTTCCAGAATAATCATATGACTTTGTGAAAGTCATAATATGCTGTACTGGCTGGCTTTGTGTGTCAATTTGATACAAGCTAGATTCATCACAGAGAAAGGAGCCTCCCTTGAGGAAATGCCTCCATGAGATCCAGGTGTAAGGTATTTTCTCAATTAGTGATCAATGGGGGAGGGCCCATTGTGGGTGGTGCCATCCCTGGGCTGGTAGTCCTGCCTTCTATAAGAAAGCAAGCTGAGCCAGCCAGGGGAAGCAAGCCAGTAAGCAGCATTCCTCCATGACCTCTGCATCAGCTCCTGCCTCCAGATACCTGCCCTGTGTGAGTTCCTTCCTTTGGTGATGAACAGCAACGTGGAAATGTGGAAGTGTGAGCTGAATAAACTCTTTCCTCCTCAACTTGCTTCTTGGTCATGGTGTTTCATTGCAGCAATAGAAACCCTGACTAAAACTTAAGTGTGTATATTGTTGTGGTCATGCAAAGATAAAGAACTATTAAGATATGTTTTGGTGGGGTGTGGGGAAAGGGATGTCTTGGCAGGCCCATGCCAAGGCATCCCTTCCCCCTGAGGGATCAGTCACATGACGGCATAATGTGGAATAGAGTTTATTTAGGGCATGAGGAGGGGAGTTAAGAGGGTAGTAGAGACAGAGAAGCGGAAAATAGGAGAGAGTAGAGAAGTAGAGGCTGACCATGACCATGTGGAGAGAGGGAGAGCAAGGGGCAAGAGAAGCAGGAGAGTAAGAGAGAGAGGAGGGGCCAAGCAGCCCCTTTTATAGTGGGCCAGGCCTACATCGCTGTTGCAGGTAACTGTGGGGAGGAGCATACATGGCTGCTGTCAGGTAACTGTGAGGATGGAGTCCAGACAGAATACCAACATGGATAGATAGCATTGTCTCTTCCTCAGCCCATGTTGGCCCAGGTCACAGGATTTTAGGTTTCTAGCAGGTACCAGGATTTATACTCTAGGCTCTCTGGACAGAAAGCCATCTGCAGGACTTGTGTAAACCACCTAAGGGACTAGAAGACAGGTGTTCAGAGGTGGACAGCACCTGAAAGGTGTGACACATGGGAAGAAAGGGGATACAGGCATGCACACATCTGCACACACCTGCACACATGCACCTGTACACAGGGTCAGGAAGGTTCCCAGAGTGCCTGTGCTCCCGGCATCTGGAAATCCTATATAAGGAAACTTGGTTGCCCTCCTGAGAAGGGAGTAAAAGAAAGGCTGTGTCTATTTGCTTGGTTGATCTTCCAGTCTCCCTTGCTAGACTGTGGGCTGCATGTAGGTAGGGCTCCTTAATTCACTAAACTCTGAGCCTCTGCAATCATCATGGTGCACAGTAGGTATTTGAAGATGATCAGGGTCTCCTTGTTTGTTTTGCTTGTGATGCCAGAGGAGGAACCTGGGCCTGGTGAACACTGGGCAAAGGTTTTGACCTCTGAGATGTAAGGGTTTTGAGAGACTGAACTCTGCCAGAACCATCTAACAGGACCAGTCAGGACTACATACATGCTCTATCCCAGATCTTAATTCAATTACTCCAAGCTGGTAACTGGTTCACTGGATGTGGAGAAAACTCTTACATTGATCTCACAGTCTAAAGAGTATAAAGTAAACATGTGGCTTTGGTTTGCTGTGTACAGAATGGCTGTATTTACATGCCTCCACCCAAGAGTTAAGTCATGAAAACGTCAGAGCTGGGTCTTGGGTGAGAGACCCAGGATGAGCTGTGGTGATGTGTCACCTACACAGCAAGGCTGGAGTTCCCCAAGCTGCTCCCTCTGCCTAGTTTCAGGAAGTGAGTCGGAAGCAGACTCCCCAGTCCTGCCTCTTTCTTCTTTGATCTTACCAGGGTGTGGCTGTTCGTAAGGGAGGCGAAGAACCTTAAGTTCTTTGCAGCCGGGTGGAGAAGGTGTCAGGCAGTGGAGACTGAGATTAGGATACGGCTCTGGCCAGAGAGAGCAGACGGGCAGTGTTCTCTATTAATACGGGTACCACTCTCAGCCGATCAGCCACGGATCACTGAGCCTAGAGAAGCCCAGGAGGCTCAGAAGTTAAACCCCACCTCAGAAAGCCACAGTGAGAGCTCACCAAACCGAGGTCTGTGATCTGACAGTGTAGAGAACAGGAGAGGAGCTGATGTCACAATGGAAATGTCCTGATTTCCTGGCCCTCTGGAGGCTGCTCCCTCTGCCAGACTCAACACCTGTAGGGACACATCTCGATCTCTGGTCCAGGGTGTGATGGAAGGGAAAGGTTACAGTGTAGCATCTGAAATAGGGTATAAAGAACAGCCAGAAATTATAAAAGGGGTCTGAGAACTTTGAAACACATTTAGAAGCTAAAACATGTTACACAACAGACTAGAAAAATTCTCATCGATTCTTTGTAGCAGCGAATACGCCTGGCTCAGCAGGGGAGGCTGAGCCAGGATCCAAGAGCTGCCCGACCACAGTTGTTGGCTCGCATGCCTTATTGGAAATTGAAATTTATTAAGATTTGGTTTTGGACATGTAATCTAATCCTAACTGTCCTCAACCTTGCTGTTGTATCTGGGTCCTCCTGCCCTCACGCCCCCCCCCCCCCGGGCTGTGCTGGGACTGTAGGCATTTACCACCCTGCCTAGCTGTGATTCTGTGTGTTTGTGGGCATGGTACCCATGTGCCCTGCACTCTCAGAGGGCGAGCTCTGACATCGTTCCTCAGGCTCCTGCTACTTTTTGTTTGAGACAAAAATCTCTCACTGTCCCAGAACTTTGAGGCCAGGCTAGCGGGTCTTCCACTTGTCTCTGCATCCCGTCTCGCCGTTGCTGGGATTGAAGAAGTGTGCTGTGCTGTTCCTCCTGCCCACTTTAGAGGACATCTCACTCTGTGTATCCTGCCAGGTTTGTTCTCTCCTAGGATAGACTTGAGAAGAACAGGCAACATGGATGTATGAGTAACCATCACCAGGAGAAACCAAAAAACAAAACCGGAAACCAGTGTGTCTTAGTCATGAAGAGTATTTCTGATTTGAAAATTTGCTACTGGGGCAAATAGTAAGCTAACCTAGGCTTCCTTCACTTAGAAGATTTGGGGTGCCCTTTCTGGGAGTGACCTGAGTTCTAATATTCTGTGTGCTCCTTCCTGAGGACGAGGAGTGAAAGGGGAGTAAGGAGAGGAGCCCCGCCCTTCAGTTAAGGCTTTAAGGACAGAGGCTGTGTGAGGAGGAGATCGGAAGGGGCAAGTTATGGAGAGACACTGGGCTGCTCTCATGATGCTGACACTAAGACAGAGTTCATGATGATAACCTGGGCTCCCAGGGCACCAAGTGCCATCCACTTAACTGAGCCTGATGAGCGAGCCAGAGCTCGGGCAGTGCTGAGAAAAACTTAGGGCTTCTTATACTTTAAGTCAAGGGAGCCAGGCGTGGTGGCACACACCTTTAATCCCAGCACTTGGGAGGCAGAGGCAGGCAGATTTCTGAGTTCGAGGCCAGCCTGGTCTACAAAGTGAGTTCCAGGACAGCCAGGGCTACACAGAGAAACCCTGTCTTGAAAAACCAAAAAAAAAAAAAAAAAAGTCAAGGGAGACTCTGTCTTTATGCTATGTACCCCATGGCCATCTGGGGAAGCTACACAGTGATGTTCTTCAACAGCTTACATGAACCGGGTACTCCTGAAAAGCAGGCTGGGGCTGAAAGAGACTAGACAGCAAGAAAAGAATGAGGCCAAGACAAAATTTTCTCTGATCAAGGCCCGCGAGTTTACTAAGAGACTGTGCTTATAAAGGGGGGAGGCCCATCCCCCGCCAATCCATTCTTGGTGCCTGGAGCCAGCCTGTAGGCAACTTGTAGGATAGGATGTGTCTCCAGAATGTCTCAAGGGTCTCTCAGCAGGTAGCAGAGTCTCGGAGAAGAGCATCGGTAGTTGACATAACAATATAGCCATCTAAGTCGGAAGGCTACATCCTAGGTGATCTCATATTCAGTGGCAGCAAAATCTGAATCAGCCTGCTTCAAGGCTGAGGGAGGCTACAACATAACATATGTAAGAAGACAAAGGAAAATCAGTCTTCAAATGTAATAGGAATTTAAAACACATGATACCGAGGTGAAACCTCTGGTAAGTTGCCACACTCTTATCAACAATATAAGAGTCAATGAGTCACTAAAAAATAAACACCAGGGCTGGTGAGATGGCTCAGTGGGTAAGAGTACCCGACTGCTCTTCCGAAGGTCTGGAGTTCAAATCCCAGCAACCACATGGTGGCTCACAACCATCGGTAACGAGATCTGACTCCATCTCCTGGAGTGTCTGAAGACAGCTACAGTGTACTTACATATAATCAATAAATAAATCTTAAAAAAAAAAAAAACACCAAAGGAGAGTATGGATTTACAGGGGAGATGGGGGGATAAGAGTTGGGGTGAAAATGATCAAGGTATTCACACACACACATACAAACACTTACACATATATACACATACATATATACACACATACATACAAACATACACATACACACATTCAAACACATACACACATACATATACACACATACACATATACATACATATACACACATACAAACACACATATACACACATCCACATACATACATATACATACACATACAAACACATACACACACACACACACAAACACACACACATGTATACGAACACACATATATACACATACACATACATACATATACATACATATGCAAGCACAGATGCATAAATGCATACACACATACAAACACATACACATATATGTATATACATATACACATACATACACATAAACACACATACATACATATAGAAATACATACAGACACACACATACATATATGAATGAAATTGTTTACAAATATGTGATACCATGCCAGGATGGTGGTCACATCTGTAATTCTGCTACTTGGGAGGCCAGAGGCAGTGGTGTTAGTACAGGTTTGAAGCTAGCCTGGTCTGTATAGCAAGTTCCAGGTCAGTCAGGGCTACATAGTGAGACTGTCTTAAAACCCACAAAGCCAACCAAGACAACGCAAGATTTCAAACAGCAAAGATGAAAATAATGTAATAAACAGCCTCAGAAAACCAACAAGTAACAAACCAAACCCCAAACCCAAACATATGCATGGATTGCGCTCTCTCCACAGGTGTATTGTGTTCTGAATGCTGGTCCTCTCCCGCAGTTTGTCTGTCCATCCATTCACCCAGCTAACAGTTTTGCCCCAACAATATTCCAGGCAGAGTGTCCTAGAGCTGGGAGCACAGGAATACTGCCTACCTGTTCTGTAGACATCCTTACTGACGTCTCACAAACACCCTCACTCCTTCTTATATTGCTGTCTCTGCCATGCAGTGAGTGTAATCAGCAAAATTTGCTTTTGTGTTAATGCAATAAACAGCATACTAGGTACTCATGTATTTAGCAATTAACATAAGTTCAATGTAGGAAAAGGCACATGCTTTTAGATATTTGGAGTAACTCATAATGCATGCATGCACTCACACACGCACACGGGAACCAGTGGATTAAAAAAAAAAGTTCTTTAAAAATCCCAGCTTTCTCCCATGTTTTATCCTGTTGTGCTCAGAGAGGTTGTTATCATAGTCTGGGTTGCTCTTCTTGGAAATTCCCCAGCTGTAGCCTTCACTCAGAACCAAGCAAGATAGACATTCGTTTGGACTGTTATGTCTAAACTACTAAAGAAACTGGGAAAAAAGGCAGCACCTCCCCCTCATCTGCTTATGGGCTCACTATGGGTTTTTCCTTATATAAGTTGACCTGGGGCAATATTCATGGTGACAGCGCCCAGCTCCTGAGTCTGGGCTGTGTCCCTGATCGATCAGTCTTGGGGGGTGTGCATTCATTAAATCATCCCTGTCTGACTGAGATCTGTGTTCATGTGGTTTGTGGGGGCAACTCCTGGACCCTAACAATTTCTATTATAATTTTCATTTCAAATTATATTTATTTTAAATTAATTAACTTAGATTGAACATGTTTATGGCATGCATGTGCAGCCCCCTTGGAGGATAAAGTAGGGTACCAGATCCCCTGGAGTAGAGTTATGGGTGGTGTGGGCCACCATGTGGG
The DNA here is from genome assembly GCF_978045245.1 of Mus caroli. Taxonomy (NCBI): domain Eukaryota; kingdom Metazoa; phylum Chordata; class Mammalia; order Rodentia; family Muridae; genus Mus; species Mus caroli. The sequence continues at coordinate 61,710,822 of NW_028227270.1, read as the reverse complement.
GGATAAGAATTAATTAAAACTGGGTCCACTGCAAGAGTAGGTAGTGTTCTTAACCTCTGAGCCCTTATTTTTTATTTTGAAAACAAATTTCTTACATTATATCCCAGGCTGGCCATGAACTCCAGATTCCCTTTCTCAGCTCACCATGTAGTAGATTATAGATCTTCAGTGTCATGTCCCGTTTTCCATGTCAGTGTTTGATAATTCCAACAACCATGGGTGTCTGTTTAGTTTTGATATTTGCCCACTCAAAATAATTTTTCTTTTCATTTATATTTTTATATTTTACTTATAGGTGTGGTACACCATGATACATGAAGTACATTGATTGAATAAGCAGGACTTTGATAATGTGTGATGAAGGCCCGTGTGTATGTGTGTGTGTGTGGTGTGTGAGCATGTATGAGTGTGTATGTGAGTATGTGCTTGTGTATTATGCATGCGTGTGTGATGTATGTGAGAATGTGTGTGGGTGTATTTTGAGTGTGTGTATGTGTGGTATGTGTGTCGGTAAGTGTGTCGGTAAGTGTATGAGTATGTGCATGAGTATGTGAGTGTATGTGTTTAAGAATGAGTGTGAGTTGTGTGAGTGTGTGTGGGTGTAGTGTGTGTTAGTGTGTGTATGTATGTGTGAGTGTGTGAATGTGTGTGGTGTGTTAGTGTGTGAGTGTATGAGTATGTGAGTGTATGAGTGTGTGTAGTGTGTGAGTTGTGTGTGTGCGTGGTGTGTTGGTGTGTATAAGTATGTGTGTGGTATGTGTTAGTGTGTGTGAGTGTGTGTACATGAGTGTGGAGTGTTTGTGTATGTGTATGAGTGTGCATTTGTGTGAGATAGTTTCTTACTCTTGTCTCAGGGTTGCGGTCTTCCTTTCTCAGGGGGGCCGGGTTGGTCTGCATGGGCTGCGTTTGGTACTGTTTTCCTGGCAGGTTGTCAATGATATCCCAGGCCCTGGCAGCCTGAGGGGTGCTCACCACTGCTGTACCTAAACTCAGTGTGGGGTTGCTGAATAGCAACTCCTTTTTGAATTCCTGGTAACTTGAGAACAGAGGCTAAGTCGCCTTGCCACTTCCTCATTACCTCATCACTTCTTTCCTGGTACCCAGAGCTGTGCCTGGTGCCGAGAGACAAAAGCTTGTTGTTGACCAGAGCCAGGCACATCAGCAGCAGGCACTAAGAGTTCTGATGGCAGAATTCCTGTAAGGCTCCTTGCGCATGTGAAGGTGACGGTGATCTCACTTGGGCCTGCTCACATATGGTGCAACCTGTGAAGGGTGGGAAGACAGTGAAGAATGTGGAGCCAGGAGAGATGCCATTTGGAGAGGAATCCCAGGAGGCTCTGGGAGAAGAAGGACCGCCCTGCCCTTGGTGGGGGACGATGGCACGTGGAGACCTGCAGACGCTGAAGTAACGTGGAGACCTGTAGATGCAGAAGTAACAGAGGGCACCAGTGCAGGATGCATGGTCTGAGCTCAGGACGTAGGCACGGATGGTCTGAAGTCACAGCTTGCTATAGCAATCACCTGTCAGATCTCAGTTTTCCTATTTATAAAATGGGTATGTTTGCTTATACCCTTATGGTATTTGTAGGGACTGGTGAATTTTTAAGATTAAGAGTTCAGTAACTCGGGGCTGGAGAGGAAGCTCAGCAGTTACGGGCACTGGCTGCTTTTCCAGAGGGCCTTGGTTCAATTCCTAGCACCCACATGGCAGTTCACGACCATCTGTAATTTCAGTTTCAGGGGCTTCTAAGACTCCTCTTTTGGCCTCCTTGGGCACTGCACACACCCAGTGCATAGACATACATTCAGGTGAACACCTATACACATAAAATAAAACTAAGTAAAATCTCAAAAAAATTAAAAATATTTCATTAACTAGCCAGGCATTGGAAGAAAAAGGAAGTCAATAACTTGCCAGGTGAAGTGACCCACACGTGAGGTCTTCCTCGAACACGGGTGCACTGAGCAGGAAACTCCAGTGAGATATTGTAATGATTCTCAGAAGGTGAGGCTCCTTCCTTGGGAGCCTGAGAGAATATCACAATATACTGTCAGCGTGATGTCCCCAGCTGTGAAGGACAGAGCACGTTTGCCCCAGTGCGCACCCACACCTATTATGTAACCTCTGGGCAAGGCACTAAGGGACAACCCTGGAGCTGCTCCCAAAGGTGACATTAATGACGCCTAAGGGATATAAGGAAGTGTGAGCAGTCATTTAAAGTCCTAAGGCCAGGATTGTTATCAAGAACGGGGTCTGAGATCACAGAATTAGCAGGGCCCTGGAGGGAAGTGGAGAATCCCGGTGCTGTCTTCAGAGACCACAGACAGTTCACTCCCAGTCTTCCTTCTAGTTACAGGGTTCTCTTGGTCTGAGCTGGGAGAGCCACCCCCACCCCAGGAGAAGTCTGTGTCTAGCCTCTTCTGAAGGGATTTGCTGAGTGGCTTACGCTCTTCACAGTCGGTGGCGCTCTTCACAGTCGGTGGCGTCTAGGAATGGACTCCCCTTTAACTTCATTGTCCTTTGACATGCAGTATCAAAGGTGTCCTGTTTACTCTGAGATGGAGAAGAGTCTGGGAAGTAGGCTTAGCGCTGTAAGATTCTGAGGAGCAGCAGGAAAGGAGAGCAGCCTTTAAATGGGAAGACAGCAGAGCTCTGAGCCAGTAAAATGCAGAAGGGCAGGCTGAGGGCAGCCACAGGACAGGGGTGGGGTGGGGGCCGCCACAGCAGGGAGGGCGGGGCAGCCACAGGAGGAAGTGGCAGTGAGAGTCAAGTATGTGTGAACTCATTGTCGGAGTTAGGATGACTTCACTGAAGAAACACCATGACCAAAAGCAACGAGGGGAGAAGGGGCTTATTCAGTTACACTTCCATAATGTTGTTTATCATCAAAAGAAGTCAGGACAGGAACTCAAACAGGCACAGGGCTGGAACCTGGGAGCAGGAGCTGATGCAGAGACCTCGGAGTGGAGCTGCTTATTGGCTTGCTCAGCTTGCTTTCTTACTGAACCCAGGACCACCAACCCAGGGCTGGCCCCGCCTACAATGGGCTGGGCCCTCTCCCATCAATCACTGATTAAGAAAATGCTCTATAGGCTTGGCTGCAGCCTGATCTTTTGGGGGCATTTTCTCTCTTTTTTAATTTAATGTTTGTTGGTTTGTCTATTTATTCATTCACTTATTACTATTAGTGTGTGTGTGTGTGTGTGTGTGTGTGTGTGTGCAGTCAAGGACAACTTTTGGAAGTCAGTTCTCTCCCTCTGCCAAAATCTCCAAGAATCACTTAGGAGGTCATGTTCTTGGTGAGCCATGTGCATTGCACTAGGTATCATAATTACTCTAGAGGTGACCTAGAATGTAAGAGGACGTGCAGACTACACACAACATATCCCAATATCTTACACACCAATGCAGTCGTATACAGGAGGTGTGAGTGTGTGTGGGTTTTGGTATTCCTATAGGCCCCGGGGCTCGTCCCATGGGTGCGAGGCTGAAGGAGTCAGTGTGACGCTGATGCTTTGGGTGTAGGAGGGGCCTGTCACTCACAGTTCAAAGTTCACCTGGTCGCAGCATTCTCATTCCCCAATGAGGGCTAGCTCATTTTTATGACAAACTTGTGCAATGTTTTCCACCAAGGCTAAAGGTCTATGACTTAGCCAAATCCACAGAATGGCTCCAGACGTTCGTTCTAAGTGGTTTACAGTTAGTTATCCTTGAGTTTAAAATAGTTGCGTTGGCTGATGCATACCTATCATCCTAGTTGCCTGTTATACCTCAGGGTGGCTGAGACAGGAGGACAGAGGTTCAAGACTGTTCTGAAGCAACATGGTGACACCGTGTCTCAAAAATAAATAAATAAATAAATAAATAAATAAATAAATAAATAAATATTAAGAAAAATTGCTTAATTATATCTAGTTTAGGGGGGAAAAATCCAGGCATCGGTTTGTTGGTTTCCGGTTGGGCTAAGCTCTGGCAGACAAGAGTGTCATGAATCCCATGAATCCTGCCCTGGCTTCCTAGGTAAACAGAATGGGAAGGAGCCTGCGCATTGGTCTGAATGCTGTGTGTACAAAGCAGGCCAGCCTCATTTTCAGACAAGTTCAATCCCCTGTGTCTGGGGATTCAGAGCTGTCCCTGTGACTACACATCCTCTGCTGGTTTGTGTTTGTAACTTGACCCAAACTAGAGTCACGTGGGAAGAGGAAATAATGATTGACGTGAGAGGGTCCAGCCCATTGTGGGCGGTGCTAAAGCTGGACTGGTGGTCCTGGGTTGAAAACAGGCTGAGCAAGCTAGCAGAGTTTGCCATACATTTTCTCTGGCTATACTTAGGGAGGACACTCTTCCACTGTGGAAGATCCAACGTCAACCTAGCCCTTGATGTGGGAATGTGACGGGAAGGGCTTGGCAGGCGAGTAGGAAGAGGCCTTTCTCAAAGTGACCTCAATTGTGGTGGTGTGTGCCTGGCACTCAGAGGGAGAGGCGGAGGCAGGCACAGGCAGATCTCCATGAGCCGGATGCCACCCTGGTATACACAGCAAGTTCTGGGCAAGCCAGAGTCATGTTGGAGAGACCCTGTCTCAAAGATAAAATAAAATTGAATTGAATGGAATTGTATAGAGGCCACACCTGGCTCTGAGGCCTGTGGCAGCCACCTGGGTTGCAGGGCCGCAGGAAGCAGGAAGGCCACTCTCAGGCTTGGCCTTACCAGGCCTCCACAGTGACTGATTTTACTCCCCCACCCCCACCCCCTTTCTTTCCTTGGTGTAGCCCGGCAGAGCAGCTCCTTTCCCGAGCCCTTGTGCCCTTCAGTTGACCTGATGCTTAGCTTAGCAAAACTTTGGGATTTCCAGGATAAATCATTGATTGAGTCACAACTTGTCTGAAAAATTTTTGGTTTTTATCTTGTTTTTGAGATATTTATTTAATGTCTGGTTGAGACGCCTGCCTGGCTTTTCTTTCCTAAGCTTTGGACGTTAAGAGACAGCTCATCTCTGGAAACAGAACACAGAAAAGAGAGGAGGGGAGACCTCAGCTCACATCTTTCCTTCCGGGCTACCCTGGGCTCATTCCTGCCTTCCCACATATTCCCAAGCAAATGAGTACCCAGAACAACAGTCTTTGTGCCACTGTCACAGGCTCTACAGGGTCAGGGGAATTCAGCATGGCTTCCTGTTCTTTGCATCTAGGGAATCTAGTAATCTAGAATGAGCGCACATTTCCTCCTTCAGGGAGGTTCTCACTGTGTAGCCCAATTAGCCTGAAACTCACTGTGTTAGATCAGGCTGGCCTTGAACTCATAGATCTTCATGGCTCTGCCTCCCAAGGGCTGGGATCAAAGATGTACGTTCCCCAAATGCATTGGCAGGAGTGAACCCCAATCTGCAACACCATCCCCTCTGCACCCCATGACAGCTTTATTGGGGAAATGCTCACTCCCTCAAGGTCAAAAGAGAGGACGAGGTTCAGCTTAGAATCCCTCCTCAGGCATATCAGTCTGTTGGAAATACATGGTCTTGAAAGGAGGTATGGAGAAGGACTAATTACTGTACTGGTTTGTAGCCTGTGCAGGCCACAGTGTGCAAACAGACACTGCAGTGTATTTTACTGTTGACATCTCATGGATGGGAAGGTGACTGGGGGGAAAAGTCTCACAGTGTTCCTCTGGCGACAGTAATACCAAAGATGTCAGACCTCATCCCTCTGTCATCCCTCCCTCTAGGAACGCACCAATTCTGGTACAAATGTTTTGAACATGAACTGCTGCTGCCTGCTGCTGCAAGCTTAGCCACTCTTCTTGAGGCTTCCCACTGTGGAGGGGTGTGTGTGTGCAGCAACCAGGATTCTACAGGTTTATAGCCTTGAACTAGCTCTCAGGGTGTCATTTCTTCTATAATGAGGGGCCAGGAGGGACACAAAGGCATCTGTAGGGGAGGGGTTTGGCTTGGGGGATGCATAGAGCATCAAGTTAGCTTGCCTGGATGCAGGGAAACTATCAGTGGTCAGGGGACAAGGACTCAGCTGTATGCTGCAGCCTTTAGCAGGACTTCCCCGAATCTTTTAGGGACTTGGACTCAGACCCCAAACCAGAGTCTGAAGCTTCAATCCTGGAAAGAATTCTAGGAATCAGTTTATGAAGCAGAACTGAGATTTTGTTGAAGATAGTTTAGTATAGGCTTAAGTAATGGGGGTGGGTGGGGCAGAAAGAGGGAGAGAGAGAGAGAGAGAGAGAGAGAGAGAGAGAGAGAGAGAGAGAGAGAGAGAGAGAGAGAGAGAGAATATGAAGGTCCTCCTTTTGTACGTCCTGTTGGTGATTGGAGTTAGGGTTTTGGAATCCTCTTGGAATTTCTGGGTACCCCGCCCCCTCTTTCCCTCTGTTTTATTGGTAGTGGTATTACAGGTTGACTCTGGAGACACCTTGGATGGGATTGCAATGTCACAGGCTAAAACCAGATGCCACTAAGGTTGCTCAAGAAGTTTAGTATGCGTCCTTTCCCTAAAATGGACTGCTGAGATCCCTAGATGATTACAGATTTACAACCGGGAAGAGATAGGTGCTGCAAGCCTTTATCAGGTGCTGGAAATCTGGCTTCTCTGGCTACCCAGCACTCCTTTCCCCTCCCTTCAACCCAGCCTTCCCTGCCTGTCTGTTTTCCCTCAGAATGCGGCAGCCCTGGGGCTTGCTTGTCTATTGGCTCACCAGGGAGTCGGTGGGTTTATGGATTCAGGCTAAATTCTAACCTGGCAAGGGTGAAACCTGCTGGCAGTAGCTTTGTTGCCGGTGAGGGTTGAGCTGGCCAGTTGGGAGATGTTCTGTAGACCAGAGGACACAGGTGGTTTCCACACACTGTGGAAACTCAAGGGACACCGCACGGGATGGGGGCGTGGCTTCTCTTTCGTGGAAACATGGGTTTATGATTGCAGATGAGGGGACACTCTGAAGTGTTGAGTTCTGATTCAGGGCCCTCCGATAATAGAAGAGGCTAGTCTCTACAGAAGCAGTTAGAGCATGCTCTGTAGAGGGCTTTAGGGAAGGCGACACAGGATATCTCCCAGGACTGGGGGAGGGAGGCCCTTGACAGACATCTCAAGCCTTGTTGGCTTCTGTATATTTTGGAAGAAAGTGTTCTTTTAGGTATGTACATTTGAAAGGAGGTCCTGGGATTCACAGCTTGGGGGCAAAAGTGCCTTTTGCTTAGAGCAGAGGTCAGCACCTTTCAGTAAATGCCTGGAACCAGGACTTGGGGTCAAGTTCAATCTCTTCTCTGCTGTGAGGCTCCCCTGCTGTGCACTATGCAACTTAGAACTCTGCTGAGATTTCCCCATGGATCTGTCTCTGTCTCTCTGTCTCTGTCTCACTGATAAATCCTGACAAAGTCTGACATTCATTCTCCATGGTATTTTTTTTTTTAATTTTTGAGTCATAATTCAATTACAATGTTTTCCCCTTCTCTTTCCTCTAGACAAACTCTCCCAGATATCCTTCCCTATGCTTGAAAGTCATGGCCTCTTCTGTTTGTAATTGCACAATCCATATGTGTATAATATATACACATATGTATATATATATATATTTAAAAAAATATACTGACTTATTTACTTATTTTATGTATTCACCAGTGCTCTCTTCAGATGCACCAGAAGAGGGCATCAGATCTCATTGTAGATGGTTGTGAGCCACCATGTGGTTGCTGGGAATTAAACTCAGGACCTCTGGAAGAGCAGTCAGTGTGCTTAACCACTGAGCCATCTCTCCAGCCATATATATATATTTCTAAATATAACATCTATGTGTTCATGTCATTGAAAACAACATCATAATTCTTTAAAGGAGTTCAACTTGGTCCATATTTGACAAAAGGGTTAAAACCCACCGTGTACCTGATTCGTCCTGCCCACTATTAAGAGAAGCAGCCACTTTCTTCATGAACTAGAAACTTAAATATTTTGTCTGATAATATTCACGTTACAATTGGGCTAACAGAATTGTGAAGAATTCTGAAGCAGTGCAGATGGCTCACCAGCACAGCCATGTAATGTGCACATGTTATAGGGATCACAGTAGAGCACGGGTGGTCAATATGGGTCAGGTGCCGTGCAGCTCCTGTGTCTGTTAGCATTTACGTTGTTACAGTGGTGTGATCATTACCCATAACACTCTTTCGAGTTGGGTTAAACCTAAGAGTGATATCTCCACAGGACCTCCTGTTAGCTCTCATGGCTGCCATTGCAAGTTTCTGTTCATTTGGCCCATTTGATGGTTTTCTTAGGACGTGGCAGCCTGAAATTCTCACTTGGTAGGTGTCATGAGCAGAAACAGACATGCTTATGTCTCTCCATGATGTCAGAATTTATTGACTAATAATACATTCACAGCTCCACTCACTTTGTTGGCTGAAGTGTGACACGCAGTCCTGGTTTCCCTTGATAGCTGCTGAGGCAAACACGGATTCTCTTATTCTAGTCTTAATCGCTCATATTAGCTCTCAGGTCACAAATTACACAGCTTACAGTAAGTCTATCTGTCCTCTATGTATGTATGTATGTATGTATGTATGTATGCATGCATGTATGTATTCATCCATCTATTTGTCTATCATCTATCCATCTATTATCTATCTATCTATCTATCTATCTATCTATCTATCTATCTATCCATCCACCCACCCAATTACAGAATGGCCACAGGAGTTAAAGGACATCAGAGCTCAAGAAATACTGCAGAGGAAGAGTGGAGGTGAGCAGAAGGCTGCTAAGGATGCAGAGGGAGTCTGCAGGGATTAGAGGTTCTGCCTTCCAGGTTAGACTTCAGGGTCAGAGCTGAACTTAGAAGTGTGTGCTACAGGACCACTGTAGATGCTGTAGAGACAAAACACAGGATTTGGTCCAGATGATGAATGGCCAGATGGTGGATAACAACGTAGGTACGTCATCCCACCAGTGAGGGCGAGGACTGATCAGACCTGAAGCCTCTGGGGCAGGCAGGAGTTCTCAGCCTGTGATGCACACAATACAGAGTCAGAGGACAGGTCAGCGAAGATCATCGCTATCATAGATTAGGCCCCCCTCTTTACAGGCCCAGGTCGAGGGTGCTGTACCCATCACTGTCTGGTTGTTTTGGGAGTTCTTGGGCTTGGATTTCTTCATATGCTTTTTACATACCCATGTGCTCAAACACTCCCATTTTGCTCCAGTAAATTCATAAGATAGCTCCTTTCTTTTACTTCCAAGAATGAGCTATTTATCACTCTGACTTGTGTGTGTGTACTGCCCACAGGTGTATTGTTTATGCAAACAGCAAGGGGCCGGGCCATCCTGCTCTTGAGTTTGCACTTAAGATGGAACCATACACTGTGTGTACAGTGGATCCTCACAGCAAGGCACAGGGAAATCTCCAGGGTAAGGACATCCATGTCCTTTGAACAACGAAGCCACTTCAGCGATGTTTCATCCTGTGGGCAGTGTTCAGGGCTTTTCAAACCCAAGGGCCTTGGGGGTGTTTCAGAACTCAGTCTCAGACCTTGGCTGTGGCCGAGTCAGGTTTGTAGAGAATGCTAAGGTGACACAGAACTCCCTTTAAGACTAGGGACAGGAGAGCACGCTGGGGAGAGCCCAGGCCTGGGGCTAAAGACCTGATGCAGGCTTTTAGTTAGCATCAGCAGCAGCAGAGCTCTGCAGACAGACACAGTGACCACCTGAGATCAAAGGGGTCTCTACCACGTGCATCTCTCTCTTTCTACCTTCCTCCTCTCCCTCCCTCTTCTACCCCCTCTCTCCCCCATCCCTTTCCCCTCAGTTTTCTGTGTGCATGTGAAGGTGAATATGGCGTGTATTTGTGTGTAGAAGGCCAGAGGATAACCTTGGGTCTCATTCCCCAGGAGCCATCTGCCACAGAGTGTCTCAGTGTTCTGGGGCTGAGCATGCGGGGCTGGCTGACTACTGAGTCCCAAGGAGCTGCCTGTCTCTCTCTCCCCAGCACTGGGATATACACTACCATACCTGGCTTTACAAAACGAAAGGAAACAAAACAAAGCACAAGGGTTTAGGAATGGAATGAGCTATTAATGTTTACAAGTCGAGCACTTAACTAATTGAGATATTCTCCCAAGCCCTGAGAATATATGTCTATGAATATAAATAAGATGGTTTTAGGAAAAAGAAGGGAAGGGCTTTGTTTATCCCAACTGATCTTTCAAATTCTATCTTTTCCTGGAGGAGGCAGGTGCCTCCCGAAGGGAAGAATCCTGACCTGTGATGACTCGAAAAGACCACTTGGTGGCAGTGTTTCACTTTGCTGGACGCTGGACTCCACTACAGTGAAACCTCTTCTGGGGATTTTTTTGGACCATCCCTCAAGTTTCAATTTATGGATATTAGACAAAGATGCAAAATAAGACCCTGAGTGGAAAATAATGGCTGTAACTGATACCTTCTGGCTCCTGCTGTCTTCTTTCTTCCTTACAGTCAAGAGTCAGAGGGAGAAGCCGGGCTCTCGGGGACTGCATACTATGTGAGAGCCCAGGAGGGAAAAGCAAAATTGTATCAACAGGGCAAGCATGCTCAGAAAGGGCGTGAGGCCCCAGAGCCCAAGCAAGTAACCTGCACTGTGGACAGCTGGGGGGATTAACCATAGCCACTTGAATGAGGCCCTGATCTTTTGCAGGTAGGTCCCCAAGGACAATTATGAATACAGTCACAAATAACAAGCTTACTTTAAATGTTAATGAGATTTTATTTATTTATTTATTTATTTATTTATTTATTTATTTATTTATTTATTGTAACTTGATTGTGTGGTTCTCAAGTGTGAATTTCTCAATGATAATGCTATGTGGTTATCTAGTCTCAGAGACAAGACCAGCCACCCAGCCAGGAGTGGTGCTGCACACCTTTAGTTCCAATACTCTGGAGGCAGAGATAGGAGGATCTCTGTGAATACCAGACCAGCCAGAGATACACAGGGAGAAGAACATGTCTCAAAAGGAGAAAAAAAAGTGTATATATAAAAAAGTATATATCTTTAGGATACATGTGTGTGTATATATATATATTTTTTTAAATGAATTTTGTGGGGCTGGTGAGATGGCTCAGTGGTAAGAGCACCCGATTGCTCTTCCGAAGGTCCAGAGTTCAAATCCCAGCAACCACATGGTGGCTCACAACCATCTGTAATGCGATCTGACACCCTCTTGTGGTGTGTCTGAAGACAACTACAGTGTACTTACATGTAATAAATAAATAGATCTTAAAAAAAATGAATTTTGTGTGCCCTTGAGTCACATTCCCAAGATACACATGATGTATATGCAAACATTCTAAACTCAGAAAGGAAGGAAGGAAGGAAGGAAGGAAGGAAGGAAGGAAGGAAGGAAGGAAGAAAGAAAGAAAGAAAGAAAGAAAGAAAGAAAGAAAGAAAGAAAGAAAGAAAGAAAGAAAGAAAAGCATGCTGGCCCCAAAAACTTCAGCTAAAGGTTACTCCACCCTCTGGATTCTGGGTGGAGATCTCTAAGCTCATGTCTCCCCAGTCCTGGGCAGGATAAAGATGGCTGTGTGTGGTTTCCTTAGACTGTGCTGTGGTACCCAAGCTGACTGGAAACTGGAAATAGAGGCTTGTCACCATCCACCGATCGCTCATGCTCACATTTCTCCAGGCTCGTCTCAAAGATGTCTTTTTATGTTTTGTTCTATGTCTAGACTTTGATGTCATTTCCTGACTTCTTCCAATGCAGGCAGCTGCAGAAGTGTCCTGATGGGATTGGGCATTTAAACATAGCAGAGACAGGTTTCTCTCTCTCTCTCTCTCTCTCTCTCTCTCTCTCTCTCTCTCTCTAAAGCACCAAACAAATACCAAGCCTTAGAAGCAGAACAATAGAAATCCTTATAGATCTTGAGCTGGAGAGTCCTGAAGGATACTTAGTTACTGTTTCCAGTAATGAACAAGACAATTTACCATTTCCACAGACTCTGCTGTGGTTCCCTAGGGAGGCTGCAGATTGAGACTAAATGTTCATTAGTTCTCTGGTGCTTGGGCTTAGGCCAGGGTCCTCCAGCAATGAAAAGCAGAAAGGAGTTCTTGTGGACCCAGTTCCACTACTGTCTCCGCAGCCCTATTCACTGTGTCCATGTCGTGGGCTGCTCATGGATGCTCCAGCAGATGGCGCATACTTATTAACAGCCCAATTTTCTTCCTAATGGGCTCGTGCCAGCTCTGCTTGCTGACACGGCACACAATTTAACAGAGCATTAGAGATGGAGTTATTGGACTGGTGAGATTGCCACCAGGCCTGATGACCTGAATTCTACCCCTGAGACGCACATGATAGAATAAAAGCACTGACCCTGACGGTTGTCCCTTGACCTCCACAGATGTGTCACGTCATCCACGCACACACTTACACGCTCACGTGTGCGTGCCCATACACGCTCATAACAAATTAATGTAAAAATGAATGGTACCACATTCACTATTTTTAGAAAGGATTTATTTTTATTTTATGTGTATGAATGCTTTGCCTGCCTGTATCTGTAGCTCATGCATGCAGTACCCATGGATGCCAGAAGAGGGCATCAGATACAACCCTGAAGTTGCAGATGGCCGGCTGCGGCGTGGGTGCCTGGAACCCTGTAGGAGCAGGCAGCATCTCAGATTTTAGAGTTGATGTCAACAAAGGGGGAACCCTTTGTTGCTTCTCTGTAGCAGGGGAGGGTTCACAAGCACGGAGTCCATCATTTGGGTGACGTCTAGATTGAAGGTCAAATTGTAAAAAGCCAGGCATTAGCAGTGCACAGGTTGGCTCCTTCTAGAATGACGTTCAAAGGTGCTTTCGATTAGAAAGTGCAGTGCCTGGGGCTGGCGAGAGGGCTCAGCAAGTAAGAGTACTCTTCCAAAGGTTCCGAGTTCAAATACCAGCAGCCACGTGGGGGCTCACAACTATGGTCCATCAGTTGTAATTTCTAAAACTGCTGATAATTCTGGGGGGTCTTCATTGAAATGTGCGTATAGGGTGTGTGAATGTATATTGGGGTACAGTGGCATGACACATTTATGTGCATTTTCTTTCTTTTCTCTCTCTTTCTTTCTTTCTTTCTTTCTTTCTTTCTTTCTTTCTTTCTTTCTTTCTTTCTTTCTGTTGTTTTTTCTTTGAGACAGGGTTTCTCTGTATAGCCCTGTCTGTCCTGGAACTTGCTCTGTAGACCAGGCTGGCCGTGAACTGCTGGGATTAAAGGCGTGCGCCACCACTGCCCAACTAATGTGCATTTCCTGCCTACCTCAATCCAATTAAACGGTACATAGCGAGGTGCCATTGTTGATGCTGACTCTGTGGTAGTGGAGAAGCACACGGTCTGTCCTTCACAGCTGAGGCTTTAGTGGACGTCACACTGACTGAGACATCAAGTCCCCTTTCACAGAGGACCCAGCTCTTACTGAATTCATCTTACATTTATTCGTAACGGTCATTGACTGGTTGCCTATGTGCTGAGATCAGCTGCTGGCCTTCATGTGTGTAATATGTCTGCACTGACCTGGAGCACGGGTGTCCTCTCAGGAGACTAGCAGACAGCCTTAGGGTCTTTTTAGGGTTTTTTCTTTCTCTTTCTCTCTCTCTCTCTCTCTCTCTCTCTCTCTCTCTCTCTCTCTTTCTTTCTTTCTTTCTTTCTTTCTTTCTTTCTTTCTTTCTTTCTTTCTTTCTTTCTTTCTTTCACCTCTGAAAGAGCAGTCAGTGCTCTTAACCACTGAGCCATCTCTCCAGCCCCTGTTCCTTTCTTTATAGATCTGTGAACTTTTTGAAACGTTTTAAACATAAAGGAGAGGTTCTAAAAACTTGTAGTCTGCATGCCGTCTCTCTCCAGTTTAGTGTTCTCTTCAGAATAATTTTGAGCTTTCATTTTCAGTGAGAGAGAGAGAGAGAGAGAGAGAGAGAGAGAGAGAGAATCTTAAATGTTGTTGGCAGCGCTGCAGCTGCCGGTGGCCACTGGAGGGCGCAGCTGAACACAGATTGTTCTCCATCCCCTCACCCAACTGTGGCCTCCGGGTCTCACTCGGTACAGGGAGGTCCTGGGTGGGTTCTTGGGAGTAGTTATCGGATGTTCTCCTTCAGGTTGGCCCCAACAGTGGCTCAGGAGTCCCCATTGAAGTCTCTTGTTCTTGAGGTCGGTAAGCACAGACCTCTCTGGTCTCTCGCATCTCTCTCTCTTGTCTCTCTCATCTCTCTCTCTCCTTCCCTAACCCCTTACTTTCTCCTACACACACACACATTCTCTCTCTCTCTGATACTATGGGACACACAGGTGTGTTAAGTGGAGGTAAGAGAGGATAATTTTGTCGCGTTGGTTCTCTTTACTCAGTAAGTGTGGTGTCTGGGGACCTGACTCAGGTCTATGAGTTTATGCAGCAACCATCTTTTACACGAGGAGCCAACTTGGTGGCCCACACCCTCTTCTTGAAGTTGTGACCATTCTTCCTGGCGGATTCTTTTTTGTTCTAAAGTGAAAGTTTGATTGCTTTCTAAGGGAGGGGCAGGCACATGTCCCTGTGTGGAGTTACCCACCACCATCCGGTCCTGTCTATGTAGAATGGATGTTAGTAGTATCAGGAAGGTAGAGACAATATGTCGGGGAAGATGTTTAAACCTTAATGTATGAGATGCCATTTCTCAGAAGCTATCAGTAGACTAATGTGTATCCTTAAGTCAGTGGGCTATGGGGAGATCTTTGCAGCTCTCCGAACATCTAGTCTCCTGAACAGTCTTACAGGGAGCGGTATTGTGGCTACTTCACGGAGAAGAGAGGCCACAAAATGACCAGTACATAGCTCAGAAACTGGGACCGTTGGAATACGAGGTCTTGCTTGGACTGCCAAGCACAGCCCATCCACCTCCCTCCAGGCTTAGCCCAATCTTATCCCTGACTTCTCCCGACATCCTTCAGCCCTCAGAGGGCACCGTGGAGAGATCACAGGAGGGGGTCAATGAGATTTTTATGAACTGAGAGTTTCAAAAATAACTTGCCCTTCCCAAGGAACCGCTGATTTGATTCTTGAAGTAGTCCATCCCATTAATCCAATTAGCTAATGGGAATGGAAGCATCTTAATACACTCGCGCTGGCAGGGGCATCAGCGGTCTCTGTGCTTGACTTGTTTATCACAGGGAGGTACAGGAGCTCGTGTGAGGCTGGGCAGCATGGGCTGGTAGAGTGAAGTGGCCTTGCATCCTGGGGCCAGGGCTTGATTCAGGATATCTGTTGATGACATCTGCTTAGAGCTTTGTGTTGTTTTTACAGCAATGAAGATTACCGATGTAGCAAAACACACAGGTCTCTCATTTCTGGCCAAGACAGGGTAGCAAGTTAAACTTTCTATTATGAGCAGCTAAAAGACTCAGAAAAAGATTTGGCCACTCTTGGTAGGGTTTTCACAGTCGATGTTACTGCTTGTGGTGCTTGAGGGAGGGAAGAGCAGAGGGCAACGCACGCTGATAATCCTAACTATATGAAGAGAAGCTCTAGCAGAGTGCCCACAATGGGGAAGAGGAGCTTCAGTAGAGTGCTCCCAGTAGAAGAGAGAATCTTCAATAGAGTGCTCCCAGTGGAGAAGAGGGCTTCAGCAGAGTGCTCCCAGTGGGGAAGAGAGGCTTCAGGAGAGTGCTCCCAGTGGGGAAGAGGGCTTTAGGAGAGTGCTCCCAGTGGGGAAGAGGGGCTTCAGGGGAGTGCTCCAGGTGGGGAAGAGAGCTTCAGTAGAGTGCTCCCTGTGGAGAAGAGGGGCTTCAGGAGAGTGCTCCCAGTGGGGAAGAGGGGCTTCAGGAGAGTGCTCCCAGAGAGGAAGAGGGGCTTCAGGAGAGTGCTACCAGAGAGGAAGAGGGGCTTCAGGAGAGTGCTCCCAGAGAGGAAGAGGGGCTTCAGGAGAGTGCTCCCAGTGGGGAAGAGAGGCTTCAACAGAGTGCTCCCAGTGGGGAAGAGGGCTTCAGTAGAGTGCTCCCTGTGGGAAGAGGGGCTTCAGGAGAGTGCTCCCAGTGAGGAAGAGGGGCTTCAGGAGAGTGCTCTGAGTCTTGCTGGTGGGGGAAAGGGAAAACAAAGAGAAGGCAGAGGGTGCTAAGGCTGCCCATGGGTTTGGTGTGCAAGGGGAAGCATTTCAGTAGACAGCAATCTGGGAATTTCCTTCAGGCCCTGGACGTATCTTTAGCGGCATATCTATTGACTAAGGTCTAAGAAAGTGGATGAGATGGTATCTATGGAGCCCAGGAAGGGAAAAGGAGTTCTTGACTCTGCTACTGGGATGTCAGAGTTGCAATCCTGTCTTAGTAAAAACTGTAACAAGAGCCGTTGCAGAGACACTCTCTTGTGTGCTGTGTGGAAGACTTACCTGTCAATAAAAAGCTGATGACCTATTAGCTCAGGCAGGAAATAGGAGGTGGGACTTCTGGGCGGGGAGAGAACTCTGGGATAGAGTCAGGCATGGGAGGAGATTTGGCCAGAACTCTGAGGAGACAGAGGCATGAAACTGAGAAGAGGCAGCCAGCCATGCGACCCTTATAGAACAGACTAAACAACATAATTAAATTATGAGCCAGTTAGTGAACAAGACCTAGCTTGTGGCCCAGGCATCTATTCAGAAAGAACAAGTCTCAGAGTCGTTATTTCAGGAACTAGGGCGTGGGTGGAAAAGCCCTCAGATACAACCCACTGTGAGAAGAAGGACCGGCCATGTTCCTTGAGTGAGGACTGGGGCCTCAAGGCTAAAACAAAGACAACGTAGCTCTCCATCTTAGAACTCAATTCTCCAAACTTGAAAGGATCACGATGATGGCGTGTTACATAACTCAGCTGTTAAGCAGCAGAAAATACCACCTTGTGCATTTTCTTCCCCAAAGCGCCTGTTGTAATATTTTCACACTGGGTCGGGGCCCATGGGTCAGGTTCCAAGTTCTGGCATATGGGGTTTGAGGGCTTCTCATATTTATGGCATGGCAAGGTACAATAAAAAATTGTAGATATATTAAGAATGAAATTAAACCAGTAGGCTTTCTTTATAATTTGAAATGCCCCAGGCTCTTTCCATCGGGGCCTTTTGCCGTTGGGTATTTTGGCTTGTTCGTGCTGATTAGTGGAACATGGTATTTTTGGGCTTCACCAGTGGGTTTCTGATCTAGAATCATAAGTTGGTTGTTTCTGAATTGTTCTTAGTGCCCTGATTCACCTTCCTCTGCTAGTAACAGTGTGTGTCTCTGGGAGGCAGGGTTCCTTACCTGACACAGTGCTTAACTGGGGGACTCTGCTCAGAAACATGTCCAAGGGTCCTCCCTCCCTTCTCACCCCTCCCTTCTCCCCTCTTTCCCTCCCTTCTCTCCTCTCCCTCCCTTCTCTCCCTTCCCTTCTCCCCTCCCCCCTTCTCTCCCCTCCCTTCTCCCCTCCCTCCCTTTTCCTCTTCCTCCCTCCCTTCTCTCCCCTCCCTTCTCCTCTCCCTCCCTTCTCCTCTCTCTCCCTTCTCCTCTCCCTCCCTTCTTCTCTTCCTCCCTCCCTTCTCTCCCCTCCCTTCTCCTCTCCCTCCCTTCTCTCCCTCCCTCCCTTCTCTCCCCTCCCTTCTCCCCTCTCCTCCATTCTTTTTCTCAGAAGAGATTTTGTGGGGTTTAGATAGGTATTGGGGAACATCCAGAATTTATTCCGTGCACTGGATGAATATTCTAGATTTCACTGAACATCTGGACAGTTGAAGAAGACGAAAGAACCCCATCTTTAGAGGAAAACTTGAAAACCTCAGGAGAATATCTTTCAGCACTTTTTGATTCGTGGTATGAATTTGAAGCCATTTTCCCATACAACTTTAATTTGTATTCAGTTACTTTCATGCGTACCTTCCTATGAGTTGACTGTGAAACATCTCTCCAAAGCGCGTGTGTTAGGTCCTCAGCTGGGGGACCCAGTCACTGAGAGACGGTTGTATCCCGAGTTCTCCGACGGGCTTCATGAACTTCTCTTACAGCCACTGTAAACACGTTCCTCCTTTACGATGGTTTCTTTGTCACGGGGGTAGAAAAATCAACTATCACACACGTGTTAAAATTTATTCTTAAATTTACTGATTGTGGAAGAAACCTGCTGAGGTTTTGGTACCCCAGCCTTAACTGGGGCTCTGTGGAGGCGCCTTAGGGAAACTATTTCTCTAGATAAGGTGGAGACTTAACACTTTGAGCTACCCTAATTGGGTGGGTCCGCCTTTTGGCCAAGGGGGTGACCCTCAGGTGGAAGAATTCATGCTAAGCCATTTGAGAGAGATGGTCAGAGTCATTAAATGAGATAATATATTCTCCTTCCATGTGCCTCCATCTCTGCGCCCCGTTGAGCGACCACGCAGCTTCCTGCGCATGCGCAAGGATAACCACCTTTATTTCCTCTTCTCTAAGCATGGTTTCCTACAACATGGGCTCCACACTTTCTCTACAGCTCCCTTGCTGCCTTCTGCCTGCTTGTCCACTGTGCCTACCTTCCATGCTTAACCCAAATGGCGCGGCTTTCTCTCTTCCTCTGCTCTGTCTTGTTCTCCAGGCAGCTGCTGGGGTTACAGCATGTCTGCTTTGGAGTTTTTCTTCTAAACTCTAATATAATTGTCATTGAGCTTCCTTTTGAGTCTTTGCTTAAATTCTTTTATTAATGAGACTGAGACCCTCGTGACAGTATGAAGAAACAGCGTCTGTAGGCCTCTGGCTTGTGATATAGTCAGAGCATGGGTGAGCATTTCTAGTAAAAGAAAACCCTCACTATAGATTTTTATTTTCTATTCGCTCAAAAGTAAAATTGCTTTTTAATCAGAAAGGAAGCCGAAGGTTTCAGTTAGAAATCTTTTTATTGTGATTACTATTGGATTTGGGTAGATTTGCTGTTCTTGAAGTAAGTAAATTTATTCAATGAGGAAATAAAAATCAAGATTATTAATTATTTTAAGGCAGAAAACATGTTGAACCTGAAAATTCTTAATTCATGAGTCTTAATCATCCTCCCGTTTGAAATGGCAAATGGCTGCCCTCGTGGTTCAGGCTTCTGTGCTTTTGGAACGCTACGTAATTAGTTAATAATTCATTTATGTTGAGAGAAGAGCAACATGGAACAGGGCAGGGGTGGGTGTTAATCCCACGCTGGGATAGCCTTGGCAGCTGACACTGTCAGGGAGATTTTCTTGGTATAAAAGCTGAGACCCTGAGCCCAAAGAGCAGAGGCTCAAAAGCAGGAGTCACACCTGGTACCCTGTCACATCCTCAGCTCGACAAAGTCTCTCTCAGGTGGACAAGAAAAGATTTCCAGACGCAGTGTCCTTTGCATAGTGGAGACTGTAGGTTTAATGATTCAAATCTCCACAGAAGGCCTCTACCTGGGACCAGAAATGTTAACGTGCAGAGGAGAGGAAGACGTGGAGACAGGAGCTTGCCCTTGCTTCTCTTCCTCCTGATTCTCGACCTATCTAAATAAGTAAATAAGTTTGTTTGTTTTGTTTTAATGAATTGTATGGATATCTGCCGAAGGTTCCCATGTTACCAGATGCTAAATGGAAGTATTTGACCAAAACCTCCACCACACCTGGCTCTTTTTGGCAAGCTCCTGACAAACTAGACTGCTAGGAGCTGCCTTCAGTTTGTGTCTCCACAGAGGCACCAGCTTTTCAAATGGCAGCCATTGTTCTTGAAGGAAATGAAGTTCTAGGTAAGCCAGAAAGTCACGGCCTTTCCCCCCAAACTAACTATGACATTGAAATACAAGAGTGGTGGTGGTGATCACTATAAATTTTAGAACAGGGTTTACTGCCTTATTAAAAATAACAGTAATTACCAGAAATGTTAGAAAACTCTAACAAATAAACAGGAAATATCAGAACCAAATGACCTCTACTTGGAGTCTCACTCCTGCCTGCAGGGCTCAGTAAACTTTTGTTCCAAGTGTAGATACAGTGAAGATTTTAGCCTCTTCAGACAGTTGCAGTAACTGAATGCAACTTAGTTCCTACGCTGAGAGACCGGACAAGGCTTCTGGCGGACAGAGGAGACATTTAATTAATTAATTAATTAATTATATTGCTTTTTAAAGATTTACTTATTAGTTTTATATATGTAAGTACACTGTAGCAGTCTGCAGACAGATCAGAAGAGGGCATCGGATCCCATTACAGATGGTTGTGAGCCACCATGTGGTTGCTGGGAATTGAACTCAGGACCTCTGGAAGAGCAGTCAGTGCTCTTAACCTCTGAGCCATCTCTCCAGCCCAGTTCTTTTATTTTTTTTTTAGACTATAATTAAGCCATTTCCCCCTTCCCTTTCCTCCCTCCAAGTCCTCCCATGTACCCCTTATTGCTGTCTTTTTAAGTTCAGGACCTCCCTTTTCATTAATTTCTTATATGCACACACACACACACACACACACACACACACACTTTGCACGCACACATATTCCTAAATATAGCATGTTCAGTCTGAATAATGTTGCTTCTAGGTCCATTTTCAGGGCAGACCATTTGGTACTAGATGCCCAGTACCTGGGGAAGACTTTTCTTCCACGCTCAGCGCTCCTTAGTTGCCCGTAGTTCTTTGTAGGGCTTTAAGACTGGTCTGTCCAGTTTGGCATGCTCAGTAGCATCGTCCTTGTCCAGCTCACGTTTGGACAGTCACGTGGTGAGACTTCATGAGTGTAGTGTCTGACATCTACCCGAGACCCAACCACACAGCAAACTCTGCAAACCTCTGCCTCTTACGATCTTTCCAGCCCTGGGCTATGGGCGCTGGAGGCGGTTGGTAGACTCATCCCTAGCACACAACTGTGCACTTTGCCTGCCTGTGGTTTTCTGTAGTGGCCCCCAGGAGTCGTTTTAAAGTGTAAGGAGGGGCATCTATACCCCTCCCTTCAGCCACCGCAGACACCATACTGTGCCGTCGCTCCTTTCCTGTGTAAAATGAATGAGTTGAGCAAGCAATTGGGAGTCCAGGCTTCAGGGGACCCTCAGAGAAAAAGCTATAAAAGGCTCCCGTGTCCCCCTTTTTTTTCTGCAGCAAAATTTGCTCATTTTCTACACTACACTTTGTGTATCTCCCCTGAACTCTTTTGATGACAGTTACAAGTGAAGGACCAGGGAGAAGGAAGGACAGAGGAGCACAGGGAGAAAGTCACCTAGGTCCCCACAGGCTTTTATGAGGGGGCACCCTGCAGAGGGTGGCAGTCTCTGTAAAATCCAGAGCCTGCCGTCTGTCTCTGTGTTGAGCTGTAGGGCTGAAGGGGGTACAGGGAAGGAGATTTGAATTTTCATTTTAAGATTTTGTTTTGTTTGTTTGTTTATTTTGTACTTGAGATTGGCCATTGCTAGGGGTAACGGTGGTGCATAGTCAGTTAAAGATATTCTCTAACCAACAAGCATCTTGCCTGGCAGCCATTGCTGGGGGTGGCAGGGAGGGGCACAGGGACAGGGAGTCAGGAATCTAGGGGAAGAAGTTAATTTACTTCCTGATACTTAATTACTGCTGGAGTTCTCACAGTTTAACCAAAATGGAGGAACTTTGGAAAATAAGTGGCCCTGGTTAACAAAAGAGACGAAGGTCAATAGGGTGGGGTGTGGTGGCAGCTGAGAGAAGTCCAGAGAGAAACTGTTACAGTGTGAAATCGGTCACAGGCAGAATGTAAATACATGTTTCCTAATAAAACTTTATTTAGGGCTAGATTTGACCTGTAGGTTACAGCTTGTCAACTTCTGAACTCACCCTCAGTATGTTAAATGCATGCTATCCCTAAATAGTTAAATTTTACTCTCCTCATCTCTCTGTTGGTATATTGATTTAGAAAAATAAAAGGAAAATAAATTTCTCTATGAGTAAAGGCATTTCAATTAATTAATTAGTTTACTGTTGCAGCACTGGCCAGTGCTCTACCACAGACCTCCCCACGCACAAAAAGCTTTCATAAAACCGAAAGCTGTATTTAGACATATTTTAAACTCAGCTTTGCTTAAGTTTAGCAGAAGAGAATGAGCAGAAACGAGCCTGCGGTATCTGCTGAGGTTCACACTGTATTTCTTCACCACTCTGGGTGTTATTCCTAAAATATTTCTTGGGAGCGAAGGCAAAGAGCGGTGATGGAAAAGGCTGGAATATCTCCTACTTTTCAAAATTCTAGCTTTCAATTTCGGATAGGGGCAACTGGTTGCCAAAAGTAAAAAAAAATATACGTTCATCATTTCTAGGGCTGCTGAATACACATTGCTGCCTAATTGTCTTTAAATGTTCTATTGTCACAGCAAGACAAGCGCGATAAGGAAGTATATCTGTCTGCAGACATGCCAGAGGGCGTGAGGTCACTGTGTGGGCGGTTGATCAGGAGAGGTAACCATTCCTGCTCCTCCCCCTGATTGGTTCAGTCCACTTTTAGGGTGGGTCTTCCTTCCCTATTTAACCCTCTCTGGAAATGCGCTCACGACACATCCAGAAGTGTGTCTCCTAGGTGATTCTAAACGTCCATCTAGGTTGATGTTGAATGTTACCCATCAAAATCCCACCCCTTGGCACCCAACACATCACTGTTTTTGTCTTTGTTTTTGTTTTAAGACAGAATCTCACTGTGTACAATAGACTGGCCAGGTACTCACCAGGCTGGCCTCGAACATGGAGGTTCTGTCTCAGCCTCCCGAGTCTTGGGATTTACAGGTGTGAGCCACTGTGCTGGCTAAACTCAATGTGTGTGTGTGTATGCACACCTGAATGTACATACCTGTGTACTACATGGCTGCGGGTGCCCACAAAAGCCAGAGGAGGGCATTGGGTCCTCTGGAACAGGAGTGACAGGAATTTGTGGGCTGCCTGCTGTGGGTGCTAGGAATTGAACCATGTCCTGTGCATGAGCAGCAGCAAGTGCCGATTCGTCTCTACAGCCCTAGAGACACGTCCCATTTAAACCATCACATCCCACCCCTGGCTCACGGGCATCTCATAATGCAAAAATACATTCAGCTTAATTTCAAACGCTCTCATCTCCTAACAGTCCCAACACTGTTCCAATGTCCAAAAATCACCTTCCTCAGCCCCCAGGATTCAAGACCATCTGTACTTGTGAGCCATTACAAACAAAAGGTTATACACTTCCAATGTACAATGGTACCAAATAAACATTCCATCGGGAGGCAGAGGCAGGCGGGTTTCTGAGTTCGAGGCCAGCCTGGTCTACAAAGTGAGTTCCAGGACAGCCAGGGCTACACAGAGAAACCCTGTCTCGAAAAAAACCAAAAACAAAATCAACCAAACCAACCAACCAAACACCCCCCATCCCCCCAGAGGAATGGAGATATATTGAGGAAAAACTAGACAAAAACAGAAGTGGCAAACACCAAATGCTAGGACGTTAAGTTGGATGTCTGGGCTTCACGTGTGGTCTAACACCGATGAGAACATTCTGGAACCTCTGTGGCCCACAGCTTGAAACCATCCCTGGGGACCAGTTCCAAACACCTGTGAAAGAAACATTGTCAGATTTAACACGGCGCCCCACTCCTTTATAGTAGTTTTCTCTATTGGTTGGTTTCTTATTTCTGGGATAATATACCAAGGAACACACTGGAGGAGGGGTTGAGGTCGGCTGGTGGTTTCAGGGAATCCAGTTTGTTATTGCAGGTACGGGACAGCAGTAGGAGTCTAAAGTGAACCACCATGTGTCAGTGTACAGGAAGCAGAGAGAAGAATACTCACACCCAGCAGGCTGTTTCTTCAGTCGGAGCACCCAGCCTGTATCTAGGGTTCTTCCTGTTCGTTTTATCTCTCCAGAAATGTCCAAACAGAAACACACACCCAGAGGTGTGCTTCTCAGGTGATTCTAAAGTCCAGTCAGGTGACAATAAGAGCTAGCCAGCACAGAGGCTTAAGTCCCACCTCTACTTCTTTTTATTAAGTATTCTTTTTAAAAGATTTATTTATTTATTTATTTTATATATATGAGTACACTGTAACTGTACAGATAGTTGTGAGCCTTCATCTGGTTGTTGGGGATTGAATTTAGGACCTCTGCTCATTCTGGTTGACCCCTCTCGCTCCAGTCGCTATTAAGTATTTTTTTAAAAAGATTTATTTATTTCTTTTATGTATATGAGTACACCATCGGTCTCGTCAGACACACCAGAAGAAGGCATCAGATCCCATTACAGATGGTTGTGAGCCACCACGTGGTTGCTGGGAATTGAACTCAGGACCTCTGGAAGAGCAGTTGGTGCTCTTAACCGCTGAGCCATCTCTCCAGCCTGTTACTAAGTATTCTTAATCAATGTGTGTGTGTGTGTGTGTGTTCGTGTGCGCGCGCGCACAAGTTGATACAGGAAATAGTGTTTCATTGACTAGTAACTTCTTTTTTAGTTGAATGTTGGGAGGTCAAATTATGCTTTGAGCATCCAAGCAAGCGGTATACCACCAAGCCACAGTGAGTTTTTACACTGGGGTATTTTATTCTCCATCTGGTCTGTCTCTTAGCTCCATACAAGATAAGCACAGCTTGTCTTACCATAAACTTCTCTGTCAAGTGCTTTGCCATTTTAAATCTGTACTTTTCTATAGACTTTCTTCTTTCCTCCTTTCTTTTATGGTTTTTCTAGACAGGGCTTCTTTATTGAGTAGCTCTGGCTATTCTGAAACTTGATCTGTAGACCAGGATGGCCTTGAACTCAGAGATCCATCCACCTGCCTCTGCCTCCAGAGTGCTGGGATTAAAGGTGTGTGCCACAACTACAAACTGGTTTTTTGTTGACCTTTCTATTGACAATGCTGTGTGGCTAAGACTCCCTCCATGAAGTGTTAACGGATAGGGGAAGATTTCAAGGAGGAGGGATAAGTTTGATCAAACCATAGTGTGTACCTGACAAAATTCTCAAACATAAAAATAAACCCAAACCAAGAGAATCCCTTCTCGCTATCCATGATGTGTGTGGAGCTTGCTTCTTTGGGTGTTTTCTGTTGGAAAAATCCCAGCTTTGTATTTCTGTCAGGGCGGTCACTAGGCAGTGGATGGCTGACTTGGGTGCTTCTCTTCAGAACCTTGTGGGCCTTGCTCCTGGGCCTCATTTCATGTTGCTTTTGGTAGCTTGAACAGGACTTAACTTTCGTCTCCTGGAGATCTTTTTCTTTTTTTCTCTCTCTCTCCTGGATCTTCCCCAAATCCTTTACCATTAGAATTTCAAAGATTGTTTCTTGGTTTCATGGGGGATTTCTCTCATGACCCTGAGAATAACAGATCTATGGTTTTTCAAGTCTCGGTATAGAAGATGAGGCACGGAAACTACTCGCCACCTCACAAATTCTTCTCAGTCTTTGCATTCCTTCTCATACTTAATACAGATTAAATATCCTCCCAATAGCTATTGTATTTAGACACGAAAGAAGGAGTGAAGGAGTGACTGTTCAGTAGGACTGTGGCCATGCAGATTCAACTGCACAGAGCATGCTCTGAGATTGGTTGATATCTGGATGTGGGTTCATGAGGCACGGTACGTTCTTGAGAATGGGTCACGGTGTTGTCCATTTGAAGTCAGATTGTGCCTGCTGTGCTGCAGGGCTTGGGTGTCTCCTAAGGCCCAGTGCTCCAGGCTTTGGTTTTAGTTAGTGGTGCTCTGGTGAGGTGGGCAGTGAGGGTGTCTGGTGGAGGGTGTTAGGTCATTTGTGGCCCCGGAGGAGCTTGCTTCTACAAAGTGAGGCATTTATCTGACTGATGTTCTGCCTCACAAAGGCACGAAAAGATGGGGGTATCTGACTTCAGGCTGAAGCCCCAGAAACCAAGGCTTAATATAAAACATTTCTCCTTGTAAGTCACTTAAGTTCGTCATCACAGTTGAGACATGGATGCATGTGAGGCACAGTCATTCCCAGGAGACTGAGAAGTGATGGGGCCTTCACTTCTGCCATGTTTTTCTGTGATTTTTTTTTTTTTTCAATGACCAGAGAGACAGAAGGAGTGGAACACTTTTCTTTCAGAATTCACTGGTGGGGCACCAGGGCCTAGTATGGCCAGCTCTAGAAGGGTATTTAGGCAGCTTCTCTTGGCTGACAGTCCTTCCCACAAACACCTCCAATAATAGCTCTGGATGGTTAATCCCCACAACATACATTGTGGATGGTGTGGTCTCATTAGTTTGATTTTATAGTCAATAGCCACACCACCAAATGACTTGATAATCATGATTATTCTCCCACTGGGAACAAGTGAGACTGTATGTTGTTTGTTTGTTTCTGTTAAGCAGGCAAGAATTTAGAAGAAAGTGTCCTTTCCTAAGACATTTTCAGAGGACTGAAGCATTTAGATCCAAGTATTTAGAAACACAAGAGTGTTTTGAAAAAAAATGCTTGGAAATAGGATTATATTTTAGCTTTTGACTTTATACCTTTACTTGGGGTTTACATTTCTAAAATTTAGAATCCAATCCCAACCCAAGTCCAAGAAAATAACCACCTCTGCATGCAACACCTTGCGATGTAAACTTTCCCCTGTGGCCAAGTCAGCACCTGTTCCAAACCCAGTGTTGGCTGACAATCAAGTAACCAGGCAGTTTGTTTAAATTATAAGTCAGTTTGAAAATAGAGGAAATAATATTAGTTATAGCAATAACTGTTAGCTTACAGGGATTCTACTTGGCTCCTCCCAGGGACCTAGCAACAGCTTACATCATCACCTGCCACCTTTGCCAGGTGTGCCAGGTGGGCTGGGTATAAAAGGACTGCTTGCCACGCCAGCTCCCTCCCTCCCCCTCTCCCTCCCCCCTCTCTCTCTGCCTTCTCTCTCTCTTGCCCCCTTCTCTCCCTCTCCTTCCCTCTCCCTCCCCTCTCTCTCCCCCTCCCCCTTTCTGTCCTTCTCTGAACCCTTCTATTCTCTGCTCTCATGGCTCTGCCCCCATCTGTCTGCCTGTCTACACCTCCACTCATTTGCCTCACCCTTTCTCCAGGTCGTCACCTCTCTCTCTCCCTTCCTCTCTCTGCCCTCCTGGCTCACTTGTCCACCTCTACCCCTTCCCAGGCTCTCACTCCTGTCCCTTCCTCCAATAGTGCCCCCTCACACTGGATCTGTTGCATGGCATAATTTCTCTGGGGGACATCTTGGGATGGGACCACCAGGTACTGCTCATCACATATTTCATAACAATAACTACAGGACTTCAAAATCCCTCCCCTGTGAAATATTAAGTGATAAAATGTGATATGCACTGTGAGATTCCTCGTTCACGATGGGTGACCCAGGAGCCCCCTGCTCTGGCTCAATCACCTGTGGTAGAACACAAGGAATGTGGGTGCACAGAGCTTGGCTCAGGAAGCTGTGGAGATCTTCCAAGCACAGAACCTCAGTCCCGGGCCAGGTTAGCAGGTAGAAACTGGGGCAGGAGTTGAGTCAGTGTGTCACGTGGTCAGTGTGTCCATGTGAGTGTGTCCTGTGCTGTGTCAGTGTGCCCCTGGTGAGTCAGTGTGTCCCCTGGTGTGTCAGTGTGTCCCCTGGTGAGTCAGTGTGTCCTGTGGTGAGTCAGTGTGTCCTGTGGTGAGTCAGTGTGTCCCCTGCTGTGTCAGTGTGTCACATGGTGTGTCAGTGTGCCCTCTGGTGAGTCAGTGTGTCCTGTGGTGAGTCAGTGTGTGACATGGTGAATCATTGTGTCCTGTGGTGAATCATTGTGTCCTGTGGTGAGTCAGTGTGTCCCCTGGTGAGTCAGTGTGTCCCCTGGTGAGTCAGTGTGTCCTGTGGTGAGTCAGTGTGTCCTGTGGTGAGTCAGTGTGTCCCCTGCTGTGTCAGTGTGTCACATGGTGTGTCAGTGTGCCCTCTGGTGAGTCAGTGTGTCCTGTGGTGAGTCGGTGTGTGACATGGTGAATCATTGTGTCCCGTGGTGAATCAGTGTGTCCCGTGGTGAGTCAGTGTGTCCTGTGATGAGTCAGTGTGTCCCCTGGTGAGTGTGTCATGTGGTGAGTCAGTGTGCCCTGTGGTGAGTCACTGTGTGCCCTGGTGTGTCAGTGTGTCACCCAGGGTGTGCACAGTAGAACAAAGCTTCACATCTCCTGGCTGGGAGTGATGTGTGTGGAGAGGGATGGGCTGATGTCCTACTCTACGCTCCAGCTCCTGATGCCTGGGAGACCCTATTATGGGATATATTTTTGTAATTGTTCTATTTTTATTTGTTATTTGATTGTTTATTATATCTGACTTGTAAATTAAACTGTATCATAGGGACGCATGCATAACAGACAACATAGTGCAAATTCACAATTACCAATGACTTCAAATCGTCACCGAGTTGCTTCTAAAATAAATCCCAGATAAAGGGGAGCCCTGTAGCTGTGAGGCAGAGTTTCTTCCAGAAAACCTTATGTTTTGATCTTAAAGCATTAACCTGCTTATATGAGGCCCATCCACACCCGTCGCCAATGCTGATGACCGACAGAAAAGTTTAACCACAGGACACCAAGACTAGTGTTTCACTGAAGTGTAAGTACCGTGGGTTCGTCAAGTTGAGACTGAAAGAAACCGTAACCATCATGGTTGGTGAAACTCGAGTGTTTCCAGTCAGGCATCCAGAGAATCAGGAGAAATGGCTGAAAAGCAGGATGCTTGGAACGAGTGTGTACATCAACTCAAGATGCCTAAAAATAAATTCTGGGTCTGGAGCGATGGCTCTAAGAACACTGGCTGCTCTTCCAGAGGACATGAGTTTGATTCCCAGCAACCACATGGTAGCTCACAACCACGTTACTCGGGTCCAGGGGGTCCAGTGCCCTCTTCTGGCAGCCATGGGTACTGCATGGCACCCGTGCACTTAAGCATGCTGGCAAAACGCGAAATGCACTAACAAAGAAAACCTTTTGGATTTCTCCAAAACTAAGGCAGACAGTATTTTGGGGAAGAGAGTGGCCGCACCTCCGGGCTGTGAAGTCTGTGTGGTGGGGTGTGTTTGACTGGAAGCTGAAGGGAGGAGAAGCTGCGAGAGCTCAGAGAAACCACAGCATCCTTCCGCAATCTGAAGGAATTGTAAGAAACATCAGCGTGGAGCCAGGGAACGGGACACGGAGATGAACTGCCCAGAGACCATCATCGCCAACACAAGGTGTGTAAACACACCACGGACCAAAGTCAAAAGAGTTTTGCCGTGTCTTAGTAAACTTAAGAATATAGTGAGGGCCAGTGAGATGGCTTAGTGGGTAGAAGAGCTCTCTGCTCAAACCTGAAAATCTGTGTTCAATCCCTGGAGCCCTGGGGAAAGAACTGACTCCTGAAAGTTGTCTCTGATCCCCACAGATGTGCTATGCCACACACCTGCATTCTCTCTCTCTCCCTCTACCTCTCTCCCTCTTTGACTTTCTCTCACACGCACAATAATGATAATAATAATAATAATATTCAAAACATAATCCTACTCAGGGCCCTCTTCCCTCAGCCCCGCCTTTCTCAAGATGTCTCACTGTTCCACAGCTGGGCGTTCTACCAGGGAAAATTCTCAAGAGTCCAAGCATCTGGATTTGGGAGGGATTCTATTCCGAGCTTCCTATTGTACCAGCAGGAACAAGTGCTCCATCATGGTGGAGAATGTTGCTGATAGACCACGTCTGACGGCTCACTGGGAAGGATTAATGGTTCAGTTATTAATGTGTTAGCAGTTCTCGTGTATTTAACAAAATTCATTTCCTGTTGGTGAATGCTGACAGTAAGCCTGATCAGTATGGTGGTTACTCAGTATCACAGGCTCCGTCCTCATGTGTCTGAGTCTGTATTTTTCCTTCCCAGTTGCTTTTGATTGGCTCCTTGTCTAAGAAAACCAGAATATTTTCTTGCTTCATCTTTCCTATAGTACTCCCTGACAATGGCCTGTAAGTTAGAAAACATTACAACCCTGGCTGTAGACGATCCCTAAGCAATTCATTCTGTAGTTGTTGGGGGTGCAGTGCCGGCCCCCCCTCCCGCTCCCCGAGTAAGAACTCAATGCCTTGCTAAACCAGCTCAACCTCTGCCTTACTGCTACCCAGGCATGTGCTTTTTGTAAATTTCAATTCTGCTTAAAAATTTAAAAGGATCTACTTGTACTGCCCTTAGAATTCACTTAAGTTGTATCAGGCCCCTGAATTATCACTGAGATGATATTAAAATTATATGAGTCCTAAAACACCTCCAACCAGGAAAGTTTCAGAGGATTGGTGTGGCCTGGGTGAGTCTCTCTTTGTAGAAGGTCTTTGGGGTGGGGTTGGGAGTGGCTGTATCCAGTAGGCACAGGCAATTAAGTGCCACTAAAAATCGTGTAATGTGGACCCTCATTTGTTTTCACCCTTATTAGGAGTAAGGACTGTGGGACATTTTCTGGGTTGTAAGAGACAACAGAACACAATGTAACAGTGTTCCTAGGAAACCACCTTGGGCCACTTTGTTTATAGGTGGTATTTACCAGGGCTCAAGTTTTACAAGGTTGGTTTTATTGGTGAAAGTAAAGACACTAAGAACCCAGAGCTACGTAAGAAAATATACGGGGTGCGGTAGACAGCTTTGGGCTTTGGAGCAACACAATCTGAGGTTTAAA
The DNA here is from genome assembly GCF_978045245.1 of Mus caroli. Taxonomy (NCBI): domain Eukaryota; kingdom Metazoa; phylum Chordata; class Mammalia; order Rodentia; family Muridae; genus Mus; species Mus caroli. The sequence goes on along the minus strand of NW_028227270.1, from coordinate 61,680,293 downwards.
AAAAAGTCAATTATTGGGCTGGTGAGATGGCTCAGTGGGTAAGAGCACCCAACTGCTCTTCTGAAGGTCAGGAGTTCAAATCCCAGCAACCATATGGTGGCTCACAACCATCCGTAACGAGATCTGACTCCCTCTTCTGGAGTGTCTGAGGACAGCTACAGTGTACTTACATATAATAAATAAATAAATAAATAAATAAATAAATAAATCTTTTTTAAAAAAGTCAATTATTTCAAGTTATCATAGGATGCAATGGGTTTTGACATGATGTCTTCATGCCTACCCACTGTTGTATCTGCTCTTGTTGGTCCCAGTAGTGTCCCTCTTTCTGGCTGCATCCCTCTTCCAGGGAGTTCTGCTTCAGTTTTCTTGTCATATACATATATGATGTGAATGCAGGCACATACACATGCATGTACATACGTGTGCTGGTGTGTGCATGCATGCACAGACATATATGCACATACACAAACACACACAAACACACAGGCACACACAGACACACAGACATACATGCATATACATACACACACACACACACACACACACACACACACACACACACACACACACCACTAACTGATATTGTTTAACCCTTGGGCATGTCATTGTCTTATGGGGACTCTACACTATCATGATCTGGATTAGAGCCCAGAGAACATTTCTCGTGGAGTGACTCCAGGAATGCTGAATTCTGTCTCACAACAACTTGTACCGTGAAACTGAACACAAAGGATTTTCCTGGAACTTCTGGTGAGCAGTGGTTTGGCTTCCTCTTCCTGATTGGCTATTCCGTGATTCACCTTGTTTTCCGTTTTGGTTTGACTTCCAGGAAGTCCAGTCTCTACGTCAAAACCCAATTACTGCAGCTATAAAGAACCAGAAGGCTGCATACTGGCTTACTCACAGAGGCATTAAGATTTGCCTCATTTTAATTCTTTGTTCCTTTAGTTTACTGTTGTTGAACTGTGTGAATTCCTTTGTGGAGTGTCGAGTGAAACACGAGTTCCTGTCATTGGCGTGGAAAGAGGCACTGACAGAAAGAGCTCCAGATTAGTCACACCCCAAACATCTGTCAGTGAGGGGATTCATAATCATGGGGCTCCTGGGATGTCTGCTCAGCTAAGAGCTCTTGATATTCTTGCAGAGGACCTGGGCTACTTCCCAGCAACCACACGGATGCTCACAGTTGCATGTAACCCAGGTTCCAGAGGATCTGGTGCCCTCTTGCATGCACGTGGCGTTACATGCCCGTGTGGGCTTACACATATGCACGTAAAAAGAGAGTGGTGAAATTTTGATGAGCTTCTTACATAGCAACAAGAGATCAAACAACAGATATATTTACAACAAAACTCACCAACTTTTGATGACCGAAAAAGCCAGGCATGAAAGCACGTAAGCTATGTTATTCACCTTCACCCATCCCAAGGACAGCTTTAGTGAATTAATGTGGTAGCAGTCAGAGGTGGGGAGGCTGTGGTGGTTTGAAAGAGACATGTCTCCCATAAGCTTGGGTGTTTGAACACTTGGCTACCTGGCGGTGCTGTTCCGGGAGGTGGTGCAGCTCTGCAGAGGGAAGTAGGTGTGGGGCATGGCTTCCAAGGTGCTCTCTCTGCTTCCTGCTCTGCCACTTGATGCCATGCCTCGCTGGCCATTAGGGACTCTCTCTGTCTCTGTCTCTCTCTCTCTGTCTCTGTCTCTTGGTCTCTCTCTCTCTCTCTCTGTCTGTCTGTCTCTCGGTCTCTCTCTGTCTCTGTCTCTCTCTGTCTCCTCTCTGTCTGTCTCTGTCTCTGTCTCTGTCTCTGTCTCTGTCTCTGTCTCTGTCTCTGTCTCTGTCTCTGTCTCTGTCTCTGTCTATCTCTCCTCTCTTTCTCTGGAATTGTAAGCTAAAATAAACTCTTCCACAAGTTGCTTCTGGTCATAGGTTCTTTATCACAGCAATGCCAAAACATCTGATACAACAGCCATGGGAAACAGTGATTTCCTAAGCAGTCTCAAGAACTTTCTCCATGGGATGGATGTTTGAAATTGCCACACCCTGTATCGAAACACAATTGAGTGTAGGAAGGTAAAACTCACTGAAAAGCAATCAGGGATGCTATGTTGGTTTTGTTTGTTTTGATTTTTAAATTTACTTTGCCGGATGTTTTTGTTAGCTGCGTTTCTGTTATCGTAACAAAATGCCTAAGATTGTGCCAACTTATAAGCTAAGTGAGCCAAGCATGATGGCATGTACCTTAAATCCTAGAATTTACAAGGCCGAAGGAGAAAGATAAGAAGTTCAGACCGGTCTGAGCTCTGTAGTGAGTCCTAGGCCAGCCTGAGCTACATAGCAAGACTTTATCCCAGCTCTTTCCTACCCGCTTCATAGGCCCCCTCCAAAGAAGAATGTTCTTCGAGGTTTGCAAGCCTCCCCACCCCCCACATGGCTTGCTGTTGTTTTGGGGCCCTATGGCTGTTTGGCATATCCTACAGAAATACTCAACAGAGGAAGCCACACGCTTAAATGGCTCCCAGGAGTCAGCTGCAGGGGGTGAGGCCCCACCGCCCCTTTTGAGGAGATTCGTTCCCTTTCCTCTCTTTAGGTCCACCCATAAAGGTTCCATCATCTCCTGATAGCGCCATGGAGGGGCTGAACCAAGCATCTCTCCCTCTCCCCACCCCGAAAGAGGACTACAGAAAAGACAGCTTCTTCCTGGTTCTGTATGACCCAGTGTCTCTTGAAAAAGAACTTATAACTGGTGATCTCAAAAATACATAAAGTTTAATGTTCTCAGGTCAGCCGCCGTTGTCCACCCTTATTACATCACTTCCTTTAAATGCATAGCTGGAAATATCTGTAGAGGAAAACCCTCAACCACAGAGGAAGAGCTAATGTTGATCCTGTGTCCACCTGAGCCTACCTATGCCCACCTGCGCCCACCTGCACCCACCTATGCCTACCTGTGCCCACCTGCGCCCACCTGCACCCACCTATGCCTACCTGTGCCCACCTGCGCCCACCTGCACCCACCCACCTGCACCCACCTGTGCCTACCTGTGCCCACCTGCACCCACCTATGCCTACCTGTGCCCACCTGTGTCCACCTGAGCCTACCTATGCCTACCTGTGCCCACCTGCGCCCACCTGCACCCACCTATGCCTACCTGTGCCCACCTGCACCCACCTGCACCCACCTATGCCTACCTGTGTCCATCTGTGTCCACCTGAGCCTACCTATGCCTACCTGTGCCCACCTGCACCCACCTATGCCTACCTGTGCCCACCTGGGTCCACCTGAGCCTACCTATGCCTACCTGTGCCCACCTGCGCCCACCTGCACCCACCCACCTGTACCCACCTGTGCCTACTTGCACTCACCTGTGCCCACCTGTACCACCTGTATATACCTGCACCTACCTACCTGTGCCGACATGTGCCTACCTGCACCCACCTGAGCCCACCTGTGCCCACCTGCACCCATCTGCATCCACCTGCGTGAATGGTAAAAATCACCTTTCTAACCTGCACTTAGAGGTGTACAAAGTTGGCATGCAGAGTTTGATATTAATTTTGGGGTATAGAGCATATTTGGTGAGTATTGGTGTAACAGCCAGTCTGTAGTTGGGTCTTGGTAACATAAGGAACACGTCACAAAACAGAGCGGGGAGAATCAATACCGATCCCCATCCTTATCTCCACAGCAATTACTGATGCTCGGAACACAACCTAGGGTTGGCCTACTAATGGCTTAATGGGGCAGAGCCATTTGGAGCTTGGGAAAGGATGCTTCTGGCTGACCTGAGAGACCCACACTTTTAGCTGGGGCCTGTAGGAAAGGCTGAGCTCATCTGACTTTCAAGGAGGTCAGGGTGGCTTCCACTCAACAGAGATCACAAGACGGACCGAGGTGTGCAAAGGAAGCATCTAATGGAATCTGTCCTATCGAAGCACCGACATCCGGGAAGGAAAATGAACACGAAACCCCAAAGCAGACTTCATCCAAAGGACACTCAGCATCTTTGCAGATAAAAGTTCCAGGTCACGCCTTTAGCCAGAGAGAGTCTGTCAGGTTCAGTCTCTTCCCCAGATCTGTAAAACTCAAGCCAGACTAGGGCACTGGATGTATGTTCCTTTGTTGCATTGGTATAGGATGCATTTCAATTAGATGAGGTGTGAGTTTACTTAATTATGACAGGATGGCACATCTAGAATAAGAAAAGGAAAGCCTTCTAACGGATGTCCAGGGTGTCTAATTAATAAACATTTGTATCACTATGATTTTTAGGCCAAAAAGGACCTCATATCCATTTTGAGTACTTCAGATATATCTGAGAAACATTTTCATTTAAACAGATGCAGGCACTTGGAGAAATTCTATGCTATCCTAAAGTGATGGAGAAAACAAGTCTCTCCTAAAAATTCCAGTGTTAGTCTGGCCTGGTGACAAACACCTTTGATCTCAGCACTCAGACAGCAGAGACAGGAGGATCTCTGTGAGTTCGAGACCAGTCTGGTCTACATAGTAAGACCCTGTCTTAAAACAGAACAAAACACCCATGAAAAGAAAATTGTAGGTATTAGAATCTCTAGATATCAGGGAAGACAGACAGGGTAACCAGGGTCCTAGTAGCTTTCCTCTTCTTGAACATACCCTTGGATTTGTTGATTGGTTAACTTGCCTTTAGTTGAGAGTAAAAGGGAACTCTCAACCAAATTGGCAGCAGCAGAAAATTAATTTGCTGACAGGATCCTGGCAATGAAGTTTGGATAATAGCTCCAGATTTCCAAGAGGCACGCCGACTGTCTTGGCCTAGCTTCCATGCTCAGAGCTCTTAGCTGTGTCTGGGTGGCATTATGGGGCTGACATGTGGAGGTGCCCCACAGGGCAGAGACAGGCAAGTGAGGCAGACACTTCATGATCATTGGCCATGGGAGAGGTCTCTTTCCCTCTTCACAGCGAGGAGTAAGCAATGCTGAGAGCAGTTCTGGGTGGGGCTAGGGCTTCCATGTTTCTTCGTTTGTCTTCATTGTGAATCTCATCCATTCATGTTGCTGTCCTGAGGTAAGAGGTCACCGTGTTGGCAACAGTGGCCAGTCCCCGCTGGAAACCTATTTGATTTCGGGAAACATTGTCTTTTGCTCCCCTAGGCCTCTCTTTACCTGAAAATAGGTTCCCCTTAAATTTTAAGTTTTGTAAACAATGTGACTTTAAACTTATACCTACATTTCATCTTGGGAGTCCAGGAATTAGAAATGATGTTTATAATTGAAGGGGGTGTTGGCCTTGTTCTTCTTGACGACTGCTTGGTTCCCATGATGCCATTGGTCCTTTTTTTGTGGTTTGGCTCATTTTGTGTTTTACTTTGTTTTTCTCACCCCAGAAGTTCAAAGGCTTTGTCCAACCTTGATGTCTACTTTTAGTTCTTAGAATGGACTTTAAATTTCTACAGCACCTTTACTTGTTTTGGACAGTTTTGCTCCTGACACACAGCTGGCAGCATTTTGAGTTAGCTTGCATGTTTGGCCAGGTATAGTACCGGAAGTAATCATGAGTAAGAAGTCATTGGTCTTAAGTGATTGATGTGGAGTGTCATGACAAAATGTGGAGATGAGGCCGTTGAAAACCAATAGGAATCGATTTCTCGTTGTTTATCGAGACGTCCACAATCAAGGTGTCAGCTGGTCTGGTGTCTGGCAAGGACTGCTGTCTGCCTGCAGCCATTGCTTTCTGACTGTCCCCTCTCTGAGGGGAAGGGTGAGAGCTAGCCCCGACTCCAGGGTCTCTTTGATAAGGAAATGGATTTTGTTCATGATAGTTTGACGTCATGAGCTATGGATTCCTAGAGACTTCACACAATAATTGCATCTCAGCATATGCATTTGGTGTTGGGGGATGTGCATGCACTGTCAGATTATATCACCTGCCCTATGCAGTAAGATCTCCATGGCAGAGCTTTGAGGCTGAGGGAGTATACTTAGCAGGGAAGCCCGGGAAAGGCTTCATAGAAGACCTACAGCACCTTTCTCTTTTCAGTATCCACCCAGACAACTTCCAGTGAGGCTCACAGCTGCCCCTTCTTCATCTCCTGAGCATGTGAGACTTTGGTCCTGGAAAATGTCCTTTGGGGATTATTGCTAAGAGTCTTTTCAGAGATCAGAGCCAGAGGAATGCTCCGCTGTCCATGGTGCTGGCCAAGGAAGCCCAAGGCACCCGGGACTTAGAGTTTGAACAGTGTGGCATGGGTTTCTGAGTAGACAAATGAAAACAACTGCCCACAAGACAACACCTTTGGAAACTTGGAACAGGCCTGTAAGGAGTCTGTCTCGGCTCTAAGGATCCAGGCAGTACGGTTTTCTGTCGGATCCCACTTGGTTCAAAGATCCCAGAACCAATTCTAGCAGCCCCAGGCTTGCAGGCATCACCTGCGTCTCTGGGCAGAGGGCAGGGAGGGAGGAGCAGTCTTCTGAGTTGAGTCAGTCCTGGGGTGTTGCTGGCAAAACTGCAGGTCTTGCATTTAGGGAGGAACAAATGGCGACAGCAAAGATGTGCTGAAGTGAAAGGCCACTTAGCTCAGGCTCCACGGAGGTTGTTCTAGGCACCTCCTACCCTGATTTGAGCCTTAAGTATGGAGAGTAATGAAAGCATTTATACTTTCATTTTTTATTAAATTTCCAATGCTATCCCAAAAGTCCCCCTCACCCTCCCCCCACTCCCCTACCCACCCATTCCCACTTTTTAGCCCTGGTGTTCCCCTGTGCTGGGGCATATAAAGTTTGCATGTCCAATGGGCCTCTCTTTCCAGTGATGGCCGACTAGGCCATCTTTTGATACATATGCAGCTAGAGTCAAGAGCTCCGGGGGTACTGGTTAGTTCATAATGTTGTTCCACCTACAGGGTTGCAGATCTCTTTAGCTCCTTGGATACTTTCTCTAGCTCCTCCATTGGGGGCCCTGTGATCCATCCAATAGCTGACTGTGAGCATTGACTTCTGTGTTTGCTATGCCCCGCTTACTTTTATTTTTTTATCCAAGCCTACACTCCACCCATCAGTATAAGAAAACCCCACCTTGGCCATTGACACTGAGTCCAGAGATGGCTCCACAGACTTTGGGCCTCTTGTCTTTAAGTGGAGTCAGTAAGTGAGAGGTCAAGGTGAGTCTAAAGTGTTGAGCCCAGAGCTTAGATCACCAGGCTTGGGACGTAGCTCAGTGGTGGAACACTTTTTCCTAATATGTGCAAGGCTCTGGGTCGACGTCCCAGGACCCTAACCCCTGATCAAACATGGTAATGATTGTCTTCATACTGGCAAACAAAGTCTGACAACTGCCTAACAGGGCACACCCCAAGTCTGTGCCATAGACCTATACCAGTAGGTGGGCTGTTTGGGGAGGGGTCATTTCTAACTTTGATAATTCCAGAATAATTTTACCACTATTAGATCTAGTGAGAATATAGTTGTGTCTTGTGCTTGTTTATATTTGTGCCTTTAAATTTTTATCATGTGTGTGGTATGTATGTATGTATGTATGTATGTATGTTTGAATAGTATTATAAGATTCTCGAGTCTGCAATAGTTTGGAAATATGAGAAAGGCACCCTTTCCTATAGGAAGGCTTCAAGCACTGCCTAGTTCATTTATTCTTCAGGATTTAGATTGCTGAAACTCACCCTCAACCCCTCAAGTGCCCTGCATCATTTAGGGACTGTGGGTACTGACAAGTCCTTGCCCTGGTCAGGTTGTTGGAGTGGCAGTGTCTCTGCAACCTTCACGGGCATCAGGGAGATGAGCTGTGGTCGGCAAAAAAGCGATTTGGTGCAGTAGCTGATATTGGTTCAAATTGTGGGAGTCTGCCCCCAAATTGTTCCTTTTAGGTGCATTTAGACACAGCACAATCTGATGAAGACTCTTGTGATGATTAATTTTATCCCAAGCACTCGACAGAGGATACCCGAATCTTTTTGAGGAACAAAGTAAGCTAAATACAGATCTGATGTGACTACATCAAAACCCTTTGTAAAGTCATGTGACCCCTTCCAAAAAGATAGAGTCTAAGAGAAACCAAGTTTATGAGAGGGATCTGAAGGAGGGTCTGGTATCAGAAAGTCTTTGACCACGTAGATTGAGAAAAGGTCACCAGGCTGGAAAGCTCCAGCTTTCTGGGCAGAAAACAGACTTTACATTCCTTCCCTTGAAGGAACAACCCCTTGTCCTAACATTCCAGTTCCCTAGCATGTGTCTGAGCACAAGGACCCCCAAGTCTACTATAAAGGCTGCACCTGCCTCTGCTCCATACAGTTCTTAGGCTTGGGACTCTGCAATGTGTTCTGTATCTCCCATGACATAGCTCCCAAGATGAAACATTTAGTTCATTAGTTATAACCACCTTCCTCTTGGGACAGGGGACAAGGTTTCTAGACCTTGCACAGCAAGTAATTTGAACACCAACACACGGTGTAGGACTTGTTAACCTCCTCTAGGCTTGAATATTTGCCCTTTCCTCCTTGGAACATTTTCCTCGCCGTTTTGACCATCATGCTCTGCACTGACTGAGCAGTGGCCATGCATCCCCAGCCCCTGCTGGAAGGGCCTTGATTCTGTCCTTAGGTTACCAGACTCAGTATAATGGGAGAGATTTGTCTTCTGATCCCAGGCCACCACGCCCTACCTCTGCTGTGTGCATAAGGGGCAGAGCTGGGGTCACTTTGGTGACCTTCCAAGAATGCTATCTTCTGACACTCATCTTCAAGCACAGCAAATGCTTGTGTGGCTGGACCCTGTCTTTTACATCTCCCTGCATCCAAGCTTTTGGGTGGTGACTGGCTTTGCTACTCTAGATTTTATAAAGGGACCAAAGTAATGCCATGGAAAATAGCTTTAGATAGACTTCTGGGGGTGTGAGTGACGTGTAGAAGAAAATCATGTTGTCCCAGACAAGACCGTCCTAAGCCAGCTGTGCCTTGTGGGCCCCAGATAAATGCAGCTGACTGAGCCCAGCTCATCCAACCAATTTACCAACATCTTCCTAGAAATAGAGTGTTATATTAAGAGGCCTTCATGGGAATGCCTTCAGCTAGCAAGTTTTTGGAGAGTATATTCTATAGCAACAGCTAAGTGACATAGCTGGTATTAAAAAAAAGTGCATGTATGTGTGTGAGTGTGTTGAGTGTGTGTGTGAGTGCATGTGAGTGTGTGAGTGTGTGAGTATGTGAGTGTGTGAATATGTGTGCAAGCATGTGAGTGTATATGTGTGAGTGTGTGTGAATGTATATGAGTGTGAGTATGTGTGAGAGTGAGTATGAGTGTGTATGTGTGCCAGTGTGTGTGAGTGAGTGTATGAGTGTATGGGAGTGTGTGAATGTGTGAGTATGTGTGCAACTGTGAGTGGGAGTGTGCATGAGTGTGAGTGTGTGAGTGTATGTGAGTGTGTGTGAGTGCATGTGAGTGTGTGTGAGTGTGTGAGTGAGCGTGTATGAGTGTGTGAGTGTGTATGGGTATGTGTGAGTGTGTGTGAGTATGTGTGTATGAGTGTGTGCACACATGATGTATGAGTGGGTGTGCAGGTCACAGCATACGTGAAGGTCGGAGGACAATTTGTGGAGTCGACTCTCTTCTCTCCCTTTATGTGGGTTCTGGGTGTTGAACTCAGGTCACCAGACTGATGCAGAAGTGCTTGTTCTCAGTTGGCCACCTTGCCACCTCCACACACTCCAACTCGACATTATTTTTTAATTTAAAAAAATTAAAATTTGTTCTTTGACAATTTTATATATGTATATATTGTATATTGATCATATCTACCCTCCCACTTCTCCCTGTCATCCCCAACTGTCCCCAGTATGTCCCCCTCCCATCTTATGTTCTTCTTCTTAATGTGGGGTCATCAACTAAGTACTAGAACCCACACCCAGAAATAAATGGACTCTCCTCAGCTAGGGGCTGGGTTTCATGAGCGTCTTTAAGTCCACACTGGAATGCTTGATCTCTGACAGATAACCACAGTGGCTTCCCAAGCTCACAAGCATGGTGGCCACAGCAGACCCAGAGGACACCCCCAGCTCTTACGTCTCCCCCTCCCGCCTCTTCTGTATGTTTCTTCAGTCTCCAGTGTGGGTTGGTGTCTCGATTATAACTGAGCTCAACACTCACTCATTCTCAGTTCTAACGTAACAATTCCTTAAGGGTCGGACAAAGAAGTGCTTGCCGAGCAGGGCCTTGGGCTCAGTCCTGCGTGCTAGGGACAAAGTAAAAACTTGAAGAATGCTTCTCTCTTGAGGGCACTGAGAGTGTGAAGGTTGCACACTTATAAACCTTAAACACTTAAAAATTATGTTTAAATTGCAACTGAGGTCATTCTAAGAACACTGAAAAAAACCAAAGGTTAAATAGAGAAATAAGCATTAATATGATAGTCCTATATGGGTAAAGGTGCCTGTCACCCAACCTGTGTCACCCAGTCTGGTAATCTGAGTTCAATCCTCAGGACCCACGTGGTGGAAAGAACTGATTGACACCAGTTGTCCTCTGACCTCACAGAGGCTGTGGACTGAGTGTGACCCCCCTGAATGAATGAATGACCTGAATGAATGAACGAATGAATGAATAAATGCAATAATAAGAGAAAAAGAAGCAAAGAGGGCTAGCCAGAGCAAAACACTGATAAGATCTTTATAGAACAGGAGTCTCCAAGGCAAATCTGTTGGGGACCCCAGGACACTCACTTGCTAAAGGGATGAGGTGTAATCAAGATAAATTACTCGCCCCCCCCCAAATACTGGATTGTCTCATCGCTGCTGGCTGATCTATGGATACTACTATAGTCAATTTTCTCTGAGAAAAAGCCCATGTTTTCCTGGGGACTTGCATGGGCGCTCAGGTTGAGCCTTTTCTCAGCCATTTTAAAACCTGGCCTTTATATGAAGGGGAGTGATTTTTAAATTCAAATGACCCCTGACTTAGTTATTTTCAAAGTGACCCTGTTTCCTCTTGCAGGTAGTGCATAGCAGCACACATGGGTTTGGGAGTGGGGGTAGGGACATGCTTGGAGACTTGTTGGGAATTCTCCCTGTTCCCTAAGTGGGACACTGGATAAATCAGAATTTAGCTGGGAGGAAAACTGAATTTCTGAGGAGAGTCCTGAGACTATCTAATGAGGATGTGAACTTGTCTGAGGGATGTGAGACCAACTAGAATTAACACCAAGAAAAGTCACAAATATAGCTGAGTTCATAGTGATTACACAACCCAGACCCGTCTCACTGTACCTGCAGGAGAGAATACGGAAGGAAGCCAGACTGGGTTACTGTGAGCTCACATGCCAGCCTTTCTCTCCTCCCACATCTTGCAGACAGGCAGCATCCTATACACCCCTAAGGGATTTCTAACCCCAGATTTCTTGCAATGTTCTTTATTTCCAATATCGGGAAGTCTGGCTTGGGTTTAGAGGGAGACGTAGTGGTAGTTTCCTTTTTAGGGGATGAGATTTATTAGGAATGCATTATCAGTGCTGTAGACAGACAGATAGACAGACAGACAGACAGACAGACACATGGTAGGGCTCTGGGGAGAGTTCAGGCCCCGAAGGCAGAACGAGGGATTCTTGTAGTTATCAGGGACGTCAGCCATGGACATACCATTTTGTAAAGCTCCATTTTGGCCAAACAACTCAAAAAGAACTAAAGCAATTTGGTTTCCGGAAGGAAAGAAACTTGATTTTCTAGATTCTTACTCTCCTAACCTACTGACTCCTCCCCACCCCCACCCCCAGGGCATGGGTGTGTGCCCTCGGGGTTGGAGGTGGGGAGGGGCTGGCAGAGATGGATTGCTAGCCCCAGAGAGCTATTTATTAATTATCTTCATTCTTTGACTCACTGGCTGCCCCTGGCCATGGTCTACCATGGGCCTAAAAGGAAAACCTTTCCGTCTCCCTCTTCCTCCGTGGGTGCGGGAACCGGGCCTGCAAGCTGGCAGACAGTGAACTCTGGTTCCCAGAGCTGAGAGCCCCCTTCTTCAGGCTTCTTTTCCCAGTCAAGAACTCATGCAGCTGTGGGGTGGCTTTTTGTTCCTGGTTCTCTTGACCTTGCAAGGGGAAGATTGTATGTCCCTGCTCGATGAGTTATCTCTGGGACTGCTTGTAGTCAGACTGTCTCCAACTCCTCGCTGGGTGGAAGGGAAATAGGGGGAATTTTGCATTGCCAGGAAGGGAGGAGGGAGTCTTGGTAAGGAGTGAAAAGGAGGTTATATTTAAGTTCCCCGTTATCCAGGGGATGGAGCAACACCAGCCCCCTGATGTCCTGGCATCTGGCAGCTTGACAGGTCTGTAAACTTCCTCAGGGAAGAATTAGTGCTCCTGTATTCTCCTGGAATCTGGGCCCCTGGGAAGTCTGTTAGAAAGTCACAGATTCCAGGTCCCTCTCACTGAGAGCCTGCCATTTCCTTAAAGCAGTTGGGAGGATAGAGGCAGGCAGAGAGTACAGTGGGTAGGCTGGACAAGCTCTCATAGCTTCTGGCTCAAATCTAACAATGCTAGGGTTATCTTCATTTTCACCCCAAATTGCTATTTTATCCAATTTGATATGAACAGAATAGAATAGTCATTTTTGAATCTGTAGATCTGTCTGAATGAAAGATAAAAGGATAACAGGTAGGCGGCACTTTATTCCTGTCTTCCCTGGTCAAATATAAAATAATTAAAAATATGGAATTTTCTGAATTCCCCAAGAAAGCCCGTTGTAGGAAGCATGTGATTTCTAAGTCCATCCTTATGAATTTCCCATCAGATTTAGAAGTTCTCTGTAACATGGGTGGTCCATTCGGACCAAAATGACTTCCATTCTTTGAAAACATATCATGTCAATGAGAAATACTGAATGATTCATTTTGTGGGGGGTACATCGTTGAACCCTGAGTAGGCTATTACTTTTTGTTCAATGAGTTAATGAGTATTGCATGACTGGCCCTGCGCCAGATTTTTTGTTGAGGTTTAAGGGGTAGGAGCCGCTGGCTTGCGGGTTATGTTTCACGTTATTGCTCTAATACATTTCTGGCACTAAGCATGATGTCCTCATGGCCTGGAATCAAAAGGTATGAAAGAGCAAAGGTGGAAATAAAACAAGTTTGCTTTCCTTATCCCCCAAGTCTGGGGAAACTGGTCTCTCTTTCTGGTGTAGTACACAGCCTCCAGGCTCCTGTTTGCAGAGAGTAACACACACTGTCTGTCATATGCGCCCCACTTTTTGAAGCTTAAGACAGTGTTGACTGTCTCCCTAGCTGAACGTGTGGGGTGTCTGTCTCTTCATTGCTCTCTTCCCCTAGTGCTCTAACGACTGAAAATTCTTGGTAGCCTATGTGTGTTGCATGGGTTTGTACACTCCCTTGCTGACGCAGTTAGAACATTCCTGGTCCTTTGCTCGGAGACAGAGGCCGTTGTCTTTCTCTCTGTGTAACTTACTTTGCACTTGGAGTGTAAGTCCCTCCCAGTTTTCACAGAGGACTGGAACAACCCAGAACCTGTTTTCACTTTTCTGGTCTTAAGATCTGTTTTCATCCTCCCAGTCATGGCCTGCGTTGGTAGAAAAGGTATCTTGTCTTTTGCATGAACAAAAGCATTTGCTTTAAAACACACACTTTGTGTGCAATGTCTCCTGTGCTTGCTTTCTTGAGCCCTCTCTAGGAATTACATTCAACAGGAAAGTCACCATGGTTCAGTATACATCCATGATGCTCATTATCAAGAGCTCCTGTTTCTAGTTTTAAATGTCGTTTTTTAGATCTATTTTTATTATTTTTTATTATGTGTCGGGTAGGCATGTCTACGTGTGGGTGTTTGCACACCAGTGCAGTGTCCTCGGAGGCCAGAGGGGTCAGATCCTCTGAGAGCTGGAGCTACAGTTGTGGGTCACCTGACATGGGTGTGGGGTCCTTGGCAAGAGCACGGAGGGCTCTTAGTTAACGATCATCCCCCAGCCCCTGATCTAGTTTTAAACAAGCGGAGAATGGTTCTTAGTTACAGGAGACAAGTTATTTTAACTGACAGTGAACTGCAGATCGTCAGGAGCCCCATGGAGAAGAAGTTAATAGCAGTCTGTTACAAAGTCTCAGGAACTCTTGGGAGTCAGCAAACCCTCAAGGATTAGTCTTAAAGGCTACTTCCCACTAGTGTTCTTTAAAAACAAAACAGAATCAGAGCGTGTGAACAAGGGGACCTCTTACACTCTGTGAGCCAATGTCAGGGCTAGGTACTATCCTGAGGCCTTTTGTGTATATAATATGTGAAAGAAGAACAAAGGTATCATAGCTCCTGTCAACTTGATACAAATCTCAGTCTATCTATCTGTCTGTCTATCTATCTATCTATCTATCTATCTATCTATCTATCTATCTATCTATCTATCTATCTAGTCAAGGACCTGGCTTGTTGGTGTGTTTGTGGGAGTATTGCCTTAATTGCTGTGGTGATTTGAATAGGAAGGGCTCCCATAGATTCATCATTTTGAATGCTTAGCCCACAGGGAGTGGCACTATTAGGTGTGGCCTTGTTGGAGGAAGTGTATCACTGTGGGGGCGGGCTTTGAGGTCAGATATGCTCAAGCTAGACCCAATGTGGCAGTCTCCTTCTGCTGCCATGGGTCAAGAATTAGAACTCTCAGCTACTTCTGCCTGGATGCTGCCGTGCTTCCCACCATGATGATAAAGGACTAAACGTCTGAACTGTCAGCCAGCCCCCGTGAAGTGTTGCTGTGTTCACGGTGTCTTTTCACAGCAATAGAAACCCTAACTAGACAGTTGCTAATTGCTGTAGGAGGGGAGCCCAGCACACTGTGGGTGTTGCCACTGTTGGGCAGGTGGTCCTGGGTTGTAAAAGAAACATAGCTGAGAGGGCTGGAGAGGTGGCTCAGTGATTAAGAGCACATATTACTCTTCCTGAGGACCTGAGTTTGATTCCCAGCAACCACACCAAGGCATCTTACTCGGATCTTAACTCCAGCTCCAGGGGTATCAGACACGTCTGATCTCTGTAGATCCTTGCGTTTATGTTTATATACTATGCCCCCATACACACAATTAAAATAATAAAAAATAACCCCTCCAAAAAAAAAAAAAGGGTAGCTGAGCCAATCAGAGGAAGCAAGTTGGTAACCAGCAGGGATTCTCTCGATCTCTGCTTTGGTTCCTACCTCCGGGTCCAGCTTGAGCTCTTGCCCCAGCTTCCCTCAGTGAAATACTGTGATGTACAAAATGAACCATGTAAACTCTTTCCCTCTCAAGTTGTTTTAAAGCAAACTAGAACCGGAATTGGTAAAAGAAAGAGGAGGAATTCCTGTGACGGAACTGATCATGTTGTTTTGGGAAAACTGTGGACGTGTTCAGAGCTTTGGGGTGTAGCAGCTGCTGAACACTCAAAGCTTTTCGAGCTTTTCCATGGGGGCCTGGAGGAAAGATGCTGAGAGGGAGTCAGAGGTGGAAGCCCGCCTTGTGAAGCCTCACAGGGAAACAAAGGCTCCACCTGGCCATCCATGTGGAATTCTTGTGCCATTTTGGATTTCAAATCTGCGCAAGTGAACCCTCTGCTTTGCTTGGCCAATCGATGCTGCCCAGCTGGGGTAGGAAAGATAAAAGTCTTGATAAGAAGCCAGCAACATTGAGTTAAAATCTTTGGGGAACAATTTCTTCAGAGTCAGCACACAGAAGCTCTGGTCCAGAGGGGCCAAAGCTATGTCTTAATCAGCAGAACTTAGTAAATGATGTGGGAGAGTCTCCAGCATGACGCTGGTTTTGAAGGTATTAAAGGTGTCATAGGGAACAGTTGAGCCTTGGCATGCTGAGAGACCAGTAGTGGAACATAGCTTCAGTTGTCAAGGAAACTACAGGACTAAAGTTAGTCGTGGAGAACAGCTGAGGCTTGGCGCCATGTGGCAGGGTCAGAATCCCAGAAAAAGGCAGGAGAGGCTACTGGAGAAGGAGCATCTCAGTTGCAGTAGAGATGCCAAGATCTTGGAGGTACCAGGCCTTTGGAATGTCTATCATAGCTGCCGCAGGTATGGAGAGGAGCCAGCCTGGGCCAATGAGTCAGGCTGTGTGTGTTATGAGGGCCAGAGCTGCAGCAGGACCTGACTCCTGGAGTACAGAGATCACCTGTAAGTGCCAGATGTTAGATATCGAGATTCTTGTGCTATTGGATTTGGGTTTTATTTTGATCCGATTATAACAGTACCCAAGTTCTTTCCTCTTGGAGTTAGGATGTTTGTAACTTGCTTTGGATCTTTATTGAAGCACACAGTTAAGAAGCCTTGGGTTTTTTTTTTTTTTTAACAAGAAAGGGAAGATTATTGCTTAAATTGATGTATTTATGTGTAAAATACGTAAAGGAATAAAATGTCATAGTTTTTGTCAACTTGACACAGACCTAGATATACCTGGGAAGAGAGACTCAATTGAGGAATTGCCTTCATCAGATTGACTTGTGGGCATGTCTTATGGGGTGTGTGTGCACATGTGTGCACATGCAAGTGTGTGATTGCTCAGCCCACTATGGGTGGTACCTTTCTTGGGTGAGTGGGCCTAGTATAGTTTAGAAGGACAGCCGAGGGGTCAACCGTTAAGAGCTCTGGTTACTCTCCCAGAGAACGTAGGGTCAATCCCCCCATCATGGTAGCTCACAACCATCTGTAATTTCAGTTGCAGGGATCCACTGTCCTCTTCTGGCCTCTGTAGGCACCAGGCATGCATGTGGTACATAGAAATACATTCAGGCATAACATCTATATGAAAGTTAAAACAAAAAGATAGCGGTGGAAACCGATAAGCAGTGGTCTGTGGTCTCTGCCTCAGTTCTGAACTCCAGGTTTTGCCTTGAGTTTCTGCCTTGCTCTCCCTCCGTGGTGGTGGATGTAACCCAGAGAAACAAGCTCTCCCCTGAGTTGCCTTTGTTCAGTATTTAATTACAGTGACAGAAAAGCAAATTATAAAATAAGGGCTCAGAGTAGGCTGCAGAATGCGGGTCATGTGAGCGCCACAAACGTGAATTCCCCCAATGCAACACAAACACCTTAAAATGAAACAACAGGCATCTGTCTGCCAACGCCCCTGCCGTTTTTGATTAGGCTTTTCTTTGTCCCAGACAGGAGAAATACTAATAAGGAAGTAAATATCTCAGTATTTTTTGACATCTGGAACTTTCTCTTTGACGCTTTGGGGGTCAAAGGCTGGGTTCTCACGGTTTTCTTGCTCCTTGGCATCTACTCCCAGGAGGAAGGACCTTTGACAGGTTATTCTGTGCCTGCTCAGAGGGCGACTTCCCCAGAGTGGGTGGGGGCAGGGAGCTGGGATATGCATGCTTACAATCATTAGGGACTTTTAAATGTATGCTTGTCTGAAAGATGTTTCTTTAAAAAGAATTCTATTATTATTATCATCATCATCATCATTATTTTTAAAAGCCAACATTTGAGAAAATGGGCAAGATGTGGAAAAATTGTGTTTTTTGCTTGTTTGCTTGTTTTTGGTTTTTGAGACAAGATTTCTCTGTGTAGCCCTGGCTATCCTAGAACTTGCTCTGTGAACCAGGTTGGCCTTGAACTCACAGAGATCTACCTGCTGCTGCTTCCCAGGTGCTGGAAATTAAAAGCCTGTGCCACCATTACCTGGAAGAAATTATGTTTTCTGAGTATATTTGAGTGTAAAATTTAGTGAAAGTCAAGAAATACAGGAGGCAAATTCTAGGGCTAACCCAGAAGTGACCTGAATGCAGAAAGGCTGGGGCTTGCCTTCCCCATCATTCTGCTTTAAATTGATGTTGTTTTATTTTAACTTATGTGTATGCATTTGTATGTGCAGCATGTACGTGCAGTGTGCACTGAGGCCAGAGAGGGGCTATAGTCAGTAGTGAGCCCCCTGATGTCAGTTCCAGGAACTCGTAACCAGGAGCCATCTCTCCAGCCCCTCATTATTCTGATTAAAAGCTTTTCATTGATCATCTTCAAATTTCTAAAATACTCAGCTATTCCTCCAAGCAGCAGCTCGGAGCAAAGAGCCTCCCCACCCTGCCCACATAGCATAGGTTCTAGGGTGTGTCAGAAGCTCACTGGAAATTCCCCTGCAATGTGAAGGCCCCTACAAAGCTTTGGGGACTGTGATGGTTTGAATAGGCTTGGCCCAGGGAGTGGCACTATTAGAAGGTATGGCCTTGTTGGAGTAGGTGTGGTCTTGTTGGAGTGGGTGTGGCCTTGTTGGAGTAGTTATGGCCCTGTTAGAGTAGGTGTGACCTTGTTGGAGTAAGTGTGACCTTGTTGGAGTAGGTGTGTCACTGTGGGTGAGGGCTTTATGAGCCTCATTCTAGCTCCCTGGAAGTTAGTCTTTTACTTGCAGCCTTCAGATGAAGATGTAGAATTCTCAGCTCTGCCTGCACCATGCCTGCCTGGATGCTGCCATGTTCCCACTTTGATGATAATGGACTGAACCTCTGAACCTGTAAGCCAGCCTAATTAACTGTTGTCCTTTAAAGACTTGCCTTGGTCATGGTGTCTGTTCACAGCAGTAAAACTCTAAGACAGGGGACAAGCCTTGGAAGGGGTCATGTCCAATCACCATTTCTTAATTATTTGTGCAGCAAGAGCACAGGAGAAAGCAGTGCTATGGACAGAGAAGTCCGAAACAGAGATGCTGCTGTGAATGGCTAGTGGAGAGTAGAAATTCAAATTAAGGAGGTCAGAGGGTCAGTGGGTCAGAGCCTGGAGGAATGCTCACCTGGTCTGAAACCAGGCAGAGACCACCACGTGCTGCAGATGAACACACACTGCCATGATGTGCAAGCACAGAGGTGTTCATTGACAGTCCATTTCTTAGGAAGCTCAGAATGGCACAGCGTGGAACCTCCCCCTTCCCACCATACCATAGTAATTGTGCCTTGGTTGCCTGGACGAGTGTAGCTTTATGTGAGGTAAAGTTAGCTTACCTCAGACTATACATGGTTGGTTTATACTTTTGGATTTATTTTTCTTTCTGTCTCTTTAAAAACAAAACTCGAACATGAAAAAAATAAAATCAAGAAGCATGCTTGCTTTTGTCTTTTAAAAGAGCGAAGAAACAGAAATAACATAAAGCTCTGTGGATGGGGAGGTGCGGGAGGACCTGGGGAGGAGGGGGAGGATCTGGGAGTAACTGGGAGAGGGGGATACAGTGAAAAATATCTCATCCCTAAAAAAAAAAAAAAAAAAAAGAAATAGAATTTCTTTACCAGTCTGTAGGAAGGGCGTGGTGTCAGAAGGTTGGCCTTGGAAAACATAGTTTCTCACCTTCCACCTGGGCTGGTATCTGCACCATCCAAGATGGCCTCATGGGGAGCCCATGCATTGCGATTGTGTATTTGACAAGAACAGATCTCATTTATATACTTGGAAAACTCTTGTAAAACTTGGGAATTTCATGGGCCCTGGATGTTTGTAGCGATAGCATAGTCTTCTCAGTTGTTACAAGGTATGTTTTATATAGTGTTATTTCCTGGCATTGGGAGGGGGCATTGAAGAGTGACCCCAGCTCTTGCATATTCTGAGCCATTTGTGGGAGGAGAAGTTGAATTCCCTGGGAACCTTTCTCTCTATGTTAAACCATGCATCTGTTGGTTGATGGCTTACAGGCTTATAGACAGCATGCAGAGGCTCCAGAATTGTATTCCTGGTGGTCCTGTCCCATCCTCTCTCAACCACGCCCACCTAGAGGATTATCTTGATCTTGGCATCAAAGACCTGGGTCTTCAGATCTTCTTCTGTATCTTTGACCTCGTACTGATGGGTTCTGTGATGAGCACTAAGATTCCCTAAGACTGGTTGGTACTCTATCGTATTTGGTACTATCAATGTGTTGGATCGCCTTAGCCTTTCTGACTGGATAATTGGGTTCCCCTCAGACTTAATACATCCCTCTCTGTTCATAATTTGTGATTGTCTGATTTATGCTTCTTGAGTTCATAAGCTTAATGTGGTTGGGCCTTCGGTGCTCATTAAAAGAATACTTTCATATGGAGGTTGTATTCTACCTTGCACCAGTGGGACCTTAAATATCATCTTTCATAACACCGACCATCTATTATTCAGTCTGGCATCCCACATATGTAATGCTTCAGTAGAGCTTGTCTGTAATGGATGCCACACAATGGAAACAATAAATCAGACAGCCATGCACCCTCCCTTACGGTTGATCTACCAGGGAAGAAGGCTGGGAAGTGGTAGCTCTTATTAACTGGAGCTTTTCAGGTCGTAAAGCCAGAGAAAGCCTTCATTATTAATATGGCTTGAGTGCCTGTTTAAAGTAGGCACCCCTGGTCGGAGAAGGAGACCTGAAGTTGTGTTGTTGTATTGCGGTTCTTTGAAAGGAGTGGCTCGGTTTGACAAAAAGTGAGAGCCAGGCCTGCAGTGTGTGACCAGGTTGGAAGACAGAAGAAGCTTGATACACGACACATGTGTCACTGAGATACACGTGTGTCACTGAGATACACGTGTGTCACTGAGATACACGTGTGTCACTGAGATACATGTGTGTCACTGAGATACATGTGTGTCACTGAGATACACGTGTGTCACTGAGATACACATGTGTGTCACTGAGAAGAAGATTACTCTGGAAGTGTAAATCTGGAAAAACGTGGTTGGGGATCACAGCACGGTGGCAGTACAGTGGCAGACAGCAAAAAGCACAGTTCCTTACATGACTGCAAGTTCCTTTTAGTCTCTGTCTCTCTGTCTGTCTTTGTCTCTCTGTCTGTCTCTGTCTCTTTGTCTAACTCTGCCTCTCTGTGTCTCTCTGTCTGTCTCTGTATCTCTGCCTGACTCTGTCTCTCTGTGTCTCTATCTCTCTATCTGACTTTGACTCTCTGTCTCTCTTTGTCTCTCTGTCTGTCTCTATCTTCTGTCTCTCTGTCTCTCTATGTGTCTCTGTCTCTCTGTCTGTGTAAAACCCAGGTTTCCATCATTGAGAGTGTTAGCTCAAATCTACCATCGTCTCTTCATAATAATTCTTCCTGATTTTGGATGAGGATTGCCAAGTACTTTGTTGATGCTCAGTCAACCACTCAGAGGATAATTTTTGAGACAGGGTTTCTCTGTGTGCTTTGGCTATCCTACAGCTTGACCTTGTAGACAAGGCTGGCTTTGAACTCACTGAGATCTGCTTGCCTCTGCCTCCCAAGTGCTGGGATTAAAGATGTATACTGCTATGCCCACTAGTAGCTTTTTATATACTGATAGTCAAGTTGCTCAGAAGTAAATCTGGGAGAGAGAGAGAGAGAGAGAGAGAGAGAGAGAGAGAGAGAGAGAGAGAGAGAAAGAGAGAGAGAGAGAGACTTTCACAATAGTACCAACCAATCAAACAAACTAGAGATAAACAATGAAGAAATTAACTGTAGAAGACGGTAGATAAGAGAGATGAGTCAGCAGAATCAATACTGTGAAACTATCCAGAAGGGAGCTACAGACTCAACTCAATTCCTGTCAAAACTCCAATGACATTTTCTGTGAATCTAGGAAAGGTAACCCTACATTTTATTTGGAAGCATGAAAGAGACCACATAGCCAAGCAACCCTAAGTAGAGTGAGCAGTCTTAGAGTCATCACAACATCTGACTTCAAACCATACTATGGAGCTATTGTGCCCAGACCAGCATGACACTGCCACAGAAACAGATCAGTCAGATGTGTTAGATCTGACAGGGCCAGAGAAAGTCATTTCAAGGTTCTGGCACAGCAAAGGCTTCTGGGAAGGACTCTAACAGCACAGGAAAGAACACCAAGAGCTGGCAAATGCAATTGTATGAACTTGATGTTTCTACCCAACAAAGGAGAGTGGAGTGTCGGCTCTCCCAGCAGGAGAAGATCTCTTTCCCCTGGGCGTGGGTGGGCTGGATCTCCTACTTCCTTATATTCTCCCACCGCCAGCCAGGGTCCGTCCCAGGGCCTTGTGTACCATAGTCAATGGTTTTACTCCTGAACTCCATTCTGTCCTCTACTCTCTAAAGGGTGGGTGTGGCCACAGAATTTGACTTGGCCAATGACATGTGAGCAAAAGGACTTGGGTCACCTCTACATGGAGGGTCTTCTGGCCTAGCATGTTATCTCCCAAGCTGCCTTCTCTCTGCCATGGTAAGCACTGGCACTGTGGATGACACAGTAGTAGCCAACTCCTGTACCAACCCGAGATGTACCTGGGGCATGAGACAGAACCATGCTCTGTGATGTCAGGCCACTGAGGTGGTAGGATTGTTTCCCATATGGCAAGCCCCCTGGTTCCCAATAAAAGCCACACGCTACCGACTTAGTATTTGCACTCCCCGAGTCTCACATGTCACTGTGGAAACTGATCAAACAAAGGAGTCACAGCTTAGACACAGTCACACAGCTATTGAGGGACAGAGCTGAGACCCCAGGCCTTGTTCTCACAGATGCAGAGGCCTGAGCTCTGGAACATAAGCCGGCTTTTCAGCACAGCACTGAATACATTAGAGTCCATATGGGCTGAAACATGCTCCGAAGAGCTGTGCAGGCTTATTCCAAATGGAGGAGCCTTCTACAGCTTTTTTTGAAACTAAGTGACAGGAAAGCAACCCAGATGGAAGGGGACATCAGAATTAGAGGATCAAGGGTTTTTCCCCCAACTGTCAGAACTTGAAATGAGTTAAACATTTAATCCCACCTGAGGGTGGTTTGGCTTTGATGGCTATAAAACGGGGTTGACAAAAATCTTCCTCCTTGGTTAGTTTTTAATCCTCCACCTGTCTCCACAGGGAACTTTTGGAAACCTCAGTAGTATTTTTTTCTCCTCAAAAGCAAAACAGACAAATTTAAAAACACAAACAAAAGATAGATAAACAAGCCTATGTCAGGAGGTTTAGCGTATTCTCGCTCAACAAGAAGGGTCAGATCATTTGGGGGTCCTGGGAGGGCATGGCACAGAGGATGAAGTTTCAGGTGTGAGTGGCTGCAGTAGTAAACCACCTCAGCAGTTATTAAGGTGCAGCATGCTGCTGTGGATAGGAACACCACACTCATCTCTCAGCTACCGTGGCTGACACTCCCTTTCATTTTACCAGGTGGAGGCTTGTACTGTGCTTGATTTGGCTCCCACAGTGATTTGTTGTATTGCTATGGAGATCAGTTATGATTTGAGTTCAGTCTCCCTGTCAGGCAAGGGGGCCCCTTACTGTTTCCTCCTATTAGTGTTTGTAGCCTATCCTTCAAACACGAAGAAAACCACTTTACAAAAGACGGTAGTTCAGATGTTCTACATGGAAAAGTGTGTGATTATGGGCCTATTTCAGGATGTTGGCCACAATGTATGTATGAATATAAACACACGTTTATACACATACACATTTTATATAATGAGGTCTAATTAAGAATTGCTGAATCCATTCTTGTGGGTCCGTGTGCTCTGATCATGTGCACGAACAAATTTAAACATGAGGCTTAAAAAAAAAAAAACCAAAAAACAAACTAAAACAAAAAACCTTAAAGCAGAATAGGAGAAGGGATCTGCAGAAAGCCCCAGATGAGGCTGGGAATGTAGCCCTGGAGAGACCAGGCTTTCTCACTGTGCTCCACATGCACAACACACAGGCTTCCCCTGAAGGTGTCTTCTGTGACTCTCAGATCAGCACAAGCAGAATATAGGCTAGTCTCTTTTCTACAGAGAGCATCTTTCTTATAATGAAGGTCTGCATGTGGACTCATGGAATGTTCAAGAACTAGTAACCCTAAAACTATGGAAGACGGAGCTAATGGTCCACAGAGTTTCATCTGTGTTTCAGGATCTCAAAGGGGAAAAAGTTGGGTTTGTTATGTTGACAAATTTGATATAAAAGAAAGCTAGTCATAGGAATCCATTAAGGCAACAGTGTGGGCTCTAATGAAAAGTCCAGAGAAGAGGGGAATCAATAATCCCACAATCCCCCATGTGGTTCCCAACACCACTCTCTGTGGTTGGGAATCAAGGAGGTTAGTGTGTGTGTGTGTGTGTGTGTGTGTGTGTGTGTGTGCTTGTGTTTCCTGGAGGAGGGATTGGGAGTGGAGCAGAGAGGGTGATAGAGACACTGACCTGACATAGCTCTTGTTATACTATGTGGAGTTGTGTTAAGGACATGAATCTTAGCTGAGAGCTCTTTGCTTCTGTGTGAACCTGCGCTGGCCTTTCTCTGTCATGGTTAGTGTTTTTGGTCTGACAGAATATAGGATCATCTAGGAGATGGGCCTCTGTCTTGATTTTGTGGAGATGGGAAGACCCACCCACTGTGGGCGGTGTCATTCGCTGGCTGAATCCTGCTGTGTAGGTGAATAGAGGGGGCTGAACATAGACAAAGCTTTCTTTACCGTAATCTCCTGTTCTGGCTCTACAGTGCAACACGACCAGGTGCTTTAAAATTCTGAAGCCTGCACTTCCTTGCCATGATGAGCTGTAGTACTCTTCAACCATGGGCCAGAATAAAATTTTCTCCCTTAAGTTGCTTCTGACAGATAATCTGTGATGGCTATTATTGGTTGTCAACTTGATGACATCTGGGGTTCACTAAAACCCAAAAATGAAGGGGCACACGTGTGAGAGACTTTCACTTAATTTGAAGTTGGAATAGCTACTAATCTGAAGTGGGAAGACATACCTTGGTTCTAGCCTTCTGCTGGCAGCCTATATAAAGGACGTGGAAGCAGGAAGTGTATGCTCTTTGTCTGCTTGCCCTCACCTTGCTAGTGCAGCATTCCTTCACAGGCATTAGAGCCTACTTCTTCAGAATTCCAGCATAGAATGCAGACCAGCTGAGACATCCAGCCTTGTAGACTGAACAATCACTGGATTCTTGGACTTTCCATTCATAGGCAGCCATTGTCGGCCTAGCTAGACCACAGCTTGTAAGCCACTCTAAAAATACCCTTTCTATATATGTATGTATCCTTCCTTCCTTCCTTCCTTCCTTCCTTCCTTCCTTCCTTCCTTCCTTCCTTCCTTCCTTCCTTCCTTTCTTTCTTTCTTTCTTTCTTTCTTTCTTTCTTTCTTTCTTTCTTTCTTTCTTTCAAAACAGGATTCAGTTTTCTTTTTTAAAAATATTTATTTATTTATTATATGTAAGTACACTGCAGCTGTCTTCAGACACTCCAGTCAGATCTCCTTAAGGATGGTTGTGAGCCACCATGTGGTTGCTGGGACTTGGACTCAGAAGAGCAGTCGGGTGCTCTTACCCACTGAGCCATCTCACCAGCCCTCTATCTATCTATCTATCTTTCTTTCTTTCTTTCTTTCTTTCTTTCTTTCTTTCTTTCTTTCTTTCTTTCTTTCTTTCTTTCTTTCTTTCTTTCTTTCTTTCTTTCTTTCTTTCTTTTTCTCTCTCTTTCTTTCTTTCTTTTTTTCTTTCCTTCTTTCTATAAAATGTATAGATTCATTCTATAAATTCTGTTACTCTAGAGAACCTTGACTAATATAATCTCCAGTCTCAATTTATCCTATATCTATACCGA
Source organism: Mus caroli (assembly GCF_978045245.1). Classification (NCBI taxonomy): domain Eukaryota; kingdom Metazoa; phylum Chordata; class Mammalia; order Rodentia; family Muridae; genus Mus; species Mus caroli. Next base: position 61,654,817 of record NW_028227270.1, on the reverse strand, counting down.
CTAGCTGAGTTCTTGCTGTCTCATTGATGCCTTAGAAAGGTGAGCAGCCAAATCTCAAGGTGGCTGTATTCATCAGGGCTCTCTCTAAAGGAACAGTGCTTATAGAAATATATATATGATTTATTAGGGTAGTTTACAGGCTGTAGTCCAGCTATCCCAACAATGGCCATCTACCAATGGAAGGTCCAAAAACTTAGCAGTTTTCTTCAGTTCATGGATGTCTCAGCTGGTCTTCACTGTATGCATGAATCTGAAGGCGTAGGCTCTAAAGCCAGTGAAGGAATGGACTTGCAGAGTGAGAACAAGCAGACAGAGAGCAATCTTCAACAGCAGAAGGTCTGGCCCAGATTTAAGGTCTTCTCACCTCAAGGGGCTGTAACTTACCCATTTAGTCCAACATACCCACTTTCTGGCATCTCCTGAGGAAGATATTATTAGCTCCTTCCCACAGAATGGAGTCAACATGCTTAGAGACAAGTCTTTGCATGTAGAGAAGGGGAATCAGGCTCAGCTTTGCTAGTCTGAGCCAAGGCCTTTCTTTATTTGCTAAACAACCACAGCGCCTTGCCTAAAGGACTCAGCACCAGATGTCCTTGGAGTATTAATACTCCCAGTGGGCCTGGTGCAATAGTCTTTTTCAAATGCATTAATATTTTAGCACTGAAATATAGAGATATTGAAAGTAAGTGAGATAAATAAGATCATTTTGATTGCCAAACAGTTTTGTATTCTCTGTGTGTGTCTCTGTGTGTGTGTATGTATGTGTGCATGTGTGTGTGAGTGTGTGTGTGACTGTGAGTGTGTGGATGTCTGTGTGAATGTGTGTATCTCTGTGTGTATGTATGTGTGTGTATGTATGTGTGTGTATGTGTATGTATGTGTGTGTGTCTGTGTGTGTGAGTATGTGTGTGAATGTGTGTGTGTGTGTGTGTGAGTGTGTATGTGTGTGTATGTGTGTGAATGTGTGTGTCTGTGTGTGAGTGTGTGTATGTATGTGTGAGTTATAGAGTTATAGCAAATTATAAGTTTGGAAAAAGAATTGTGAGCCTGGATCGTAGCAGCTCTGAGCATCAAGTTTGTATACATTTATCCTTCTTGGGGAGGTGCAGTGGCCTGATCTGGAGGAAGAGGAAACCAATCAACAACCACCCTGATGTTGTCAATGCCCATATTTGTAACCAGTTGTCACTGGAGAGGTGAAAATGTCTGTAAGGGCTAATTAGGAGTCCAATCTTAATAGTACATGAAGGACTCCTCTAGATTTGGGGGGACTGTGGAAGTAAGAGGCCAAGGGTGAGCAGCCCCTGGGAGTCTGCTTCTCTGTTTGGCCTCCCCTGAGACTGACAGAGCTGCGGTGGAGGCACTGATATTTATCCTGGGTAATTGGATTGACCCTTAGAAGGAAAGGTTAGTTCAGATGAAATGAAAATTTTAAGCGAAGGGTCAGACTCCGTTCTGTAGCATCTGTGGTTTACATCAGAGGACGGGTTCCAGTTCCTCATCCAATGTGCTGACGTTCTCCACTGTAGAGGAGAACACCGTTTCTGCCACAGCCACGTTCCCAGGGAGCACCCATACCTCCAGGGAGCATCCCTTTTCCTGGTTCTTCCACCCCCTGTCACCTTGTGCCCCGTGTAACTGGCCAGGGCAATCTAGAACAGCCTTATGGTCCTCTTGGGCTTTGGTTTTAAATGCAGAAACTTAGGTGGCTGGGGACTCAGATTTGGAAATTACAGTATAGGTCCTTGTCTCTCAAGTCTGTAAACTTGTCAGAATCTCTCTTAGTGAACTTTATCTCATCCTGTGAACCTGAACATAACACAGACAAATAACACAGACAGCTAAGGGCAAGACACCTGTGGAGTGCAGCTTCTGCCAACTGACACTGAACACTGTCAACCCTTACTTTTTGGATGGCAATATCTTTTCATAAAATAGCAGAATGACTTAAATCTATTTAGGTATTGAGAGCCTGGAATACCCTGCTTATAGGTTCTGGAGAGAGGTCAGTCCTTAAGAACCCTGGCTGCTCTTACAAAGGACCTAGGTTTAGTTCCTTATGCCTTCATGGTGGCTCACAACCTTTTGTAACTGTAACTCCAGTTCTGGGGCATCTGGCGCCCTCTTCAGGCCTCTGTAGGCAGTGCACACACATGATATATATATATATATATATATATATATATATATATATATATATATACACGTGCATGCAGACAAAGGCACTGTCACGCACATAAAATAGAAAGTTAGAAGTCTATTTATAAGCCGGGCAGTGGTGACACACACCTTTAATCCTAGCACTTGGGAGGCAGAGGCAGGTGGATTTCTGAGTTCGAGGCCAGCCTGGTTTACAGAGTGAGTTCCAGGACAGCCAGGGCTATACAGAGAAACCGTCTCGAAAAAAACAAAAACAAAAGCAAAACCAAAACAAAACAACAACACCAACAACAAAAACCCCAAACCAAAACCAAACAACCCCCCCCAAACCATAAAACAAAAAACAAAACAAAAGTCTATTTATATACATTTTTAGGTTTTTGAAATCTGAGGAGCTGCTTGTTCTTGCATCTGTCTTGACTGGAAAGTCACCCAACAGTTACAGCTGCTGACAGGCCAGTTGCATACTCTTCACCTCGGAGAGCGTCTCTGGTGGCGTCTAGGAATGTACCACAGCATCCAGAAGTTGGTGGTGGGGGAGATAATTTTTAACCCAGTGTTTTGAGTCCTTACATTTACTTTGTCATTTGGTCCCCTGTTTAAAAGCAAAACAGCAGACTTTTAGGTGTTTGAACTCAACTACTTTGAAAGCTGCTCATTGGTTTATATCGCATTGCCTTACAGGAAGAAATCTTAGAAGAATTAAGACCCGTAGGTTGACGTCAAGTCTGGGTGGCCCATGAGAGAAGCAGCACCAGGCTCACAGGTAACCGAGGCACAGATGGGTTAATTAGACAGAAATAAATTAGAAATTAAATAAAATTGAAGAGGAGGTATTACCCGCTGGGAGCCCAGAAAAATGGTTGTGGAATTAAGTAAAAGTAAATTAGGCTCCTGTAAAATTAAACGGGAGCTATCGGCCCACAGGCACAGCTCCTCGACTTGTCATTTAAGCGCTGATATTAAAGATAGTATAGAAAACCAAAGAACTTATTTATTAAGCCATAGAAGGTGGGGCAGAGAGAGAGAAACCCTGCCATTGTCTGTGCATCCTGCCTGAGGTAGGATAGCCAGCAAAGGGAGGGTGAAGTCATGGAAGAGTGCCCCTCAGGGGACGTTCCTTTCCTGGCTCACGTAAAGGATCCCTCAATGTCATCTGCCTGTGTCCCATGATCTACGTAAACCTTCTAGTCACTAAAGGCCTTCGTAGGATATTGGTAAGGATAGAAGACAACAGGAGCATACCACCCCTCTAACTGAAGCTGGAGTGACATTGACTCATTGCAGTAAATCTCCAGCCCCAACAAGCCCGTGCAAAAATACACGGCTCAGTTATAATATTTATAAGCTGCACACCTAGATTGGGCAGATTTACCACTGCACTACTCTATTCCCCAGCTATGAGATTCCTTGCTACTTGAGGCTTCTCTGGGCCACGTGGATCTGTTCCATCTTCCTTCTACCTCCTCTTCCTCTGTCCTTCCTCCTCTCCTTCCCTCTCTTACCCCACGCTCTAAAACCTCTAGTCCCACCTTTCCCTTCCACTGCCCAATCACAGGCTCTAGCCTTTATTTGACCAGTTAGAATGGGGAAAAGATTCACAGATCACCTGAGTATGTGATCCATTCCTCATCAGGGCAGCCACTCTGGAGGAAGCAGAATTAATATCTGAAGACAAGCAAGACCACGACAACCCACAACATTTATTACTGGGTCTAGGAGAGGGGAGATGTGGTGACTGTCTGGAGCAGATCTCACTGAGTGGCAAAGCCAGGGACAGTCCCATGCTGATGCTGGAAAACAAACACCTAGCCACCCACCCCTGCTCTATTAAAAATGTCTTCGATGATATTTCTCTTGAAGGATTTATTATTTTTTCACTTGTATGACCCTCATGAGTTTATGTGTAGAACATGCATTCGGGGTCCTGTGGAAGGTAGGAGAGGGTGGAGTTACAAGTGGTTGTGAACTTCCAGGTGGGAGTGGGAACTGAACTCAGGTCCTTCACAAGAGCAGCCAGGGCCCTCTCCTGCGGCACCATCGATCCTGCCCCAGTGACATTCACTAGAAGCACCCCAGCCTGTGTAGAGCTTGGTCATCATCTTAGTTTCACTGGACTCTCTCCCTCTACCAGGAAGGTGTCACCCATAAAGGACAAAGTCACAAAACACAGAGAAAGCAGCCAAGGTGTACCAGGGAGGAGGCATATGGGGTACCCACCTTCTTGTGCTGGGAATGCCTCTTGCCCACTGTAAGTGAATGTCCTAACTATTCCATTCACTGACTTTAATCTTACTGTAGCATTGGAATTCCCCAAGAAGCCGTGGAAGGCCCAGCGTCTAGACCTACTTAGACTACAATAAACTATTCATCTGTTGCTAGCCAGTCAGCATTCCCCTGATAACCCAGTTATGTTCATACCGTGGTGTTCCAGCAAATACATTTTAGACCCCTCTTGTCTCCCACAGGACAATAGTCCTGAACCACAAGATAAGAACCACAGACATAACTTTTCAAGTAGGTGATTTTTAAATTTAATTCTATTCACACCAATCTCTGCTTTCATGGCACTATGGCTGGGATTGGGAACCACGGCCTTTGCCTGGGGTGTGTGTATGTGGCAACATTCTGCCCCATGGACAGGTGGTGTCCATAGAGAACTAAAAACCAAAATAAATGCTGGCTTGCTTTGCATCGTCACATGTGCGGATGACTCTGGACAATGCCAGTGATGAATGCTTGAACAGAGAGCATCTCCCTGTTAATCCAGAGCAGTGGTTCCCAACTATCCTGATGCTGCGATCCTTTAATAAGGTTCATCACTTTCTGCTGACCCCAGCCATAGCTTTATTTGTGTTGCTACCTCATAACTCTAATTTTGCAGCGTTAGGAATCATCATGTAAATATTTTTGGAGATAGAGGTTTGACAAAAGGGGTTGTAACCCACAGGTTGAGAACCACTAGTCTAAATTCTAAATTACTAGTATGACATCTGGAACTGAAGAACAACTCAGGCTTGACCAGAAGAGGGAGGGGAAGGCGAGTGGAGGGGTGGACGGCAAGAAGCAGACCTGTTGTGTCTCCCTTTCTCAGTGGATGTGAGCACCCCTGAGTATCTGCTGCTGCTGCTGCTGAAGTAAAGTTTTAAACTATTCCTGTCCATTCAGTCACTCTACTTTTCAATAGACAATACTCTGATATGGTTCAAATAACAAGATGTATAAAACATCACTCAAGAAAAAACTGTCTCCCACTGACCTGCATCCATCGCTGCCCAGTTGTCCAGGGTCCCTCCTGCACCCGGGCAGTCAACCTTGTGATTATGGGTGATTGCTTCTGGTTTGTTTGCAAGTGTGCCTGCAAAAATATAAGTGGGTAGTGCTCACATCTGGTCTGAGCAATTACAGAGTGTGCTAGCAATTTGCACCTCAACTCTTAAGCCTTTAATTCAGTAAATTTGGTGGGGTGGAGGGACACAGACCAGATAAAACACGTCTGACTGCAGCACAGAGTCCACGCACCAGTCTGTGAATTTATCGAGTGGAGAAAGTGTGGAATGTCTGCTGCCTCAGACAAGGAAGAATGTGGGCATGTTTCTTTTAATATTGGTCCACTCCCTTGCTTCTATCTGTCCCTCCCCTCTTCTCTCTTCCCCTGTAATACATTTCCCCTCCAGTAATTTCTCTGCTCCTTCCCCTCCCCCACTTCCCCTACTCTGCCTCCTAAATTGGTACATTTCCTACCACCAGGATCTAATCTGATGTAGCTGCTCTTGGTCTTTGTGATAGACACAACTCTCCCATTGAGCGTTCTCCCTGGATTAGCACTTATTGCATCACACTCTAGTTGTCAAATGGAGTCTGGCTCCTGGCAGAGAATCTTCAGTAAGATGCCTTCCCATCAGGCTTAGCTGGAGATTCAAGTCCAGGCTTGCTCCTGGGAGTCAGACTGTCCATCAGGTGCAACTGTGCTTGGTAATGCTCAGGGACTAACTGAGCCGTTTCTCCTTCAGAATTCCTGGGGACACAAACCTGGGTGATGTCAGGTATTCAAATATATGACACTGTGGGGGCATTCTCATTCAAATCACTACACCACACCCCCTGGTCCCATAAACTCATGGCCATATCACAGTACAAAATGAGTTTAATCAAAACCCAAAGGTGCCCATAGTATTTCATAGTCTCAATACAGTTAAAAGTTCAAAATTCAGTCTTTTCTGAGAAAGGCAATCTCTTAATGGTACCCCACTTACATACTTCCAGCCTATAGGGCTTTGCTCCAACATTAAATTTCCTTCTGATCTTTTTTCCTCAAATTTTGTATTTCCTTTTTTTTTAAAATTTATTTTATGTATATGAGTACACTGTAGCTGTCTTCAGACACATCAGAAGAGGGCATCAGATCCCATTACAGATGGCTGTGAGCCACCATGTGGTTGCTGGGAATTGAACTCAGGGCCTCTGGAAGAGCAGTCAGTGCTCTTAACTGCTGAGCCATCTCTCCAGCCCCATACTGTATTTCTTTTTGCCCCACTTGCTTATCCCCAATGTAAGCCTACAGAAGAGCAGTTGCTAATAACCACATAACAGAGTCAATATTAGGCTGTCTTGAAATCTCCTCTACTAAGGACAACATTGGGAATCACACGATTCTTCTGAAACCTCAAAGCCCACCGCTGGTGACACACCTCCTCAGACAAGGCCACACCTCCCAATCCTTCCCAAACAGTTCCACCAACTGGGGACCAATAATTCAAATAGTAGAGTCGATGAGGGGCATTGTCATCCAAATCACCATGATGTCCACAACTAACTTGGGGACAGTGAGCACCTGGTACTGATACACAATGAAACCTTATCTACCTGTAAAGGAAAAGTGCTGAGATTTGTAGGTAAATCTTGCGCGCACTGGACTGGCCAGCAAGAATGACGCTGCAACAGGATCCTTCTGCACACGTTTATTGGGAGAGCTTGATTGTAGAGGCGAAGAGACCCCAAGCCCAGAACTGGTGCTGCTTATATAGGCCTAGGAGAGGCGTGTCTCACACCTGGATGGGTTATGCACTATGCCTCATTTGCATGTTCCTCATCTGATTGGTTACTCTCTCTCTCAGTATCTCACAGTACCTCATTAACATACCTCATTTGCATGTCTCACATCTGATTGGTTATTCTCTCAGTACCTCATTATCATACCTCATTTGCATGTCTCACATCTTATTGGTTATTCTCTCAGTACTTTGCAGAGCCTCATTATCATGCCCGGGCCAGGCAGTGTTTTGGCGAAAGACTTTACTGCATAAGTAACATTGGTCGTTTGCCCAAACTTATGCATGGTGGCCAGCAGTAGCCTGCGCCACTCTGCAACAGCACATGTGGCTTCCCACATCTCCCCCTTTTTGTTTTAATAAAATGAGGCTGGACTAGGCCTGTGCAATTATGTCCATCTGCTGTGGCTCCTGTTTTAGGTCGTTCCTCCAATGTCACAGCCTTTCCTGTCGTAGGGTAACCCTATCGCCACCGGGCCCCATGTCTTAGGTTGGCCTGCGCATGAGGAAAGTTGCTCATCTCTGGATACCCCAGTGCTGTGTGACAGTAACTGCTAAATGACCTAGGGCGAACTCTGCAAAAGAGGCCAGCCAAAAAATGAATTAGTGGGGAAATCATGATCACCCTGTCGTGTGCAGCAATGTGCAAGGGCTGATCAATGATTGTTGAGTCTCTCTCATGCACAAGAGCAGAGAACTCAGATGCTGACTAATTCTTGAGCATAGATAACCAAACTTCAGGGGAGGCGCTGTTTTCAATAGCTAATAGTACCTGAGTTATAATCACCTTGTCACGTTTTTGTTGGGTTCTGAATTTGCATACCAACCAGAGCATGAGCGCCAGTCCACAGCATATGGCAGCACCAAACAAAATCACTCCCACCCATTCCTTAAAGTAAGAGAAAGCAGAGGAAAGCCAAGAGGTAAAGTCTCCAAAGGTCACAGGTTCCACTCTGGTTCCATTAAAGTTCAGGATCTGTATCTGCAGCCTCTTCTGCAACCTGTCCAGCTCCTGCGACCAGTTCCCCTTCAGATAATTCGATAGGTCTGTACTTTTAATAAAAGAATTATTAATATACCAATTGGGAGTAATGCATACATGCGGAGTGGATGCCACACAACTCATTTGAATGACATCCATCATTTGTTCCATTTTATGCTGTAAAATATCTACTCTCTGATTCACTAACATTAATCCTGAGGCGATATGCGAATCCACCCTTTGCAGAGTGAGCAATGCCTCAGACGTTTTTTCTGCTATCTGACTTATGGTGTCAGCACTATTAACTTGATTGGCCATAGCAATTCCTGCGGTAACCGCTGACGCTGCAGACACCACAATGGCAGTGACAATGGCAGCTGTGATTCCAAAATCTCTCTTCTGCCTAACTAGACTCATTATTGGGAACTTCTCTGGATCTGCCTCAACAGGTACAGGGACCAAGATTGGTAGCTGTACCAATAAGGCTAAGAATTTGGTTCCATTCCAGCATTGCGTCAAAAAACAAGTGATATTTGTACAATCTAACCATTCTGTATCATTTTGAAATTCAGCCAATATAAAGAAAAATGGAGGACTAACACAAACTTCTACTTGAAAGGTAGTCATATTTCTGATAACTCTACTAGTTGTCACATTATCTAAATGAGCAGAAGTATTGGAAAGTGTGGCAGAAACATTCGGTATCTCATGAAAGGTTTCAGTCAGCAGTGCAAAGGCTGACAGACTGGTACTAGCACCTGCCTCATTACTTAAAATCCATTGGTAATATGGCCAAATATTTTCTTTTCCTGTAGCATCTCCTTTATCATTCATTACAGCAAAATCTAATGGAGGTGACAAAACAAAACCCTTTGCTATTTCTTTTCGAGGAAAAATTTTTGATTGACAAGGTGAAAAAACTATAGGAAATGTGAGGTCTGGATGACACCAGGGCACGCTGTGTTTAGCAGTAGCATTGCCAGCAGGCCATCGTGATCTTTTGGGAATAGTCACCTTTCCCTTTATCATAATAGTGGTGATGTTTATAGGTGAAGTTATATTATTTCCAACATCACCTGAGCCTAATTGGGCTCCTTGAACGACTTGCGTTAAAGCACTAAGTAACAATCCAGAGCTCACTTTATTTTGGATAATGGGGTCTGCCCAATTAGAGATAATCTTTTTCTTTAAAAATATACAGGGTGTAAAAGGTTTATCCACATTATGCACAAAGCATAGTGTATAATTTAAATGAAAACTCGTACTATTATACACCCGTGGCTCTTGAGGAGTTTGTCGTGCACAAGGTGCATCCAGAAAACATTCTGTCGCATAAAACAAAGGCAAGGTAGAAGAATTGGAATGTACCAGTAAAGGTACTGGCCATGATCTTACTATGGCCCACAAAGGTATACTTATCCCGGTCTCAATCATCAGGAGCAGGAGGATCATCTTGGGGTTCATCCTGCTCTTTCACGGTCCTTGTCAGTCGCGTCGGGACCCAAAGTGGATTTTCTTCACCCTGTGGAAAAACACAAATAGCTCCCCGGGATCTGATTAAGATAGGATCTGGGCCATACCACTTATTATCAAGGACATTTTTCCATTTGACCATTTCATTGGGCGATTGAGGCCATTGTCCGTGTCTTTCAGCTTGTGATCTTCCAGCATCATCCAATTTTAAAAAATTGAGAGTAAATATTGTAAGGGATAGAGCCATCTTTGGCGTCATAGCCTCTATTCCCCCTTTTTGTTTTTGCAAATATTGTTTCAAAGTACGATGGGCTCTCTCAATGATGCCTTGGCCCTGTGGATTATAGGGCAGTCCAGTAATATGTTTCACTTGCATTTGTTTGCAAAATTGGCTAAATTTAGAAGAAGTATACGCAGGACCATTATCTGTCTTTAGCACTAGGGGCTTACCCCATGCAGCCCAAGCCTCTAAGCAGTGAGATATGACATGAACTGCTTTTTCCCCTGACAAGGGAGAGGCATGTAGGACACCAGAACTGGTATCGATGGACACATGTACATATTGTAATTTCCCAAAAGCTGGGATATGCGTGACGTCCATTTGCCAAACATCTAGGGGTCGCAATCTGCGAGGATTAACACCCATGGAAGGTGCATTAATAAATTCTACACACCTACCACACTGTAGGACAATATCTCGAGCTTCTGTTCATGTAAGCTTAAACTTTTGTCGTAATGTAGAAGCAGGGACATGATAAAGCTGATGAAATTTTTTTGCACTTTCTATAGAATTTTGTGATAGGAAAACCATATCTCTGGTGGCTGAATCAGCAATTGCATTTCCCTTAACCATAGGTCCAGGTAATGATGTATGTGCTCTAATATGTTGAATATAAAAGGGATGCTCACGCATCAAAATACAATTTTGTATTTTCATCAAAATTTCAGATACTGGACTAGACTGCTTAAAATTTCCAGCAGTCTCTAACGTTAGTACGGCATTAACCACATAAACAGAATCAGAGATAATATTTATGGGCATAAGAAATCTTTTAAAGATTTCTAAAACCACCAAACATTCTACCAATTGAGGGGCTCCTGGTGTATATTGCAACCTTACAGCCTTTTCATTAATCACATAACTTCCAATTCCTGTTTTGGATCCATCTGTATAAATATCAATGGCTCCCTTTATAGGAGTATTAGCTGTTACCTTTGGAAATATCACTGGATGTAGTAACAGAAAATGTAATAAAGGATGTTTAGGATAATGATTATCAATTAAACCAGAATAACTGCATCTAAGAATAGCCCATTCATCTATAGTCGCACACAATGTTTGCATTTGTGCAGCAGTATAGGGAACAATTATGCTATCAGGCATTTTTCCAAAGTGAGTAATTGGACTTTTTATGCCTTTATGGGCCATATTTGCCACCATGGTGGGATAATGCTCTATAGTCTTATTAGGGGATATATGTGGATGTATCCATACTAGAGGACCATCTTGCCATAATACAGCAGTTGGCAAATTTATGGTTCGTAATATGCATAGGCAAAAAGGTTTTTGCTCATTTATACGATTTAGCTGTGCTGTTTGGATCACTTCTTCTACCTTCCTAAGAACATCAGAAGCCTCAGGTGTTAATTGTCTCAGTGAGGTAATATGTGATTCTCCTTCTAAAATTTGAAATAAAGGTTTTAATTCTGAAGTAAGGATCCTTAAATAAGGTCGAATCCAATTTATATCTCCTAATAATTTTTGAAAATCATTTAATGTCTTTAGATGATCTTTTCTTATACTAATTTTTTATGGGGTAACACACCGTAAAGTAATAGTGGCTCCTAAAAATTGACTAACATTAGACTGCTGTACCTTTTCTGGTGCAATAATCAAGCCATTATTTTTTAAATTTTCATTAAGCAACCATAAGCTCGCTGTATACTTTCTTCTTCAGGTCCACAAATCACAATATCGTCCATATAATGACAAATTTTTAAGGAGGGGAAACCATCTCTAACTGGTTGCAAAGCTTTTCCTACATATAATTGACATATGGTAGGGCTATTTGCCATTCCTTGGGGCAATACCTGCCATTGATACCTTTTATCAGGCTCCATATGATTAACAGAAGGTAGAGTAAATGCAAATCTAGGTTTATCTTTCTTATTTAATGGAATGGAAAAGAAACAATCATTAATATCCACTACTATAATTCTCCAATCCTTAGGTAGAGCTGAAAGTAGGGGGAGTCCTCTTTGTACAGGACCCATAACTTGCATTTGTGCATTAATGGCTCTGAGGTCATGTAACAATCTCCATTTACCTGACTTCTTTTTTACCACAAAAATAGGGGTGTTCCAGGGTGATTGTGTGGGTTCCACATGCCCCAGGTCTAATTGTTCTTGTACTAACTCTTTAGCTGCTTTTAACTTCTCAGAGGGTAAAGGCCACTGAGGCACCCACACCGTGTCCTCCGTACACCACGGAATGGGCAAAGGCTCTTCAGCGGCCCCTAGAAAAAACCCAGCCCTTTCTTATCTGCTTTTACTGTGGCTTTAACTGGTGAAATTCTACCTTGTAAATTTTTTCCTAGACCTAGTCCGGGTATATATCCCATTCCTTTCATCATTTCCTTGCTTTTCTGAGAATAATCATTAGTCAGTATAAAGTTCATGGCCGACATCACATCTCTTCCCCATAAGTTTACAGGTAATGGGAGTACATAAGGTTGAAAAAGCCCTGTCCTTACTTCTTTATCTTTCCATTGTAAGGATTTTGCACTTATAGTTGGGGTAGCCTCATATCCTAATCCTTGTAAGCTATGTGACGATTGATTAACAGGCCAAGAAGCAGGCCACCAATTACTGGATATAATGCTTTTATCCGCTCCCGTATCCATTATACCTTGAAAGGTTTTTCCTTCTATTTGTAATGGTAAAGTGGGACGATTATCCAAATCTAAAGATATGTATGCCACATTAGTTCCTGTAGAACCAAGTCCCTTATCTCCCCGGGAATCCTGGTTACTAGGGAACATGTTATGCAAACTAGGAAGAATCAGCAATTGAGCAATGCGATCTCCAGGAGAAATGGCTATGATACCTTGGGGTGCAGAACACATAATCTTAACTTGTCCCTCATAATCTGAATCTATAACTCCAGGATGTATCATTAATCCTTTCAAAGCAGAAGAGGACCTACCCAACAGTAGGCCCACTGTATCCTTTGGTAAGGGACCTCTAAAATCTGATGAAATAGGTTGGCATCCCATTTGAGGTGTAAGAATTACTCTGGAGGTGGCACAGATGTCCAATCCTGCTGAACCCGGAGTGGCTCTCCTCGGTCTCTGGGTGGCCTCATAGACACTGTGGTCTGGAGTGCCCCATACATTTGGGGGCCCTGGGGATGGGGGCCCCGGGGACAGGGGCCCCTCACTCCGTTTTTTGGATGTTGTACTTTAAACTGAGGTATTGGCCTTCCTTTTATATCTCTGACTGATCTACATTCATTTGCCCAATGTCTTCCTTTCCCACATTTTGGGCAAGTACCTGATACTGTCTTTTCAAACCTACTCTTCCTACCCTTTGTACACTGTTTTTGCATATGACCTGTTTGTCCACAATTATAGCAGGTTATTTCTTTTGTTTGCGCCATCAAAACTGCAACGCAGCCCTGCATTTGAAAGGGGTCCTCCTATTTCTCTACATGCTTTCATCCACGCCTGTAGTCCTTTCCCTTTCCAAGGTGTGATAGCATTTCTGCATTCTTTGGTACATTGCTCATAAACTAATTGTTCAATTAGTGGCAATGCAGCCTCAGAATCACCAAATATGCGCCCTGCTGCTTCCATCATGCGAACCACAAATTCAGAGAACGGCTCATTAATTCCCTGAATAATTTTTGTCAAATTACCAGATACCTCTCCTCGATTAGGCAATGCTTTCCAAGCTTTCACTGCAGCCTGATTGATTTGATCATAGACCTGCACTGGGTATCCTAATTGATTGTTTGTCCATATACCCTGATCTGTAAGCATTTCAAAGCTCCATGCTGGTTGCCCTGCAGTAGCATTAGCACGGGCCTGACTCAAACACAGATCATGCCACATAGACTTCCAATCTAGATACTGTCCCATTCTAAGACATGCCTTTACCACACTCATCCAATCCGAGGGAGTCATGGCATTGTGAGCCAGTCTTTCAATCTGGGACTGAGTAAATGAGGCATTAACTCCGTAGGTCCTTACTGACTCTACTAACTCTTTCACTTGTTTATGCGATATTGGCTCATAATACCGCTGTTGAGCTTGATCCTGAAAAACAGGAAAAGCCTGACATATTTTTTGCAACCCTCTAGGAGTGCAAAAAGAGTGGCCATTGCCAATTGCTTTCTTATCTGTATAAGGCGGAGGAGGTGGGGGAGCATTGAAACTCCTCCCTATTGGACCAGATCTTTCCACCTCATACTCTGCAGCAGCCTCCTCCAAATCTTCCTCCTCCCCTGCTGATAATTCTGAGTCCTCTGAGCAAGATAATTCTAATAATTCAAAGTCCTTGAGAGGAGGGTAAATTGACTTAATTTTCTGTTCTTTATTTTTTATATTATCTTTTATTCTTTACTTTTTGGTTTCTTTTCCTTTTCTACTTTTATTTCTTTCCCTTTACTTATCTTTCTGCGCGTGCCTTCTTTTTCATATCTCTCTGTTTCTGACATACTTTCCTGTTGCTCCTGTAAAAGTCGCTGCCCTTCCTTAACAGCTAGCTCACATTTCTTATCCTGGATACAAGCCTTAATTAATTTCCATAACGGCCTTGTTCCTGCCTTTACTTTCCCTTCAGCTTCCTCTCTCGCTATATCTCTCCCTAACTTTTTCCAACTAGGTAGCGTCAGCGACCCAGTGGGGGCAAACCAAGGAGTGAGTCTGTCTATCTCTTTTAAAAACCCGCTCACTGTACTTTCAGAAATCTTTAAGCCTCTTTCTTTAAGCAAGGCTTGCACCGGCCCTACTAAGGGCGTAGACTGGCCAGTACCCATGATCGTCCTGGACTAAAGTGTTATCTACGTGAGATTATTCCCAGCAGATACACTCGTGCCCGGGGTGGTGACAGTTAAGGCAAAGGCATACTATCAAGGCAAGAAAAAAAGCGAGCAGCACAACCCCAGCAACAATTATCGGATCTATTCCGTAGGAAAGCATACCTCTCAGAGACTCATATCAATTTCTTTATATTTACCGGTACCACCGTTCCTCATCTGAAGAGTTCTGAATCCGTGCAGTTGAATCCTTCTCAGCAGTCTGTTTTGTAGGAACACTTTATTAACAACGTTCCCCAGCTGAAGAGTTCTGAATCCATGCCGGATCCTTCTCAGCAGTCTGTTTTACAGGAACACTTCATTAACCGCTCCTTCCCCACGATGCATCGATGCATAGTGTCTGAAGATGTCTCGTCCCGGGTTTTCGGCACCTCTTCTTGCGCGCCGGACTGGCCAGCAAGAACGATGCTGCAACAGGATCCTTCTGCACACGTTTATTGGGAGAGCTTGATTGTAGAGGCGAAGAGACCCCGAGCCCAGAACTGGTGCTGCTTATATAGGCCTAGGAGAGGCGTGTCTCACACCCGGATTGGTTATGCACTATGCCTCATTTGCATGTTCCTCATCTGATTGGTTACTCTCTCTCTCAGTATCTCACAGTACCTCATTAACATACCTCATTTGCATGTCTCACATCTGATTGGTTATTCTCTCAGTACCTCATTATCATACCTCATTTGCATGTCTCACATCTTATTGGTTATTCTCTCAGTACTTTGCAGAGCCTCATTATCATGCCCGGGCCAGGCAGTGTTTTGGTGAAAAACTTTACTGCATAAGTAAGCATTGGTCATTTGCCCAAACTTATGCGTGGTGGCCAGCAGTAGCCTGCACCACTCTGCAACGGCACATGTGGCTTCCCACAGGTAAAGGAATAAAACTGGAAAAAAAATTATACCAAGTGAGGTTACCCAGACCCTAAGAGAAAACTGGTGCATGCTCTCTCTCATGTGTCGTCCCCAGGTTTGAATCTTTTGTTTTGTGTGTTTAATTTTGGGGAACAGGTGAAATTAGATATTTGAGAAGCACCGTAAGGGGCTTATTGAAGGAGAAGAAGATATAACATATGTAAAATCAAGGGAAATACAAGGAGTGGAAAGGTTTAAACCAGGAGGGTGGGGAATGGGATAAGTGAGGCAGTAGTGGGTGAGTAAAGGAACTGAAGGGTGTGCAAAAAGGCCTGTGGGAAAACTCTTGCTAATTAAGGTTGAACTCTGCTGTTGACCAGATAGCCTGCTGGGACTCCATGCAGCATAATGGAGGTGTCCCTTCATTAGCAGAGTTTCTTCCTCTCTGACCTTGTCTGGGGAGTTCTAAGCCCCCACATTTGCCTCTACCTGAGGAGTGTCACTAGTCTTAATTAATTTATAGGATCAATTTCCTTTCTCCTGACCAAACCCATTCAGCCAGCACCTGAGACTCCCGAAATGTGTCCTCATGCTAATGAGGCATTTCAGGTACCCCAATCCCCCAGCCAATGACCTTTGCCCATCCTACTGTCCCTACTCTCAGCCCCTCAAAACTTTAAAAGCCTTCAATCACCCAAGTAAAGTTGGTCTGCATCCTGACTGCTGGTCCCCATGTGGTTCATGTACTGTACATACTCACAGGGCTTCCAACCCCCTGTTCACAATCTCTGTTCCCACCGCCATTCTGCACCGAATCAGCCAATGATCCATGAGAGTGGGGAGACCCACAAAGACCCACTATTTTGAACCCAGCTAAGACACACTGGAGGGGCTGTAACAGAGGTGATACGGAAGAAGAGGGGAGGATACTGAGAATACTGAGACCACCGGGAGTCCCCAGTGGAGCTGGGGACACACAAAGAGAAAGTATTGGGGAAAGGGTAAGGGGTGAGTTAACTGATGCGAGGCCTGTATGAAAAAGGGCCAGGGGTCCCCACTGCTTTGTAAGCTAACTACAAAATACAGTTTCTAAGAAGAAGTTTGAATGGAGTTACCTCACACGGGGTGGACAGTGCTGCTCCCAGAAGACATGGGTTAGGAGACAGAAGTCTCCCTGCCTAGGATGGAATACCTCCCAAGCAGTTATGTCAGCGAGTCCACAGAGCTCTCTTAAACAACATAGGGTATTGGCATTACACTTGGTTGCCCACCCTAACACGATTGTTAAAAATACCACAGACTTGGCTTCAGGATAGAAAGAAATAAGTCTCAAACTGACAGACAAATGTCCTCCATGATGGCTAGTTTTCACGGGGTGAGAAAGTGCTATTCAGGCTGCTGGGAGAGAAAAGACATCAAGGATCTTACCTGGTCAGGGACACTCTATGCTATTACACCAGGTGCAACATGCTCAGTGGCACAATAATGGCATGGTTGTCATGGAGGTAACCAATGATTTTGTAATTGAGTTTTAGGCCTGCTTCACAGGATAGCATTCATTACTGGTGCTTTAAACTTGGTTAGAAATCCATGGGCAGAGAGGTCACAGACAGGCCCTAGGGATAAACCTATTGTTATTTTGCTAAATGATTATGTTGTCAAGCTGCCACCTCCTCCTCCTCGTCCTCCTTGTCCTCCTTCAAAGAAAATTCCATTTATTGATCCTCAAACTCAACACAAAACTATGCACAAGTTTTAAAGGCCCTTTACCTTGCGGCCACAGCAGTGCTCACTGAAGTCAGCTTGCGTCTGTCTCTTCGGCCTCTGACTCTGCTTTCTGAGATGCTAAGAGGACTTCTTGTGCTCTCTTCCTCTGTAGTCTCTCAGCATTGGTGATCATCATCGGATGCAGGGGGAAAAAGCCAGACAGACCTAGAAGATTCTCCATAGGCTTAGAGAGGTTAGCCCCACAGCCAATCCAATGCCTGATTGGGACCAGGTTGAGGGGAACTAGTTTTTCTCCGTGACTATTCAGTAGTGGATCATAGGAGCCCAACTGCTCCACAAATCCACCATCCCTGGGACACTTGTGAGCAGTCACAATGCGGTAAAAAGGCCGGTTGGTGCAGCCACCCAAAGTAAGTCGTATGTTTAGGTGGCCTCTGTGGTAGGCTTTGCAGAAAACGGTGTGAGGTGGACCATGGCACTTTGGTCAAGCTGTCTTTTAAACTTTTGTGTTTATACCTATAGCCCTAGGCTGTTCTCAGTTCTGATCAGAGAAGCTTCCTCTTGCAGTGGGCTGCGGTCAATGAAGACTCCTAACTGGCCAAAGCTCTAAGAGTAAGTGACTCTGATTGTTCAGCTCTACATGGGGCATCTGGATTGCTTCTGCACCCTACGGAGGCTCAGGGAACACCCCAGGGTACAGACCATAAAAGCTGGAAGATGGAGAGGGTGCTGTGAAATGCTTTCCCATGAACAGGGAATGACCACCACACTCATGAGCTCAATGGCAACTGTGGTTACCTAACAAGACCCACACAAGATCAAGCTAGCCAAAATTCCAGCATGGACTGGGGAGAGGTTTATAAGGCCACACCTTTATCTGAGGAGCTATTGACAGTTGTTGACTTTTGAAAGAGAGAGAGTCAATTTTGAGGAGTTTATGGCCACTGACAGTTTATGCCCATATGCATAAACTCCCAGCAGCCTGCATAGCACCTTCTGGCCCCGTGAAAACTAGCCATCATGGAGGACATTTGTCTGTCAGTTTGAGACTTATTTCTTTCTATCCTGAAGCCAAGTCTGTGGTATTTTTAACAATTGTGTTAGGGCTGGCAACCAAGTGCAATGCCAATACCCTATGTTGTTTAAGAGAGCTCTGTGGACTCCCTGACATAACTGCTTGGACAGTTTATGCAGCCATATGTGGGCTGAGAAGCAATGACTGGACTCAGTGGGCTATCTGAAAGGAGAAGAGGATGTAAAACTGGCAAGAGATGATTTAGGAGAAGTTAAAAAAGGGAAATGGGAAGGAGGGTAGATGTGATTAAACATTTTGTATATAAAATTCTTAAAGAATAAATGTGATTTGGAAAGCTATGTGGAGACCAACAGAGGAATACATAGATGTGAACCATCCCTGGTTTACATGTCTTCACATTTGCACACATACCTCTACACACACACACACACACACACACACATACACAGAGAGAGAGAGAGAGGGGGGGCGAGAGACAGACAGACAGAGATAGAGGGAAAGAAAGATAGAGACAGAGACAGAAAGAGATAGAAACTGAGAGACAGGGAGGCAAAGAGAGATAGAGAGAGAAAGAGAGACACAGAGATGGAAAGAAACAGAGACAGAGAGATAGGGAAACAGGGTGACAGAGTGTGAGAGAGAGAGACAGACACAGAGAGACAGAGAGATAGAGAGAGACAGAGAGTGCAATGAAATTGATGCCACCTGTGACCTAGCATTCAGCAAACTCCAACGCAGTGCAGAAACACCATCTCAGGGGCTCTTGATATCCAGTGCATCATTCTGAAGCTACCCTTCCTTCCTTCCTTCCTTCCTTCCTTCCTTCCTTCCTTCCTTCCTTCCTTCCTTCCTTCCTTCCTTCCTTCCTTCCTTCCTCCCTCCCTCCCTCCCTCCCTCCCTCCATCCCTCCCTCCCTCCCTCCATCCCTCCTGTCTCACCAATATGCCTTTTTGAAAAATAACTTGGTGTGGTGGATTATCCAGGGACAGCTCCCTGGCTTTGGACTTTCAGCCAGCCTGTAATTCAGGGCTGATCTTGGGTGGTTTTGGAGGGATTCAGTTTGTGTAGCTTAATGAGGAAGATGGAGTCTCCCCTCAGCAGGGTAGCTGTTCATGGCTATCTGTCTCCTCACACTTGTGACTGTGTGGTCCTTGCACACATGCCTTTGAGAAGCCTCATGTTTGCAGGGTTCCTTTCCTCATTCTGCAGGATTTATGGTACAGTGAGTTTTGTCCTAGAGAGGAGACAGGCTTTTCCGGGGAGGTCTGTGGCTGGAGGGGGAGGGTCAACCTCCCCTTTCTCTGAGGAGATTCCATTTTCAGGATTCCTGGGGGTGACTCCCTCTGTTCTCTCCCCTCCTCATTTCCTGTAGGTCAGACAGAGATTAGAGGACTGTGGGCTGTCTGTTCCACCTTCTCGAGACAAATAGATCGCTGTTCCTCTGGGGTTATTCATTTCCCCCTCTCCTGGCTTCCTCTTACCACAGTCACTCTCCCTCACCTCTCCCTCATAGATTCTGATGTTTATGTTTCCTGAAGTGATTCAGGTCCCTCAGTTTTCCTCATACTTAAAGCTTGGTACGGACTAGCCCGCTGCCCTCCTTGCTCTCTCTCCTTTCCCCTCCCTCCTCCCCATCCCCTCCCCGTCTTCCCCCTTCCCCCCTTTGCTTCTTCGCAATGCTTTTTATACATGATACATTTTGGTCTGTTTGGAGGCTACTTCACTGTGTACCCTAGTTGGCCCGGAACTCCTGACTCCACCAGTCTCTGCCTCCCAAATTCTAGGATGGCAACCATGGGCCACCACAGCAGACTCTGTGGAGTTTCTAGATTTCTCAGAGTCCTTGCCTCTGTGAATCACTATTCCCTTCAGCCTCTAACTTTGACCAAGGCCATCTCACTAGGTTTAGATCAGAATGGCTGTCATTAACAGTCTTTGTGGCTTATTTTTTGTGCATTTATCTAGAGACTGGGAGGAGAACAGGATAGGATTGGAATAGGAAGAACGTGAGATCTGAGGCAGACAGATAAGGACTTAAATTCGGCTTCCCTTGCTTATCCTGAACGATTTAAGGTTCCGTTTGTTTCCGAATGAGGAGAATCGTATCGACTCCTAGGGATTGGCAGAGTGAAATGAAGTGTTTATACACCCCCAGGCACAAAGCAGGCACCAGCAACATTAATGTCTTCGCCCATTTTTTTTCTTAAACCATTGCTTACCCCATTTCGTTATCAAGGTTTTATTTTTCCATCCCTGTAGCAAGGTCTTTACACCCGATTTGTAGAGTCCCACTTCCTTTCTCTTCCAGACTGTAGCTGTGGTCCACAGCCCTATGCAGTTCACATGGTTACAGTGTAACTGGAGCAGGCACTAGCGACCAGGGACAGACTTTAAGATGCAATTCACATGGTTACAGTGTAACTGGAGCAGGCACTAGCAATTGGGGAGAGACTTTAAGTGGTGTTGAAGAAGCCATTAATCTCAGGAGGATGCTTCTGTACAAAGAAAATCTTTACTTCTGAAAACATAGAGGGAGACACCGGTCAACGCCACAGCTCACATGTCTGCATTGAGCAGATTAAACACTACCCCTTGAGGCTACAGCCACCATGGGTGGGAGAAGGCACAAAATTGGCGGGGTGTGCAGCCACTCCTGCAAGGGTCACATGGCTCTGGCCACTGTCTGATGGCATCTCTGCACAGGCTCCATTCTGAGACCTGATGCCCTCACTAGAAGGGATTTGTGGGCACTCTGGGCAGAACCAGGTCATTAGGGATGACCTGGAGGACATTGGAACTTTTCTTCAAGTAAGAAGGATGCCCTCAAGGGGAGAAATTGGTTCTTATGGAGCAAAAAGGTCCTTTTGTTTTAGGGTTAAGTCACAGATATGAGCATAATACATATTTAAAAGATATGTACTGACATTCCATTAACATGGAGGTATTAAGGAAAAATATCCCTGGGATGCATATTCTTGGTTCTCAACTTGACTATGTCTGGAATTAGCTAAAATCCAGGCTCCTGGGTGCATTTGTGAGAGATTTTTCTTGAATGAATTATTTGCGGTGGGAAGACCCATTTAAATCTTGGCCATACCTTCTGCTGGCAGCATTTATAGAGGGCACGGAAGAAGAAGCTTGCTTGGTCTCTCTCTCCTTGGCAAGTCCATTCCTTCACTGGCTTAGAGCTTACTTCTCCAGGAAGACCAGCTCAAGCATCCAGCTTTGTGGACTGAACAACTACTTGATTCTTGGACCTTCTGTTGGTAGTCATCCATTGCTGGACTAGCAGGACCACAGCCCGTAAGTCACTTTAATAAATCACACACACACACACACACACACACACACACACACACACACACACACACGCACGCACACACACGTTCTATCAGTCTGCTTCTCTAGAGAATCCTGGCTAACAAAATGCCTGAATGAGGTTTCCTTGAAGGTAATTGGAACAAAATACTGGAGCAACTGGTCTAAGGCTGTGGTCCACAGTTAGAGAAATTAGCTTAGAGCTAACTCTCCTTAGAGTTAGCTTAGTTATCTAGTTACATCTCCTTGCTCAACATCTTTTTTGTTTGTTTGTTTGTTTGTTTTTTTGAGACAGGGTTTCTCTGTGTAGCTCTGGCTATCCTGGAGCTCATTTTGTAGACCAGGCTGGCCTCAAACTCAGAAATCTGCCTGCCTCTGCCTCCCCAAGTGCTGGGATTAAAGGCATGCGCCACCACTTGTGCTTTTACTTCAGGGCCAACAGAATAAGATTCTTAAGGACTAGATTTAGCTACTTTTATTTTTATGAAATGCAGACACAGGTTTGGACATAATGTGGCAGTTTCCCTCTGCTCTGGTTGCAGGCCTGCGTCTGATGTTTATGCAACACTGTTGCAGGACATGATGATTGTAGCTTGCCACTCTCCAGACGACACTCTCCACTGGCTGATGGATGGATTACTGAGATGAGCTGTCTTTTTCTCGAGACTTCTGCACCTGCTCTGTTACTCCACGGATATTTATTTTTAATTGTGGTTTTATAATTTTGCCAATTTATGACCACCAGAATGAAGCATTTGAAGCTATTAAGTAGCTAATAGCTCTGACAGTTTCGTAGCTTTGTCATGGGGGTGATGAATGTAGAGGACGCCTGACTCCTCAACCAGTGTCAACTTCTCACATTTAAAATGGTGGATTAGACAATTTAGTGTCTTTGACAGTGTAATAGATTCTGTTTAATAGGCAACGTCTAAACTTGGACCTAATTCACCTCATTTAGTTAATGTAATTTCCCCCAGAAGGGGTGTTAGGAGTAAATCTCTCTGACATGTGTGGATCTGTGTGAGCCGATAACCCTGCTGGAAACTGCAGAAGAATCGCTCACATTCCCTCCATGCACAGACAGAGCAGTAAACACAATGTGAAGTCAAGTCAGGGTATTTCAACTGTTTTGCTTTCTTTGCCTTAAAACAGTGCTCTCAGCACACACAGAGAGACGCGAACTGGACCCACAGTGTAATAGGAAACATTATTATCCTGCAGTTGCTGTATGTTTACGTGGCTTCATAAATATGCTTTGATTTCTCCCTTCCACTATTGTGACATGGGTCAGATTTTTTTCCTTGCCCTTTCTTTTCAAACTACATCTAGGAAAGACAGAAAAGTTGGACAAAGAAGAGGGTGGCTGGCTTCTCATGAGCTCAGCATACTCCTCTGTGGGACCGCAGCAGCAGCCAAGTGCAGCCACCCTGGCATTTGACACCAGCTCTACACGTCCCAGTTATTCGCTCCGCTCATTTACTTTCCCAATGTACATTTACCTGAGTCCCACGTTTCAGGAATTGTGAAGTAGATTCATAATGTTTATTGATCCCATGGGTTCTACAATGGCTTGCGATGGTTATAAATCCAGTGGACACAGCCTTTATTCCTCACCTGGGAGTGAAGTATTCCATTGTATTCCTGGGGAGATGTGAACAACACTAGCCACAGAAAACGCACTGGTGGCAGATCAAAGAAATGATTCCACCCTAGCTGAGATGATTGAGCTAATGAGTTTATAATTGGCTGATTTAAGGCTTATGAGTGAGGGGTTACTAACAAGTATGGGTGACTTGCGAGGAGGTGGACCCACCAAAAAGCATCATTTCACCTTGGGCGACAGCCTCATGAAAAGTATATGGTTGAAGTCTGTCCTCAATGAGCTTTCTAAGTCACATACTCTACTCGCCCTGCAAGACTGTGTGTAGCTGAGAAGCAAGTGGAAGGTTGGGATGTCTGGTTAGGCTCCCATGGCTCTCCCCTCTCTTTCTCTGACGGAAAGTAGGAATAGTCCTGTTACCATGACCATAAACCATGAACATTCCCTGAATTGTTCTGCTTATTTCATTGCCATGACTACGGAGCCAAGGTTATTCTGCAGGTCACAATTGCAGCCTCTGTTTCATGATGGCAATGGCCATGTCAGGCCCAGAGGAAATCACTCACTGCAAGCAGAAATGGGGAATGAATGAGCCAGCAGGTGCTCAATAATGACAGCTATTTCTGAATTCTTTAGCAGGAACCACTTAGCGCCATATGGATAAATGGTTCTCCCAATATAGCAGTTGATGGTCCTTTCTACTCCTGGGTTGCAAGAGAGAGAATGATGGTAGTTTAGGGAATATAAAGTTGAAGTTATCTTCTGGGCCTTCAAAACTAAAGCCGCTTTATCTGTCACATTCTGTAAGCTGCCCAGGGCGCCGTGAATACTGCACACAAAGAGGCATTTAAACCTCTGCTGATGAACCAGTTTATTCTTTCAGCATTAGGAACCCAAAAATGAAGCACAATGTGTCTAGACAAATTCCCGCTAAATCAACTAAACGTGATACAGGGTCCTGGCTCACATTTGTACTGAGAGAGACAAAGTTAACAGAGGGTGAGAATGCAAAAGACATTGAGTGAGTGACAGAAGGCAAGACTGGATTGGCAGGGTGGAGCCTTGGTCTACAGTGACAGTGACATGGGAAGGATCACTGAAGAGCATTCAGTGTGTGAACATTCTAACTAGAAATCTCTCTTTGGTCCACAGATACTCAGCACATAGTAAGGCTTCTACCAATGATGGCCACATATACTCCATTGGTCCTATAAGATTCTAATGCTGACCAGTATGATGGCTCGCAGGTAAAGGCACTTGCATGCAAGTCTGATGACTGGAATTCAATCCCTGAGGCCTACATGGTGAAAGGAGAGATGAGACTGTGGCAGGTCATCCTCTGACTTCCATGAGGACCCTAGTGGGTCCTCCTTACACCAACAAGGTGCTGTGCTGCCTAGAAGTAGCCGGGAACAACTTGCATGCATGTATGACTGCATCAGGAGTCTGCACGGAGAGACTGACCCACCTCAGCTAGTGAATGCATACCCATTAGATGATGCTGTGTAATACTACACTTCTCAGGACACATCCCATCCCATTGTACTGGAGCTTATCAGAGGGCTTCAATGGGCAGGGTAAGGTTAATCAACAATGGGGTTGAGAAAACAAGGAGAAAGTCTCAATGAATAGGGAAACAACGGGTTCACAGAAAAGCAGAGGTGGGCAATGTTGGAGATCTAAGGAAGGGAAAAATTAGGAGTTGGCAAGGGATTGTTTATGGGGCTCAGGGTGAGGTTAACTCCTGGCTTTCATGTCTCTCTCATTAGCTGTCATGTAGACAACAAACCCGTTCTACCAACTGGGAGATTCAGCAAGGTATGGGAGATTCTGAGAGAAAGATGATGAACGGGGCTCAATATATCTTTGGGTCCTTGAGCATCCTGTGGATATGCATGGGAGATGAAGACACCGAGTCAGGTGTTAAAAAGGAAGGGACACAGGTCAGATAAAGAACTCCAGTGAACAGTGTGCATAAGGGATGGACAAAGTAGGCAGAGGCAGAAATGGATCATGAAGGCTGCTTTTCCTCTGGAGAAGTTTTGGTGATTGTTACTCAGAAACCCAGGGGGTCACCTTTGACGTCACTATCCCATCTAACATCCCATCAAAACCAAATCTTGCCAAACATGCCTCCTAAGTTATTTTGTAGCTATTCTTCTCTTCCATCCCTCTGACAACATTAGTTCATGACATATAATTTAGTAGATTGGGGGCAGGGACTTAGATTTGCACATTTCTAATGTGTAGAAAATTCCCCAACAATTTCTAATTAGGAGAGGCTAGGAGTGGTCCCAAACCCCAGTGGTCAACATGATAAAGCTATTGGATTTGGTCATTAGCAAGTGTTAACCACATTCCCTCTAACTGGTTTAGTGGTTTCTGTTATCGATGTTGAGTTATTTGCTCAGCTGGCCTTTTAGGCTTGCCAGCTGGACAGACAGATCTATTTAGTCCATCCCTGGGGTAGTGAAATTGTCTCCAATTCCAATTCGGGGTGGGGGATGATTTGCAAAAGTAAGACACTTTTCTTTTAACAGGCTGCACATTAAAAGAAGGCATCTGGTGGCTATTTTTAAAACACCAACATCTTCAGAGTCGTATTCTGAGAAGTCACATGCATTATACATGTTTATGCTAAGTGAAACTGAGATCTCAGTGCACAGCATTGAGCTGGCTACTTGAAATCCCAGAGGGAATGGTTTGGGTAGGAAAACAGCCTTTTGCATGAACTCGACTGGATTCCCATCTGCTGGAGTAGACTGGTTTAAATGCTGACCCTGAAGAGAACCAGAGCTTTGAAGTCAAGCAACTCAGGGCATTTACATGGGTCAAAGACATCGTCTTTTCCTAGGTCAGTGGTTGTTAATCTTGACTTCAAATTAGACTCACTTGGACAGCTTTCAGAACACACTGATACCTGAGTCTCATCCGAGACCTACTGAGTCAAAATCTCAGGAATGCAGCCCAATACTCCTCATGCTAAAAGAATTCCCAACTGATTCTAGAGTTCAGCTGAGGTTGAGAAATATGTGCTCTTACTATTTAACACACTTAGAATTTCTAGACCAGTAAAACTCACCTTGTCCCCTGCTGGCGCTGATTTTGAGTAAGCCAACTTACAGCAGAAACTACAACAAAGCTACAACAAATGTAATTAATAGTGTAATATCGACATCCCCACCTTCCAATAAAATTAATTTCAAAACAGTAATATTCAGAAAGATTCCCACAAGGGGAGGTCTCCACAAACACTCGGCATTTTCTTCATCTTTGTAATTGTCATACACAGGGCTGAGACCCTCTGCATTCACAGTATATCTGCAGGGACCACACAACAATCTCTTCACCAACCCAGCAAGCCAAAAGCCCCTTTAGAGCCACTGTGCCCTGATTTTCTAGCCTAGGACCCACAGGGGGAGAGCCTGTTACATACCTGTTGAAAGAAGCCAAGACCCTGGAATAGCTTTGAACATTTAGAGCTCTGTTAAATTGCATCAAGTCTGTGTGGAAGATTTCTTGGTGTCATAAGCTATGACTGAACAAGTAGCAAAGGATTCTAGGCTAATTATAGTAATAGTCTTCTATCTACATGGACAGCCAACTGTTCAAAATTTAGGTAAGAAAACCAGGAGCCAGGGCTGGAGAGATGGCTCAGTGGTTAAGAGCACCGACTGTTCTTCCGAAGGTCCTGAGTTCAAATCCCAGCAACCACATGGTGGCTCACAACCATCCATAATGCAATCTGACGCCCTCTTCTGGTGCATCTGAAGACAGCTGCAGTGTACTTAGATATAGTAATAAATAAATCTTAAAAAAAAAGAAAATCAGGAGCCAATCAGCTGCCTGCCTCTGCTTCTACTTCCTCTATATCACTTCCTGTTTTCTTTACATATTGCTTCCTGGGCTATGCTGCCTGCCTTGCTTCTACTTCCTGTATGTCACTTCCTGTTTGCCCTCCATCTTGCTTCTTGGGCTATGCTGCATGTTGAGTGTTATCACTGTTTGTCCCAGTCTGCTCCCTGTGTCTGATTCTAGATTTTCAAATAAAGCCAATAAGCATATAAAACTTAATTTGTGATTGTGCCCTTTCTTAACTGCCAGAGTGGCCCCTAGTACATAAATTACCTGTCAGATATTTAAAATAAGAACGTTACCCCTCTGTAGTGACAACTGTGAGCCTGGTATCAAGCAAGGGACTCATTCATATTTCCTTGACCTACTATGTCCCAGAGACCTTGATGGCAAGAGAATGGAATGAATAGCATTCGTCTAGCAAGATCTTCCAATGTGAACGTCTGGGAGGCCACAGGGCAAAGAGGGAGGGAGGAAGCTGGCATTTGGGGAACTTCTACTTGGTGCAAAGCTCTAGATGATATGGAATGATATGGTATGGTACAGAATGTTACAGATAGGATTATAACCATGTATCTGTCCTGATTCCCACAGCTTGTGAATGCTACCTTACTTAGAAATAAAGGATGGGTATGATTAAAGGTTCAGTATTGCAGACACTGTTCTAAATTTTATATGTTGGGGGGGGGTCTGTGAAAGTATGGAGTTGGGACGGTGTGCTTGGATGAGGGGGAAGGTCCAAGAGCTAAGGACCTCAGCAGAAGCTTACAACCTGATAAAGCAAGGAAGCCATTCTTCCCTAGTAGAGAAGAAACTCAATCCTACAAATGCCTTGACTTAGGCAGCAAATGGCTCATTTCAAATTTCTAACCAGTGATGCTCTCAGCCATTCAGTATCTGTCATTTTTTATGGTAACCACCAGTATGGTCAGGCTATAGCCAGGAGAGTTAGAGTATGCTGCAGTAACACAATCCCCTAATCACATTGGTGTGACACAACAAAGGTCCATTTCTTATTCATGTAATAGGTCCAGTGAGGGGCAGCTGTGAGCTCTGCTCATTGCTTATAGCCAATAGCCCAGGATGATGGAGACATCATAAAGAAAAGCACTTCCGAAATTACCTAGTCTTTGTGGAGCAGTGCGCACTACTTCCTCCTGAAGTGGTAAGAGACTTTTGGTCTCCCTTTCATTGAGCCAAAATAATTCACATGATAGTAATTTAACTAGGGGAGGGGCTCACTGTCCTGAGTGTGAGACAGCTGTAATTCCTGAGGCAGTGGCAAGGTCAGTGTGGCCATGTTTAGGGACACTGTGTTCAGTGGGAGTCGGAGGTTGACAATCTAGTGAATGACGAATGGAGTCAATTTCAGATCTTGACAATGAATATCACCTTGGAACAGGGTAGCTGGGTGCTATCTTTGATTGGTAGTCAAGGAAGAACTCTTTGTAGGTGTAACGTTTCAACTGGAAGATAAAGAAAGAGTCAGTTGTGCCATCTTATTTATTTATTTACTTACTTATTTACTTATTTATTTTTTACATGACAATGTTAGGGTCATTTAGGAAGAGAAAAATCTCAATTGAGAAAATGCCCCATCAGACTGGCCTGTTGGCAAGTCTGTGGGACATTTTCTTTACTAATGGTTGATGTGGGGGGCCCCAGCGCACTGCCAGCCCTGGGCAAGTGGTTCAGGGTTGTATAAGAAATAAGGCTGAGCAAGCCATGGGGAGAAAGCCTGTAAGCAGCATCCCTCTGAGAGTTCTCTGACTTTTCTCTGTGATGGGCTGTGACTGGGACATGTACTCCAGATAAACCATTTCCTCTCCCTCTCCAAATTGCTTTTGGTAAGATTTTTTTTTTAAGTCATAGCAACAGAAAGGCATCAGTCATGTGATGTTCTTGAGGCAAAGTGGTCCAGAGGTATCCAAAATAATGATTTCCAATTCTGCTTAAGGAACAAAATCACCATGGAAACCCTTGCACCTCAATGCAGGACTGAACGGAGGCCAATGGAGGAACAAATGGCAAATGATGGTTTGAGGTAGACTGAAGGAAATTATTCTTTTACAACAGTTACTTAAATTTTCCGTATTGCCAATAAACTAAACAGCCCGCTTCTATTCACCCACAAGTGTGCTTCTCCTGGTCATGGTGAACCTCCTGGAGCCCTTCTGTCTCCTTCCCTATCCTGACAGTACACAGCAGAGGACTAGTACTGCCTGCTGGCTTTGGAAAATCTACATGTTCTCTTTTCAACTCTCGCAGATGAAGAAAGGACTCACCCTACAGCAGGGTAGAGAGGGTGAGGAGGTTGGGGTCCGGGAACCTGTGTTGGGAGCCTGGCTTTTTCTTTTTT
Source organism: Mus caroli (assembly GCF_978045245.1). Taxonomy (NCBI): domain Eukaryota; kingdom Metazoa; phylum Chordata; class Mammalia; order Rodentia; family Muridae; genus Mus; species Mus caroli. Next base: position 61,625,309 of record NW_028227270.1, on the reverse strand, counting down.
GTTTTGGTTTTTCGAGACAGGTTTTCTCTGTGTAGCCCTGGCTGTCCTGGAAATCACTTTGTAGACCAGGCTGGCCTCGAACTCAGAAATCCGCCTGCCTCTGCCTCCTGAGTGCTGGGATTAAAGGTGTGCACCACCACGCCAGGCTGGGATCCTGGCTTTTTATACGTGGAATTCATTGACAGAGTTTCAGTAAATCAAGATTTTTGTATGAAGTGGAATGCATACCCCTGACTGTGTTTCTTCACCTTGAATCAACTGAAAATTCTTTACCAGACAGTGGCCCAGAGTGACGGTTGCTGCCTTCCTGATTCCTTCCTGGATTCCCTCTGAAGCCTGTTTGCTGTCTGATGCTAAGCTTGAGTAGTAACAATCTTTTTAGGAATAACTTTATTTCTAACTATACCTATCTCTTCTAAGACAGCCCTGCTAGGTTAAAGCCGCATAGGTCTAAATGTTGGACCAGACTACGCAGTTTGGAGAAATAGATTAAAAACAAGGTAGAACGATTACCCAGAGTCAAATCTCCAATGTTCTGTGGTTGCCAAGGGTCTGTGCTCTGACGTGGGGGGACTTTGGGCAGGTGGCACTGGTCTTTCTCCTCGTATCAGAAGCATCATGCACCCTGCATCCTGTCCTCTTGCTGCTCCTCCGGATTAATTTACAGTTTCAATGAACCATTTGGGGTAAGCTTGGCAACGTTCCACCCAGGGGATACCATTGGACCTTCTTTGATTTAAAGGCATTCTACTTAACCCTGAAGAAAACACAGCCTGTGGTGAAGAGATGCCAGCGGGTCTAGGGAAAGACCTCAGAGGAAGTGGGAGGTGCTCCATCTGTCCTTGGCTGGGGAGGTGAATCAGGAGGTTTTGGCAGAGTCAGCACCCCCCCCACCATGGCTTCCATTTTAGAACCCTCATGGAGAACGATTATACGGGTTCTCATTCTTTCTTCATCTAAACTTCTTAGCATTATTATTAGTAAATGCTTGGGCATCTTTGAGTCATGGCAAAGAGTGTGTTGAATACTGTGGTCGGTAATGTACTGACTTTCTGAGCACTTCGGTTCCTGATACCAAGAGGGGAAAGGAGATCTCGTCTTGGTTCATCAAAGGCAAAGAGACAAGGCTTTGGCAAATTCCAATAATGGTTCCTCATTAGGCAGAGTACATTTTACATGCACGGCGTGCTTTCCTGGGTAGGTTACATTTGCTGTAAGAAGACGAAAGTACTTATTATTAACTGCACTAACCTCGTGGGCCACAGAACAGCAGAATTATTTTCATGTAACTGTAATTTTTTCTTAAGCATATAAAGACATTGGATTCGTTGTTAAGAATACTTCATGTCTGTCACATAAATAGCAGAATGGAGGATTTTGAATGTATTTGCAACAAAGAAACAATAGAAGTGTAAGGTACTAGATATGAAAATTAGGATGAATGGATCTATGAATAAAACTATCATGTTGCACCTCATAACTATGTATTTCATATGTCAATCAAGGCAAAATTAAATTTTCATAAAGAGCAAATAAAGAACAAGACAGTAAATTCATCACCAGAAAGGAGAAAACGTACACCTGCTTTTGAAAAGCTTGGTGATTTGCTGTTGTGTGTACATTTGCAAAGCCCAGCCACACTTTGAAAGCCAAGTCCAATTAAAATGAGAGACAATTAAGAAAACACAAGGCGCCCAAAACGAGCCGTGCCTGTGGTCTGCCTACGGTCAGTCATTTGTTCCGCCCAGGGCTGTGCGGCTTTGTGCTATGTTGGTAATTTTGTATGAACAGAGCTTCTGAGACTGCAACTATAGTTGGCAACTAAGTAGCTATCCTCACTTGCAGTGCCTCCCAGTGTGGGAGACATTTTCCTGTTTTGATTCAGACTTGTGGTTCTCTGATTGGCCGGGCGTGGTGGCGCACGCCTTTAATCCCAGCACTCGGGAGGCAGAGGCAGGCGGATTTCTGAGTTCGAGGCCAGCCTGGTCTACAAAGTGAGTGCCAGGACAGCCAGGGCTACACAGAGAAACCCTGTCTCGAAAAACGAAAAAAAAAAAAAAAAAAAAAAAGAATGCACATCTGCTTGCAGGCTCACGTGATTTAGCTTTTGTAATAAAAAAAGAAACCTTGTTTTGGCTAAATATGATGTCTTGCTAAGATCTCTCAGCTTTCAGGCCCTGTCATGTAATATTTTCTTTTCAAGACGTTTATTATTTTGTGTATTTTGACTGCATATATATCTGTGCACCACACGTGTGCATAGAGGCCAGAAGAGGGCATCATGTTCCCTGGAATTAGAGTTACGTAACGAGGGCTGTGAGCCTTTATGTGAGTGTTGGGAATTGGACCCTGACCTCTACAAGAACAGACAGTGCTTTTAACCACATTGTCACCTATCCAGCCCATATTTTCTTAAGTTTACATTTTCATGTCTTGGGTGACTTGAACATCTTTTTATCAGTCAAAGTGGACAGAACCTGAGAATCTGATACTTAGAAGAAAGAGGACACAGGGAAGTCGGAGAAGGTGTGGGATTTGGGGTTGAAGGAATGAGTGGTCTCCGGCCGCAAGAACTTGCAGTTGTGAGGCAGGGACCACCAGTGGCCCAGAGTGTCAGATTTTGTGAGTTTACTTCATTGTCCCAGAAGAGTCGGGTCCTGTCTTTCACCGTGAGACAATGTTTAATGGAGGGGATTGATATTGATACTGTAGGGCTGGAGAGATGGCTCAGTGGTTAAGAGCACTCACTGCCCTTCCAGAGGTCCTGAGTTCAAATCCCAGCACCCACATGGTAATCACAACCATCTATAATGGGATCTGACGCCCTCTTCTGGTGTGTCTGAAGACAGCTACAGTGTACTCATATAAATACAATAAATACATCTTTAAAAAAATTAACACTGTAGTTGCTCCTTGGGCTCTAAGGGGGGGGGTCGATTCTCAAACATTTTGCTTCCCACAGAATCCCATGCTCAGTGATGTAGGTCTCTTTCCTGGTATAGAGTCATGATCATTAAAATTTAGTAAATCCTCCTGCATACTCCACAGCCTCTCTATATCACAGATCACGTAAACACAGTATAAATATGTAAATAACTAACATACTAGTTTGTTTGTGTAATAATGACAAGACAAAGGTCTGCACGTGAGTGCAGATACAACGTTTTGTTTTGTTTTGTTTTGTTTTTCTTTTCTGGTACTGAGAGCCAAGTTCAGGACTTTGTACATGTTAGGCAAACATTCGAATACTGAGCTACACTCTTGGCTTTAAGAAATATTCTTGGTGCTGGGGAGACAGCATAGTAGTTAGTAGTAGATCAGGCTTACAATCACCTGTAAAGCTGGTTCTGGGGATTCTGGCTTCTGAGTGTATTGTATACATATAGTCCACAGATGTACATGCAGGAAAAACACCCATACACATAAAATAACAAACACATAAATACTTAACATGTTCTTGATCCAAAGCTGACTGAATGCACAGGTAAGGGGGTCTGTGGCTAACTGTGTGTACACATCACACACACACACACACACACATACACACACACACGTAAACTTAAATTTATACTTAAAATTTCCTCTTTAGTTCACCATATATGATTTAAGTTTTTAAAAAAGATCTTGTTTTAAAGACAAATGGTATTTCACAAACTACCAGGGTGGATGTGTTTCCTGGCCCACCTGCTAGACGTGACCCTTTCTGAGTCCTTCTGCCCAGCTCCCCCTGGCTTCCACTGCACACTGCTGCAGGTCCCCCAGAAGTTTCCACCCTGGATCAGACATCTCAGCTTGCCCACATGGGTGGTATTCTGGGTAGAGATGAGGAAAGAACCCTGAGTCCTTATCCTAAATGTGATGTACAATATCAGTGTTGTTCTCCTTGTGCCACGGCCTCTGGCAACACATGGACAATGGTATTTGAGGTACAGATGTGCTCTTACCCATTGGGTATGTTTCAAGACCCCTGTAGACCTCCCAAATCACAGATAGGACTCAATCTAACTAGTTTAGTTTATAAATTAGGTGCTTTAAAGGGTTAGTAAGAATGCTAACAACCGAGAATGATTTTTGACAAATATTACTTCGAAGCTAGATGTATGTGATTATTCTCTTTCTCTCAAAGTATGTGTTTTTTTCCATTTAATATTTCAGTCTGAAAAGAGTGGACTGCATGTCAACCCATGGATGCAGGGCACTACTGCGTAGAGCAAAGCCATGGGCATAGCAGTACTACTGCATGTATGCAGTCCTCCCCCACCATACACTCATTCACACAAATGAAGTTCATAAGAGATGTTAGTGACACATCCTGAAACACAATACTTGTTCTTTGTGTGTGTCTATGTGTATGTGTGTATGTATGTTTATATGTGTGTCTATGTGTGTGTGTCTATATGTATGTGTGTTATATGTATGTGTGTGTGCATGTATGTGTGCATGTATGTATGTATATATGTATGTATGTGTGTATATGTGTCTATGTGTGTGAGTATATATGTGTATGTATGTGCATATGTATGTATGTTTATATGTGTGTTGTGTGTATGTGTGTATGCGTATATGATATGTGTGTATATATGTGTGTGTGTATGTGTGTATGTGTATATGTGTGTGTATGTATGCACTGTATGGTCTCACTGCCCTTCTTTTAAAATCATTCCTCATGAAAACCTTTTTAAGAAGATGTCATGTTTAGTGTGTATGTGTGTGTGTATGTGTGCGTGTGTGTAACCATGCACATACGGGTGTCCTGGGAGGCTGAAAAGTATGTTGGTTTCCCTGAGACTGGATTTATATGTGGCTGTGAGCCACCAGATAAGTTTGCTAGGGACTAAACCCAGGTCCTTTGAAAGAGCAGCAAGTGCCCTTAGCCACAGAGCCATCTCTCCACTTCTCCTCTGAAAAAATTTTAAGACCTCATGGAGTAGATTTTTGTAGAAGCCACCCCTGGCTGTTTTACCAGACAGGATCAACAATCTGTGTGCCTGTGCCCAGGGAGGCACAGGCTGAGAACCTCACCTCTGTGCTGGATCCTGCTGCCCATTCCTCAGCGCCCAAGAATAGACTTTGCTTTCTCTTGATGTGCTCGCACTTAATTCCCACCATCTGGGAGAAGGTGGCAGGGCTCATGCAGTACAGTGGAGAGCCTGTTTGTGTTGTATGCATCAGGCTTATTTAGGACATGGATGCGGTTAAGGTTTCCTATCTGTGCCGTGTTTGCTCCAAGTCAGCGTTTATGAGCATGCTATAGCTGTGCATGGATCTTTGTTGTGTCCTGACTGTTAAACTAGCTGGACTAGGAGGGAACAGCAGAGTGTGCTGAGGCAAAGATTTGGGGCTCAGCTGTCACCTGGAGAGTTATAGGGGGTAAAATCCCAGCTAAACAAAATCTCAAATAAATAATTAAAATAGATTTTGAGTTTAAACCACAGTGATAAACTTTTCATTGAAAAATAGAAACACTCTTCATATTAAAACTTAAGCTAAAACTTTTGACAAGTTTTGGGATGACTTTTGAAAAGAAACTAACATTCCATGTAAACTTCAACACGGCTAATTGTGCTTGCACAACCTTTATGTGTTTAAAGTTCGTTACAAATATTAACTCTTTGTGTCCTTTGGCCATGTTCCCTGGCTCACAGCTAGGCAAGGCTCACTCGCCTTTATTGCTGTTGTGTGCTTCTGCTCAGAGAAATGGGTCAGAATATATGCAGGCATCATTCATTCAAATACTTGTAAATTTTAAAACATGTCTGGAGAACATCATGAGCTTATTTTACCCACCATTTAAAGTATTATTCTAATTGTATTTGTTAAATTAATGGTGCTTGGGTGCATGCGTGACCTTGTAAGTTTCTTTGTCGAGTTAAAAGATTTAAAACAAGTTTAGAGTTCTCTTAGAGAAGACACGATGTAAAGCTATCCATCACTTTCACATATTAAGTGATTTAATCAAAAGAGTTGACATCAATAGAATAAGCCATCGGAAAGGAGACCACGAACAGCATAGTGGCCTGATTAGCCAACCCCTGAAAAGCTGCCATGTACCTTGGCCAGCTGAGAGGCACTAGCCAGCCCACATGTCCATACATAATTCATGCACATCATTCATTATATATAGTTAATGGCATGCATATGGCCTGGATTTTCTGGTTTGCTAACTATTCTGTCCCTATAAATAGATGCTTGATTGTCAAACCACATGTCGATTTTTGTTTCAGAAGCTGTGAGCCCTGTACAATGGAGCGAGTGTCCACGAAAATTGCTGGGTACCAGTTCAGCTGAGGTAAACTAGTGTTTCCTCTACACCCATCAGCCAATGGTATTAATGTATTAAAACCACAAAACAGGAATCAGCATCAGGTTTTTTAAGCCTAAGCCATAACATGAAAAAGGATTGGGAGTTAATATTTGTTACAAAAAAATGACCATTGGGGGTATGACAAGATGCTGAGGGCGAATTGGGAAGGATGAGGGAAGATGGCTGCTCTCAGGGAACTTCTGTCAGCGAGTGGAGAGCTGCCTTCGTTTAGGGAAAGGCTTCTTTCTCAGATGTACTTTGCTATCATGTTTTTGGAAAGAGAAATTTCTGTCTGCTCGTTCACAAGTAAGTCCGACAGGATCGAAGGCCAAGGCAAGGGAAGAACACAGATGAGCGAGAGACCGGCCGTTTGCTAGAAGCCATTGCCCAGGCGCATGCTCACTTCTCTTGGCCCGATCAGCCTGCGACTATACCTATAGTTTTACCTGTCTGTCTTTCGGCAACTAGATGGTGGGTTTAGGGAGGTTGACAGAAGAAAGAGCTCTTCTGAACCTTGGGACCTGCGTACTATCTGGGGCTCTGGTCTCCCTGCAGTAATTTTAAGTTGAGAAGTTGTATGGCCTTAGGTAGCCTCAGTGTAATCCTTGCTGGAGGAAGCGAGGACTCTGAACCACAGGGCATTGTAATAACAGCCAGCCGATTGCAATTCTTGACCTAGGTACTGGTCTAGATGCCTACTCTATACTTACCCTTGGCAGCATAGTACTATACTAAAGAAGGTTCCATCCGCCTCCATGTCCTTGGGTTCTACACTTTAGATCCAACAGAGGTCGAAAAAAAAAGCAAAAACAAATGAGAGCATCTGTACTGGACACTTGAGAAAATGTAGTCTAACTACTTCCACAATATGTACATCGTCTAAGCAATGCCTCATAAGCCATCTGGGGAGGATTTAAAGCACAAGGGAAAGGAGGAGTGTGACGGAGGCTGGACTCAGCCTGCATGGCGAGGAGAGCAGAGCAGGACAGCTTGCTGACCCTAGAGCTGAGAGGTTTATAAGACTCACTGTTAGCATTCTGTCTAAGCTCCACCCTATGGTTACCAGGTGTGCCTGACTCACTATAAAATGGGCTGCTTGCCTCTCCTCACTCTCTTGCTCTTGCCTTCTTGCTCCCACGCTCTCTCCATTCCCTTCTCCCCTTTCTCCCCATTCCCTTCTCCCCTCTCTTTTCACATACTCATAGCTGGTCTCTATGCCTCTACCTCTCTCACTGCCTTTCTCTGCCTCTACTACCCTCTCAACTCCCCTCCGCATACCCTGAATAAACTCTATTTTATATTATACTGTCCTGTGGCTGGTCCCTCACAGCATGGGCCAGCCAGACACTCCCTTCCCCCATACCTGACTGCACCTCCACAGAACATATCTGCCTCTCTCTTTATCTTTTTATATACACATCACTCACTGTGTCCTCATCTCTACCACTGCTTAGAGCAAGGGACTGGGAAATGGGACAAGTGTGGCAGAGCCCTAAAGTAACCGAGGCTCAACTCAGCCTGCCCGACGATGGAGGAGAGGGGATCAACCCAGGGACACAGTTTTAAAAGGAGTGTGGGAATCAGAAATTGCAGGTCTGCGAGCTTACTCCCCAAGCCCCATTACCTGGTTAACTAAGGGATCAGGACCCCAGAGGAACATGGAACATTAATGCAGCATCTTGGTGGGGCAGCAGACCCAAGCAGCCTTGACTGTAGACACAGACAAGTAAATCAGTTTGGAGTTTAGACACAGAAGTTAGTGAAGTGAGTGAAACCACCTCTTCCTTGGAGGAGAAAAGTAAAAACACGGAGGAAAATTTCAGCCAAAAAATGAGGCACTGAAAAATAACCAAACAGGAACTCTAGAAATGAAAAGAATCATTGATTAATCAATCAGCCAAGCAATCAAGTCCCCCTACCCTCCCCAAGCAGAAATGATCACCAGCAGATGACATGAAGCAAAAGGACACATTTCAGAAATAGAGGACAGAGGCAACCCAGAAGTGCTTGCGGATGGACCCAAAGGGAAACAAACATCACCAGTGCCTTCCAGGAAATCTTGCTGCACCAAGGAGACTAAACTTAAGAATCCAAGAGATGGAAGTTTTTAGAAAGGAAGACAAGAACTCCCAATAAACCGACCAACTGAAAAAACTTCCAACAAAATGACTAATTGATAGCAAGCTCCTCTGAGTAATAAACTTGATGCAAATGGATCAACCTCACTGATTCAAAGAGGTGATCGTTTCTAGTTTCTGTCATCTTGGCACTGGCCTAGATATTCTGGGAATCTCAATTGAAGGATTTGCCTCCACCAGATTGGTGTGTTTGTGGGGCATTTGATTGACTATGGATTGATGTAGGAGGGCTCAGCCCACTGTGGGTGGTGCCAATCCTAGGCTAGTGGCCTAGAGCATATGAGAAAGGCAGCTGAGCAAGCCGTGAGGAGGAAGCCAGTAAGCAGCACTCCTCTATGGTCTCTCCTTCAGTTCCTGCCTCCAGGATCCTGCCATGAGTTCTTGTCTGGCTTCCCCTGATGATGGACGGTGTCCTGGTAGCCAAAGAAAACCTTTTCTCTTCTTAGTTGGTTTTGGTTTATCATAGCAACAGACACTAAAGCAGGACAGGTGTAGACAAGATTCGAACAATGAAACAAGATACACCTTTCTCTTGTCTCTAAGAAACTCCCATAATGGAAGCTGAGAGTCAAAAGTTGGCTTAATGAGCTGGCATAGCAATATTCATATCTGATAATGTAATACTTCAAATAAAAACAATCAGGAACAAATTATCAGGAAGATGTAAATATTGTAAATTCTTATGTAACAAATCTTGGGTCTCCAAATTTCATAAAAATAATCACTGAAAGGCATGAAAAGGCACATGAGTTCTGCCACTCTTATGTCTAGATCGGCCTTGCAAGATTAAAAGGCCAGCAACTTTACAGACTGGACTTTACAGACAAAACTCACAACAGATAGCAAATAAACTCTTTCTATTAGCACAAACCTTCTAGGTTGACCACATTAAAAACCACAGGTTGGCACACCTTAACAAATACAAAGAAATGACATAAGTCAAATAGAACTGGAAACTAACAGCAACTGTAACCTCAGAAACTATGCAAACTACACATTTTTGAATGACAGTTATCATTGAAGAAATCAGGGCAAAGTAAAAAGATCCTAGAATCAAAGAGAAATGTCTGCTCGAGCCAGGCACGGGGATTTTTGACATCCAAACTCAGACCCTGTTGCTTACACAGCAAGCGCTTGACTCACAGAGTTATCTCCTCAGCCCCAGAAGTGCCTTTTATGCATTAAAAATGAACTTCCTCATAGATATTGCATATTTGTTATTTATCTTTATAATTGATTTTTTTTATAATGCGAAAATGTTAAGTTTTGTGTATTTAAATACTTGGACCTTTTTTTGTTTGCATATGATCTCAAACTTATAAAGGTTATTTTCATACTGTGAATTTTCTACATCTTTACATTCAATGTTTATATATATTAATATATTAATTTAATATTACATATATTAATATATTAATTTAATATAATATATATTAATTTCAGTGATGTTAGAGAGACCGAGATGCCTTACATTTTAGGTGAGAATGTTCTCAGCTACCTCTCCTAGCACATGTTATGTTTATATGCTCTTTTCTCAGTAAGAATGTGGAGTTCCTGAACTGTCTGTCTTGTTCCTATCGGCCTTGTCACTGGTGCCAGCTGTCTGTAAGATCTGGGAAATTATTCTTCTTGACAAGAGTCTTGATGTTTGTTAGCCCTGAGGTCACACCATGTGGCAATTAAGTTAAAACCTTGGTGTCTGTACTGAAAAAAAAATGCAGAGAGAAACAAACAAACAAACCAACCGGTCTTCTAAACCACCTAGACACAGATATGTTTGGACATATCCCCAAGTAGCCACCCATGAGGGAGAGCATGCTGAGGCTGTCTGTACCACTTCACCTCCCATGCCTCACTACCCATTGGGTTAGCGAGCTGGTTGGGTCTCTTGGTGCACAGCCTGTCTCAAGTACAAAGCCTGTCTCAAGTTCAAGACGTCTGGAATACCCCATGTGGAGGGAACTCACATGGACTCCTGTCTGATGTGATAGTGTGGCAGCCCCCAGTGCCGGGAAAGTCTCTTTCATAGCTACATAACTTACGCTTTTCCAAATTCTGTGGTGTCTCCTCTGAAAGCAGGCCTTGCATTTGATCCTCTCTTTATTGCAGGTCGCAGGATACCAGGCCTTGCTTTCCAAACCTCTTCCATGCAGGAAAGCCTCATTTGGACAAAGTGGCTCTGTGATGGGAGCCGTTTACAGCAATTACTGTGAGAGGGGGGAACAGGATGCAGCATCATGTTTTCCATAAGCCAGGACAAAAATCTCTTATTTCTAAATCAGAAGATAATTAAAAACATTGAATGGCTATATTTTTTTTTTCTGGCTCGTGTTTAAAAGAAGAAAACAAAAGCCTGTTGGTTAATATGATTCTTTTCTACATTCCATTTACAAAACTATCTCTGCTCACCTCAACTTGGTATTCATCTATTAGTTCCAGGAATATTTGTTGAACATATGGCATACTGAAAGACTGAAACTAGATTTTTTTTTTCCTGATAGGATGTCCTATGACAAGTGGTGACGTCAATGGCAATACCCCCTCCCATAGGCCCATATGATTAAGTACTTGGTCTCCTGTTGGTAGAACTGCTTGGGGAGGATTAGGAGATGTGATCTGGTTGGAGGAAGTGTGTCACTGAGGGTAGGCTCTGAGGTTTCAAAAGACTAATGCTATTCCTAGTGTCTCTCTCTTCCTCATAGTTATAAATTGAGCTGAGTTGTCAGCTGTTCTTTTGGTTCACCATTATGGACTCTAACCCTCTGAAACAGTAAGCCAAATTAAACATTTTAGTTTATAACTTTCTTTGGTCATGTGTTTTATCACAGCAATAGAAGAGTAACAAAGGTAACATTTCAAGAAAACAAAGCTCACAGAGGCTAAGTGTCTTGCTTAAGCCTGCTCAGAAGACGTTTGTTGGAGCTGTAATTTAAGGGTATATATTGTAGGCATTCCAGGTAAGCTGTGGACTAGAATCTGCCTCCATGTGAATGAGTGAAGAAGAAAATTGGAAGAAGAAGAAGAAGAAGAAGAAGAAGAAGAAGGAGGAGGAGGAGGAGGAGGAGGAGGAGGAGGAGGAGGAGGAGAAGAAGAAGAAGAAGAAGAAGAAGAAGAAGAAGAAGAAGAAGAAGAAGAAGAAGAAGAAGAAGAAGAAGAAGAAGAAGAAGAAGAGAACTCTATTCCAAAGATAGAGAGGAAGGTCTTTCACAATCAATAAAAGACATTGATGGTTTGAATAAGAATGGTTCCCATAGGCTCATATATTTGAATGCTTTGGTCACCAGGGATTGTTGCTATTTGAAAGCCAGGGATTGTCAATATTTTAAAGGATTAGAAGGATTAGGAGGTGTGGCCTTGTGGGCAGAAGTGTGTCACTGGGGATGGTCTTTGAGGTGTCAAAAGCCCATGCCAGACCCAGATCCCCCATCCCATTTCTTTCCCTGTGGGTCAGGATGTAGCTTTCAGCCACTGATCCAGTATCTGTCTGCATGCCACAGTGCTTCCTGCCATGATCTTAATGAACAAAGCCTCTGAAACTGTAAGCAAGCTGCAATTAAACGCTTTCTCTTTTTAGAGTTGACTGAAGAGACACCATGACCAAGGAAATGTATAAAAGAAAACATTGGATCTGGCCTCAGGGTTCCAGAAGGTTAGAGTCTATGATCATCATGGTAGGGAGCATGGCAGTAGTTTAGAAGGCAGGCATTGTGCTGAAGCAGTAGCTGAGAGATCATGTCTCGATCAAAATCATAAAGCATAATGAATGAACTGGGAATGATGAGTCCTCTGAAATCTCAAAGCTCTCGAAGCTCACCCCGAGTGACACACCCACTCTAACAAGGCCACACTTCCTAATCCTTCCCAAAGAGTTCCATGCACTAAGAACCAACTGTTCAAGTGTATGGGTTTGTTGGAGCCACTCTCACCCAAGCTACCACAGGAAGTTAACCTAGAAGAGCTTCAGCTGCACAGCTGTCTGCTGTGTGCAGGAGGAGCAGCTTCCTGAAAAAGCGATTTAATCTTTCCCTGCTCAGAATTACTGGGGATTAAGCCTTCCAGCATAGGCAGCTCAACCAAGCAACCCTCACACAAAACCAGGAGAAGAATACAGATTAACAGATGTACAAGTCACAGCATGAATCCGTGAGAGACACTAAAGATCAAGACAGTACTGCTTCTTCAAAGGATCACACTTCCTCACTACAGAGCACAAAGTCACTTAGAGAGGTACAAAACCAAAGAATATTTCAAAAGTTTACTGGTAAAAATGATCAGTGGCCTGAAAAAGAACACAAACAAACCAATGAGTTCAATGTAAGATCAAAGGGGGAAAAGTCAATGTGGACATAAACAAGACCAGCAACGTAGAACAAAAGTTGGCAAAGAAACAGATTTTTTTTTTTTTTTTTTTTTTGGTTTTTCGAGACAGGGTTTCTCTGTATATCCCTGGCTGTCCTGGAACTCACTTTGTAGACCAGGCTGGCCTTGAACTCAGAAATCCGCCTGCCTCTGCCTCCCAAGTGCTGGGATTGTTTTGTTTTTAGTAGAAATCAAGTAGAAATAAGTGAAAACTCAAAGAAACAGAGAAAGGACTTAGGGGAAAGCATTAGCAGTGAACTTGACCAAGCAAAAGAAGAACTAAGGATGTTTGACAAGGTTGGAGGGTAGGTAATAATAATTATGACACTGTGAGCATGGTCACAAGGTCAAGGATGGTCTTTGTGTCAAGCATGGTCTCTGTGTCAAGCATGGTCACAGTGTCAAGCATGGTCACAGTGTCAAGCATGGTCACAGTGTCAAGCATGGTCTCTGTGTCAAGCATGGTCACAGTGTCAAGCATGGTCTCTGTGTCAAGCATGGTCACAGTGTCAAGCATGGTCACAGTGTCAAGCATGGTCACAGTGTCAAGCATGGTCACAGTGTCAAGCATGGTCTCTGTGTCAAGCATGGTCACAGTGTCAAGCATGGTCTCTGTGTCAAGCATGGTCACAGTGTCAAGCATGGTCACAGTGTCAAGCATGGTCACAGTGTCAAGCATGGTCACAGTGTCAAGCATGGTCTCTGTGTCAAGCATGGTCACAGTGTCAAGCATGGTCTCTGTGTCAAGCATGGTCACAGTGTCAAGTATGGTCACAGTGTCAAGCATGGTCACAATGTCAAGCATGGTCACAGTGTCAAGCATGGTCACAGTGTCAAGCATGGTCACAGTGTCAAGCATGGTCTCTGTTTCAAGCAAGGTCACAGTGTCAAGCATGGTCACAGTATCAAGCATGGTCTCTGTGTAAAGCTTGGTCACAGTGTCAAGCGTGGTCACAATGTCAGAAATACCAGGATGTAATCAGGACACAAAACCTAAGTCTTTCTGGGATAAAAGGAGCTGAAATAAACTGTAAAGGTATAGGGATTCTATTCAATAAAATTATAGCATAATTTTTCTCAAATCTTAAGAAGCTGATGATCAAACACTAGTGACGTTTATAACTCTAAATAGACATAAGCAAGATAATAATTCATCTCTTGACATTTTTTTCAAGGATACAAAGGAAAGAAACCAAGAGCAAGCCACTAAAAGCTGTTATTCTACTGTTTCTGCCTCAAGCTTCTGCCTTGACTTCCTGCCTTGACTTCCTTGATGATGTCTGTAACCTGTAACACAGAATAAAAACTTTCCTCTCCAAGTTGCTTTTGGACAGTGTTTTATCACAGCGACAGAAAGCAAATTCCGATGGTTGGTCATTAGGAAGTGTAGGCTTAGATGGTTCAAAACCTACTTAATTAGGGGTCCTTAATGCTTCAACCTCCCTTCTAGCCCACTGCCTATCAGAGGTAGGGAAAAGAAAGGTTAATAGGAAATGGGGGTTGTGGACCTGTTTAGAAATAGTTCTTTTGGGGTGATTCCAGTCTTTATTGTCAACAGCCCAGTCCACTAGTAAAACACCAAACACGAATCAGCAGTGGTGCTTCAATTCAGAAGAAACCACGAGGCTCTGCCAAATCAGCACAAGTCTGTGGAGGTGTCTGGAATATCTCGAGAAGTTCTTTGGTGAGTTACTCTCTACTAAGTCAGGAAAAGCAAAGGTCAGCAACATGGTGCAAGGTAAACTAATGCCAGCCTCCTTCCACTGTCTCTAGAGTCATATTTATATTCTTTCTAAACATTACATGTCCTTTCATGTGTCTGCTTCAGCAAAACATCCTCTCACCTGTGTCTGCTTCAGCCAAACACCACATGACATAACTGACTCTCCCAAGAAACCAGAAATTTCCCTTTCAAGGAGTCTGCCTGCACTGCTGAGGTCACACTTCCATTGTGCTGTTTTAGATCCTTTGGTTCCTGTTTTCTCTGACCGTGCCTTCTGATAGGTTAGCCTCTGACATGTGCTCTATTCTCGTGTAAGACAGAACATTACATGTCTCTTCCTTTGCTGCTGGCCTTTCCCATTTAGAGTGCATGCACGACAAGCTGTGTTCCAACAGGTGTCAGTCTTTTCTACAGTTCCATCCCCTCTCTAGAGTTGATGTGAGGTTCTGCTGGAGCTCAGTGACTGTCACCCTGTTCATCCTGTGTAGATTAGTCTGTCCGCTTTGCACTGTGCCCTTCTGTGTGCATCTGTCTGTGGATCTCTCTCAGCTCGTCTTTGTCCATCACCTCTCAGTCCCCTCTGCCTGTACTTCTGGCTCACTCCTTTCTCAGCACAACCATTCTGCATACCGTTTGGATTACTCCTGTTTCTAGCCTGGTGGTGTCTACCTTGTTTTATAATCTGGCTATAATATTAACAAAACAATAACAGTAACAACAAACAAATGAAGAACAACACCCTCCCATCATTGTTAAGTATTTGGAGTAGCACAAGAATGTCAAAGCTTGAATTTACAGAGAGATCCTGATAGAGTTCTTTAGAATAGGTTTTAAAGTATCTTAAGTCGTCACCATAAATCTTTTCTTTTTAATTAATCTTTTTTATTAGGTATTTTCCTCATTTACATTTCCAATGCTATCCAAAAAGTCTCCAATACACTCCCCCCCTACTCCCCTACCCACCCACTCCCACACCTTGGCCCTGGCATTCCCCTGTACTGGGGCATATAAAGTTTGCAAGTCCTATGGGCCTCTCTTTCCAGTGATGACATACTAGGCCATCTTTTGATACATATGCGGCTAGAGTCAAGAATCTGGGGTACTGGTTAGTTCATAATGTTGTTCCACCTATAGGGTTGTAGTTCCCTTTAGCTCCTTGGGTACTTTCTCTAGCTCCTCCATTGGGGGCCCTGTGATCCATTCAATAGCTGACTGTGAGCATCCACTTCTGTGTTTGCTAGGCCCCAGCATTGTCTCCCAAGAGACAGCTATATCTGGGTCCTTTCAGCAAAATCTTGCTAGTGTATGCAATGGTGTCAGCGTTTGGAAGCTGATTATGGGATGGATACCTGGATATGGCAGTCTTTAGATGGTCCATCTTTTCGTCACAGCTCCAAACTTTATCTCTGTAACTCTTTCCATGGGTGTTTTGTTCCCAATTCTAAGAAGGGGCACAGTGTCCACACTTTGGTCTTCGTTCTTCTTGAGTTTCATGCGGTTAACAAATTGTATCTTATATCTTGGGTATCCTAAGTTTTTGGGCTAATATCCACTTATCAGTGAGTACATATTGTGTGAGTTCCTTTGTGATTGTGTTACCTCACTCAAAATGATGCCCTCCAGGTCCATCCATTTGCCTAGGAATTTCATAAATTCATTCCTTTTAATAGCTGAGTAGTACTCCATTGTGTAAATGTACCACATTTTCTGTATCCATTCCTCTGTTGAGGGGCATCTGGGTTCTTTCCAGCTTCTGGCTATTATAAATAAGGCTGCTATGAACATAGTGGAGCATGTGTCCTTCTTACCGGTTGGGACATCTTCTGGATATATGCCCAGGAGAGGTATTACTGGATCCTCCGGTAGTACTATATCCAATTTTCTAAGGAACCGCCAGACTGATTTCCAGAGTGGCTGTACAAGCTTGCAATCCCACCAACAATGGAGAAGTGTTCTTCTTTCTCCACATCCTCGCCTGCATCTGCTGTCACCTGAATTTTTGATCTTAGCCATTCTGACTGGTGTGAGGTGGAATCTCAGGGTTGTTTTGATTTGCATTTCCCTGATGATTAAGGATGTTGAACATTTTTTCAGGTGTTTCTCTGCCATTCGGTATTCCTCAGGTGAGAATTCTTTGTTCAGTTCTGAGCCCCATTTTTTAATGGGGTTATTTGACTTTCTGGAGTCCACCTTCTTGAGTTCTTTATATATATTGGATATTCGTCCCCTATCTGATTTAGGATAGGTAAAGATCCTTTCCCAATCTGTTGGTGGTCTTTTTGTCTTATTGACGGTTTCTTTTGCCTTGCAGAAGCTTTGCAACTTTATGAGGTCCCGTTTATCGATTCTCGATCTTACAGCACAAGCCTTTGCTGTTCTATTCAGGAATTTTTCCCCTGTACCCATATCTTCGAGGCTTTTCCCTACTTTATCCTCTATAAGTTTCAGTGTCTCTGGTTTTATGTGGAGTTCCTTAATCCACTTAGATTTGACCTTAGTACAAGGAGATAGGAATGGATCAATTCGCATTCTTCTACATGATAGCCTCCAGTTGTGCCAGCACCATTTGTTGAAAATGCTGTCTTTTTTCCACTGGATGGTTTTAGCTCCCTTGTCGAAGATCAAGTGACCATAGGTGTGTGGGTTCATCTCAGGGTCTTCAGTTCTGTTCCATTGGTCTACTTGTCTGTAGTTATACCAGTACCATGCAGTTTTTATCACAATTGCTCTGTAGTAGAGCTTTAGGTCAGGCATGGTGATTCCACCAGAGGTTCTTTTATCCTTGAGAAGAGTTTTTGCTATCCTAGGTTTTTGGTTATTCCAGATGAATTTGCAGATTTCCCTTTCTAATTCCTTGAAGAATTGTGTTGGAATTTTGATGGGGATTGCATTGAATCTGTAGATTGCTTTTGGTAAGATAGCTATTTTTACAATGTTGATCCTGCCAATCCATGAGCATGGGAGGTCTTTCCATCTTCTGAGATCTTCTTTAATTTCTATCTTCAGAGACTTGAAGTTCTTGTCATACAGATCTTTCACTTCCTTAGTTAGAGTCACTCCAAGGTATTTTATATTGTTTGTGACTATTGAGATGGGTGTTGTTTCTCTAATTTCCTTCTCAGCCTGTTTATCCTTTGTGTACAGAAAGGCCATTGACTTGCTTGAGTGAATTTTATATCCAGCTACTTCATTGAAGCTGTTTATCAGGTTTAGGAGTTCTCTGGTGGAATTTTTTTTTTATTTTATATTTTTATTACATATTTTCCTCAATTACATTTCCAATACTATCCCAAAAGTCCCCCATAGCGCCCCCCACTTCCCTACCCACCCATTTCCATTCTTTTGGCCCTGGCATTCCCCTATATTGGGGCATATAAAGTTTGCAAGTCCAATGGGCCTCTCTTTCCATTGATGGCCGACTAGGCCATCTTTCGATACATATGCAGCTAGAGACAAGAGCTCCAGGGTTCTGGTTAGTACATCATGTTGTTCCAACAATAGGGTTGCAGATCCCTTTAGCTCCTTGGGTACTTTCTCTAGCTTCTCCATTGGGAGCCCTGTGATACATCCAATAGCTGACTGTGTTTCCACTCCTGTGTTTGCTAGGCCCCGGCATCGTCTCACAAGAGACAGCTATATTTGGGTCCTTTCAGCAAAATCTTGCTAGTGTATGCAATGGTGTCAGCGTTTAGAAGCTGATTATGGGACGGATCCCTGGATACAGCAGTCTCTAAATGGTCCATCCTTTCATCACAGCTACGAACTTTGTCTCTGTAACTCCTTCCCTGGGTGTTTTGTTCCCAATTCTAAGAAGGTGCACAGTGTCCACACTTTGGTCTTCATTCTTCTTGAGTTTCATGCGTTTATCAAATTGTATCTTATATCTTGGGTATCCTAAGTTTTGGGCTAATATCCACTTATCAATGAATACATATTGTGTGAGTTCTTTTGTGATTGTGTTACTTCACTCAAGATGATGCCCTCCAGGTCCATCCATTTGGCTAGGAATTTCATAAATTCATTCTTTTTAATAGCTGAGTAGTACTCCATTGTGTAAATGTACCATAATTTCTGTATCCATTCCTCTGTTGAGGGACATCTGGGTTCTTTCCAGCTTCTGGCTATTATAAATAGGGCTGCTATGAACATAGTGGAGCATGTGTCCTTTTTACCGGTTGGGACATCTTCTGGATATATGCCCAGGAGAGGTATTGCTGGATCCTCCGGTAGTACTATGTCCAATTTTCTGAGGAACCGCCAGACTGATTTCCAGAGTGGTTGTACAAGCTTGCAATCCCATCTGGTGGAATTTTTAGGGTCACTTATGTATACTATCATATCATCTGCAAAGAGTGATATTTTGACTTCTTCTTTTCCAATTTGTATCCTCTTGATCTCCTTTTGTTGTCTAATTGCTCTGGCTAGGACTTCAAGTACAATGTTGAATAGGTAGGGAGAGAGTGGACAGCCTTGTCTAGTCCCTGATTTTAGTGGGATTTCTTCCAGCTTCTCACCATTTACTTTGATGTTGGCTACTGGTTTGCTGTAGATTGCTTTTATCATGTTTAGGTATGGGCCTTGAACTCCTGATCTTACCAAGACTTTTATCATAAAGGAGTGTAATCTTACAAAAGCCTCCTGTACTGGCAGGTTTTGTGTGTCAACTTGACACAGGCTGGAGTTATCACAGAGAAAGGAGCTTCAGTTGGGGAAGTGCCTCCATGAGATCCAGATGTAAGGTATTTTCTCAGTTGGTGATCAAGGCAGGAGGGCCCATTGTGGGTGGTGCCATTTCTGGTTAGTCTTGGGTTCTATAAAAGAGCAAGCTAAGCAAGCCAGGGGAAGCAACCCAGTAAGTAACATCCCTCCATGGCCTCTGCATCAGCTCCTGCTTCCTGACCTGTTTGAGTTCCAGTCCTGACTTCTGTTAGTGATGAACAGCAGCATGGAAATGTAAGATAAATAAACCCTTTCATCCTCAACTTGTTTCTTGGTCATGATGTTTGTGCAGGAATAGAAACCCTGACTAAGACCCCTCCTTTTACTAAAGAGTTTAAATCCTTTACTCTTCTTGTCTTTCTTACATGGCCGTATGTTGCTGCGCAAGGGGGTTACACTCTGAGGACCAAGTAATTGGATAGTGTTGTCACTGTGAGAGCAGTGGGGTGTGCTTCTGCAAGCTGAGATGACGACAGAGTCCCTGGATGAGGTGATCCTGTGCTCCTATGACTACATTGAAATGACTCCCAATCCCATGCTTCTTAAGTTTTTCCTGTAGTCAAGATCTCTTCCCCCTTGGCTTGATGTCGGCACACAATATAATTGTGTAAAGTTTAAAGTATCAGTGTCTATGGCTGGCAAGTGGAGGGCGGGTTCATTCAGCTCTTGCTCCCTCACCTCCCCACTCCCAGATGCCTTTGGGAAGCTCTCATCCTGAATCTCCCCCCCCCCCCGTGACTCCACTTACTAATAACCTACTAAGCAAATAATTATAGGTTACCATTGGGCATCTACACACTACAATTAGTGTGTCATTAGAACTTACCAGTGGCAGTTTTAGAGTTCCTGCCAGGACAGCTAATTAATTGTTAAACATCTTCACAATAGTTCCCTTCTCACACCCAACAGCAGCCTGGTTCACCTGTGTGTGGGCACAGCTGGGCCCATCCCGTGTCTCTCCAGCAGGACTATGGAGGGAGCCTAGCTCTTTTCACACAGCAACCTTTCCTTCTGCCTCACCTCAAGTGTGAATCCTAAGAAGCTTTGGGGACGCCGCCATGTTTAATGGAGCCAGCTAGTGAGGGCTCTCAGGAGAGCTGCAGAGCCCTGTCCACATTGCTGTGGAGTTACGCTGGCGAGTGTCTTAAATGGTTGGCTCTTTGAGAGGTAAAGCCTTATATTTTGGTCCTCACCAGTTTCCGTAGTGTAACCATTTCCATCACAACTGATTTAAGTTAGCTGTTGTCCTGACATCATTAACCACAGAGCTGGGAAGACACGCATGCCTTGTTCTTTTTGTTCTTGTGTGTCATTTAAAATAGGACACTGGTATTGTTATTTTAACTATGGGTGACAATTTTGAAACTAGACTTTTTTCAAAGTTTAAATAATTATAATCAAAAAAATTATAATCTAACAAGTAGTTAGTGGCCACAAGCTGGTGGCCTTACGCTGAGGACTTGAGCCTCTACCACACTACCTGTCTGCAGGAGAGCAGCAATCCAGGGCAGGTGGGTCAATCAGTCTGTACTTAACTTTTATGGATATGTGGCTCCTGCACCAGGCATCTTTTGACAACAATACCTAGCTATACTTAGAAAGTTAGCAGCAGCTAACTTCCAGAGACCTTGCTGTAGGCACCTTCATGTTTCCCATCTCTCTAATGGGCACGGCCATGGTTTCTACATCCTACTGTTATTTGCCACAAAGAACTTTTCTGTCAAGCAAGTGTTCGATCTTACACTCCATGTCTTTGGCTTCATGTCCCGGCTCATCTGATGCACTGGGCCTCACAGCTCTCTGGACACTGTCATTTTCATAGTTGTGATGGAACAATGATGTTTGTATCATTCTTTTCACTGAGACAGCCATAGTCATGTCTTGAACCTCAAGTTTATGTATTTACAGAGCTCCCTGTTAGTTAGCAAAGTGGTAGACAGGGACCCAGCCCTGACTCAACATTCTGCATTTCTATTAAAGACTTGGAATGGATAAATGTGAAATTAGTTCTTTAGTTAGTTGCACACCTTTAATGCCTTTAATGCCCAAACTCAGGAGGTAGAGGCACGTGATCTCTGAGTTTGAAACCAGCCTAGTCTACAAGCAAGTTCCAGAACTGCCAAGGCTGTTAGAGAGAGACACCCTGTCTCAAAAACAAACAAGAAAAATAATTTCTTTTCTGTCTTTATCTAGGAAGTTTTTGTTTTTGTTTTTGTTTTGTTTTGTTTTTTTTTTTTACTTAAAAGATGTTAAAACTGGGTACACATGCATTCAATTAAATATATTCATGAACTCACAATTTTATTTGGAATATTCTAGCAGTTCTGCTTCTTGTCTTTCTTCCTCCCCATTTTTAACAGGTCCTCACAAGTAAATACCCTGAGAAGGATTTCTTTCCTCCTATGTTGCAATCAATGTTCCAGACTAAATGATACTAAAAATACAATGATCTAATTTGTTTCTAAACAAAGGCAAAACAGTTCCTCAGCAACAGCATTTAGTTTTCAGAGCTGAGAGATGGTGAATATTTTTGGTGATTCTGTATGGCACACTTCACAGGACATAGATAATGAGATAAGCATCCAATTTTTAGTCAATACTTTTCCAAATTATGATTCTCAAAATATTCAGTATAAAATAAAATAGAACAAAACCCACCTTCCCCCAGTGACATACTTCCTCCATGAGGTCACACCTCCAGCCCCCCAGTGACAAACTTCCTCTATGAGGCCACACCTCCAGCTCCCCAGTGACACACTTCCTCCATGAGGCCACACCTCTTAAACCTCCCTAAATAGTGTCAGTAGCTGGGGGACTGAATATTCAAACCTCTTAGGCTTTATGAGACATTCTCCTTCAAATCATTACACATGCACATAACACACACATACTCACATGCATACACAGATGCACATAATACATACACATGCATGTACATACATACTGTACATACATACATATAGGTGCAGACACATGTGCACATATACATAGGTGTAGATACATATGCAGGCACACACACACAAGTACAAACACATATGCATGCACATACACTTAATTTCACCTATGGTTGACCAAATATGTTAAGACTTTTTTTTCAGATCATATCAATAAAACCCTGTGAGAGAATATTACAGAGTCCAAGAATTAGATCTGAATCATTAATTAAAGACTACTATTGGCTTCTTGCATATTTTATTAGAAAGCCATGGTAGGGATGGACTTTGCAGACCAAGCTAGCCTCAAGCTCGAACTCATTTGCTCCTGCCTTTTAAGGGCTGAGATCAAACATGTGCCACAGTGCCCAGACTAATCCTCCTCCTTGAGTCTGTGTTCACTCTATCCTTCTGTTTCTCTAGAGAACCCTGACTAACTCAGCCTCTCGCCAGGACAAGTCAGAGCAATGATGGATAGGGGTTCAGTGGGTCTCGTCCTCTCTGAGGAAGCCTGGCTCATGGAGAGCATCGTGTAGCTTTCCCTTTCATCCTACACTGGTTTTCTTTACCTCTTCCTTGGAAGAAGCAGGGGCAGTTTCTGGAGGTGAATCCCATGAAAGCGGGGGTCCCCGTGATCATCACTCATAGCACACTGTCTTTCTCCAACATTCTGCCTCCTACCGTCTGTCACAGTTCCATTTAAGTGAACCCAGAGCGTGGCTTTGACAGCTTGGCTCCAGATTGGCTGGTCTTGATGGAGATTCTGTCTCTTCCCCAGGCTCCTCAGATTTCAGGGGGCTTTCCTCTCCAGCTCAGTTCTATAATGGGTCCAAGAAAAGATGGGGTAAGTTTGCCTAGATTTTCTTTCTTGCTGTAAGCAATGAGGTGGTGGTATCCAGGCCCTTTGTCAGTCAACACTGAAACTAGGAGTCTTCTGCAAACTCAAAAATATGTAAGTTGTTTCCTTTATATACATTTAATTACTTGGCTCAGGCTACTGTAAAATAAGATTCCATTTTTACATGGATAAACAACTTTTCTAGTATTGTGGACTGAATAGTTCCTCTTTTCTCTATTGACATGGCTTAGTTTAATTTATATAAAATTTGTATATGCTTTTAATTTGTTTATAATTTCTTTGTTCTATTTTGTTGTGTATGTATCTATGACTGAGCTAATGAAACACTTTTAAAAATTACTAAATCTGGGGACTGTGGGTGGGGCTCAGTGGTTGAGGGTTTGCCTAATATGTACACATCTCTGGGTCTGATCTCTAGCACTGTGTTTAATATACACATACACACTCACACATGCACACACATGTACACACAGACACATATACACACATGACACATATACACATACATGCACACATGTACACAGACATACACTCTTTCTCACATACACATACATATGTGCATACACATAAACACACATATACATAGAGACACATGTACACACACATACATGAACACACACATATACACACATCAATCCTCCTGCCCACTTATTTTTTAAAGGTTTTATCTATTTTTATTTTATATCTACATGTATGTATGCATGTGTGCTTGGTGCCTGCAGAGCCAAAAGGGCATCAGATGCCCTGCAACTGGAGTTACAGGTGGTAGTGAGCTGTCATGTAGGTGCTGAGAAAGAACCAGGTTCCTTTGGAAGAGAAGCCAGTGCCCTTAACCATTGAGCCATATTTTCACTCTCCTGACCCCACCCCATATTTTAATAGTTGTTTGAGGTCATCAGGGTTCACTTCTGTCTTCTCATTCAAACAACCATTCGGTATTTGTGATATAATTTCCTTTAGTTCTCGAAATCTTTCTACTATTTCTCTAGTTTCCTTTTACTTTTCCTAGATATCGGTTTATTAGTCTACATTTCTGGAATTCTTAATATGTATATACTGAAAGGTAATGATAATTTTATAGAGATTGATATATGTGTTTCAGATCCAAAAAGATTTGGGGAAAATGGCTACCTGTGATGCCCCCTAGCATACAGGCACATATGCTGGCCTTCAGGGTCTCTCGGTACCCACTGGCCCCTCTCAGGTCTTTTCACCCTCACTGCCCACGACCCTGCACTCAACTCACAATCTTCCTTAGCGCCTCACTCTGTATAACCCAGCCATGTTGGCCATGTTTTTGGCCATGTGCCCTCTTGGTCCCCTCTCTTGTTGCTGCTCTCTCTCTCTTCTTTTCTTGCCCGCCCCCTTCTGTCCATGACCTGGCTCAGACCACTGGCCATGTCTGGGCCACTCCTTTCTCTCCCTGCTCTGGATCCTCCCAGAGGCTCCTCCCTCCTCTTTCCCTCTGATCTCATTATGTGCAGTTACTTTTACAATCATATTGATTCAATACCACTCATCTTCTCTCTAATGACCTTTTTATCTTTCCTAGATGACTCTAGCTTGTTCCATAGCTTTTTTTTTTTTTTTTTTTAATGTTTATGAGAACTGGGTTTTACATCATGTCATTTTCTGGGGACATTTTGTTTTGTTTTGTTTTGATGATTGGTTTAGCTCTCGAATCTCCTGTGGCGAGACTCAGGAGATCCTTTTGTTTTATCTTTGAACCTGTTTCTGCTTGACGTTGCTTAGCACAGTGGTTCTCTCCGTTAGATCATTAAAATGAACATTACATTTTAGTAATTAAGAAAACCCTTTCCCTTTCCAGTATGTTCAGTTTCTGATGCTTGTCCTGGGCTGTGCTTGACTCTTCTGCAACTGTAGTCCAGTGTGAGCTTACTCTGCTTGGATTCTCTCCGTTCCTGTCTCCTTTCTCTCTTTTTTCTTGTCACTCTCTTTTCCTCTTGGGCCATATTTCATTTGTCTGGTTTTTGTGAATATTTTTAACTGTACTCTTTTTGTATGTGTGTGTTTCTATGTGTGTGCATGCTCATGAATGTGCAGGTATATGTGTACATGTGCATACATGTGCACATGTGTACATGCACACATATACATGCGTACACGTGTATATGTGTACACATATACATGTGCACTGTGTACACGTGTACATGTATATTTGTGCATATGTACATGTGTAAATGTGTATACGTGTATGTGTGTACATGTGTATTTGTATACATGTGTGTATATGTACATGTGTTTATGTGCATATGCATACGTATGTACACGTGTATGTGTGTACATGTGTACATGGTGTGTACATGTGTATATATGAATATGTTTATATGTGCATATGCATATGAGAGGAGGCTAGCAGTCAACTCTGGTGCCATCATTTCGGTGCTACCCCTTTTTATTGTTATTGTTGATGAGACAGGTCTCTTACTGGTACCCAGGGCTGGCCAGTTCACCTAGAATGGCTGCACAAGGAGTCCTAGGGATCTGCTTGTCTCTGCCTCCCCAGTGCTGGGACTGAAATTTAAGTTACCAACTCCAGCTTTTTAGTGTGGCTGCTGAGGGTGAGACTCAAGTCCTCATGTTTGTGCAGCAAGCAGTTTGCTGAGTGACTCCAGCACGGGCCATGATCTTACACTGCAGTGGGGCATGGCTTTCTGAAATGTATTCCTCAGTTATCTGCGTCTTTCTTTCTTGGTTCTTGGAGCATGTTTTTATAAACTGTATACTTTTACTCATTATTGAGTGATAGTTTCCCTGGCCCACCATTTGCAGAGCAAAGGTAGGTGGATTAATTGGGGGTACCTGGGGCATCAGGGAAATCTGTCCAGGGGCCTCTGACATTGCCACTGGCACTTTGCCTTTCGGGGAGGATCTTGATTCCTGTGCTGGGGAGGTTATGCTCCATCCTCTCTTTGGGAGCTGGTCGATCACAGTTCGAGTTTTACTTACCTGCTAACCACCATGTTCTTTCTGCATTAGCTTCCCTGGCAGAACACTTCTTGCAAAAATGGATGTTTACTCTCTGCAGGCTCATCCCGTCGTGCATCCTTGTCCTTTTGCTCCTGTCTAGATGTCCCGGTTTATCTTCCAGTGGGCTGTGGACTCGGGAGAGTCCCACAATTGTTTGAGAGAGTCAAAGCACAGGACCCTTTATAAGCCTGTCTCCCCAGACACAGTTACGAGGGGACTTGGCAGCGAGATGTAGCTTAGGGTGGGGAAAACCCCCAATTCTCCTTGTTAGCTTAGGGGAAAATAGGAAATAGAATTATCTTCTTAGTACTATTGTAAATAAAAGGCTAATTATTGTTGAAAAAACGATAATCAAGTTTACCAACCAGAGTAATCAGATCCAGTACCGCCTTCTAGGGTGCAGCTTTTTTTTTTCTCTCAGAAGTAAACCCAGCCAAGTCAGACTGCACTGTGAAAAGCTATTACGCCTAACACTGTAATCAGAACCTGTCTTAAAGTGCAGATGCAAATATTGCTTTGTCTACCTACAATTTTCCTCCTTGTTTTTCATGAAATGTGTGTGTGTTTTTTTAAATTCTAGCAATTAAATGTATATGAAATTTTAAAAGCTTCTGCCCAGCAAAGGAGAAAATAGGTAGAATGGAAGAACATCTTTACCAGGCATACTCCAAGCAGGGGCTTAATATGTAGAATATATATTTTTTTTTTCCAAAAATTGAACACCAAAGACCCTCCCCAAACTGCCAGTCAAGAAATGGACTAATGAGATGAACAGTAAGTTTCCAAAGGGGAAAAAATAATCAAAATAACCAGTAAGTCCTTAAAAGGTATTCAGCATCCTTAGCCATCAGGGACATTCATATTGTAACTTCCCAATTCCAACTCCTGCTGGTCAGAAAGGGAATCATCAAGAAGGGACAGTAGCAAGGGACAGTAGCAAATGCTGTGAGGCTGAAGGGAGAGAGGAGCCTTAGCCCCACCTACCCCACCCCATGAGCTGATAAACTGCTACAGCTATTTTAGAAATCAGAATGAGGGTCCCCCCCAATCAAAAATAGAACGGTCTTAGGACCCCTCCATGCCACTCCCATGCGTATTCCTGAAGGACTTTATCTTTGACCCATACTGCTCACACATCCGTATTTATTGCTGCTCTAGTCTCAATAACAAGGAAATAGGATCCATCTAGATGTTTATCAGCAGATGAACAGTGATGGAAATGTGGTAGATGCAGTGAAATTGTATTCAGTGGTAAACAGAAATGAAACCATGACATTTGTAAGAATGAGAATGTGGCAGGAAACTGTTAGGAGTGAGGCGACTCAGATTTGGAGAGATGAGGGGAAAAGAGCGGGCGCTTCCTTTTCACGTGTGGCTTGAGCTCATGTTTGTATGTGATTCTGTTTTATCAGTGGGGGCGAGTGTGTATGTGTGTGTGTGTCTAGGCTGTAAAACTGGAGAAGAGAACATGGGAGAGGAAGATAAGGAATGGGAATCGGTAGGCAGCGTGGAGCTCTGGGGCAGGGGGGGATGGGAAGGAGGCCGATGGGGATGGATGGGACGGTGGGGAGATGGAGAAGAAGAGAGGGGCATAGAAACATGACAAATTTTGTTTGAAAATGTCATGACAGAACCTAATACTGTATATTCTAACTTCAAAAATATATATATGTGTATATATGAATATATATATCTATATTCACATATATGTTCACATACACACACATATGGGCATACAATGCTTTATATCTCATGTCATATGAATTTTACATACTAGATTAGAAAAAGATTAATAACTTTAATGAAAAAGTAGTGTTTCAGGGATGAACCATCTCAATAGTAAAATGATTAAATAAATGTTCAAATCTAATTTTTCTTGGTTTATCTCTATGGAAATAAATGTTATGCCGAGGCTTAAGTTTTATTTAAATGTTGACTTGGTGCGAAGCAGCTGTCTTTGATGCTGACTTAAACGATTGGCACAAAAGTAACCAACTTGGAATGTATGTCTTTTTACCAGTCTTTGGCACCATCCGGCCTGTAGGTAATTAACCTGAATGCGGCTAGCTCTAAAATGGCTCCTAGGGGTGTTTATTGATACATCCACATGATCAATTCATGGTTGTCACCTTGCTTCAGCTGATCAACCTACAAGGTCCCTGCGACATTGTGATTACATTTCGTCTTGGCTCAGATACATCATGCGTGGCTGTGATGTGGGCGGTCCTTTTGGCTTTCATTAATTCAATATAAATCCAAAGCTTGCAGGTTCAGCAGAGCTTGCTAGTGACTTAATTGGAATTGCTGGATGAAGAGCATCGATTCTGTTTCACTCAGGTAAAGATGAAAGTGACGGCTGCAATAGATATTGCATTTGAAGGTCACCGGGCTCTAGTCACACGGTGAGCAAGATATTAAAGTGCATGGAGTAATGGGTTTTCATTTGGAAAGTCTGGGAATGCACAGGAGCCAATGACCTTGAAATCTGAGGCTCCGACTCACAGCATTTGCTCTTGAGTTTTAGGGAAATGCAACCATATTTAAAAGAAGATTAATTTAAGCAGTGTGTTAATCTTGGGGATGTTTGGGCCTGACGTTATTTAGCTGTAGACACTATGGCAATGTGGCAAAGTAAGACATGGTGAGCTTGATATAAAGGGTAAAATCACTCATTCATTAGCTGTCCCTTAGCCTCAGGTTTGTGCCTAAGGGGCTGCTCACTTTGGTGGCTCTACGTGTCTGCCACTCTTCCCCTGAGCTTCCCCTAGCCCAGCTACAAGAGCCCCACACCATGTCCCTGGCCCACACCCCAATGCCACCTGCAGAAAGCTCAAGTGTCTCACAGACACAGCTTCAGTATGGAGTTGAAGTGTCACATCTGCCTCCCTGCCTCTCTGCTCTTTAGGAAGGAATATGGGTTTCCTGGCCTCTTTGGGCACTCCCAGTGAAGCATGCCTTATCTAAAGCCTCAAAGCCTACATCCACAAGTAAGAGAAGGCTTGCCACATTTGTCTGGGTTACCCCACTGAGAATCAATGTTTGTAGCTCCACTCATTTGCCTGTGAACTGATACCTGGAGACTGGCTTTTTACTCATCCACATTCCTCCTAAAGCCACAGTCTTATAGCCACAATGTTACAGCTCCTCTTCTGGGGGCTCAGCCCATCCCCTCCTTCTCATGCCTGGGTTACAGCCACATTGTTACAGCTCTTCTTCTGAGGGCTGGCTCTGGATCACTTCCTCTTCTTTGGCTGTGCCTTAAAATACCAAATTCTTCTTAGGATTTCCAGATTTAGAATTAAGTTCTGATCTTCTCAAGGCACACCAAAGAGAGGCTGTTTCTCCTCAGCCAAATCAGCGGCTTCCCTGGTGACCCATCACTGGCAACACGATTTTCCTAGCAGCTGCTACAGAAGCATGCTTTCACTTGATCTTTCCATTTGATTCCCATTTCACATGTGCTGATCTGTATTAGGAAGTTTCCAAAAGTATCTGCCATTACACATCACAGTGGGAAGGAAGACATGGGAGTTTTTCTTAGTAATTGAGCTAGCAATGCTCTCCACTACCCCAGAGTTTGAGGCCAAGGACAGTGTGTGTGTGGAGGTTCATGTACAGGTACGTGTGTGTGTGTGTGTCAATATGTGTGTGCGCGCGCACACGCATGTGCATGAGTGTATGCATGTGGTTAGAGGTAATCTTATTGTCTGTTTCTCCTTATATTACACTAACTGTCTTAGGCAGGTAGGGCCAAGCTAGGAGGAGAAAGTTTCTAGAGAAGCTTCTGACATGTAGGTCAGCACAGGACGCCTCCTTGGGCCACAGGGAACAAGGATGCCACCAGGGGACTTTGCCTTTCTCCTTGACCAACATGCAGGAGTCAGAGGTTTGTGTCAGGTTGATGGGGCCAAAGGAGAAGACAGCAGCTTACGCTGGGCATCTTCTACCAATTGCTGGCCTTTTGTAGCCCTTTCTAGCAACGAGCCCTTTGGTGCCAACTCCAGGTTTTATAACTCCTGTTTTATGCCCTGCAAACAATAGCAGCCACAACTCTCCACCACACAGTAGTAAGTCACTGGCCTGGACGGGAAGTCTCTGGGCACTGCTATTTTACCCCTATTCTTTTTGACTGCAGGGACTATTTGCTTTCTATTGTATTTTTGACTTTTTAAAACCTCCTCATTGTACATCTGATGAAACTCAATAGACAGGTGTATGAGTGCTGTTTAAAAGCCCCATCCAGGGCCAGCAATGCCTCCCACCACGCAGGAGAGTCTCCTCCTGAGGCAGCCGGCCACTGTCAGTAGGATGAGTTATATGACCAGTTAGCACTTTTTGTCCTGGCCTCTTTTGAACTAACCACACAATTTCAGGACCCCTGGCCAGTCGGTGTTCATGACCAAGGACAGGGTTTCCCTTTATAGATTCCTCGTGTAGATTTTTTTTTCTACCACAGGCATTTCCATTGAATTTTGGAATAGACCAAGCATGGCCGTGACTTTCCTATTATAACAGGAACATCTAGACATAAGCTTCAGGAACCACATGTGGAATGCTAAAATATGCCAAGCAGCTTTGTAACGGGACATTCCCTGCTCCCCATTAGATGCCAAGTGCTGTATCTATTCAGTGCCTCTAACGGTCCTTTCTTGTCTGTTCAGAAATTCTGTTGTATCTGCAGATAGCCATACTAAAAAAAACACATGCACAAAAACAAACACAGACACTAACACACAAACAGCACAAAGATCTTGAGAGTGACAGCCAGTCCCAGAGAGATGTGTGAGTCCAGGTTAGTGCCATATACATATGAGGTTTCTTCTGTGGCTTAAAGAAACCCAAACTAATAAATAATAAATTCTAACGATGATTTGTTACTAGCTTGAAATGACTTTAATTTAAAAATTGGTTATGTGCATTTATATGTGTGTGTATACTTGCATGTACATGCATGTGTATGCATCCACACTTGCACAGGAGTGCAGGTGCTCACAGAAGCCAGAGACATTAGATCCTAGGAATCTGGAATTATGAGTGCTTGGTGAGCCACCTGACATTAGGAGCTGGGGAGTGACTTAAGGTCCTTTTTCGAGAGTTCTCTGTCTGTCTGTCTGTCTCTCTCTCTCTCTCTCTAATTTATATGAGTACACTGTAGCTGTCTCCAGACACACCAGAAGAGGGCATCTGATCCCATTACAGATGGTTGTGAGCCACCCCGTGGTTGCTGAGACTTGAACTCAGGACCTCTGGAAGAGCAGTCAGTGCTCTTAACCACTGAGCTGCCTCTCCAGCCCCAACAGCAAACTCTTAACACTCTTAACTGCTGAGTCATCTCTCCAACCTCTGTCACTCGATGGAAGTTCAAAGTGCTATACAAAGCGTGCCTATTCTCCTGGCCTCAGCCCTTTTCCCTCCTCTTTTCTAGACACAGAAAAAGGGTCTCAGATAGCTTTAAACAATAGCGTGAATAGTGAATACCTTAAGACAGGATTTGAGGAAGGAAATATTCTCAGAGGAAAGAACAACTGACTGTTTCTTGCAAGCAGGGAGAGTCAGGGAACATTACCCTGATGCACCTATGATTTGAGAAGTCACCCATTCATTATGGAACTGCCTCAAACCAGGCATGGTGACACCTACTGGTAACCCCCACTTTGGGAGGTTAAGGCAGGAGGCCTGAGAGGTCAGGGCAACCCTGGGCTACATGTGCCCCTCTTTTGAAAAACGACAGCAAAACAACAACCTCCTGATACATTCAAGACAAGAAAGAGTTTACTGTGAGTAAGTTCATTTCTGTCTACCTGCCGTAACCCACCAGTCTTGTAGTAGTTGGGGAATATTCAGGCTCTGAGAGGCCAGGAGATGGCAGAGGTTGTGTTTAACCTAAGATCCATGCTTTGCAGTGTTACATGGTCTGCTGTCTTGTTCTGCGTGGCTGCTGGTGGGAACCTTAGCCTCATGGCTGAGGCATTCACATCCAAGCAGCACTGGATAGAAAGGTGGGGAAATGAGCTGAGATTGCACAGCCTAAGCTTGCACACAGTGCTGGTCAGAGATGCTTCTTGTTCATCTCCAGCTTTTAAAAAGGTATCGAGGAGGGGCATGGACAAGAGAGAGCTGGTGAGTACTTATGGTGATGACATAAGACTTCGGGGGCGGGGGGAATTTTAGAGGAGAGCATAGGATGATAGATTTAAGATGCCAAGTGAGACCAAGGACCATAGTGTAAGTACTCAAGCTCATTTGAGCCCTAGCTCCCCTCTTCGACACTGAGTGATGGAGAAGAAGGGATTCATTCTAAGGGGGTTTCTTTGGGAACAGTAATGGATAAGCTACCAACCGCAGGGCCAATAGAAAGGGTGGCCAGTTCCTTTTATTCGTTTGAAAACAAGTGGAGAAGGGTCAGTTAGTTCACAGGGTGAGCTTCCTGTGGAGAAGACAAATGCCTAGGCTTCAACGTGTCCCTGGCATCTGATGGATTACAATAAGCATATGCAAATATTTAACACTTAACTGAAGAGAGATGTCAGTGGATTTTGTTTCCCTTGTTCTAAGGTGCAAAGTCCTTTCATTCCAT
The DNA here is from genome assembly GCF_978045245.1 of Mus caroli. NCBI lineage: Eukaryota > Metazoa > Chordata > Mammalia > Rodentia > Muridae > Mus > Mus caroli. The sequence continues at coordinate 61,592,706 of NW_028227270.1, read as the reverse complement.
GAAGAGCCAAATCTTCAAATGTGAAGGAGGTGGGCTAAGCTTTCAAGAGCACACAGTAGTCAAAGCTCTGCAGGGACTCAGTGAGGGAAGGGACGGGGGGGGGGGGGGGGGGGGAGTGGGGGGGCAGGGAGAGCATAGGAGCCTCGATGCCCAAGACACGGGTTCCATGGCCTGAGGTTTGAGGGAAGAGGGTCTGAGGAAAAGAAGTATGCAGATGTGAGTGGCCATTTGCAAAAGGTGTTGAAAAATGATGTCCTCTTTGCTTTGATTGACAGGTGGGTGTTGGGTCCCCGAACCCTCAAAGGCAGTCTAATTATCTAGAAATGAACTCAGCCTGGACCGTAGGAGGATTTCTTGCAGTTTGATAAAAGCCACCACTCTTCTGGAGCTTGTGAAACCAGTTTCCATCTGCCAAAAGGAGCCATTTCTCTTACCTTTAGCAGAAGGGGCACATGGCCACCCGTGGCACCTATCAGCATTCTCCAAATTCTGTGCACAGTTTCTTCCAGCTCCTGATATTTTGGATTAGTTCTTCAGTGCTCAGTAGTGATAGGTGGCCACAACACGGAGCAGTGTGGTTCTAGACTGCCTCCTTCTGTGTTATCACCCTCTTGTCTTTTATTTAATATCTTGTAAAAAGTGCAGCACTATTTCAGTGCAAAGCAGGGCTGGGGAGTTGGCTTGGTTGGTAAAATGCTTGCTGCATAAGCACAAAGACCTGGGTTCTGTCCCCAGAGTACATGTGAAGTGGATGCGGGGGCAAGTGTTCAGTCCTGGTTCTGGAGAGGTGGAAGCCACCTTGCCCAGGACTCATGGGCATAGCCCTCTTAATGAGCTCCAGGCCAGTGAAAACTGTCTACAAGCAAGCAGGTAAACAGGCAGGCAGGTAAACAGGCAGGCAAGCAAGCAAGCAGTCAAGCAAGCAGTCAAGCAGGCAGGCAAGTAGGCAGGCAGGCAGGCAGGCAGGCAGGCAGGCAGGCAGTCAAGCAGGCAGGCAGGCAGGCAGGCAGGCAGGCAGGCAGGCAGGCAGGCAGGCAGGCAGGCAGGCAGGCAGGCAGGCAGTCAAGCAGGCAGGCAGGCAGGCAGGCAGGCAGGCAGGCAGGCAGGCAGGCAGGCAGGCAGGCAGGCATGCAGGCAGGCAGGCAGTCAAGCAGGCAGGCAGGCAGGCAGGCAGGCAGGCAGGCAGGCAGGCAGGCATGCAGGCAAGCAAACAACAGCAAACAAAAACCCAAGGTGGAGAGTAACTGAGGATTGACATTGGGATTCACCTGAAGCTTCCACATGTAACTGAATACACATGAACAAAAATGAGCACACACACACACACACACACACACACACACACACACACGCACCTCCTCCCCCCCCACAGAACCCACATGAGAAATTTTAAAACACGGTAGACCAGTTTACTTTTTAGTGGTGTGTACATAGGTGGTAAAACTGGAATGCTGTATGGGAGGTGACTAAGAAGAACAAGTTTGCTTTATATCATAGTAAATACACAATGGAATTAGAATGGAGAATAGACGTTTTCCTCAAATCCTAACACTATTGTTGTTGTTACTACCACCACCACCACCACCATCATCATTATTAGAGACAAGGTCTCACTGTGTAGTTTACAGAGTGAGCCAGCCTTGATCTTGCTGTGTAGTTCATATACTGACCTCGATCTCATGATCCCTATATCTCAGCCATCTATGCAGGGATGACAGACGTGCAGTGTCTTAGTCAGGGTTTCTATTCCTGCACAAACATCATGACCAGGAAACAAGTTGGGGAGGAAAGGGTTTATTTGGCTTACACTTCCATACTGCTGTTCATCACCAAGGTAGTCAGGACTAGAACTCAAGCAGGTCAAGAAGCAGGAGCTGATGCAGAGGCCATGGAGGGATGTTCATTACTGGCTTGCTCAGCCTGCTCTTATAGAACCAAGATTACCAGCCCAGAGATGGTCCCACTCACAAGGGGCCTTTCCCCCTTGATCACTAATTGAGAAAATACCTTAACAGTTGTATCTCACGGAGGCATTTCCTCAACTGAAGCTCCTTTCTCTGTGATAACTCCAGCTGTGTCAAGTTGACACAAAACTAGCCAGTACATGCAGGGATGGGCGTAGCTTGCGTCCTTTTAAGAGAGACTCATGAGCTTCATGGGTGTAAGGTCAGGTGGGGTGGAGCTTTGGGTGTTCTAGCCTCAATGCGGTTCATCAACACTAGTGTTCTGAGTTCATCAAGCCTTCTGACAAAGGAAGTGGGTATTAGGAACACAGTAAAATAGGTGATGTTGGATTTGTGGCCAAGCCTGATTGTGCCCAATCTCATGGGAGGACACCCTCATGTAACAGACATTGGAACACTGGCTTTTTTTTTTTTTTTTCTCTTTATGATGTGAACTTCACCAACTACTTGGAATTTAAAAAAAAACAAAAACAAAAAGAGTTCACTGGAAATAACAAACAAATGAAGCAAGCCAGTAACCTCACAGACATTAGGGACTCAGGGTCTCTGGAAAGGCAGCCAGAGAAAGTGCACAGGTTGCATCTAATTTGCTTTGTCATTTCAGAATGGGAAGAACATGGCGTTGAAGGTTAGGCTGAAAAGCTGTTAAAAGCCAGAACAAAATAATGACTGTCTAATCCATCAAAGGAAAACCGTCAGAACCTTGTGTCTCTTGTAAGGCTTGGCTTGATGGTAATTCAAGTACAAACTGAGTTTCTATCAGTGCAAAGAAAACAAGCCAGTCAGAGAGGAGGGGTAGAAGGCACATGAGCGGCCCTCACTCTGCTCTCTGCAGGCAGTGAGTCAGGATAATAGTTTATTTAAGAGAGGAGGAAATCTGAAGGACTGGACTCCATCTGCAACTGTGAAATACAGGATGGTTTGAGGTGTCTGGACTTCCGGCAATGTTCTCTGAGCACTGATTTAAAATGTGCTTCTCCAGATAGCAGACATTGCCTGGCAAGGATAATGTACCCTAACTCCTCCCGGGCTGCTACACCACAGCCCCTCTCGCTCCGTTAGCAGACATTTGTCTCTAACTCCTTGGCTTCCTATGCTCAGAGAGCTGTCTCAGAGATGGGCATTTCCAGGGCTTTTCTTTCTCCATGCTGAGATCTGGGAACCTCATGCGGTTAAATGGCAGCTGGAGTTTGTTGGTTACATTAAGAGAATGCCTCAGAGAAACATGGGATGTATAAAACCACTGCGATGCAGAAGCCCATGGGTACTTTCTGACTCTGGGCTCAAAAGCAATGGAACCCTGCTGCCATACCATAAAACGACTGCATGCAGCAGCAAGAGGGGTGGGGGAGGGCACCAGATCTGTGGCAACAACCTGCCTGCTTCCTCAAGGCAGTCTGGGCTTTGGTACCCTGGGAAATGCTCCTTGCTGGGAAGTTTTAAATGTTGCCCCAGGTAGATCAGAGAGCTGCTTAGCTCATGATGCTTCAATTCCATAGCTCGGGGTGGCTAGACCCTCGGAGGGGGTGGGGCTGTTCCACTGAGATTGCTGAAGCCCTGCTCTGTGCAGGTTTCTCACTGCTGTCACGTGGATGGCTTGGAGAGAGATCCACAGCTGTCCACTGGAAAGACAGCTCCTGGAAATCCACATGAAAAGAGTACGGTAGAGGGGCTGGAGAGATGGCTCAGCAGTTAGGAGCAGTTGCTCTTCCAGAGGTCCTGAGTTCAAATCCCAGCAACCACATGGTGACTCAAAATCATCTCTAATGGGATCTGATGCCCTCTTCTGGTGTGTCTGAAGACAGCTATAGTGTATAATAAATAAACACATTTTTAAAAAAATAGTATAGGGCAGGGCGTGGTGGTGCACGCCTTTAATCCCAGCACTCGGGAGGTAGAGGCAGGCGGATTTCTGAGTTCGAGGCCAGCCTGGTCTACAAAGTGAGTTCCAGGACAGCCAGGGTCTACAAAGTGAGTTCCAGGACAGCCAGGGCTATACAGAGAAACCCTGTCTCGAAAAAGAAAAGAAAAGAAAAGAAAAGGAAAGGAAAGGAAAGGAAAGGAAAGGAAAGGAAAGAAAAGAAAAGAAAAGAAAAGAAAAGAAAAGAAAAGAAAAGAAAAGGGAAAAGGAAAAGGAAAAGGAAAAGGAAAAGGAAAAGGAAAAGGAAAAGGAAAAGGAAAAGGAAAAGGAAAAGGAAAAGGAAAAGGAAAAGGAAAGGAAAGGAAAGGAAAGGAAAGGAAAGGAAAGGAAAGAAACAAACAAAGTATGGCAGGACAGCTTTGCCTTTGCCTTTGACTCTGCCAGAACTCCCTGAGTGACCTTGGGTTAATCTCTGCCTCAGTGGCTCTGAGAGTGGAGAATGAATTAGCATGGTAGCTTTATAAGACGGGCTCTCTGGGGAGACTACTCAAGGAGCCTCTGAGAATTGGAGATGGGGCATGGAGAGGCTTCTAGAATATTCTGCCCAGTGCTAGAGGAAAGCCATTCCTGTCTGCCAACTGTTACATATGCCAGGAGAATGTCCCCCAGAAAGCTTTTATTTGAAGAAAGCATTATCAGCTTAAATATCTTCAAAAAGCCCTAACTAGATCATTACCCAGCACCGAAGTCTGATTTTATGGATTTCCTGGTGTCTGTCGGCGTTCGAACTGTTAGCAAGTGTTTTCCTTTATGGCTGGTAGAGCGGGCTCCTTATCGACTTTTACATGCTTCTGTGGAGTCAACGGGAGCAGTAAAGAGACATGTAACGACTTTTCGTTATTTCTGCTGCCGTCTCAGTTGTTCTAACAAGGGACTGCCAAGTCACTAATGGCTGGAATATATAATTTGAACTGAAGGAGGACGCGAGTCTCGTCGTGGCCATGGCTACTCCGCTCACTGTTCTGGGAGGGAGGTACTTGAAGTGCAACCCCTGACAGCCTCTGTTCAAATCCCAGCTCCGCCACTTGCTGGCGGTGTTTCTGGACCCGTTCTTTTATCTCCATGCTCAGTTTTTCATTTTTTAAAAGATGAGACAATGGTGCTGCCTACTTCGCTGGGCTATTATGTGAGTTAAGTAAGTTAAATTATTAATATTTAAAATGCTTAGATGAGAGCCTGGCACAAATACCATTTCCAATAAACATTACCTACGTTTGCTGGTGGGCCCAGCTTGTGTGTAATATGGAAGCGCTGGTTTGGGTGGTGAATAAAATCATCTACCAGTTCACTGTACAGCATACTCTGTGTTCCCTGGCACACAGTAGGTACTCATTAAATACTTATTAACTTAATAACCAGGAGTCTGTATTTCTCTTTGTAGGCACTGTATAATATCCAATTTACAGGCACAATGCAGAAACATTCTCTAATGAAATTAAAGACACCCAGAGCGTTAAGAGGAATAAATCAAGAACAGCGACTATTTATGGAGAACTAACTTGTTCAGTCAGGTCAGTTTGGAAGACAAATGAGTTCAAGCTCATCAGCTCAACAGATGTAATCGAAGTGTGGGGCTGTAGTTAGAGGGACATTGCGGGAGAAGGGGAGAAGACAGCAGGGGGCATTGGGGGCCAAGATCTCAAGTGCTTCTAGCCAACAATGGGAGTGGGAAAAGGAAAAAAACAATGTTACCAGGGTTCAGATACTGGGCTGCCCAACAGGAACTGGGAACCAGGATTGTGGGTACAGAGACTGAGCCTATCAGAACGGCAGGCTGCATGGAGAGCTCCTTGACCTCCAAGTGCCCTCCCACCACTGCCTTTCATTGGCTAACTCCCCTATCAGTCTTCTACTGAGCCTATCAGGATGGCAGGCTGCACAGGGAGCTCCTTGACCTCCAAGCTCCTTCCCACCAATACCTCTCATTGGCTAGCTCTTGTCTTCTGGCAAAGAAGTTCAGAACTGTAATTTGTATGAGTCAGTTCTCTGTGATTCCAAGAGGCACGTATGGCCCCTGCTTGAGGATAAGCAGGTCGGAACTGATACATTATCCAGGCCACGTATTTGGCATATTTTACGTGAAACTTGCCAGACTGTGGTCCTTTGGTCACTGCAAGTCTGTTTCCTGGTTTTATCAATAAAATTTTATTAGAACACAGATTCACTCCTAGTCATGCATTCATTTACATACAGCCTGTGGCTGTTCTAGACTATAGTGGTATAGACGAATAGCTATGCTAGAGATGTGCATACATCTCCAATCCTGTAGAGAACTGTTTGCCGGATGTATGGTCAGTCCTCATCAGCTGTTAGGTGAACGTTTTCTAAACTAAGGAACAGGCTCTGAAGTAAATGGAATTAGTTGATCATGAGCACCTGGCCAGAGTAGAAACCTGCATCTGACCTCAGTCCAGTCTAATGCTCGAACTCTGGATATTCTGTTGACCCCTCCTATGTTTCTAATTGAATGACCTTGTCCCTCAGCCAGGTGCCCCATGTGCCCTCTCCTGCGTTTTGAGCCATTCTCAGCTCTTGCTGAAGCAAACACCGTTGGGTTGGCATGTCTCTGCTCATATTTGCCTTATTACAAAACTCCCGGGAGAACCCAGGAGCTGAAGGCTGTCTGTGCTGGAGTGAGCCGTGGGCTGTCTCACAGGAGCTACAGCTTGGAGTTCCTTTGTTAGACTCTGCTTGTCGGATAAGCAACTGGCCGTTAGGAAGCTGTTCTTGCTCCTTGTCTGTATAGTCATTGCAGCTAAAGGAGAAGAGCAGAAGTTGGGGAGACTGCCTCTGACCTAATGGAAATCAATGTTAAAATGAGATTCACTTACAAATACATGGTACCATTAATGCTTTAGGAATGAATGATCCTCTTTAATGCCAAGTTTACCTGCCTGCTGGAAAAACAAAACCCTCTCCGTGGAATAGTATTGGCATTGCTTCTCCAAACTGCTTGGAGGTTCATCTTAGGTGTGGTATTAAGGATGCAAGCTGTGTTGTCTTTGTACAACAATCACAGCAGGACAGAGTTCCCCAAGTACTCAATTTCCATGTTCCTGGATTCCAAATGCTTGTGAACTAGATACACTCGAAGTGCTCGTGGATATGGATGCCCATGTGAGGCATCCCAGCTCCGGGTATAACTTGAGGGGGATAAACTGGATGCATACAAGGTGAAACTCAGATTCCCATATGGCGCACAAGAACTGGCATGGATTTAGTTCATTGGTCTCATGTCCCATCTCCTGACACTCAGAGGTCAGTGTCTCAGATCTCAGTGAATAACACTATTGGAAGGTAGAGACTTGCTGGAGGAAACAGGCAGCACCCATGCCCTTGAAGGTTATGTTCCTCCTCCTCCTCCTCCTCCTCCTCTTACTCCTCCCCCTCCCTCAGCTTTCTGGCTAACAGGTTGGTGGTTTTCCTCTGCCCCACACTTCAGCCATGATGTTCTGCCGAGAGTAACACTGCCAAGAGTTACAAGAACGGACACCCTGAATCCATCAGCCCAAACCTACATTCCAACATTTCCCTGTTTAAGTTGTATATCTCAGTGACACTGTGAAGGAAGTCTGTGTGGGATTATACCCGTGTGTGCATTCCTGTGTCTATTCATGCATGCTGCTATGTGCATGTGTGTATGTGTGTGCATGGATATTCAGGAGGCGGAGGCTGATATCAGGTGTCTTCCTCAATCGCTCTCCCCTTCCTTTACTGAGACAGTGTTTCTCAGAGAACCTAGAGCATGCTGCGTGGCAAGCTTGGGTGATCTACAAGCCATAGGGATGCTCAGGTCTCTACCTCCCAGGGCTGGGATTACAGGTGCATTCGGGTTTGTGGGCCCTGGGGATTCAAACTCAGGTCCTTATGTGCTTACACTGCAAGCCCCTTACCAACTGAACCCTTTGCCCTGCCTCTTGGATGCACTTTTGTGAAATAAGATATTGTTCATTTGTGTTGTGCTTATTAGGACAAAATCATATTATAAAGCCAGAGCATCTGTAGATACTGCTATGACTATGATATTTGCCTACCTCTAATTGAGTGGAAAATAAATAAGGAACTGCTGTCCCTTTAATCCAACCACCACATGCTTTGATAATATCAGTTCTCCACAGAGGCAGCGGAAACAGCCATGGGTCTAGGTCTAGGGTCCAGCTGATCCTCATGGGGACGGATGTCCAGGCACCCACCAAGGCGTCAGAAGCAGTGACAAGAGGGGCATGCCCTCCCATTTCTGTCCCCAGCTTCTACTGACACATGGTTGGAGCAAGAGAAGACTGAATTGCTGTTTGTGGATGTGAACACTTGTGGATGAACACATATTTTACTCTCTAGGTCATGCATGTGTGTGTGTGTGTGTGTGTGTGTGTGTGTGTGTGTGTGTGTGTGTGTAAACTTTTGTAGGGCAGTAGAGCTCCCAAAGGCTACAGGGCAGGTTAAATGCCGGCACTTTCTCTTAAAGAGCTCACTTCTCAGTGTAGTCTGGGAAACTCTAGTTGCTTAGTCAACTTCTCAGTGCAGCCCGGAGGTCTGGAAGTGGCTGGCCTTCCCCCATCCCCATTCCCCGCCACCCCTCCCCATTCTTCTTCCCACTCCCTGACTGACTTCACAGTAGGTCGGTCACTGACTTGCCCACTCTGCTCTTTCCCAGCAGCCTCGCTTCTCACACCTCAGCAAATGCTGAATGTCCCATCCTTTCTCCTCAGCGGTCTAAGCACTCTGCACCTCCCGCTGCTGCCCCGCTTTGAGAGGCCTGAGGTCACAGGGTGGCCCTGTGTCAGCCTTTGCATTGCTAAGCAGTGCTCACAGAGCCTGCTTGAGCATTCACCTTCCTCTCTACCTGCACCCAGGGCTCAGTCACTGCCCCATCCCATAAGCAGTGTTCTTCCTCTCTTGGACTTGGCCCAGACCTTACCCAGGGGATCTCCTACAGGGCTCCATCCTTGAGCCTGTTGGTGATTGTTCTGTTTTCTTACTTTGGCTTTCCATCACCACCTTTCTTGTGGCGTAGACATTTGAGCTTTTGATGTGATCCACAGGAAGGCAAAGCAAATGGAGAAAGGGCTGGTTTCCTGCCAGCCTAGAGATGGAGCTTAAAGTTGGTGATGTATGTATGTATACATTTATGTGTGTGTATATTATAGAATATGTGCCTATATATTGTATTTATATAAAAATATACATAATATGTTACATATCCATATATGCTTTTTCCAAATAAGGAATTCTACCACACAAACTATTAATTGTGTGTTTACTATGTGGCAGGCATTTTATTCAGCACACACACACACATATGCACATACACGAACACACATGCTTGCACAGGCACATAGTCCCACCCTCACACAAACACACACACATGCGCGCGCGCACACACACACACACACACACACACACACACACACAGCAGTGCATCCATCTTGTCTCGGTCCTGGAAACCTGACTGGATTGACATGAGAATGAAGAAGTGGGGTAGGGGGCTAAAGAGATGGCTCAGTGGTTAAGAGCACTGACTGCTTCCAGAAGTCCTGAGTTCAATTCTCAGCAACCACATGGAGGCTCACAACCATCTGTAATGGCATTCAATGCTCTCTTCTAGTGTGAGTGTGAAGGGAGCGACAGTGTACTCATATACATAAAAATACAAAAAAGAAAGAAAGAGAGAAAGAGAGAAAGGAAGGAAGGAAGGAAGGAAGGAAGGAAGGAAGGAAGGAAGGAAGGAGAAAGAGAGAAGAAGGGACCCACATGCTCACTGACACACGTCTGGAAAGGCTGAAATAGAGCAGGCTGTGCTCACTCTGACGGAGCTGCATCAACTACTGCCAGCAGCCAGAGCCTCACTTTTACTGTGAACAGCACTGTGGGGAAGGGTCAGAGAGTCCTTCCTTGTAGGAGGTCTCTGTAGGTGTCTATAGGTGTCTATAGGGGTTGGGGGGTAGCACTTCACCAATTTGCACAGAAAAACAAAAACAATAGCATAGTTACTGTTCAAGGGGCATCGATGGTTTAATATCACATAAGACGTGGCTGAAGAGAGAATATGTGCACTCAGCAGAGGCAGCCAGAGAAACTGTATGTTACAGTAAAAGTCAAAGGTGGAGAAACACAGAATAAGGTTTAATGTAAGTTCAGAGGGAATTAAGAGGGATATAGGAGAGGGTAAAGGGAGGCACAGCCTTTAAAGTCAGGTTTGACATAGGGTTTCAAGATTTGCTGAACACTGATCGTTCATTTTAGGGACCCTGATAAACCCCAAATGGGTTGAAGAAAGAAAAACATATTCGAGTCAATGTAGGGAAACGTCAGGATATCAGACACTACTTTAAAAAAAAACTGGAAAGAAAAGCATAAACTATCAAAGAAAGATAATTAAACTTACATTTTTTTTTTTTTTTTTTTTTTTTTTTTTGGTTTTTCGAGACAGGGTTTCTCTGTATAGTCCTGGCTGTCCTGGAACTCACTTTGTAGACCAGACTGGCCTCGAACTCAGAAATTCGCCTGCCTCTGCCTCCCGAGTGCTGGGATTAAAGGTGTGCGCCACCACGCCCGGCTTAAACTTACATTTCTAAAGTAATATTTTAAAACATTGACTCTAAACCCAGTGATTACCTATTCATCCCATTGTCTACACAACAAAACATACTTCACAGGTGCAGAGGAAAGAAGTATGCTTTAGACAGATGCAAGTTGTATTGTATGCTTGGGTTGTAGCATGTGAAGTCAACCCTGCACTGAGCTGCAAGCTTTCTCCCTGCCAATGGGTTTTCACGTTCCAGAATGTGTTTTGCAGGCTCGGGGGGTTGGGGGGGGGGGAGAGGTCGTCAGAAGACTTGCTCAGCTGTGAAGGCTGCACTCTGTAGCACCACCCTGCCAGGTGAGATGTGTCCATGGGTGTGGTAGTGGCATTACCGTTATGGGGACAACTTGGTACTTCCTGATGGGATTTTTGGCCCACTCTACAAGAGTGACTCACACCAGTTGCTATAAGCCTTGTCAGTAGCCTGTGACTGGAAAGCTCAGAGTCTCTAGGGCAGAATTTACTATTGTAGTTTTACAAACTACACATGGTACCGCACTGTGTCCTAAATAATTTCTATGCATTATTATGGTGTGCATGCCGTGCATGCCGTGCATGCCGTACACATGTCACAGTGAACATTCGGAAGTGAGAGGGCAACTTTGCGGAGTCGGTTCTTTCTTTCCTCCTTCATGTGGCCCCCAGGGATTGAACTCAGGTCCCCAGGCTTGTGCGGCAAGCAGCTTCACCGGCGAGGTCATCTCAGTAGCCCAATGCTAACATTTATACCCATAGACTGCTTCTCTTGTCGGCCTTGGTCAGATGAGCACTGTTTGCAGTGGGTGGCAGTTAATTCACAGCTAGTTAGACAAAGGGGTGAGGTCAGTGCCTGGTGAGGGCTCTCCCACAGGCAGGACATTCCCACCTTTCTTTCCAAGTCTCATGGGGAAAATGTATTTGGACTGAAGGATGGGAAAGACCTCTATGCAATGCTGTTTTCTGGAGATGAGGTGGCTATTGCACGCTCGAACTCAGCTATAGTGGCTACCCGGATGAGACCTTCACAAGACTGGGCCTGTTACCAATGCTATGGTGGGGGGGGGGGGATGAGAGTGAGGGACACAGGCTGTTAACGTGTGTGTGTGTGTGTGTGTGTGTGTGTGTGATATTCCTCTGTGGTGTAACAGCTGGTAAACTTTCTTGCTCAGACAAATGGCCCCCACTCTGTGTATCACACACAGTTCCTCATCCCATTGCTCTTCCTCCCTGTCTCCAAGAGGATGTCCCCACCCTCCTACCCTCCTACCCTCCTACCCTCCTACCCTCCTACCCTCCTACCCTCCTACCCTCCTACCCTCCTATCCTCCTACCCTCCTACCCTCCTACCCTCCTACCCTCCTACCCTCCTACCCTCCTACCCTCCACCCCCACCCCCACCAGGCCCCTCCACTCCTTGGGGCCTCAAGTCTCTCAAGGGTTAGGCGCATCTTCTCTCTGGGTACATCACTCACATCAAAGAGCAGCTTGTGTTATTCGTGCTCCCTAATACAGCACACAAGGCCAAGAAGCAGGTCTACAGCTTTCTTTGAGTTTTCTAGGGACAGCCCCTACGATTTGGAGTTTCTTGTTATGCACTCTGTGGAATATTACCCCAAGAGGATAATGACCAGACTGTAAAAAAATAAAAGTAATAATAATAATAATAAACAAAAAACTTTCAAAATATAGTATCAATACATACTACATAACCAGTCACAATGTATGCAGTGCTTCCAAAGTGAAGGGCACACATTTTTACTGGAGATAAACCTTTAAGTCAAGGCTCAGATTTTTTGTTTTGTTTTGTTGTTGTTTTTTTTTTTTTAAAGATTTATTTATTTTATTTTATGTATGTGAGTACACTGTAGCTATACAGATGGTTGTGAGCCTTCATGTGGTTGTTGGGAATTGAATTTAGGACCTCTGTTCACTCTGGTCGGTCTTGCTCACTCAGTCCCTGCTCGCTCAGGCCAAAGCTTTATTTATATTATAAATAAGTAAACTGTAGCTGTCTTCAGATACACCAGAAGAGGGCATCAAAGCTCATTACGGGTGGTTGTGAACCACCATGTAGTTGCTGGGATTTGAACTCAGGGCCTTTGGAAGAGCAGTCAGTGCTCTTACCCTCTGAGCCACCTCACCGGCCCCAGTTTATTTTATTTTATTTTTATTTTTTTATGCCTTTTAAGACTTAATATTGTAAAATGTCATTTATCCTAACTTTATAGATTGTTCTACAGAACATACCCAGTGAAAGCTTTCTTTGTCTTGTTATGCTTTTTTTTGGTAGAACTTGACAACTGAGTTCTAAATTATGCATGGACCGGGTTGTGAGTAACGAGAGTGTTCTTTTTTAAATGTTATATTTTTATTAACTCTTTAAGAATTTTATATTTGTCTAGAGTGTGTTTTAATCAGACTCATCCACTACTTCTCTCCTGGGGCTCCTCCCACCCACCTCAAGTTTTTGTCTCCCCGCCTTCCATTTAAATTACCCACCCAGTCCAACCTACCATACATATAACCCCGAACCCCGACTCTGCCAATCTCACCAATCACAAACGGAAGGAGCTGGGCAACCCATTGCACTGGACAGGAGCGGTGGCTTCTAACCCTGTTGGAATACAAGGTGAAACACATCTATTCTTATGTTCCTGATTTCTTAGATTAGAGTTCAAAGTAATGGGTTTCCTCACACTGTCTCTACATCCTGTCAGTACAAGAAAAGTAATTTTATGAAATATCTTGAATTGTCTGAATCAAAGGTAAAAAGGGAGTCAGAGCCTCATAGTAAAGTAAAACGCACAGATTTGATTTGCCATTGGGCAGCCTATACCAAGTAGACCTCACAACATGCTAGATCACATGTCTGACTTCAAGGAGGACTTTAAAGTCCACCTGGGGAGACCCATCATCAAAGAGGAAAAGGTGACAGGCAATCCAGCGTTGACTGCCAATGTCACCTGCAGACTTCAGAGAAGGGAGGCATCGCTAGAAGCTGGCTTATGTGGGGCTTGCCTGCCTGTTTGGAATGAGTGCCTAGGGTCTCATCATGTTTGAACAAAGATAATAAAAGGCAGGATGCAGATAGTCGCATCAGCCAGGTAACAGGAGGGGTTAAGGTATGGCTTCAAGGCACCACCACTGCCTGGCTAAACAGCGTTATTACCATTGTTCAAGCCTCTACTGAGTCTATGAATGCCTGATGTGCTGCCCATATCTCCCAACATCACTTTCCCATGGTTCCTGGTGCCACTTGCTCTTCTCTCTGTGTCTCCAGCCAAGGAGCAGAGCTGCCCATGGTCACAGAACTGTCCATGGTCACAGAGCTGCCTGTGGTCTCAGAGCTGCCCATGGTTGCAGAACTGCCCATGGTTACAGAACTACCCATGGTCACAGAGCTGCCCATGGTCACAGAACTGTCCATGGTTACAGAACTGGCCATGGTCACAGAGCTGCCTGTGGTCTCAGAGCTGCCCATGGTCACAGAGCTGCCCATGGTCACAGAACTGTCCATGGTTACAGAACTGGCCATGGTCACAGAGCTGCCTGTGGTCTCAGAGCTGCCCATGGTCGCAGAGCTGCTTGTGGTTACTCCTCTTTGGCTTGTATCGTCTCTTGTTCAGTCTCTCAGCTCTTCCATATACATCTTTTCCCAGTGGGCTCGATCTCCCCCATCAGCTCTCCTCTGCTCTAAACCCTCGAAGAAGTTTCTATTTCCCCGGTGGTTTAAATGCCAAGTTCGAACTGTTCCCAGCCTCATGTGGCCTGGAGAAGCAAGGGTTATGTTGAACCAAATTAGGCAGAGAGCTCCAGGGCGTTTCTGACTCTGACTGTGCACTCTAGCAAGTGTCTCTCCACCCGAGATTAAATGCATCTCTGTCCCTTCCTCCCATGTGTGGAGGCAGGGCTTGAGAGGCGGTGCCCTTGGGGATGGGGTTCTGTGATTGTCAAGCGCAGTAATGACAACTGACTGAGCATTTAGGTCTGATTTATAAGGAATGCTGGGTTTGCATTAGTGTGGTAGGTTTAAAATAACATCCATGCATTAGATGATATTCAGATTTAATGGAAAAATAATGACTGCATTAAATCAGGGTTTATTGTTATGGAGAGTTTTAATTTGGCAGGACCGCTTTCCTTTTGTGATCTGGAAAGGGCTCGATGGAGGAAGGTGGGGCTTCCATGCTGGCTATTGACCTAGATCCATTTTCCACTCACCCGGGCATGAGTTCACCTTTTAAACAGGTAAACCTTTCCCCTCCCTTTTATTCTCCCCTTTCAAGTCAGTATCCACTTCTTAAGACCTTACGGATTAATTTAAAAGTAATAAAAATTAAACAGAAGCCATAGTTCTTCTTTGCTTTATGAAATGGAGTTTCCATTGTGGGTTTTTTTTTAAGAGGAAATGCATCATTAGAGCCTGCATTATTTATCAGAGAACCTAATGAAATCATCCCAACAATAGCCGAAGACACACAGCCTGGTGCTTGTTTGAAACATTGCCTATAAAATCTGGTTAATCACCGTGGGACCCACACTTCTCCTACTTCATCACATGGTGCTAAAGTTGTGGAGGTTTTATGTAAAAGGCTCAAAAATATTTCTCCTCTTACCAGTGTTTTTATATCCATAACTCAGGGGTGATCATGAAATACCAGCCTGTGTGAGTGGAAGCTGGGTCGTTAGCAGATTTCACCGTACCAAAGATCGAAAAGATTGTTTCTCATTTCTTTGTCTCTTATCTCTGTGGTGCCCTTTAATTTATTCATCTTTCCACCTGTGTAGGTTAACCTGTTTTTATAAAGAAGGAACAGAGCAAGAATGAGGGAGAGAGGGAGGGAGGGAAGGAGAGAGAGAGAGAGAGAGAGAGAGAGAGAATGAATATCTCCATTTGCTATACAAATGTCTGCAGTGTTGCCCACAAGGACATGAGGTCAACAGTTGGACTTGTTGCCTCTGTTCCCCCATCAATCAGCTTAGCATCCATCAAGGACTGGGCTTTGAGGATCTAAGAAGGCTTGGGAGTTCCAGGGCCAAAGGAAAACTTGAAGCACCTGGGCTAGGACCTTTGTCTCTCATGCCAATGCCACAGAACCCTCACATTGCCTCCTGACCAGTGTCCCTGCATCTGTGGGCTCTTCTCTCCCTCCCTAACCATCTCTTTCCCTCAATGTGACTTCACTCTGAGGAGCATGAGAGCTGGCAGGTGGGCTTCATGGGTGCAGAAGTAATCCCTGTGTATCCAGACATCTGAGGAAGGCAGAGCAAAGGTTTCTCCCGGTTTAGCATACCAATATCTGGTGACCGGAGATATAGTTTGGAGTCTGGAGTCTTGCTGTTTCCCAGGTAGCATATGCAACAGCTTTATAGAGGTGAGTGACACAAGAACCACGGGCCTTTTCTTACTAACCCATGATGAGCAGAGTATCAGGTTACAGTGCAGATAAAGGGTGGTTATCTTTATAGCCACATAGCCCTTTTGTGGTCTACTTTTAACCTTCCCTGGTTCTCTCATTAATCCTTTGCCTTTGAGATTGTATACACAACAACTTATTGCTTGACCCCTCTTTTGTACATAGCAGGAACACAGTGATCAAGAGGGTCACCACCATATTGTACTATCTACCCTCTGGCCACATTTGGTGGTCCTGGATGGACAGCTTATACACACTTACACAAGCAAGCCTGTACAAGCAGGCCTTCCCCAGTCTCTCCAGGTTGTGGTGAGCCTTGGCTATGGTGCTTGGGGTGTATGAACCTCCGCAGAAGAAGGAAAACGTGAGGCTGCATGCCTGGGATCCCACTGCCCTGGAATCTGGCTGCTTGTGCCTTTTCTGGGATGTAGCCTTCCCAGGACTCTACCAGGCCCATCTTTCCTTCTGTACTCCTTGTCTAATCACATTTCTGTTACTGCAACCACAAAGAGCCTGTTGATTGACAGTGCACGTATTCATAAACAAGCATCTAGCATCCACGAAGTGTGATGCCGTGGCAGGCTCCCCCCCTCCTCCACCTTTTTAAAAAATTCATACTATCAATGCATTTTTTTTTGTACTTCTTAACTGTTTAGCTTTTTCCAGGTAAGATATATAAGAAAACTTTCAGATTCTTAAGTCTATTATTTGGTGTGTGTGTGTGTGTGTGTGTGTGTGTGTGTGTGTGTGAGAGAGAGAGAGAGAGACAGACAGACAGACAGACAGACAGACAGACAGAGACAGAGAGAGAGAAGAGGAGAGGAGAAGGAAGGGAGAGAGAGAGGAGGGAGGGAGACAGACAGACAGATATACACACAAGAGAGAGAGACAGAGACAGAAACACAGAGAGAAAGCGGGATAGAGGGGGAGGAAGGAGGGAGGAAGAATCATTATGTAGCTGTGACTGGCCTGGAATTCACTTTTTAGAGCAGGCTGGCCTCAAAATTACAGAGATCCACCCCACCTGCCTTTATACCTCAGTTTGTTTGGATTAAAGGCTTATACCACATGTCCATCTGATACTTACTTTATGTATATGTGTATTCTCCTGTATGAGTTTATATGCACCACGTGCATGCAGAAGCCTGTGGAGGCCAGAAGAGGGCACTAGAGTCGCTGCAACAGGAGTTGTAGATGATCATGAGCGATCATATGGGTGTTGGGAACTGAACCTGAGTCCTCCATAGAGCAGCAAGTGCTTTTAACCTCTGAGTCTTCTCAATAGCCTCACCAGAACTACAGTTTTGGTTTAGTTGGTTTGGAAACAGTAGGGAAGAGGGCCCTAGGATTGAAAGGCCAGTTCTGATGCCCTGCTCTCAAACCTGGCACTTGACAGTGAGGGTGAGCTTCATTCCTAGTGGTCAAGATCAGATAGATGTGTGTGGTAGAACATCATTCTGATAACAGAAGTGTTCTTTCTGGCTCTGAGTGTCCGTTGTTCCCGATAGAGAGAATGGTTCTTTTTCCTTCCACACAAACTCAGGGAAAAGACTTGTCCCTTCTCACTGATCCTTAGCTGGAGTCGGGAAGGGCTCTCATGTCGCCTGGTTACTTTTTGATCTCTGTATGATGAGGGTAGCTCTTGTTGTCCTGTTGTCCTTTGTGAAACACCTCGTGCTGTCAGTCTTCCTCTGACCTTGGTATCCACTCCTAGTGCGTGGTGGAGAGGGGAGAAGGATCTCGCTCCCAGTCAGACTTCTGCATCTAATTCCTGATTCTTGCTTCTTTTGAGCTCGACACCTGAGAATCAGCTGCCTGTTCTCCATATTATTCTGACCCTCAATATCTGTGTCCAAAAGAGAGGATCAAAAAGTAGAGAAAAAAAAGAGAGGACATATTAATTAATATCTCAAAGTATACTCTCTCCAAATAAGCCAAATTCTTCTGTCCATTATAGTTTGACTTTAAAGTTAAAAAAATTACTAAGTTTACTGAAATTTGCTAAAAATTTTTGATAAATAGTATAGTATCAAAAACCCATATTTTATTTTATTTCCTTTCCTTTCTCTCTCTCTCTCTCTTTCTTCTTCTTCTTCTTCTTCTTCTTCTTCTTCTTCTTCTTCTTCTTCTTCTTCTTCTTCTTCTTCTTCTTTTTTTGGTTTTTCAAGACAGGGTTTCTCTTTTATGTAGCCTTGGTTATCCTGGAACTCAGTCTGTAGACCAGGCTGGCCTCAAACTCAGAGATCTGCCTACCTCTGCCTCCTGAGTGCTGGGATTAAAGGTGTGTCTTCCTGGCTGTGTATCATTTCTTATAGGGAGGATAAGTTAAGTTACTAATGTCTATTGAGGACAGTGCATTGCTCATAAATTAAAGTTGTCCTCAGTTACTGAGGACATGGGATCATTCCCCTTAACAAGGAAAACTGGACCTGGATGGTAAGTTGACACTATGCAGCTTCTCATATTTGGTGGTTGCTTGTTTTAAACAGCAGTCCACATGTCAAGTGCACTGGGAAGAAGTGTTTACCCTCATGCTATTGCCTCTTATATTTAGGTAAAACCTGTGTGTGTGTGTTCTCACCAATCAGAAGATGAGAACAAAGATATACCATCTCTAGTAACATTTTAAATTATTTCTTGCCATTAACACTGGTAGATTCTCATTTCCTTTAAAAAAAAAAAAGAGATCTGTTGAACTTGGGTTTTGCTCTCCACAAAAATTTATCAGGTATATTTTCTTTTGAATCTCTACATTTTAAAATTCATGTTTGTAATTTGTCCTTTGGTTGAGTGTATGTTTCGCAAAAAAACAAAACAAAAACAAAAAAACCAAAAAAAAAACCCCCAGTTTATTTCTTTAAGCTTTGTGTGAACGACATAATGGAATCAAGGTGATTGTTTTAGCACAAAGACAGAGTGGATTGTTTCTAACAACAGAGAAAGTACTAAGTGATTGTAGGGTGGGCTGGGGAAAGGACCCTGGTTACACTGGAGGAAGTGGGCTGGGTTATTATAAATGCATCAGTTATCAGATGATCTGGAGGTAAGGTTCAGGATGAAAGCCTTTCTGTGCTGCTTGGGTCTAGGTTAGCTCATTACCTAGCAGTGAATTGTGTTAATATGTCAACACCATAGCAGTCAGGGCCCAGGAATCTCAGTAGCATCTGATGTGCCTGGCTGCTCTTGTGCACCAGAAGGCTGCATGTTCCAAAGCGCTTCTTCTAAATGCCACCTCTGACATGTGCTAAAGGATGAATTCTAGAATGTTCTCATTGATAGATGTATGAGCTGACTGTGGACACCTGAATGAGGACAACGAGGGTTTGCTGATGCAAACTTGACCAAGCCAGCTCAGTCAGTCAACTGGGTCTCAAGGGCAGGAGTGAGGATTGAAGAGAAAAAGACAACTAGGCAACATTATAACATGACTCCAGACAGTGAGGACAGGGTCAGTGCTTAGATCAAAGGCAAAGTGACTAAACAAGGCAAAGATCAAAGAGATCACACCAGGTAGTAATCAAACAAAGCAACTAAGAGTCACTGGGTCTGGGGGCTTCTCAGGATTACCAAGACAAAAGGGAAGTCACTCATCCCTTGGCTGCCTTCACCTTGATCCTTGCATCAGCCCAAATGTGAATATTCTTATCTGAGCCTACTTCCTTGAGCCCAGTGACAAGTACCTGCCAAATTTCTATAACGGTACCAAAAGCTCTCCACACAAACTCTTCACACAGAACCCAGACATCAGGTTGAGAAAGTGAGAAGAGATGGCTCTTAGAATCAGAGATGAAATCTTGGCCTGAGAATGGCCTGGCTGGAACAGCAGCAGCCTCACCTGCAGAGACCCTTCCTTGAGATGGCAATGGGTATGAACACTGGATCTTGTTCCTGCAGCAGGGCCATTTGGATGACTCTCCATTGCATCTCTGTATTTTCTCCAGAGTCAGCCTCCAGGAGGAAGCAGGCAACTGGCCCTAGAGAGGATGGTTCCTTCATTCCCATGATGTGTGTGGTAGGGCAGCTCTCTGCCACATCAGGATAGATACTATATGGGAATGTGTATTGCTAAGGTCTATGGTCAGTTATTCCTGGGAAAGGCCAGGCTCAATGGGCTTTTTCACCACAAGGCTGCTAACATGGCTGGTTGGCTGGAGCTGCTATAGGACTGTAGGTGCCTTCCTCCTTATTTTCTGAAGGAATGTTTTTAAAGCACCACCCACACTTACTAACCCAAGGCATCAAGACTTCTCACAACTTCTTTTAACCTTGACAGACTAGCTTCTTATGCCCACATGCTACAACTCTTTAAGTATTACAAAGAGACCCAGCCCACTGTGGGCATTGCTACCCTGGGGCAGAGCAAACCAGTAGGCAGTGATTCCCCATGGTCTCTGCTTCAGTTCCTGTCTTGAGTACCTGCCTTGGCTTCCCCTCGTGATGGACTGTGACCTGTAAGACAAATGACCCCTGTCCTTCCCCAGGCTACATTTGGTCAATGTCTTATCATAGCACATGAGCAACCGAGAAACAAACTCAAGAATAGTTGGATCATGACTCAATCGCAGCAGCACCTAGCCGGGGCTTTTCAGGCCCCTTCTGCAACCCCAGAGACACTTCTGTCATAGAGTTTTCCTGACTGAAGCATCTCCATTTGTTTTTGGCGAGTGGTATAATGTGCTTGATCAAGTTAATGAGGATTTAGAAAAAAATTTTTAAAGGATAACATGAATGAGAGACATTACATACCACAGATACAGGCCAAGACCCAGATTCTCTGATACCTCAAAATGAATGTCCAGCTTATTTTCATAGCACAACATAAGAGCACACATAATTCAACAACCGAACAACGGCTGACCTTTAAATGCTCTCAGCATAGAAGATTGTTTCTATCTATATTCATAGGTGACGTCTAGACTTTAGGTCAGAGCCATATTTCATTTGATAATTGCTAAGCTGAAGATTCTATCTTTGCATCCAAACCCAAGGCCCTGTTTCTCTGGCAGTGTAGGGAAATGTAAGTCATCTGTTGCTTTAAGTCAGCACTGAAGGGTTAGTTTCAAAATTTCCATCATATAGTGTTTCTATTTCTAGCCCCTCTGCCAGCTGCTTTCTTCTTATCCCTTAACTTCGGTAAAACACAACGTTAGCATGAGATAATCGTTGCACTTGGTTTTGGCCTTACTTTGTGCTAGGTTGTGTGTGCCTGCGGAGGGCTTAAGTTTCACTTCTCTAGTTATTTATCTACTTTCAATAAAAGCCCTTGTCCTTCTGCCCAACTCACAACCAGGCCCAAGTGGCCAATGATATGAGTGTTAGTTGTGTCATCCGAAAGTTAACTCAGCTAAGAAAGGCCCCTGAGAAGATGGGAAACTCCAAGTTTTTCAAAAGGAGTCATACCAGAGGGGCTTCCACCTGGCTTGACTTCTCAGCCTTCCCTCTATGGCAGTGGAAGGATCGTGTCTGCTTTATACACTCATTTTTGTCTTTGCTACTGTGGACATCTTTGCCCTTTGTGGGACTTGCTGCCCTGGTTTCTCTCCTCTTTTATCCCCGCCCCATTCTCTTTCCATTTCCGGAACCTCTCCTGCAGTATGTGTTCACACCCTCACAGCTCTTCCTAAAACAAAAGAAAACAAACCAACAAAAAACCCAAGTACATTTACAAAACAGAAACATAAGAAAAGAAATGAAAAATTTGAAGTCTTTGACTAACAAACTTCTTTCCCATGGTTCCCTCCCACCCCCACCCATGGTCACATGTTTATTCCCTCCAAAATTCACATTGAAACCCAATTACTGATATGACAGCTTAGAATGTTGGCATATGGAGCCTTCCTGAGTCTGGGTAATGGAAGATAACCCTTTGTGGATGAGGCTAGCACCCTTTAAAAGGGGTGTTCGTGTGACAATAAGAGTGTGAAGCAAGGAGGTCCCATGGATGAGGACGGAGTCTCAAAGCCTGCTCTGTCTCTGCCAGCCACTTGATCTTGAACTCCTCAGCCTTTAGGACGGGAAGAAATCCATTTCTACTGTGTCTAAACTACCTAGTTTATGGTACTTTGCAATGTGAATTAAAATATTTGTCCACAATCTCTATTTCAAGTCCATATCACTTCCATTCATCCTTCCAGGCCCATTGCTTTTTATGTGTTTATTTTTTCAATTTTCTTCTTTCATTGGAATTATTCTGGCCAGAGTTACCAGGGTTTTGTGCTGACAAATTCAACAGATACAGCAGGTGGTGTTGGCACATACATTTAATCCTAGCACTCAGGAGACAGAGGCAGGTAGATCTCTGAGTTTGAGGCCATCCTAGTCTACAGATTGAGTTCCAGGACAGCCAAGGCTATACGGAGAAACCCTGTCTGGAAAAACAAAGCCAACCAACCAACCAACCAACCAACCAACCAACCAACCAACTAACCAACATCCACCGGTCCCTTCCGATTCTCCTCTTGAGTTGTCACTTCTGACTCCCCTCTTGAGCCTCTCAGTCCATTTTCACAGGCAGTTTAGCATCTTTAGGGATCAACTTCTCTTTCTTGGCTTCTTATTCCCCCACTTTTAGATTTACTCTTTGAAGTTCCCTGTTTCCAGAGGGAGCTGGGCATCATGATGGGATGGCATGGCAGCAAGCAACAAGAGCAAGAAGCTGAAAGATCACATCTTCAACCACACACAGAAAGGAAGGGAGCAAGAAAGTGGGTCAAGGTTACAAACCCAAAGTCCAGCCTAAGTGATGTACTTCCTCCAGCAAGGTTTACCTCCTAGAGGTTCCATAACATCCCCTACTAGGACCAAGTGGGGACCAAGTGTTCAAATAGAAGAGCCTATGGGGGACTGTTTGTTCAAACCACTATAGTTACTTATGGGAAGCATGGATTAGTCAAAAGCAGTTTCATCACTGAAAATTCCATTCTAGCTTGAGTGGTGATTACCAAGACTACATCTCTAGAGCTCTCTTTCCAATGCCCAGGCAGCTGGACAGGCTGGGGGGGTCTCCTTTCCTTAGCTGCCATTACTGCTCATTTAACAGTGGGGAGGGAGGGACCACAGTAATCTTCTAGGTTTCAGGGCCTTCCTGAGGCATGACTTGTTTACTTCCTGAATCTTAATGAGCCTCTATGCAGGGTAGAATGTTTGAATTCATAGGAAACTGCCAGAGAGCACTACTCCCCCTTTAAGAGAATGTGCTCATTCTCTTAAAGAGACCATGTAGCAGTCTCTTTCCAATAGCATTTATTCTCAATCTCCATAACACCAAACAATGAAAAAGACTTCAATACATGGGGAACATTTCAGACTCTAACTATGGTAACTTTGCTAAACCTTATTTTGTTTCTTCCCTCCCTTACTGAGTTCCAGACACCGAGTTTCTGTTTCTTGCTGACTCCATTTGCCTGGATTGTTTTCCTCTGGCTTTGTTCAGGGATTGATTCTCCTCTCTAGCTTCCCCATCCTTAGGTGCCCATCTGGAAATAGCTTGGTGTCCCACTGTCATCTATGATTATATATACTATGTATTTCTCCTATGCTGTTAACCACACTCTACAACAGTGCCCTCATTTAATGTCTGTCTTGGCCATCAGAATGCATGCTACATGAAGCTACATGCATTTCATGGTGTCTGTCTGTATGTAGAGACTCTAACATGACCTGTTTTGGACTGTGGGATAATAATAAGGCATTGAGTGTATTAAACAAAAGGGCATGACGTGCTCAGGTTAGAAATGTGGTTATTCACTTAGAGGAATCGTTCACCTTGGGTTGGTTAGATAGTTCCTGGTTCTTCCCACAGAGCAAGCAACACCTAGGTCTTTCTTACAATCTCTTTTGGTGAGAAGACCCCTTTAACCACGCTATTCGGAAAATGTCACATGTTCAGATTGGGTGTTCAAAGTGTGAACATTTACAGTGCTTGAAATGCCTTTCTAATGAAACATTTTATGAGATTTTTTTTTTCTCTTTCATGGTCAACTTTCCCACTTACTTCTAAATTAATGCCTGAAAATATTTCTCCATTTGACTTTCCAATGAAAGCACTGCTAGTTAATGCTGACTCCAGGATGGAAAATGTTCAGATGTTATGAATGTAAGAAGGGGGTTTCATCCTGTTATGTAAGGGTCTGGAAGGAACACAGGCATCCTTCTACCCATGGATGCCTAGGAAAGAAATGTCCTGGGTTTGTGGTCCTCAGCATTGTTGGTTCTGGACTTCTAGGATCTTCCATGCTAGGGATAACAGGCAAGTCCACACTTAAGATAGAAAGCTGCCTTCTTTGGAGGTAATCCTGCCATTATGTGTAGGGTAATTTCTGAGCCTCAAAGTAGCCTTCGAGTGATGCAAAACACGGGCTCTTGTAGTAGGGCAGCAAGTCCTCAAATGCCTGCTGGCTTGCTGACGGTGGAGCCACACTGTCTGACTCTTAGATCCTTGTCTTGTTAGCAGGGCAACCTTGGCCAATTTCCCCAAGCCCTTTACACTTGGATTTTTCTCAGCTGCCAAAGGCGATGTAGCTTTGTCTATGTTAAGATGTGTGGTAAGCGGCAAAATGTATTAGATGCTTCGTAAGTGTTACTAATTCTCGCTGCTGTTCCTGTCATGACCGTTGCTATGCACTTTGCCTTGCAACTAAATATGTTGACAGGCCCTCAGTAGTCAGACTTTATCCTGTTAGAAAATTGTCTTCTCGGAGCCTCTTACTCTGTCTACCCTTGCCTGATTTCCACCCTCTGTTCTTGACTGATAACTTCGTTTGTCTAGATTTCTTGCCTGTGACCTTGGAGTCATGACCTGGGATATGACGGTGAGGGTCGCTGGTAAGATGCGCTTGTGTATGATCTTGGATCATCTTTTTGGGATATGATTGGTAGTTCCACAGGTAGGAGGTATTGTGATTTCCTGTCCTTCCTGACCCTCTAGGACCATCAGGGCATGAGACATCCCCTGACGAGGGAGAAGTGATGGAACAAGACCTTACTCTTGTGAGTAGTAGTTCTCAACGACTTGCATTTTTAGCATGGAGTCAAATAAAAGGAAGATGTACCACGGGTTGAGGTCAACAATAGCACTGCCTTGTGTGGGCCAAAGGACACTAATTGCCAGGCAGAATAAATAGGACCGTGCTTATTGCTGAAGCACTTTGCAGTCTTAACTCCTTTCCTTTTCTGAGTCTCCTCTGCCTCCAAGTTGACAGAATTTGGGTGGAGGCTCTGTCTGTGGTAGACCCATTAGGCTCTTAAACATAATTGGAAACAGTCACAAGTGTGGGTGCTTTGCCCTCGGTTGAGCCTGTGGCAAATATCTCGGTATTTATTCAGTTATTACCGTAACCCAGAAAGTATGCAGGCCTGTTCTGGTGCGAGGAGGGCAGTCTGTCCCGTCCTCTCTCAG
Source organism: Mus caroli (assembly GCF_978045245.1). Taxonomy (NCBI): domain Eukaryota; kingdom Metazoa; phylum Chordata; class Mammalia; order Rodentia; family Muridae; genus Mus; species Mus caroli. The sequence continues at coordinate 61,567,445 of NW_028227270.1, read as the reverse complement.
ACGTTAGATAGTTCTTCGCCGTTGAGAAGGTCATCATTTCAGTTTGCTCCAAGTATCCTCATTCTGTTCTGGGTTTCTGTTTAAAGCTTTGTATCATCCCAGCAGAAACCCCTCTGTCGTCGATCTTTTTGGTTGTCAGTGGCTGGGATGCTGCATCGCCAGGAATGGACAAATGAAAACTGGAATCCCCAGAAAAGATTTCCTGTGGCATTTACTGCCCGTTGGAATTTCCAGACCAGCGTGATGCCCTTCTCCGGCAAATGTGACGTGTGGCACTGTGCACTCTCTGTGAGTGAGGAGCCTCTCAGACCTTCTCAGAAATGTCCCTGCCTGATGGATGCATGCAGTTGGCATGACTGTGGAGAGATGGGAGCCCCGTCTACACAGACCTGGTGCAACACATCCTGACCACGAATTCCTGATTACTTTCTTTTTTCTTTTCTTTCCTTTTTTTTTTTTCTTGAAAGCTTAGCTTGAAGGCCCTGCAGATCTTTTTTAAAAAAATTCCCTGGCAGGCCTAGGAGCCAGGAAAGATTTAATTTCAGACAAGAATGTTGCTGTTTGTATCTCTGAGTTCTTTATTTAATTACAGTAACACATTGTTTAAATTAGGTTTCCTTTGAAAAGAAATGGATGTTTAATTGGAGGGGAAAATATTATGTGAAAGCAGACCAAGCTTTGAGACACTGGAAACTCTGCCCCTCTGTCCCTCTCTTCTGCCCTCAGGAAGTCTGTCCTTCTTGGCTGGTAGCTTTGCACCAGGCTCGGCTCGGCACCCTGTTCTCATGGTCACTGAAGGTCCAGCTCAGGTCGACATTGAGGTGGCCTTCTCCTGTCCTCTGAAGAGCCTGTTTAGGATATAATAGAGCTCCTGGCTTTTCAGATCCCTCAACTGAGAAGAGTCTGTTTGGGTGACGAATTAACCAGTCCTAAAGGCCACCTAAGATGTGAGGCATCGCCTCGCTGCCCACTGGACAGTGGGCCCCAGCCCTGAAGTAGTGACTGTGAGGATTCCTCAGCTAAATTTTGTCCTACCTTCCCCCTTCTTCCCTTCTCCCTCTCTTTCACATCAAAATCGTCACGTAAGATGGTAGGAATGACAGACTCAATGGTGTATTTGAATTAAGTCACGTTCTTTCCCCCAACAGTCACATCCAGAAACGCATCCCAGTCCTCAAAGGTGACATCACACTGAGGTTTGATTTCTGGGTGTCTGAAGTACCTGCTTGAGTAGGTAGCCAAGCTCATGAGTTAGATGCAGAGCTGGGTCAAAGTCCCCCTTTGGGTTTTGATGCCTTGCAATTGTCTGGCCAGTGCTTCCCTTATGAGGTGGTGCTGCTGTGTAGCTGAACCAGAATGGCTATCTACCTTTCTTCTCCATCACCCGGCAGCACCTACACATGCAGTTGACTGAACAACCATGTTGTGTTTTGTGAACATTCTGCAAATATTTGTGGAAGGCCTGTGTGAAAAAATACCATGCTAGGGCTTTGTATGGCAAAGAATTTAGAACCTTGAACAAACCTCGGTTGAGGCAGGAGGAGCTAGTTTAGGAGGATAGAGAAAAGGTTAACAGGGTAGGAGTGGAGGGGTATGGGGTAACAGTTTGCATTTGAATAGATTTGGGGTAAATAACTTCACAGCTATCCACAGGAAGCTTGGGCATCTGTCACAGCAGGTGACACACTCTCTTTCTGTTGCAGCTTCCTGCAATGGTGGCCTTTAGGCTGTGACTTCTTAGGCTGCTCAGGCCTGAGCCAGGGTTTTGAAGACAGACTCTGGACTCGGAGCATCACTCTTAGGTCACCACATCAAGCTCGTCATTTCGCTCCTAAACTGTCTTCAGTGCTCCCGCCTTTGGTGTCCATAGCTCCGTTATCATGTTTGATGCATGAGAACAAACTTCCCTGTTGTCTTGCCGGTACCCATGTTCTTCACCGGAAAATGTTTTGCAAAGGCACAGGATCCTCTCCCAGGTGTCTCTAGCCTGGGAGAGGCAATCTCAGCCATCTTGACCAAGTCTCCCTCAGTTGAGATACCGACAAGCTTTTCCTGTGGTGGTGGATAGATAGATGGTGGCAGTTCTCAGTTTTGAATGTGTCTGTCTCTCATGGCCTGTTCAGACCCCATGGACATGAGGACATCCCGTTAGCAATCATGGGACAAATGAATCTGAGCTCATAGGGATAACCTTCGGGGGAATCAAATATGTGCTGGCAGCCATCTTTTCTGACAGTCACCCACACTTCCTGCTTTCGAGTGTCAGTCCGTAAAGAGGATCACAAGTCCCTGTTCTTAGATGCATCTGTAGCTCCCTGTGCATGAATGTCTGTGTCAAACCTTCCCATCTCTCCTTCTGGGAGGGTTCGGCTTGAGTTCATGAGCTTAGATCCATTATCTTCATTGGGAGCCACTTTGCTGTGGGATTTCAATCATGTTCTATCCACGTTCCTTAAACATTTTGAAATGGTTGTAAACCCCAGGAAGGGCAGTGAGTCTCAGATAGATGGAAAGTGTCGAGCAAGTCTCAGATAAACGGAAGGTACCAAGGCTGTTTCAGATGAAAGTGGTCCTTGTTGCCCTGTAGGACGCCCAAGAGTAGAACTGTCGTGTCCTCTTTCTGAGATCTATTTTTGACGATGTTTGTGTTATATTTATTTGTTACCAATATGTTCACTTATTTGGTCTATGCCTTTGCTTACAAGGAGCAAACCTTTCAGATGGAGCAGCACCCCAACACAATTGCAGCAGCCTGTTCATTTCAGGTTTCTGTTTAAGGTGCAGGTGTTTTTCCTCAGTTCACGGGCATGTCTAGCCTTTTTATCTGGAGGCATCGTGCTGTTATCGACAGAGTTCACACTGGAGAAATGCTTGATCAAGTTACAAAACAAAGCCTCTCTCTCTCTCTCTCTCTCTCTCTCTCTCTCACACACACACACACACACACACACACACACACGAGTGCCCTGGAGATGTTGGAAAATCTGTTACTTTGTGTTGGTCTGTGTTCCTAGCTATCCTTGGCTCCATGTGGCCTGCAGGTGGCAGAGCAATTATTTAACCTATTTTTAATTTTAGTTCATGAAGTAATAGAAAAATAGATCAACTTTCTGAATGTGCTCTGAGGTAGAAAGGAGAAAGGGGGAGAGAGGAAAGGAAGGAAAGGGTTCGCTTAGATAATGTAGTGGCTGGTTGTATATGTGCAAACACACAGACACATAAGCATACATGTTTAGCTAAAAATGGATGTGCAAACACACACACACACACACACACACACACACGACACACATGAACAGGAAGAAACATGCACACAGACATACAAAACAAGCACACATATATCCAACGTGGGGGGGGGGAGAAAGAGAGAGAGCAAGAGAGAGAGAGAGATAGAGAGGGGGGGCTTGAAAATGGACAAGTCATCTCGTTCTTTCTACCACTTGAGTTGGGGAAGGGGAAGTCTAGCTTCCTTCTCATCTTCCTCCAGACAAGGAGGCCTCAGGGTAAGAGCATCCTCTCCCTCCCCCATCACCTCCTGGCTAACCTCAGATTTTATTTTCAGTTGTCCTTCTGTAGAAAGCTGCTTTGTTCTTCCAAAGCCAGACCCCCTATCCCTGATTCATGGAAGCACACATCCGTGGAATCCATCCGGAGGGAGATGGAGCCCAGGCGTGAGAGCAGTGCACCACAGACTGTGCTCAGTTTAGGCAGCTGCTCCGCTGGGGACTGGATGTCTGAGCCGGGAGGAGGCAAGTGGATCAGCCTGCAGGGAGGAGCAGGGAGGAAGCAGGTTCCCACCTGTGGGCTAACACACTATCACTGCTCCTGGTAGAACGGGCCACACACAGCTCCTTGGCTCTCTTGATACTAGCATCCAGATAAAGCACGAGAACGTCTCTGGTCTTGTTCCAGATCACTGTATGTGGTTGCCTAGTGGTAAATGAAAACAGAATGGAAAGGAGATGGGGAGGAAGAAGTGGGTGAGAGGTGAAAAACCGCACCAAGCTGGTGATGGGCATCACCTCCCTCATGCTCTACTGCATTCTGTCAGAGAGGCGCTTCTGCTACCACCACCTTTACTTAGGCAACCAAGGGTCAAGGGTCAAGGAGTCAATAGCTTTGTCAAAGTCCACATAGCTCCAGAGAGCCAGAGCCAGGTTTCATGGGAATGTGGTCTGACTTTTGAGCCTCTATTACTATCTCTTCTAAGAAAGACAACGTTCACAAAATTTATGTAGGTGCTGAGAGACCTAAGAAAGGGTGTGTTCTTTCTGCTTGGCCGTTCTCCTGTTTAGGAGGCAGCCATGGCACCCAGCTGGAATGGCGTGATCCTGAAGTCCCACTTCCACAAGGATTGGCAGCAGCGAGTGGACACTTGGTTCAACCAGCCAGCACGCAAGATCCACAGTCGCAAAGCCCGGCAGGCAAAAGCCTGCCGCATTGCCCCTCGTCCCGCTTCCCGCCCCATCAGGCCCATCGTGAGGTGCCCTACAGTTAGATACCACAGCAACATCCGGGCTGGCAGGGGCTTCGGCCTGGAGGAACTCAGAGTGGCTGGCATCCACAAGAAAATGGCTCGCACCTTCAGCATCTCTGTGGACCCAAGGAGCGACGAATCCACTGAATGAATTACTGCAGGCCAACGTGCAGCGCCTGAATGAGTACCGCCCCAAGCACATACTTTTTCCCAGGAAGTCTTCTGCTCCGAAGAAGGGAGAACTTAAGCTGGCCACCCAGCTGATAGGACCTGTGACGCCCATCTGACGTGCACAAAAAGGAAAGGCCAGAATTATCACAGAAGAGAACTTTAAGGCTTTTGCCAGTCTCCAAACGGCCTGTGGCAATGCCCGCCTCTTTGGCATCCGAGCAAAAAGGGCGAAGGAAGCTGCAGAGCAAGACGTAGAAAAGAAAAGGTATTGCATGGACGGAGAGTTGCAATAAATTTTCCATAAAGAAAAGAAAGAAAGAAAGAAAGAAAGAAAGAAAGAAAGAAAGAAAGAAAGAAAGAAAGGTGTGTTTGGTCTGTGTGTCTACAATGCATGCAAGTGTCTTCCTGTCCATGAACATGTGTTTGTGGGGTATATTTTCATGTCTATTCTTACCGAAATGTGTATGCATATGTTTGTAGGTTTCCATATATGTATCATAGTGCACCACATAATATTCAACAATCCACTTCAATTTAATTTTTAAAATGAACTGTAACTCAAGAGAAGGAAGCCAGGCATCTCATCGGTGAGCTGTGCATTCAGTAGTGGCCGCCCACATCTGTCTCACTCAGCACCAGCCTATCATCTTCCTTTGTGTAGTTACAGTCTCCGTGTTTGCACACTGGTGAATTATTTATCGTAATCGCCACAATGTATCCCTGGATAGGTTGCTAGAAACCCGTGCTTGGCACTTAAACCACATGCTACTTAAACATGCAGTTTTTATAAAGCAGATCTAGGATGTGCTGTGTCACTCCCTGACTGCCTGACTTGGGGTCCCAAAGCAGAGGTGGCACCAGGCAATCACACCAGGAAGAAACTGCGCTTACCTCCAGCAGCCTGTGTACCGCCGCAGTACACATGACTCCTGGGCACTCCTTTTCCAGGTTAGGATTATCTTATTTTGAGATATAGTCATTGAAAGAGTCAATTTGAGCGGATTCCCTTACATTCACTTTGTTTCTTTTCCTTTTATCTTACAGAGAGTGAGCCCTTTCTGGGGACCGAACTGACAAACCTGGTCAGGTCTACAAAGTTATGTAAAGCTGTGTGAATCACCACAGTGGTGTGGCTACTTCAGGTGTGTCCTCAAGGGTCCGTGGTGGTTAGGAAATGCCGAGTGACTTAAAGTTAGGGATGCCCTTCGTTGTCACTACTCACTGTGGCATATGGGATTCCCGTGGGAATCACCGGTTGTTCGACACTCTGCCAGAGCACATATGAAGTTGGCTCTGGTGGACTCTGAGGCATGAAGGGAGTGGTTGGCTCAGCCATGGGCAGATATTTTGTCACTGTGGTGGTTAAAAATGGCTGCTGCAGTGGTTATAAAAGGCAGGTGAGGGGCTGGAGAGATGGCTCAGTGGTTAAGAGCACTGACTTCTTTCTCAGAGGTCCTGAGTTCGATTCCCAGCAACTACATGGTGGCTCACGAAAATCTGTAATGGGATCGATGTCCTCTTCTGGTGTATCTGAAGGCAGCTACAGTGTACTCATATACATAAAATAAATAAACCTTTCTTTTTTTTTTTTTTAAAGCAGGTGAATGTCTAGTTCTTTTAAAACTTCTCTATGCCAGGTTCTCCTTTGCCACCTAAATCCAGGAAGTCTGTCACCACAGTGCCTTTTACTTGGTCCTGAAAGGTGCTGAGCTATGTGTAATGTTTATGATGAGGAAATTTCACCACTACCACCATCAAGAAGTCTGGAGTCAAGTGGTTTCTAACAATGAAAACAAGAACCAAACATCTTTGCTCTTCCCTGCCCCTAGGAGATAAAGCTTGCCATACATGATCTGAGGAGGCATTACAGAGGGACAATGTTAGGAGAAAGAATTTCCTCACAGAGCTGCTTTTAAGTAGGAAAGAATTATCTAGAGAGCCATTCCTAAAGCTCCCACTGGTCACAATTAGAGTTAGGTCACATGGCCATGCATTGATCTCTACATGGGCCAAGTCTGACAAGCCAAATGATTTTGTTTAGGTTACAGATTAAGAACTTAAAACAAAACAAAACAAAACAAAACAAAACAAAACAAAACCAGGCTCTGGAGAGATGCTTCAGTGATTAAGAGCACTAACTTTTGTAGAGGATCTGGGTTTGGTTCCCAGCACCCAGATGACAGTTCTCAGTCATCTGTAACCCTAGGTCCAAAGGATCTGATGCCCTCTTCTGGCCTCTGAGGGTATGAGGCCTGCCAACCGTGGAACACATGTGTGCAGGCAGACACTCATACACATAAAATGGAATTGCAAAGGAACGGCTTTTATGGGCTTAAACTGTTGAAAACAAGCAAAAGCAAATTAACACTCATGTGATACTTGAAATTCAAATTTCAATGTTCATAAATAGCTTTTTTATTCTCATACAGTCACACCAGCCATTTAGGTATTGACCGGGCTGCTCTTGTTCTACTCTGATAGAACCCACTCAGTTGCACAGGGCACATGGGTCGTGAGCAAAGCAGGACGTGGGAGATTCATGGGTACAGAGTGGAGGGCATTCATTGCACGTTAGGCTGGGGTGGATTCTGGAGGAAGTTGCTAGGAGACGGAAGGTGGAAAGGTAGGATGAAGATGGGACAGGAGATGCACCCTTGGAATGATGTGATTGGCTTTTGAAATAGACATTGGCTCTGTATCTTTGTGTGTGTGTGTGTGTGTGTGTGTGTGTGTGTGTGTGTGTGTGAGAGAGAGAGAGAGAGAGAGAGAGAGAGAGAGAGACTGGGTGATGCATTGAAGGTCAAATCTACTTCTCAAAGATATGTGGGTGGGGGGAACCAAGGCCAAGGTACCAACAAAATCAATGTCTAGCAAGGGCTCCCTGCTTCATAGCCCTCTTCCTACTGTTCCCAGATCTCTCCAGCCTCTTTTCTAAATACACTGATCCCTAAGAGAGGGTGAAGACCATAACCAAATTACCTCCTGAGTCTCCTGCCTCTCAGTTGTTCAGCTGGTCACTAGGCTTCAGCAGATGGATTGGGTGTGGGGGAAGGAAACTCAAAGATTCAGATTCTTGACCTGTAATGTTAAAAAGAGCGTAGAGAGAGCCTATCTTGATGTGGAGTGTGCAAGGTGTATCAGCGCCACAGGCTTGAAGGCCCTTTATCTGTGATCACAGGGACTTTAAAGATGGAATTGCCCATTAAAAATAAGAAGGGCAGTAAAATATATACCTGCCATTCAAATCTCACGTAGAAAGCCTCAGGTGGCAGCCAGCTGGGACTGATGCTTGTAGATCCCCATAATCTCTAAAGACTTTATTAATTTATTTTTATGTGTGTGTGTGTGAGTGGGGTTGCCTACAGGTATGTTAGTGTCTCATGGAGGGTAGAAGAGGGCTTAGGTCCCCTGGAATTGGAGTTGCAGATTGTTGTGAGCCACCCTGTAGATGTGTGGAGCAACCCCCTAACAAGTGCTCTTGGCTGCTGAGCCCTTGTCCCAGCCTGAGGTTCCCATAGTACTAACTAATGTTTACCACTCAGATGACACTGAGGTCAAGTGTGAGTTGCTCTTTGTCATTGGTGCAGTAATTAGGGAAAGTGCTTGTTACTCTAACCTGCTCCAACATTCAGTATCTCATATATAGAAACACATTGCCTACCTGTATGACAGACCAACGTGGGGATCTATGGTGAGTGACAGACGGCCTTCCCCCACAAAGTCATTCAGAACTGGGGCTCATTCTACCTCGTGTGTGGAGCCCTTGGACTTTGGACTTTCATACACAACTGATGGGTGTGGAAGTAGGGGTGAAGGTCAGCATTATAATTGACACGGCTCAGAAGTAGCATATGCCATATCTGCTGCTCTTTCATTGGCATGTCTAGTTAATGGACCCACTTAGTTTTGAAGGAGACAGGAAAGGTTTCCAGGCAACCAATCTCAGTACCGGCTGTGCATGGGAAGGGAAAAGTGGATGTCAGCAGGCTATAACTTTAATTCTTTCAAACCCGATTTTAAATGATGCTTTAACCTCCCTTCTAGTCCACCACCCACCAGAGGTGGTGGAAAAGAAAGGATATGGGGGAAGTGGACCTGTTTAGGAAATGGTTCTTTGGAGCAAATCCCATCTATGCTGTTAGGAAATCAACAGTTCACAGGTCAGCAGCCGCAGATCAATTCACTCTAAACCACTTCTCAGATATATCAGCAGCCCAGTTCGGCAGTGTCGGGATAGCATTGGTTGTGGCACGACCTAACAGGAGCAGTCAGGCTTCATGAGCAGGGACACCAGGGGCAGTCCTTGCCTGTGCCTCTCTCCATGAAGCAGAGATCAGAGAAGATTTGAGACTAAGAAGTGTTTAGCTATACAAGCAAGCCAAGTTCCTCTCACAGTCCCTTGAGTCCTGTTTACACTCCCTCCAAATGTCACATGTCCTCCACCGATCTTGCCTCACCACGTGTCTTGTTCACCTCAGCACATGAATTTGTCTCAGCTGACATCACTCTGTCAATCAGCCCTAATTTGTGGGCAAGAAGCCACAGCACATCACCAGTTTGTTTGTTTGTTTGTTTGTTTTTTTGAGGGTGTGTGTGTTTTTCTCTCTATGGAGTCCTGACAAATGCAGCTCAACTACATAAGGTAACGCGGACCAATACATGCATGCCATTTGCAAAGAATCCTTCATCACGTGTCCTTTCATGTGCTCACTTTAGCATAACCTTTCACCTGTGTCTGCTTCAGGAAAACACTTCCTCACCTGTTTGTCCTAGCAAAACACCATCCATCCGACACAACTAACTCTCCAAAGAACCCTTAAGTTTTTGCTTCAGCAGACAGCTGGTCGTCTTGGGCACAGTAGCTTTATTGCTCATAGGTTAGTATTTACTTACAGTTTCCTTACACTTAACTGACGTCATACACATTACTTAGAAAGTTTTATGTGCCCTTAGGTTCGGGTCCCCTGAGCTGTGTTCGGTACATCGCTTTGGAAGATTTTGATGACCTATAGAGTCCTGAATGAAGATGCTCTGCTCAGCCATCCAGACTTCTGGTTGCCATGTCTGCCTGAATCTTGAGTACTGCTGTCTCTGCCAGCTTCTCACAGGCTCCACACTAGACTTTATTTTTTGATTTCTTTGTTTTGGTAACAGACTCCTACAGAAATTCACAGCACAAAACGCCTACCCACCTTAAATGCTGGTGTTTTCTTGGGGTCAGAAAGCTGGCTAGCATAGCCAGGAAGGGTCATCTCCATCCAAGGTAACTAGAGATTCAGCTTGGATGCTGAACTGTGACAAACACCCGGAGGATGGAATCTCTGATCTTTCCTGCTTCATCTATGTAAAGACTGTTGGGACTGTTGCCTGAGATGTTCTAATGACAACCTCACTTGTTTTGGGCTTCCTCATAGTGTGGCAGGCTTCCTCATAGGATAGTTAGAAATTTTTGAATGGTGCCCCATGAGTCTGAGAGCAAGGGTTTTGACAAACAGGCAGAAGTCTCTTACAATCTCTCATTCATTATTATTTGCAATCATATAGTGTGTGACTATTGCTCAAAGTAGTCATCAGCCTACTTCAAAGTCAGGAGGTGGGAACCTCGACTCCACTTCTTTATAGGAAGGATTTCAGAACAGACGCATCTTACAATGTGCACAGGCTGTCATTAATTATGCTTGTGTACAAAGCACAAAGCAGCCATTCGCCTCAAGGAGGAAATTTCATCAATACTCTAGACATCGCTAATTTCTGATTTCCCTAATCATCTGTCAGAAGTCTGAGAGAACTAAAGTGAACACGGACAATCCTAATTTCTCAAACCTATAAAGTCTGGCACAGTAGCTTGGTGACGAAAGGCACAAGTTGCTCTGCCTGACAACCTATGTTCAACCTAGGGGACCCACAAAGAGGAAGGAGAGAACTGACTCCTGAGCTTTGTCCCTTTTTTTTAATTCTTTTTTTGTAATCTCATAAAGACTTTGAGACATTATGGAATCCCCGCCTCTGCCTTTTCCACGATGTGTCTGGGTCTTCAGCCTGGCTGAGGTCCAAGCACTTACCACAAATGGGATCCAGAGTGTGTCAGGATTCTCACCTGGGGTTGTGTGGAGTTCTGGGCGCCCATGATCTTGCATAGGGATGCATATTTTCACTAATCTCTAACTGAAGTACAGCTATTTCCTTTGATTAAGAGTGTAGGTTTGCCAGGCATGGTAAACTCCTTTAATTCCACTAGGGAGGCAGAATCAGGTGGATCCACATGAGTTTGGGGCCAGTCTGGTTTCATAGTGAGTTCAAGGCCAGGCAGGTGGCTACATAGTATGACCCTGTCCTTTTTTTTTTTTTTTTTTTTTTTTTAAAGTTGTCATTCTAACAACTTTGGAGGCTGAGGCAGGATGATTGCAAATTTGAGGCCTGCCTGGATGTCATAACAAATTCAAAGACAGTCTGGGAAACCTAAATTGACCCTGTCTCAAAACAAAAAATAAGAAGGATCTGGGATATAGATTAGTGGTAGTGTGCTTGCCTTGCATGTCCCTGGTTCTGTCCCTAGGATGACAAGAACAACAAGCACACAGGTAACAAACCCCGATGACACTGTCAGCACCTCTGACCCTGTACTGCGACTGTCTCTGACCCCAGTCTTTGTCAGCACACGAAGTCCACAATATTCTCACAGAGCATCAGAGGTGGGTTTCTCACAGAGCATCATCAGAGGTGGGTTTCTTGAAGTCATGCTTACACTCAGTACTACTGTGAAATTACGTTAGTGAGTGGACGGGTTGCCAGGTTATATATGACTACAGTTCATAGCCACTAGCCTGAGGCAGCCAGCCAGTTACCAGTCAGCTCTGTTGTGAGCTGTGACCAACAACAATGGCTAGAGCACAGACCTCATGAACCTTGCAGCAGGAGGAGGCGAGGTATGGTCATCGTTTGATGATGCGCTACAAAACTGGGCTACTCGGGTGGGAATTCACAAAACCCCATCAAGGCACAACATTCTGCTGTCCTGGGATTCCTGGGAGGCTGTGATGGGGAGATGCAGGTGGAGCTGAGGATCCCTGAGCCGAGCCCAGGAACAGAAGCCAACGGAAAAACAGACAAGGTTTTCTGGTGGACAGATGGAAGTTCTATAGGATTAATTTCTGCTGGGATTAGGTGATTATCCCATTGCACATAAAATTTAAATCATATAAAAGAGTGCAATATAAAGTATTTATCTTTCCCTTCCCCAGTTGCCCGCCTCCAACCCAATCTCTTTTCCCAGAGACAGTAGGTATCAGTTTAGAGGTTTGTTTTTCTCTGTCTGCTAAGTAGTAAGATGATGAGTACATAATTTCTCGGTCCTTCTCATTCTCGAAAACCCCTCCTGTCCTTTGGTTGGTTGGTGCATCTGCTGTAGGCTGCTGTGTCTGTATAACATGCTGAGATCTCTCCCTCAGAACTTACAAACTTAAGCGGGATCTTGCGACCCTTGAGCTAAATCAACCTGACTTAACTCATGTGAGTCAACTTCTGTCTTTTCATTTATCAATGGATTTTTTTGTATCCTTACCTTCTGGGCTATCTTTGCAGTTTTAAGAACTGTTACTTTTGTGAACTCCGTGTTTGCACAGTTTGTTCTCATCTTAGTGATATGGTGATCGATTATCCCATGTGCTGTCTATATGTCCTTACCAGATATTGATATAATAATCCAAATATAATTTATATGCAAATTATAAAAATAGAAGTCTCCTCTTATTGGTAGTTTTAGTTAGCTACAGTCAGCTACAGCTTAAAATATATGAAGATGCTCAGAAACAAGTGGATTATTTATTAAGCTGTGTTTTTAAAAGGCTGCTTAATCATAAATACTGAGATAACCATGACACCACGGTGAACGTGGTAGCTGGCAGATGGGTGTCACATACAGTATGGACACACTGGGAAAAAGGGATTAAATGACCTATGCAGGAGGTAGATGGACAATGTGGTATTCCATCATGCTACTTGGATTAGATTTCCAGGGTTAGATGAAGAGGGCCAGTAGTAACCTAAGGCTATCCCACTAGGGTCAGTAGTAACCTAAGGCTGTCCTACTATACTCTGCCCTTCACCTTCATGTCAGGCTATAGACATTGTTTCAATTGTCATGCTATAGACATTGTGTCCACATTGTATCAATTCACCCTTCACCTTCACATCATCCTATAGACGTATCAATTCACCTTATGGAAATAATGAATACAGCCCAATAAAATAGTTTGAAAAAATGTCATTTAAATAATTCTTATTACAGTACATTCTTGTTAGACGATTAATCACTGTTAATTTGTAGGAGTTATCATGGGTGTCTCAGTTTTTTGTGAACACAAACCTAGACATATTTGGGAAGAGGAAATCTCCATTGAAGAGCTGACTCTATCAGACTGGCCTATAGGCAGGCCTGTAGGGTATTTTCTGTATTGCTGCTCAGTATGGGAGGACTCAGCTCACTGTGGGCCATGCCATCCCTGGGCAGGTGGTCCTGGGTGCTTAGGCAATCAGGCTGAGGAAGCCACGGGGAGCAAGCCAGGAAACAGCACCTTCCACGGCTTCTGGTTCGATGTCTGCTTTCAGGTTCCTACCCGAGTTCCTGTGATAACTTCCCTCTGTGATGGACTGTAACCTGTAAGCTAAAAGAAACCCTTTCCACCATGTTTGTCTTAGCTTGTGTTTTGCTGCAAGCAGCGGAGACAACAGATACATTTGAACTGGGGGAAAGTCATGTTATCATCTGTAGTTTCCTCCTTTCTCATGGTTTAACTTAACGGCCTCACCTGCTCTGTTCTTTATCAATTGATTTGCCCTCTCATTTGTACACTTTGCCACATCGACACATAAAAATTGACCTCTTTACAAACAGTTCTTCATACGTTTCTATCCACTAACTAACGCGTACCTGCCCCCTGATCTCAGGGGCATTTGGAGTCTTTCCTAGTTTTCATTATTATGATGCTGCCGAGAGCACACGTGAGTGCCTTGGGTGCAGGTGACTTTTTGTAAAGTAAGTTGGTAGCCATGCGATTGCTGAAGCATAGGCACATTTACCGTAATGACAGCGTACGTGCATCATAGTGGGGAGGGATAGCTCTTCCCCACTCACAAAAGACTCCACAATGTTGTTTCTTCGTTGAGCCTTCAATATTGAAAATCATTAATATTCCTAACTTTTTGCCAAGTGATGGGCAGAATGGATATATGGCTGTTGTATGCATTTTTATTATTAATAAAGTTCACCATCTTTTTATTGATATTTCGCCATCTGTTTGTTGACATTTGTGATTCTGAAAAGGATATCTTTAAAGACTTTGCTCCTTTAGCGGTTGAAATATGGGCCCCTCGTTGAAGATGCACATATTTCAGAGCACACGTCTCCTCTGAAGAACGTTTGCTCTCCCCTTTAGCGTGTGCTTTTGTCTGAGTTCTTCCTTATACAGAGCTGTGAAGTTTCGGTAGTTAAATCTGTCACTCTTTTGTTGTTGTTGTTGGGTATTTTATGTATTTACATTTCAAATGTTATGTCCTTTCCCAGTTTCCCCTCAGGAAACCTCTCCCATCCTCCTCCCTCTGCTTCTATGACGATGCTCTCTCACCTGTCTACCCACTCCAACTTCACAACCCTGGCATCCCCCTATACTGGGGCATCAAGCCTTCACAGGACCAAGGGTCTCTCCTCCTATTAATTCCAGACAATGCCATCCTCTGCTACATATGCAGCTGGAGCCAGGGGTCCCTCCATGTCGGTGGTTTAGTCCCTGGGAGCTCTTGGGGGGGTGGTCTGGATGGTTGATATTGTTGTTCTTCCTATGGGGATGTAATCCCCTTCAGCTCCTTCAGAAATCCGTTGCTCTAAAATAAGATGTTAACATCTCAACCATCCTGTCCAGTACTTCATTTCCTGTCTCCTCTTCTTCTCTCTTAATCATTGTCCATTTAATTTTCCTTTATTCAAAGCATGTTCTGATAATCAGAGATACCTAGGTCCTTTTATTTTACTACAATGGTAGTTGGCTAGCCTCAAGGCTGATGATTTTGTTTGTTTGTTTTAATTAAAAACTTACAGGGATTCCACTACCACCCCTGCCCCCACTCCCGCCCCCCACCCCATCCAACAGCCTTGCTCCTCTGTATCAGGAAGCAGCGGATGCTGGGGCTCTCTTTGTACAGAGTCTTTACGACGAATTCTCAGTGCTGTCTGGGATGGGCTTCTTAGCCTGGTGACAAGTTATGCCATTCTCTTGAGCTTGCTGAGCTCCTAAGCAGCCTGCTTATCAGTCCACAGAGACCATATTTTTTAATTGTCAACGCAAGAAGAGAAGGATGCAGAAGGAAGCGTATTACCTCTTCTGTGACCCCCCTCGCCCTCAGTGCAGGTGTTCTCCACAGAGCTGAAAACAGCTCATGGACTCCCCATACTGGGACTGGAGTGGGGAGAGGAGGTGGAAGTCAGTCTTGACAGAAGATATCAGTTTGATGAATGCCCACCTGCTCTTTCTTCTTTCTGTGTTTCTCCTCTTGTCCCTTCCATTGGCCCTGCCAAGGCAAGGAACACAGATTTGCTTCTCTGCCCTTTCTCCTGGCTTCCTCTCCATCCCCAGAGGCCTCACAGCAACGTCGCACTGTGAAGCCTGTACGATACAGACCCTGGATTGAGTGAAACCGGTCGGTCGGTGCACTTCCTTCCGAACCCTTCAGGTGTCACAGGGTTCCTGGCTGATTTCATAAACTTGGTGTCACCTTGTAAATTAGACAGCTGTGGAGTGGCCTGGACATCTGCTTGGTTCTGTTATTCTCTTTACGCCAAAGGAAATTAATTCTAAAGAGGCCGATAAAATGTGCACACTGCTGGTAAAAGCCTATTCGGGGTTTTTTTTTTTTGTTTGTTGTTTTTTTTACCCAGACATGGATCTATTTTTGACCCGTGGCTTTTTTGCTTCTAAAAAAAAAACCAACAAAACAAAGAGGAAATAATCCCTTCAACCGTGCCATGCATTCTTCTTATAGCTGTGTGGAACTCTGCCCAAAGGGTAAGAGGGAGGAAAAGCAGGCAAGGATGGGACACCGGTGAGATAGGGGCTCTCTCGAGCAGTTTAAAGACGTGTGAGCGATGAAAGAAAACAACTATTGCCAATAACCAGGAAGTTGCATACAGGAGGCCATTTAAAAAAATATAATTGTTTTCTTTCTTTTCCTTTTTATTATTTATTTTATTTATTTATACTTCTGACCTGGGCCAATTCACCTCTCTTTAGGCAACCTGGTGGTTCCTTACCTCAGGGAGGTCACCGTATTGATGCCAAACTTAGTGCGGACACCCGATTGGCATAGCACAGCACACTACAGCCCAGAACTTCTGGATTAAAGCAATCCTCCTGTTTCAGCCTCCCAAGTAGCTTGGACTCCAGGTGTGTGCCACAGTGACCAGCATTTATTTACATTTCAAATGTTATTCCCTTTCTCAGTTTCCCCTCCTCAAACCCAGTATCTTCTATGAGGGGACTTTCCCCACCCACCCCCACCTCACTGCCCTAGCATTCCCCTACACTAGGGCATTGAGCTTCCACAGGACCAACGGCCTCCCCTCCCATTGATGCCGGATAAGGCCATCCTCTGCTACATGTGCAGCTGGAGCCATGAGTCCCACCATGTATACTCTTTGGTTGTTGGTTTAGTCCCTGGGAGCTCTGGGGAATCTGGTTGGTAGAAAATGTTGTTCTTCCTATGGGGTTGCTAACCCCTTCAGCTCCTTTAGTCCTTCCCCTAACTTCTCCATTGTGGTTCCTGTGCTCAGTCCAATGGTTGGCTAAGAGTATCTGCATCTATATTGGTTAGGCCCTGGTATCAGTTGGTGAGCTACATTACAAAGTTCTGTGGCCACAGGCACTCCTTGTGGTAGATTATCTTAATTATCAGCTTGCCATACCTATGGGGGAAGAAACTAAAGCAAACCAACCAACCAACCTATTGTTTTCCTGTACATGCAAAGCTTAGATTTAAGAGTGTGTGCGTTTGTGTGTATGTGTTTAGGTCATGAAAGTAGGAGAGGGATCACACATGAGAGCAGAGGATGGATCCTAGGTTTTGACAAAGAGAGGGTAATGGGGCAGGCAAGTCATGGAAGGAGAAAGGGAGGTTACGTGGTGGGGGAAGGGAGGGAACCAGCCAAAAGGGAGGCACAGGAGGTCCGCAGAGAGGGGAATGAGTTAAAAGGAAGTGTACTGACACACGTACATGTCAGGTGCATTGAAGGGTTCACACTGTCTGGTTATTCACACCTTTTCCCCAGACCTAAGCCTATTGCTTAGTTGGCACTCATCATAGATGCTGTGGTCAGTCACACACAGGATTGGACAGGACATGGTTTTGCTTCTGTTGTAAAGCAGGAAGTCTCACCATTGGTGGTGGTGGTGGTGGTGGTGATGAAGGATGGTGCTGACAGTCACATGGCCACCATTCCCAGGAGGTCTCCTCGGATCCTGGTTCTCCTGTGAATAGCTGGAATGTCTTCAGCTTAGTGAGGTTTTAAGTGCTGTTAATGGCTATTAACTAGTCTGTGTAGATTTCCACCTGCTCCCTGCCTGAGTGCATGCAGCAGTTAGCCACACAGAGCAGCCTCCCCCGGAGGGATTGGGAATACATAAAAATTAGGTGAGGGACTGGCCTCCATTTTCTCTGTGATGGCCTTGAGTTTCCAAGCATACACTCAGGGGCCATCTGCTTCAAGCTCTGGCTGCCCCTCCTCCTCCCCTGTTCTTTCCCCCCTCCTCCTTTACCATAATTGATGAGGGTACTTATGGTGTATTTTATACAAAAAGAAAGAGAGTCAAGGATATGTTTTGTAGATCCAGATATGGTGAGGTGGGAGAGGTGCCTCTGCAGGCCCATGCTGGTATCCCTTCTCCCCGAGGTACCAGCCATATGACGACGGGTATAGTATAGAGTGGTTTATTTAGGACATGGGAAGGGGAGTTGAGAAGGGAGTAGAGACAGAAAAAGAAGACAGAGAGAGAGAGAGAGAGAGAGAGAGAGAGCAGTCAGGAACATGTGGACAGAGGGGGAAGGGGAGGGGAGAGAGGGAGAAAGGGCTCAGAGAGAGAAGAGAGTCAGAGAGAATAAGAGAGCGAGCGAGGAGGGGACAAACTATATAAAAGTCCTTTCATAGTAAGCCAGGCCTACCTGGTAATGCCAGGTAAATGCTGGGCGGAGCCTAGGAGGAATGCTAACAACTTACCTGAGAAAAACACTAATTTATCAATAAATATTTGTTGAGAGAATTTTCTAGTTATCCTTAAAAAGGCAAAAAGCAGTCAAATTCAGCTTTTTTCATACAGAGGAGGCTTTCAGGCCACAAACTACTGATGCTGTTCATGTTCTGTAAAAGGCAGAAGTGAGCTCTGAGAATACCTATACCTATACCTATACCTATACCTATACCTATACCTATACCTATACCTATACCTATACCTATACCTATACCTAGTGTGTGTGTGTGTGTGTGTGTGTGTGTGTGTGGAGAGAGAGAGAGAGAGAGAGAGAGAGAGAGAGAGAGAGAGAGAGAGAGAGAGAGAGATTGTTTATCTCATGACAGGCATGTGGTCAGAACCTGGTTGGCGTTGGTTCTCTTCACCTTTCATGTGAATCCTTGTTAGTGGTGGCAAGAGCCTTTATGGATGGAGCCATTTCACCAAGGGTCATATTTGATTTAGGAGGGACACAGAGGACGGCCCACCCGCGATCAGTTAAGGAACAGAACATTCATGATTTCTACAGTAAATCTCAGGCTGAAAGCTTGCGTAAGTCACACAACTTATGTTCTAAAGATGCTTCTTTGCTGGTTTTGGGATGGGCAGGATGATGTAATCACCCCATGACGACAACATCAAACATATTAGTGTTGATATTATGGAGATGAGCCGATATTTCAAGAAAAGAATAAAATCATATTAACTGACTTTGATGATGTAAAATCAGTTTTGAGTTGTAAGGAAAGAGAGGGAGAGAGCGAACCAACCTTGATATAACGTCTGTGTTTGTTGACTATCTCAGTGGGTAGTTAACTCCCACCTTAACTGAGGGAGTTTGAGTAAGGAGAGAGGAAGCTTACATCCTCTGCCGGCTCTGAAGGCAAGGATCTAAAATCTCTCTCTCTCTCTCTCTCTCTCTCTCTGTATGTGTGTGTGTGTGTGTGTATGTGTGTGTGTGTGTGTGTGTGTATTTCCATGTAGGGTCCATGGGATCATATCTATTCATGGCTGTACCTGCCTTCCCTGTAAGTAAAGAGACGGCTGAGGATAGGTGGCCTGCAGGCCTAGCTCCTTTCTACTGGCTAAGCTTGAAGCTATGGCTGGAGACCCAGCAGCCGCTTGCACCCTGAGGTGAATCGTGGTGAACCAGAATCCGAGAGAGAGTTCGGATCTTTGTTTTTGTGGCGAGTAAGACAGAGCCTGTGGTGTCTTGTTTAGACAAAAGAAAATATACTTTTAGCTCACTTCAGTGATGTTAATTAGGGTCTTTCTTGCACAATCTGCAGATGTTCAGGCTGCTGATCCATCTCACAGTGACTGGCTTTTATTAAACAACTGTAGTGTCCCTTGGCATGACAACTACTTAAACGGATCACCTGTAGCTAGCAGAGCCGCCCAGAGGAGCCGGAACAGTGCTAGGAGTGTCCAGCTACCTTGAACTTTCCGCCAGGGTCACGGCCTAGGTGACTTCCTGACACTGTGACAGGACTGGGGCTTTGCTGCTTTCTTCTGAGCTCCAGTGGCTCACCGCTTGCTTTTTTTGCCAGGTGCCTTTGCTGTTTCTGGTCAGAGACTGCCGCTCTCCTGGCTGTTGTGTAGGAGAGGAAGTTGGTGGGGGCTGTCTCCTTGGCTATAGCAGGGATCTTGGTGCTGCTGTCGAGGCTAGGTACCTTTCCCAAGAGAGAGGCCCTGTCCTGGATGGGTGATGATGATGATGAGGAGGAGGGTGTTGGGGGCTGGCTGGATGTTTTGTGATAGATGTCCACTTGGGTGTGTGCGTGCACATGCACGCATGTGCAGTGTATGAATTGAAGATGTCTTCCTGTATCATCCTTCATCTTTTGGCATACAGGGTCTCCCACTAAAGCTGGAGCTCCATTTTTGGGTAGGCTGGCTGGGCAGTAAACCCCTGGGATTCTCCTACCCCTGTTCCCCAGAACTGGGGTTACAGCCACCCATCACTATACCGAGATGTTTAGGCGGGTGCCAGGGCTCTGAACTCAGGTTCTCATGTTTATACATTGAGTCACTTCCAACCTCCACTTGGCTTTTAAAGAGCAAGTAGGGATGTGTACTAGGATGCCAGCTGTGCTACGTCTCTGGGTAGAAACTAGAGGAGCATCTGTGAATGGAGGCTTATAGACACGCATGGAACAGAACACAGCCCAGTGCACCAGGATGCCAGTTACTGGAGGAGGCACAGCTATTCAGGCTGATAGCTAGGGTCTCTACCATTGCTGTCAGTGTCAGGGTATAGCTACTTCCTCCCCATGGACACAGCAGTGTCATTGTGACATGGCTTGGGAACAACTTCTCCTAGAGTCTGCAGTAACACCTAGAAAGATACTTCTTGTGTGTGTGTGTGTACACGTGTATTCATGTTTTGTGTGTGTGTTCATGTCTGTGGGGGCAGGAACACTGTGACAGGTGAGAGGACAATGTGGTATTTGTCTTTATTTTCCATCTCATTTGAGTTACGGTCTCCTTGCTGTTCCTGGCTGTGAGCATCAGGCTAGCTTTACTTGGAGCTTGTGGGGATGTGTCTTGTCTGCCTCCCTTCTCCACACAGGAGCACATCAGTTAGGCTCATGCTGCTATGCTTGGCTTTATGCTGGCTCGGGGGGGGGGTGTCCTGAATTTAAGTGCTTATTTGAGTGCCACAAATTCTTTACCCACAAGCCATCTCCCCAGCCCTATTTCTAGTTTTTGGATGATGGTGCACAGGATGGCTTGGGGCTTGGAAAGCTTTTGCCGTGCTGGCATACGAAGGCGCCAACCTTGGCCAGAGAAAACCCTTTCTGCAGTGGGCAGCTGTTAATGTAGAAACTCATGGTTGACCAAGGTGCTCAGAATGCCTGACTGCGTTTATTCCACATTCTGCTCCCACCCTGAGTTTAGAGGGGGCGTCAAGTGTCAGAGCCCGAGGGCTGGAAGGAGTGTTGTGGGATGCTGTCTTCTGCGGCTATGGTCACCAACACAGGATCAAGCCAATGCCCCAGCCCACAGCGCTAATTAGACTCAGTGACTTAAAAAAGAGTAAGGAGAAGGCTGGAATGGTGAAGAGAGACATTTGGGGGAGGTTTACAGGGAGGGTTGGTTGGAGTGGAGTATGACCAAGATTCATTATCTACGTGAAAGGAACTGTAAAAGAGTAAATAAGCAGTATCTTAAAAATGAATTTTGAGGGACTTGGTGCTCGGGTAGGCAATTATTGGCAGGTGTGTGCTTCAAAGTCTCTTCAGTATTTATTTCATTTGTAATTGTGCGTATGTGATTTGGGGGTGGGGTGGACATAGGAAATACATGTGAATGCAGTGCTTAGCTTACAGAGGCCAGAAGAGGGTGTTAGGTCGCTTGGAGCTGGAGTTATAGGTGGTTATGAGCCAGGAACCCAGCTCAAGTCCCCTGAAAGAGTAGCAAATGCCCTTAACTAATGAGCCATCTCTCCAGCCCCTGCCTTCATTATATCTTTTAAGGGACTATAAAAGAATAGAGTAGAAATGTAATTACATTTGTATGATTTGGGGTACATTTGGCTGCAGTGTATGCTAATAACAACCAAAGCGACCCTCTATGGTAGACACTCTCAACACTCTGAGACCCTCACATGCCAGCTCAGCTGTTCCAACAGTTCCCAAGGCAACTGCGGCGTTACCTCCATTCCAGGTTTTAGATGAGGAAACTAGGCATAGACTAATGTGTTCAGGGTAGAAGGTTAAAAGGTTAAATGGTCAAGTTACACATAACTAGTATGAGGCTGGGTGCTTGAGGCAGATAATGTGATTCTAGAATCCAAGCTCTGTTGGATAATCCTACATCTCTGTGGACACTGAACACACACACACACACACACACACACACACACATGCACACATGCACACACAC